>NC_081294.1:148051218-148676218 GCF_030435805.1 Mustela lutreola
GAGAAAGTATGGTCTAGTAGTGAGGAAACCAGAAAGACCTAGCTTCGAATTCCTACTCTGCTGCTACCTAGCTACATGAGCTTGAGCATCATTAACTCCTCTAGATCTCAGAACTATAAAATAGTGATAAAAATACGTACCTTTCTGGATTATCTTAGAGATTTAGTTTAATAATTTAGGGGTGCCTGAGTGGCATCAGTTAAGCATCTGCCTTCAGCTCAGGTCATGATCTCAGGGTTCTGGGATAGGCGCCAGGGATAAAGTCCTGGGATTGAACCCCAAGTTGAGTCCCTCAGCTCATTTGTGTGTGCACCTACATGCTTCTCTCTCTCAAAATTTAAAAAAAAAAAATTAGATAAAGCGCCCAAAACACATCTAATAAAAGGGAACCGTACTGTTCATTTGGCTGTTCAAAAACATGCAAGTATTGGGCACCTGAGTGGCTCAGTTGGTTAAGCATCTGCCTTTGGTTCAGGTCATGATCCCAGGGTCCTGGGATCAAGCCCTGTGTTGGGCTCCCTGCTCAGTGGGAAGCCTGCTTCTCCCTCTCCCTCTCCCACTCCCCCTGCCTGTGTTCCCTCTCTCGCTGTGTCTTCCTCTGTCAAATAAATAAATATTTTTTTTAATGCAAGGATTACAAAATTAAAATAGAAATAGAAAATTCTAATTCTTCTGATAAACACTGAAAAGCAAGGTAACCTGCCGAAGTTGCCGGGCCCTCATGATGTGCTCATTAATACAGAAAGGGGGGCACCTGGGTGGCTCAGTTGGTTAAGTGTCCAACTCCTGGTTTCAGCTCAGGGCATGATCTCATGGGTCCTGGGATGAAGCCCTGTAGGGCTTCATGCTCAGTAGGTAGTTTGATTCAAAGATTCTCTCCCTCTGCCCCTCACCTACTAACACACCCACATGGGCATACCCTCTCTTTAAAATAAAGAAATCTTCAAATAGAAATTAAATTCTAAAACGAATATATTAATCTAAATCTACATATAGGGGCACCTGGGTGGCTCAGTGGGTTAAAGCCTCTGCCTTTGACTCAGGTCATGATCTCAGGGTCCTGGGATCGAGCCCTGAATCGGGCTCTCTGCTCAGCGGGGAGCCTGCTTCCCCCTTTCTCTCTGCTTCCCTCTCTGCCTACTTGTGATCTCTGTCTGTCAAATAAATAAATAAAACCTTTAAAAAAATAATAAATCTACATATATATCTATATACCTATAGATATATAGATATAGATATATATGAATTCAAATGTTGCCTATATTTAAACCAGAACAATATCACCTTTGGAAAATGTAAATACTTAAAAAAGGGGGGGGGGAGTTCTGCAGCAAAATGTCATAATTACATGTTCTTAATTAAGGAAAAGAATTCCTAAGATTTTTTTTTTTAAAGCACAAGCAGGGGGAGTTGTAGGTAGAAAGAAAAGCAGGCTCCCCACCAAGCAAGGAGCCTGATACGGGACTTGATCCCAGAACTCTGGGATCATGACCTGAGCCGAAGGCAGATGCTTAACTGAGCCACCCAGGAATCCCTTCAATTGACATATTTTAAGACAGAAAAAATTATAAGCCCAAAAATAGAAGGCATAAATTTAAAAATGTTAGTAGTACACCAAGAGATCTTTTAAAAAAAAAAAAGTTGTTTTTAGTCAGCAGCAAGATGTCCTAGAGAGATGCTGGTTTAGCTCATGCCAAGACTCAAAAAATACCACTAAAAATGTACTAGAAGAGCTAGGGAAGGCAGACTAAACTTAAAATCAGATCAGCTACCTTTGAAGATGATCAGAGTATGACTGGGTTCCAAATTTCCACAAAACCTGACCTGGAAACTAATAACTCAATGGTAACAGTCTTGGGAAAAACAAACAGGTACATTACACACATTAAACTTTCAACTTCAGCATGAAGAAACTAAGAGTTGATGAAAGGACAATCTGTCTTCTACTACATGTCAAAATGATTCAGAAAGAGCTCACATCAATAATTATTTTTATGTGATTTCTTTCTTTCTTTTTTTTTTTTTTAAAGATTAATGATGGGGGCGCCTGGGTGGCTCAGTGGGTTAAGCTTCTGCCTTCAGCTCAGGTCATGATCTTAGGGTTCTGGGATCGAGCCCCACATCGGGCTCTCTGCTCATCAGAGAGCCTGCTTCCCCCCGCCCTCTGCCTGCCTCTCTGCCTACTTGTAATCTCTGTCTGTCAAATAAATAAAATCTTAGAATAAATAAATAGTTAATGATACCAGAATCTATTGAGTATATATTATTATAGCACTGCTATTGTTCCAAGTGCTTTAAATATATTATGTTATTTTATTTATTTATTTTTTAAAAAATTTTATTTATTTATTTGACAGAGATCACAAGGAGCGGAGAAGCAGACAGAGGAAGAGGAGGAAGCAGGCTCCCTGCCGAGCAGAGAGCCCAATGCAGGGCTCGATCCCAGGACCCTGGGATCGTAACCTGAGCCAAAGGCAGAGGCTTTAACCCACTGAGCCACCCAGGTGCCCCATTAAATATATTATTTTATTTAATCCTTCATGATAATCTCACAAGACAGGTACTTTTATTATCAACCACTTGCAGAAGGGTGATGAAAGGCAAAAAGTCAACTAACTACTAAAACAGTGAGGTAGGACAAAGTCTCTCTGCAGAACCCAAATTCTTATTCACTAGGCATACTGCCTCCAACAAAAGAATAGTGCTTGATTTTTAATGTAGTAAGAAGTGGGTATTTAGAAACTTGGGAAAATACAGAATAATATAAAGCAAAAATTTTAACTTTCCATACTTCTACCACCCACATGAAAATCGTAATTGTGCAAAGCAGAAACTACTTGTACTATAGGAAATTTAATTACTTTGGAGACAATCCACTAAACGGACTTAGTATTTTTTATATGTTGAATTTAGAAGTCTAAGGAAGAACCAGGATTTTGAATGTACAAGGCTGCTACATCAAATATGAATTTTGAAAATGAAAGTAGCCTCCAAATTATTTTTGTGCACAAAAGCTACATGTGAGATTTTTAAAAACTTGTATTGACACAAATTGTTAAAAATTATATTTCAAGTATCTTCTTCAATGTATATGGTACAATTAATATTTTGAGCACTGTTAAAACAAAAGAAAATTAAGTGCAAAACGTACAAAGATTTTCCTTACATAATTTCAGCCAATCAATACAGAGAGTGTAATGGAAAAATCACCATTTGGCAAACACCACAATAGTCATTCCTTCAGGCAAGAATCATCGAGAGATGCAAAAATTAATGACCAAAGCTATGACTAGAAAAAAACACACTTACATGGCCTCAAAATTATTCCCCATGAGATACTTTAAAGTAAAAACAGACCATGGAAGTTTAGAGTACAGAAACCTGGTAGGCACTGTCTTACACAAAGGATCAGAATAAACATCACAAGTAACAAGACAAAATGAGATCCCTGATATGATGCCCTGTGAAGGTCATAAAATCACTTCTGTGGTACACCCAAACAGAGAAAAGTTCTACAAAATAACCTGCTAGTACTCTTCAAAGTATCACAATTTGAAGGACATGGAAAGCATGAAAGACAAAGATGAACTATTAGAGAGTAAAGGAGACTCAGGAGACATGAAAACTAAATGCAATATGTAATCAGAATTAAACCCTAAACAAGAAAAATGACATCAATGGACCACTGGCAAATTTTGAGTAAGATCTGTAGATTAGATAATAATATTCTATCAATGCTGATTTCCTGATTTTAATCACGTGTACTGTGGCTACATAAGTTAAATTTAGGGAATGCGGGAGAAGGCATGAAATGCAAGAATCCTTTGTATTGTATTTGCTGCTCTTTTTTAAGTCTGAAATAATTTCCATATAAGTTTTAAACAATTTTAAGGAAAAAGAAAACCTGAAAAAACAAGCTAAAAGGCCCCTCTCCTCCTTTATACCCAATTCCTACCTAAAAACTTATCATTCCATTATGGGAAATAAGGAATTCACCTTAAATCAAAGAAAAACACCAATATAAGTTGAGTTTTTCCTCTCAAACCTGCTTTAGAAGAAGAAACAATAGAGGCACGTGGGTGGCTCAGGTGCATCTGTTTCTTGGTTTCAGCTCAGGTCATGATCTCAGGGTTGTGGGATGGGGATCCCCATTGGGCTCCACACTCAGCATGGAGTCTGCTTAAGATTTTCTTTCTCCCTCCGCCCATTCCCTCCAATTCTCACAAGCATGTGCACTGCATGCTCTAAAAATAAATAAATAAAATCTTTTTAAAAAGGGGGGGGAATAAATTTTAAGTTACTTCCCCCTCCAAAATTCTGACTTTAAGTATCTGAGTTCCAAAATACTTCCTTCACTTCACCTCTCTGAATTAAATACTATGTCTACTATATTCTAGGCCCTATGCTAACTATATACATTAGCTCTAATTCTTAAGACAACGTTGATAGAGTAGCTATGTGTATTGGTACCTACAGACAAGAGAATTGGGAATGGATATGAGTAAGTAATGTGCTCAAAGTAACTATCAGATGACAGAGCCAGTATTCAAACCCATGCCATCTGACTCCAAACACAAACTTGGCTCTGTGATGCCTCCCAAGAGGGCAGCTGAGATGTGAACAAACATGTAAATTAGAATAGGCTCATCGAATTCAATACCAGGATTTATCAAGAAGTAGAAATGTAATCAAGAGAAAAGTGAATACTACATTTTCACTTACTGGAAAAAAGACTTCTCAACAAAAATAAAACAGGAAAAGAGTTTCAGGAATGATGAATCACTCTTAAGTGTCTGACTCAAATTGTTTGTAGAAATATTTTTTGGTTTCCCACATATATATAAGAAGTGAATCTTTTTTTTTTTTGTTTAAGTGAATCTTACTAAAAAAAGAAAGTTTTAATACTCTGGTAACAGTATGGTATAGCAGGTAAAATCTTCCTAAAATGATGCTGAGCATTGCCTGGAAAATAAGCCAACTGGGCCAGGGCACCTTCTTTCTCCAGCAAGAGGAACTGCACCAGAACTCACCCTCCCCTGGGACTAGGGGTTTATTCCCCATGGTTCCCAAGTGCCAGTCTGTTGGTCTTCCCAGATAATTCTTAAAAATAACATCAATGAGGGACGCCTGGGTAGCTCAGTTGGGTAAGTGGCTGCCTTTGGCTCAGGTCATGATCCCAGCATCCTGGGATCAAGTCCCACATCTAGCTCCTTGCTCATCAGGGAGCCTGCTTCTCCCTCTGCCTCTGCCTGCCACTCTGTCTGCCTGTGCTCACTCTCTCTGACAAATAAATATATAAAATCTTAAAAAAAAAAAAATCAATAAGGGTGCCTGGGTGGCTCAGTGGATTAAGCCTCTGCCTTCGGCTCAGGTCATGATCTCAGGGTCCTGGGATCGAGTCATGCATCAGGATCTCTGCTTGGAGGGTAACCTGCTTCCTCCTCTCTCTCTCTCTGGCTGCCTCTCTGCCCACTTCTGATCTCTCTCTGTCAAATAAATAAAATCTTAAAAAAAATAACATCAATGAAACTAGAAGCTGGTTCTTTGAAAGAATTAATAAGATAAGATAAACCACTGGCCAAACTAATCCAAAAGAAAAGAGAAAGGACCCAAATCAATAAAATTATGAGTGAAAGGGGAGAGATCACAACCAACACCAAGGAAATAGAAACAATCATCAGAAATTATGATCAACAGATATATGCCAATAAGTTAAGCAACCTAGATGAAACGGATACATTCCTAGAAACCTATATACTTCCAAGACTGAAACAGGAAGAAATTGACAACTTGAATAGACCAATATCTAGTAATGAGATTGAAGCAGTGATCAAAAGCCTCCCTCCCCCCCGCAAAAAAACAAGAGCCCTGATGGATTTCCTGGGCAATTCTACCAAACATTCAAAGAAGAAATACTACCTATTCTCCTGAAGCTGTTTCAAAAAATAGAAACAGAAGGAAAACTTCCAGACTCTATGAATCCAGCACTAACCCTGATCCCCAAACCAGGCAAAGACCACATTAAAAAGAATTTCAGACCAGTATCCCTGATGAATATGGATGCCAAGATTCTCAACAAATTCCTAGCTAATAGGATCCAACGGTACATTAAAAGTATTATCCAGAGCGCCTGGGTGGCTCAGTGGGTTAAATCCTCTGGCTCAGGTCATGATCCGAGGGACCTGGAATTGAGTCCTGCATCAGGCTCTCTGCTCAGCAGGGAGGCTACGTCCCTTCCTCTCTCTAGGACTGCCTCTCTGCCTACTTGTGATCACTGTCTGTCAAATAAATAAATAAAACCTTAAAAAAAAAGTATTATCCACCACGATCAGGTGAGATTTATCCTTGGGATGCAAGGGTGGTTCAACATATACAAATCAACTTGACAGAACAAATCAGTAAGAGAAGAGAGAAGAACCACACAATCCTCTCAAATGATGCAGAAAAAGCATTTGACAAAACATAGCATTCATTCCTGATTTAAACTCTTCAAAGTATAGGGATAGAGGGAACATTCCTCAACTTCATAAAATCTATGAAAAGCCCACAGCAAATATCATTCTCAATGGGGAAAACTGACAGCCTTCCCTTTGAGATTGGGAACACAACAAGGATGTCCACTCTCACCACTATTGTTCAACATAGTACCAGAATTCCAAGCAACAACACTCAGACAACAAAAAGAAATAAAAGATATTCAAACTGGCAAAGAAGAAGTCAAACTCTCTCCCTTTGCAGATGACATGATACTTTATATGGAAAACCCAAAAGACTCCACCCCCAAACTACTAGAACTCCTACAGCAATTCAGTAATGTGGCAGGATACAAAGTCAATGCACAGAAATCAGTTGCTTTCTTATACACTAACAATGAAAATAGTGAAAGGTAAATTAGAGAATCAATTCCATTTACTATAGCACCAAGAACCGTAAGATACCTTGGAATAAACCTAACCAAAGAGGAAAAGGATCTGTACTCAAGAAACTACAGAACATTCATGAAAGAAATTGAAAAAGACACAAAAAGATGGAAAAGCATTCCATGCTCATGGATCAGAAAAATAAACATTGTTAAAATGTCTATACTGCCCAGAGCAATCTATACTTTCAATGCCATCCTGATAAAAATTCCCCTGGCATTTTTCAAAGAGCTGGAACGCTTAAACAACCCTAAATTTTGTATGGAACCAGAAAAGACTCCAAATTGCTGAGGAAATGTTGAAAAAGAAAAATAAAGCTGGGGGCATCACGTTGCCTGATTTCCAGCTTTACTACAAAGCTGTGATCACCAAGATAGCATGGTACTGGCACAAAAAAGACCCACAGACCAGTGGAACAGAGTAGAGAGCCCAGATATGGACCTGCGACTCGATGGTCAAATAATCTTCGACAAAATAGGAAAAAATATCCAGTGGAAAAAAGACAGTCTCTTCAATAAATGGTCCTGGAAAAATTGAACAGCTATGTGTAGAAGAGTGAAACTCAACCATTCTCTTACACCATACACAAAGATAAACTTGAAATGGATAAAAGACCTCAACGTGTGGCAGGAATCCATCAAAATCCTAGAGGAGAACATAGGCAGTAACCTCTTCAACATCGGCCACAGCAACTTCAATACATGTCTCCGAAGGCAAAGGAAACAAAAGCAAAAATGAACTTTTGGGACTTAAGATAAAAAGCTTCTGCACAGCAAAGGAAACAGACAACAAAACAAAGAGGCAACCCTTTGTTTGGGAGGGAATGGGAGAAGATATTCGCAAATGACACTACAGACAAAGGGCTGATATCCAAGACCTATAAAGAACTCCTCAAACTCAACAACCCAAAAAACCAGATAATCACAACAAAAAATGGGCAGAAGACATGAACAGACACTTCTTCAAAGAAGACATAAAAATGGCTAACATGCACAAGAAAAAAATGTTCATCATCATCAACCATCAGGGAAATTCAAATCAAAACCACATATACCAGTTAGAATGGCCAAAATTAACAACAAAAGAAAGAACAAGTGTTGGAGAGGATGTGGAGAAAAGGCAACCCTCTTACACTGTTGGTGGGAATGCAAGTTGGTGCAGCCACTTTGTAAAACAGTGGAGATTCCTTAAGAAATTAAAAATAGAGCTTCCCTATGACCCTGCAATTGCACTACTGGGTATTTACCCCAAAGATACAGATGTAGTGAAAAGAAGGGCCATATGTACCCCAGTGTTCATAGCAGCAATGGCCACAGTCGCCAAACTGTGGAAGGAGCCAAGGTGTCCTTCAATGGATGAATGGATAAAGATGTGATCCATATATACAATGTAATATTATGCCTCCATCAAAAAGGATGACTACCCAACTTCTGTATCAACCTGGACAGGAATGGAGGAGATTATGCTGACTGAAATAAACCAAGCAGAGAAAGTCAATTATCATATGGTTTCACTTACTTGTGGAGCATAAGAAATAACACGGAGGACACTGGGAGATAGGAAGAAGTGAGTTGGGGGAAATTGGAGGGGGAAACAAACCACGAGAGACTGTGAATTCTCTCAGGGGGTGGAAGGGAGGGGGTGGGGGGGTTGGGTGAGCATGGAAGGGAGGGGGTGGGGGGGTTGGGTGAGCATGGTGGTGGGTACTAAGGAGGGCACGGATTGCATAGAGCACTGGGTGTGGTGCACAATGAATCTTGGAACACTGAAAAAATAAAATAAAATTATAAATAAATAAATAAAACCTATATAGCCCAAAGTTTAAGCAGTGTACTACTTAACAAGGCACTTTCAAGCCTACCCTTATAACAAAAGAGAACAATGACATATGGTGGAAGGCAGTGAGGCCTTCACCAGCACACCATTCCCTGTCCAGTAGCACCCACCCAGCATCATTTCCTATGCAATAAACGGAATCACAGGATCTTTTGTCAGTTAAGAATTCTTGGCTTACAAGGTCCTCCAATCAGGTCAGCTTCTTAGCAGATAACTCTATCACCATATAAAATTCATCCCAAGCTATTACACAACACAGAGGATAAAAAGATTAACAAATTCTCATAAAAATGAAAAAAAAAAAAGATAAAAGGACTTCTTTATCCTATTCAATTTGCATACTAATGAAATAATACTTTATATGCCTTCCTTATAAATATATTATTTAGTGATAATGTTAACTAAAAACCACTGACTGACAACTACATGTCAGTCATTTAGCCATGAGCTCTATGTACAGTATGCTTGCACCTACTCTAGGAACTGGTATTATTACCGACACTCCCATTTTACAAGTGAGGAAAATGAGAGACAAAGACATAAAATAACTTGCCCAAAGTTACACAGCCAGTACGAAGCAGAGGCTGAATGGCTTTAACCACGACTAGCTTGCTTGATTCACTGATCTTTCGAACAACCCCATGAGGTTTTATAGGCAGCATATTAAAATAGGCATACTTTATTCAGGTGAAAAAAAAAGGTCTATTGAGATTAAATGAGATGCTCAATATCATACTAAATTGGCATTCACAACCATTAAGTAAAATAATTTCATAAAAACCAGTCTAAGGCTCAGGACTGTGGTAACAACAGATGCTATACATGGAGCTCTAGTTTAACTCCATATGGTAAGACCATGGTCAAACATCTTTTTAAACCTAAAGAGAAGTTCAGTTGTTAGTTCTCCATTTTGTTCCTGACCACAACTGAACAAGACTCATGCTGATGTAATTGTTACATGTGGTACAGAAAACTGTAACAGAATTTGGAATTACCTAGTGAACTTCTAAGCCTCTCTTTATTATTAGCTTGGCATAATAAATTAATTGAGGACAATATGACTCCTTATAAATAACTCAAACAACCAACGTTAATATTTAATGAACTTCTCATTCTCACTCTGTAAATATTTTAACACTTCCAATGAAGACATGCTACAACAGAAAGACTAAAAAAAGCCAGCCTCCAGCTCTGAAAATGCACTTACATGGTTGTTGATACCACACTAAAATAGTACATATCAGAAACAAAAAAGATCACCTTTTTTCCAACTTACTTACAAAGAACTAAAAAAAGAAACAAAAGAAAACAGAAGCTGATTACTCACTTTGGTGACAGAGGGGTATAAATTTCACATGGAATTTACTAATGATGCCTTCTCTCAGACTTCACACAAGAGATAAAGTCAAATCTGGGACAACATATGCATACCTCAGAAACACAAAACCTTTGCATATAAACACATAAACACATAAAATCATGTTTCCAATGATCATTTGAACGGCACCATTTCAACATTTAAAAAAAAGCAAAACTTCACATATGTTTATTATTTATATATTGATGTTTAAGTTTTCTTGATCCATTCTTGGAAGAAATGCAAGACCAAGAGGTTTTGATCTAAACTCTCTTGCTTTATAATTTTCTGTTTCTACTTTTTACATTATACTTGTCTTCCGCAAAGCTAAAAAGATGGACAAAGCAAGAAAATCAATTCTAAATTAGCTCTGATTAGCTATTTCATGAAACCAAAGCAGAAACAGTGAGCTAGTCCCTTCCATCTTTCTTCATTTGACCAATATTTTTAGAGTGACTGACTCACACATGCTCAGCACTCCCTTGTAATGATTTAATGATCCATGGTGATCACAGGGAAAGAGAGCAACTACAGAACTTCCAACCTGTTTGTGGTAGTGATAGAATTAGTCCCTGTAAGGTAAATTACATAACTTGTTTTAAAGACATCATCTATCAACATATGATAACTCAACTGCATCCTGTTATAAAAATAGTTCTGGCCTACATCAGTAATGGAAGATGACACAATTCTCCCAAAACCCTCTTTTCTGTGTCTTACCTAATATCAAGACTAATGATCAACATTTGAACAGCAACGGCTAAAATATTTTACAAAACACAAGACCTATTTTCCACTTTCCACAAACACATGATAAAATTTACTTCAGATACAATGTAGGATATTTGTTCTCTAACAACTACCCACACAATTCTCTTCTGAGATATAACAATCATGCTATTGCAACAATTAAGATGACCCACAGCATCAAAAAATAATAAAGGACGATGGCTTAAATCCCAGGATACAAGCATAAGATACAGCCAATTAGTCTCTAGGAAAATTCACATTTGTTTTAGTCTTTCTTCAATGAAATTTTTCTCTTAGATACAGATAGGGCATTTTAAACAGATTGTTTTTCTTTTTTTCCTCCTGTAACATTAGCAGCTAGCTCAGAAAAATTCAGTGTTTTGGAATGTAGTGTGAATGCCCACCACTCCCTTCAGCTGTGGATAACTGAGAGAGAAACTGAAAGCAGTTTCATATTAAAAATCATTTTCTAAAAAACACATAGCTTCTATGAAATAATACTGCAGTGAATTAACTACTTCTTTATAGGATAAACCAAGAAGTGTGTTAATGAACAAAGATAAATGGATACTATATAGGGTTCTGATAAACCCTATCACTAATCCATACTTAAAGGTTTGCTTTTCTTTTTTCATTAGAAAAGCCTTTGGGAAAACGAAGCACAACTTAGCAGTGGTTCTCAAGGAGGCCCCAGGAAGAGAGTATCTATCCAAGGGATCGTGAGGCATATTCATCTCAAACTTGAAATTTCTTTGATGTCTGCCTTTACAGGTTTAAACAGTATAAAAATTTCTCTTCTACCATATAATACACACATTTATCTTTTTACATATACACACACATACACATACATATATATTTATCTTAATGGTATTATTTTCTCACCACCAATTAAACAATGGAAAACAGTAAGAATGTCTGCTATGACTTTGTGGTTTCTTTTTTTTTTTTTTTTTTAATTTTTAAAAATTTATTCATGGGGTTCGTGTATGTAGATATCTAGTCATGTGACTCTCTTTTAGGACTGTTTTAATAATTAAGGACTCAGAAGTACCTGAATAAAGATCCAGCTTTTTGTAAAGAATTTCTCCCTTTTTTATTTTTTTTTCCATTTGTTCTTTAAATTTAAATTCATCAATTAATGAAGACTGTTATTACTAGTTTCAGAGGTAGAGGTCAGTGATTCATTGGTCTTATATAACACCCATTGCTCATTACATCACGTGCCCTCCTTAATGGGTATCACCCAGTGACCCTATCCCCCCACCTTCCTCTCCTCCAGCAACTCTGTTTCCTATGATTAAGAGTCTCTTATGGTTTGTCTCCCTCTCTGGTTTTGTCTTGTTTTATTTTTCCCTTCTTTTCCCTATGATACTCTGTTTTGTTTCTTAAATTCCACATGTCAGTGAGATCATATGATAATTGTCCTTCTCTGACTGACTTATTTCACTTAGCCTAATACCTTCTAGTTCCATCCACATCATTGCAAATGGCCAGATTTCATTTTTGATGGCTGAGTAAAATTCATGTGTGTCTGTGAGTGTGTGTGTGTATACTATATCTTCTTTATCTAGTTATACTCTGTGGTTTCAGGTAGCTCAGATACCTACCTCTTTCTCAAAACCTAGGTTAAGAATTATAGATTGAGAGTATTCTGGCATATTAATAGTTCCATTTATCACTTGTCATCTTTTTTCATTGTCTTTTTTTTTTTTTTTTTTTTTTTTTCATTTCTAGCCACTTTTACTATTTCTATGCTTTGGTACTCAGAATTACTACCAAAGTTTTGTGCTTTGGTTAATTCCTCATTTACTCCATCACACTACATCTCAAGGCATGCCCCCTTCTTGCTGATTTCAAAACCATGAAACTTGTTTGGCACAAAAAATTTCCTTTTTATGTGCAGCTTTCTCCAATCTGCTACAATGTGCCTACACCATATACCTGTTTTTGCCCTGTCTGGGGTCAAGAAAGAGAAAAAAAACAAGCACACAGCATTCCCTCATGATAATCTTAACCCAATACAATCACTTGTAGCAGTTACATTTGCTTATTGTGTCAGAATTAAATGTGTTAATTTCTTATGGAAATACCACAAACAGAAATCACAGAAATCTCAACTATATACAGAGCTTCCAGATTTTCACCAATGTAACTAGTGCTCAGATAAAAACACAAAACAAAATATTACTAGCATGTAGCAACTGTATTTTATTTTTCTAACTGACTCTCCTACTTCTACTCAGTCTTTGGGTTTTGTTGTCAGTTGTTTACATAGAACGCTAAATATCAGGCACTAAATACATTCATTCAACAACTGTATGTTGAGGACCTACTACGTGCCAGTTGCCATTCTATGCCCTGGGGATAAACCAGTGAACAAAATAAAAAAAAAACCTGGCCCTCACTGAGCTTACATTCTTGTTAAGGGAAAATGACAATGAACAAGACAAATTAAATCAAATATATAATATGTTAGATGGTGATATGTACTCAGGAAAAGTACTAAAGTACTAAAAAGCAAGAGAGGAGTTAGAAAATGTGAGAGAGGGAAAATTTTTAGAAAGGACCAAAGAAAACCATATTGAAAGGTGACATCTGGGTCAAAACCTGAAAGAACGATGGAGCTAGAGAACGATGGGAATAGCAAATCGAAGAACGATCTAGATACAAAGACCAACAAATACAATACATTCTTCTCTGAGGGAGAAGAATGCCTGGTGTATTTGAGAAACAGCAGGGGATTCAGAGCTTTGTGGGGCCTCATGGGTCATGTGTAAGGAAGCTGGCTTTTCCTTTGAGTGAGAGCAGAAGCCACTGATGAATTCAGAAAGTGAGCTATGACCTATTTCATCACTATCGCTGGCTTTTTTACTAGGCAGAGATGAGAGGGGAAAAAGGTAGTGGAAGGAGGGAGAACAGTCAGGAAACTGCTGTAATAATAGTCCAGGGGAAAGCTGGTGGTGGCTTGGACTAACATGGTTACGGCCATGCAGAGAGTAGTATGAGGTCAGATCCTCTGTCTCCTCTAGGCTGCTGAAGAAGAGATAAGAGAGACCATGACACTGGGCGCCTGGGTGGCTCAGTGGGTTAAGCCGCTGCCTTCGGCTCAGGTCGTGATCTCGGGGTCCTGGGATCGAGTCCCGCATCGGGCTCTCTGCTCAGTGGGGAGCCTGCTTCCTCCTCTCTCTCTCTCTCTGCCTGCCTCTCTGCCTACTTGTGATCTCTCTCTGTCAAATAAATAAATAAAATCTTAAAAAAAAAAAAAAAAAAAAAAAAAAGAGAGACCATGACACTGAAATTAAGCAACTGAAGAGGTCCACAAAAACCTGGCAAGTACGACATCCTAGAAGCCAGAAGAAAAAAGTATTTTCATGAAGAGATGAATAAAAAGTCTTAAAAAAAAAAGACTGATGAGAATCTTTGGATTCAGCAACAACAGAGCAGAAAACCTCAATCGAGTGTGTTTAAGAGCAAAGGGGAGAAGAAATATTTGAGACAAGTGTGCACAGACAACTTTTTTAAGGCATTTTAACATAAAAGATGGGAAAGAAATGAGCCACAGGCTGGAGAGGGAAGTAAGGACAGGACTTCTCCTTTTAATGGGAGAACATAGAGCAGCTAGAGGAATGACGGGAAAAAGGATATAGAAGAAAGAGGGAGAAGTGTCAGAGCCATGAGGAAAAGACTAGCATATAAATGGGTGATGTTCTCTTCTGCCGGCTTCTATTCTCCCATCGAAGAAGGAAGCAAGATGCTAGAAGCACCAGAGGTTTGAGAAAGGAGAACATATCTCAGCTGTTGTCTAGGAGTCTGGGACGGAGATGGACCAGGGAAATAGGATTACTGGGTAGCACTAAGGACTCACCAAGTTTAGAGATCATAAATACAAGGTGAGACCTATAGCATGGTTACTTTTTTTATTCTTTAACTACATTTAGAAGTATGGGTACAAGGAAAGTGCTGAATATATACAAGACTATGATTACCATGACTGATGATGGGATTTAGACTGGGTAAGGAAAGTAAGACATCAGGAGGACAAGGGAGAGTGGAAAAATGCTTTATTTAGAAGACTGAAGGTCCCAACAGGCCCAGGAAATTAGCGGAGTAACAGAAATTGTGATACAAAAAGATAAGAGGTGGTAGACAGAAAGGAAACTGCAACTGAGACAATGGAGGGATGGCACTTTGGATAAAAACAAGGTCTGGAAATGAGTAGCAAGGTGGGGCAGAGGGCAAAAATTCAATGAAGAGGAATTCCGGGTCTGAAGACACCAAAGTACTGGAAGAATTATCCCCAGGAAAATTGAATAGTCAAATCACCACGAATTAGAACCCAAGCAGTACTGGAGTGAATGCCAGTGAACTAAGACCACAATCTGACAGGAGACAATTCTTCATCACTCTGACATTTCTGCACATAAGTGAGCACAGGTACAATGACTGCCATCATTGCAGACTTTCTCTGCAAGCAAGCTTATATAAATAAGCAAACAGCCCTGAAAAATAGAGAGTATCTCTCTTCAAAGCAAATGGCAGGTTTATCTACACCCATGGAAGATACACTCCTCCTCTAGGACATGAGCAGACATGATTTGTGTCCAATATAAAAGACTGTAGTTCTTCTCCTATAACTCAATTCACTGTGGGTACAGGTATCTCCTGGTCCTCTTCAAGTCACACCCTTTGGTGACTGTGGGAATTGGGACCTGGGGAACCAGTGAAGTAAGCAAATGCTGTTACCGTGTCTGCTGCTTGTGCTATTCAGAATAAGTCCTTTGATTCCGACCCAGAAGTCTCCTGTCTTCTGCCAGCATCCATGACATAACACTGTGGTAGTTAATGTACAAGTAACTTGCAAGAAAGGTAAATCTCAGACCTTTGAAAGTTTTTGATAAAATCCCCAATGAATATGAGGTGGGGATGAAAGATTACTGAAACAGGGTGGGTAGAAGGTGTATAAGTTTAAACACAAGAAATAAAGTTTGGAGGCATTTTTGAAGAGAGAATGGTCTGGAAAAAGCAACAAGAAGTGAAGAAAACACCTCATGGGCTCAGCACTACAAAGAAAGCAGGATAACCGCTACTACTTGAGACAGTTACAGATAGTGTCAGTAGGGAAGCCCAATTCAATTTAAAGCAAAAAAGTGAAGGCAAAATAAATAAAGAGGCTGAATATTAAGAGGAATTTGATTATGACTGACCCTGAGTTCCAGGGACATAATGGTAGATTTTCAGGAGGCAGGGAGGGGTGGGTTTGGGGATCAGATCTGGACACACATGGTAAGAGATCCATCAATCTGAGACTTCTTGCGTGACTTACATGAACAGGAAGAAAGGGCATGATGAAATTTGCTGTGATTAGTCTTAATCAGATTAAAATTGCCAATGTGTTTCAGCATCCCTAGACCTTGTTTTACTCATCCAATCTCTACTACGGAACAAATTCTTTCTTACCAAACAGAACATCGTTTTAGAAAGTTAAGAACATACAAGTTTTAAAATATATAAATGCCACAACTGTTATTAAGAGAGTGTTAACTTACTTGAATTAGATCTAAAATGCCAAGTTCACTTTCTGAAGAATCCACACAGAAGACAAAATATAATGTTGCATAATGTCTATAAATCAGTTTGTTATCAGATCCTCCAATTAACCTAAACGACAAAACAAAAATTGGAATGTTATAGGAATAAAATAAAACACATTTTCATTAGCTCAAACTGGCAATTTGTTTAAAACCTTTTATAAGATGCCTGAACATAGCATGTAAAGCTGTAACATTCAAGTGAACTTAGAGACTTAAGTGAATTAACATGGCTGTTTTCTTCAGAGATAACAAAAGAAGCTGGTGCTTAATATTAGTTCATCCGTTCATTAAACCATCCACTGAGTACCTACCATCTGCCAGCTACTGACAGTGGATAAAGGAACAGTAACAAATAAATAAGAAAAAATGGTCAGAGTAGAAGGCACTACATGGTGATTCCAAACAGGATGATTCTGTACTGTCGGATCTGCCACCTAAGATGAAATCTTAGGAGTGACATTTAGACTGAGAGCTAATGATAAGGGATTAGCCATTAAAAAAATTTAGAGAAAAGCATTTCAGGCAAAGGTGATAGCTAATAAAAAGGCCAGGTCATCAAGAAAAAAATATATATGTTCAAGGAAGAGAAAGAGGGTGCACGGAAAAGAAAAGATTAGTAAACAAACAGAAGTAGGCAGGAACCAGGTCACAGGGCATTTTAAAATGCTTATTAGATTTAACTCTGTAAGTCACAGTAAGTTATACAGCTTACAGCTGACTATTAACTGGGGAGGAAAAAAAATAATATTACTTAAGTTTTAGAGAAATTTACCTTCAAAATCTCCTCCAAAAATACATTTTATTTTGAAATATAAATGCAAAAAACTTAGGTAAGAAATATTCAATTCTTTCATCAAACATTTTTATTTACACTGACTGGAATGTCAGCATTTTAAAAATAGTAATTTAGGACTCATTCCAAACACCTTATGTTTTTCTAGTTTAGCTATTTCATAGTTACATTTACAGTAATTAGTTTACCTTCTCAAAAGACCTTTAAACCTAATATAAAATAAAATGAAGGCCAAATGTAATCAAAGCTAAGGGAAGACTTAAACAAGACACAGGAAAATAGCACCTATTTCTTAACTCTGTAAAACTAACACTGAAGGGGCACTTGGGTGGCTCAGGTCATGATCCCAGGGTCCTGAGATTGAGACCCACATCGGGCTCTCTCCTTGGAGGGGAGCCTCCTTTCTCCTCTCTCTCTCTACCTGCCTCTCTGCCTACTTGTGGTCTCCCTCTGTCGAATAAATAAATAAAATCTTAAAAAAAAAAAAATAACTAACACTGAATTCACAAGGCCAAAGAAACAACTTCTATAAGTACCCACTTCTTTCATGGCTTCTTATAGCAAAAGTGGAAGTGATTTTTGACAAGAATTAAGAATGACTACTATGCTAGACAAATTTCTAGAAAAGATATTCGATTAAAAATATGTATGTGCAATTTAAAGAATCTCTGAGATGATTTTTATAGACTATGATGGCAACTGTTCCTGAGAAGACACAAAAAGAACACTCACAGGATTATAGTTCGTCCTGAATCAGCAATTTAGTGATTATCTTAAACTTTTGTTCAGCTCTACCATAAAAGAAGAGCAAACTATTGAGAACTGTAAGTTTCAAAATGACAACCCATGCCATTAAAAGAAAGCAAAGACTTAATACATAGCACAAGTACATACTTTACCTTTTAAAATGTTATTTTATCTTCAAACTAGAGTGCAACACTGATAAATACTGATTCAAATTCTTGTATGGAAGGCAACATACCATATAAAACCACAGAATTTTAAAACCTGCCCTTACTTTAAATATCTCATATTACGGGGGGGAACCGAGGTACAAGAAGTGACCTGATCAAGAAAACCAGATTTGTTAGTCACAAAACTAGGCCTGAATCAGCTGTATAGCCTCATCTCTGATGTAATGTTTGCCTCCGACATTTTGTAAGCCTGGAAAAGAAGGATCACAGACTTGAGCCCTGATTTCTAGATCGCACAGTGCCCTGCCTGGGAAGAGCCAGGTTCTTTCATGCCCATCACCTTCGGTGCCCTGTGCTGGGTGACAAGTCCCTGCAAGAGAATAAAATGCTGAGATGAAGAAAAGTGGTAATGGCAGAGACCACTCAACTCCTGCAGAAGTGTGGCAGACATAAAGCACAATTAAAATACAAAAAACACAAAGCAGGTACACCTGTCTCAACGATTAAACTGGGAGGTCTGGAGGCAATAGCAAAATTTATAAATTTTAAGTGTGTATGTGTAGATTGAACCACAGCACGATCTAACCCTTTAAGAAATGCAAGTAAACTTTCTAAGTGATAAACAGTGATGTATGGTCAAGTAAGAATGGATTTTCTATTATCCAACCTACTTTTCAAAATAAATATCATACACATTAAAATATAGAAAAGTATAGGTCTCTCTAATATATAATTTTTCATAATGGGGCTCAGCTAAAGTTTAGTTCTTGACTTGTCAATGAAGAAATATCTTATTAAGAAATTGATTATAGGAGCACCTGAGTGGCTCAGTGGGTTAAAGCCTCTGCCTTCGGCTCAGGTCATGATCCCGGAGTGCTGGGATGGAGCACTGCATCAGGATCTCTGCTCGGCAGGGAGCCTGCTTCTTCCTCTCTCTCTGCCTGCCTCTCTGCCTACTTGTGAGCTCTGTCTGTCAAATAAATAAATAAAATCTTTAAAAAAAAAAAAGAAATTAATTATATTAACATGAGCAGGAACATTTATAAAACTGCTTTCATGGAACCCACTAATTTAAAAGTATTTATTTATAATAGCTGGCAAGCTAATTATAACTGATTTTTATTTATTCATTTTAAAAATAGTAAACTCTTTAGCTGAATTCTACCTATATGCAGATATACCTATATATATATACATGCACACAGGTATTTATTTGAAAAGCAGATTTCAGTCTGCTTATAATAAAAGAATTTGTAAGTTGTTATGAACAGGTCTATTCACTCCAAGGAATACCCTCTAGTCATTAAAAAGAATGACGTAGCTTTAAATGTGTTTATATGCAAAACTTCTAAAAATATTAAGTGAAAATGAGCAACATGCAAAGCAGCATACTTAGTGTGATCCTGTAAATAAAATTTTTTTAAGGTTGTATCTTTATATGTTGGTCAATGAAAAATTAATTTTCTAGAAGGATACACAAGAAAGTGAGAAAGATTAAAGTTAGGAAAGGGAGACTTGGTTTATGATTAATTTTACATGTCTCTGTAACGATTGAATTTTTGCCACATGAATATAGTACATTTAACATTTACTGTAACATGTACTGTAACATTTTTAAGGAAAAAAAAGGACTACATATCTTTAAAAAATTCTTTAAGTTAGACTTATAGCTAACAAGGTGATAATTAATCTCTTTATCCAATTAATCAAAATTAGGAAATTTTTACCGTAACCAATAACTAAACAGTATATATTTTAATCATATAGTCAAAGATTAGAAATGTCCATGAAATGCTTTACTTACAATCCTCCTTCTAGGAAATTACAAACATTTTCATCTCTCTTAGATACCAAATGGAATGTCTCCCTGATGATTTGCTGTTGTGTATCTTCACTCTGAGAAAGAATAATTTATATATGTTAGGATTAAATTTCTAGGTTTAACAGCATTTTAAGAATTTTAAAAGTAGAAGGCAGTATTAACTATCAGGGAAATTAATCTATGAGGGAGGTCCTTGGAGAGCTAACATACTACATCTCACAGAAACAAAACCCAACACTTTTCAATATAAAAAAAAAAAGCAAAAACAAAACAAAACCAACATTTTAGTTTGCTACTAAAATAAAACTAACACTTCCCAATTTCAAAATCCAGGAAGAAAAATATTAGATGAATTAAAGACTACTAGTAAAAGGGACACTAGATAGTAACAACTCAAAGGTGACTGTTTTATAAATGAGTAACCTGAAACAGAGAGGTAAAGTTATAAATAATTCATGTAGCTAATCTGTATTTTATTAGAAGGAATATATAGAAGTTTAGAGCTTCCAATTAAGTTTAAATGCAAACTGAGATAAGTCCATCCATATTAGTCATATAAGCATAGCGTAAAACCAAAAGTTTGCTCAGTAAGTATTAAATTCCCCAAGCAATTCACATGCTAGTAAAAAAGAGTCAGCTTCTCAAACACTTCAATAGGAAACTGGGCAAAATCACAAATAGGAATTTCACAGGAAAGGAAATATGATGGTCCATAAACAAATGAAAAGACATGGAAGGCCTGGGGTGGCTCAGTTAGTTAAGCCTCTGAGTCGGTTTTGGCTCAGGTTATGATCTCAGGGTCATGAGATAGAGCCCCACTTCAGGGTCCATACTGAGCCTGGAGCCTGCTTAAGATTCTTTCACTTCTGCTGTTCCTCCCAGCTTTTAAAAAAAAAAAAAAATATGTTATCCCTCACTGGCAATGAAATGAAATACAAATTAAAGTCACAATGAAATAACACCACATGCATCACATTAGCAAAGTGTAAGTCTTACAATACCACATTGTAGACAAAGATGTGGAGCCCAACTCATCCCACCAAGTGGGAGAGCAAATGGTATCATCACCTGAGAAAACACCTAAATATCTTCCAAAGTCCCAATACCAAATGCCATCAAACTGGGGGTTAGGGTTTCAACATATGAATGGGGGGGGATAGGAAGACACTGCAGTCTATAGCAGGGGGAAAAAAGCAAGTCAACAAAATGACATGTAATCATTCAACAATATAAATTTCAAAAATATGTAAAAGTAATAAATATTTTTAAAAATATGTAAAAGTAAGTAGTATTTGATACACATATATGTAATAAAAATAAAACTGTGAAGAATATCAGGGGAATGATTAGCAAATTTCAAAGTACTGATTTCATAAGACTATATTCTCTAGTCACATTGCAAATTCCAAAACATATATATTAAATCAGAAGACAAGAATGACAAGACACTCTCGAGGTAAAAGAATCAATAATTAAAAGGACAGGTTTTTTAAAATTTCAAACAGGCATTCAAATTGTTAAGAAGTAAAACTATCTGGGGGCACCTGAGTGGCTCAGTGGGTTAAAGCCTCTGTCTTCGGCTCAGGTCATGGTCCCAGGGTGCTCGGATCGAACCCCGCATCGGGCTCTCTGTTTGGTGGGGAGCCTGCTTCCCTTCCTCTCTCTCTGCCTGCCTCTGCCTGCTTGTGATCTCTGTCTGTCAAATAAATAAAATCTTTAAAAAACAAAAACAAAAACAAAACCTTTAAAAAAAGAAGTAAAACTATCTGTATTCACAGATGGCATCTATGACACATTGATCATATATCCAAAAAAAGTCTAAAGAACCCAGAAAAAAACTGTTAAAGTTTATAAACAAACCAAAGTTCAAGATACAAAATCAACACTCAAAAATCTGCTGTACACTACCAATGAACAATCCAAAGGGTAACCTAGTCACAGATGTTGCAGAGATTTAATAGATAACAGGTTAATATGATGAACATATTAAGCATAATAAGTAATAATAATAAGTAAGTTTAAAAATCCAAGATGAAGTGGGGTGCCTCAGTGGCTCAGGGGATTAAAGCTTCTGCCTTTGGCTCAGGTCATGATCCCAGGGTCCCGGGATCAAGCCCCGCAGCAGGCTCTCTGCGTAGCAGGGAGCCCGCTTCCTCCTCCTCTCTCTCTCTTTGCCTGCCTCTCTGCCTACTTGTGATCTCTGTCTGTCAAATAAATAAATAAAATCGTTAAAATCCAAGATGAAGTGGCAAATTCCTTAAAAAAATAATAATAATAAAATGGTCCCAAGGAGAAAAGGAAAAACTTTAAAAATCCTATTATCATAAAGAGGATAAATAATAATTTTAAATCTCTCTATCAAAAATAAATCAAGCCCTGATGGCTTTAATACCAGGCATGACCAATGATTTAAGAAACAGATCATTCTAATCTTACACAACTCTTCCAAAGCACAGATAAAGAATTAACATCCTCAATTCATTTTATGAAGCTAACATTGACACAAAATCAAACAAGGAATGTATGAGAAATGAACACTGCAGACCAGTCTCACCAAAAAGCATACATACAAAAATTAATATTTAAAAAAATCAATACATCATGACCCAAATGGGTTTATTCTAGTAATATCTGGTTGATTTATTATTTATAAACAGATTAATGTAATTCTCTACATTAACAGATTGAGGGAGAAAACATAGGTCACTTCAACAGATGTGGAAAAGGCATCTGATAAAACTGAACATCAATTCTTGAATTTTAAAAAAAGCTCTTGGCAAATTTAAAAAAAGAGAACTTCCTCTAATTAAGAGTATCCAAAAAATACCTTTTGCAAACATAAGCACAAACAAAATGTTTAAGCACTATCTTCCTTTAAGATCAGAAACAAGACAGGTTAACTGATAATGGTTTTCCTATTCAGTGCCGTATCAGCCATCATCAGTATAAGAAAAACAAGAAAAAGAAATAAAAGATAAAAGAATTGAAAGAAATAAAACGGTCATTCACAGACCACAAGATTTTTCACATGGAAAATCTAATATAATTTACACAAAAGTGTTAAAATTAAAAGCTATAACAAGACAGAGCCAGCACACAAAACTGTTGCAATTCCAAACTTCTCCAACTGTCAGATGGAAGATATAATTTTAAAAAGATACCGAATATAATACCATCAAAAAACATGCAGTGCCTAGGAATAAGTCAAACAAAAACATGCAAGACTTCTGTGGAGAAAATACAAAATTTTACTGAAAAAATTATAGAAGAGCTCAGTAAATGGAAAAATGTAGTGATTATAGCCTGAACGACTCAACAGTATGAAGATTCTCAGTCTTCCTAAAATGCTCCAAAGGATCAAGGTAATTCTAACCAAAATCCCAACAGAGAGAGAAAAACTTAATAACCTGAATCTGATTCCAAAACATATATATTAAATCAGAAGACAAGAATGACAAGACACTCTTGAGTAGACTGTAAGCCTGTTTGAGCAGGTAAGAATTATGATAAAGCCACAGTAATTAAGATAACATGATACTGGTGTAGAAACAGGGAAACTGACTAATAGAACTGAACCATAAACATATCCACACAAATATAAGTTAATTAAATTTAAAACACTGAATAGGCATTATAGAACAATAGAGAAAGAAAGGACATTTCCATGAATGGTGCCGGAATAAAAATTGTTGTTTTCATTTTACTACAATGAACTTAGACCTCTGACATTATACTAAAAAATCACTCCCAGGTTAGTTAAAAATGAATGTCAATGCTCAAATTATAAAGCTTTAAAAGTATAATAAAAATCTTTATGACCTTGTAATAGTGCTAGACTCTTAAGACACAAAATAAAGCTAACCATAAAGAAAATGACAGGCAAATTTGATCATATCAAAAGCAAGCATTCCTAATGCTCAAAAGACTCCAGAAAAAGGAAGGGGAGCCACAATCACAAAGAATATAGTTGCGGTACATAAAAACCGGCAAAGGAATAATACCCAGCATATAAAAAAAACTCAGAAGACATCAGTAAGAAAAAGATAAAATCTCAAAATAGAAAGGACTTGGCAAAAGAGACCATAAGAAATCATCAAGAAAAGGAAATTGGAATGGTAAATAAACTATAAAAGATTTCAACTTCATACAGGAGAAAAAGAAAAATAAAAAAAGGAAAAAACCCTACTAGTTAAAAACTACAATAACAACATTAAGTACCCATACTATCAATGAAGATATATAAATATGTCTAACAATATCAAGTATTGGCAAGAATACAGAGCAACAAAGCACCCATACTATAAGAACTGAAATTGGTACAACCACTTCTGGAAACAGACCAGCATCACCTAGTAACATGAATATACCCAAGGACAAAGGCATTCATTCAACTCCTAGTTACACACTAAAGAAATGCAAAAAAATGTTTACAAGATTGCTTATAGCAGCACTAAAGTTCGTAACAACAACAAAAAATTACAATGTAAAATGTCCATCAATGCAAAATGTATAAATAAACTGTTATATTCTTGCATGGAATATCACACAGCAATGAAAAGAATGACTATAACTATATAATACACCAGTAACAATCTAAGAAATGTTGAATTTTTCTTAAATCAAGTCACAGAAGAATATAAATACTATGACTTTACTTTTTAAAAGTTCAAAAATATGTAAAATTAAACAGTGAACTGCTTGAAGACAAAAACGTAGTAAAACAAAAATGAAAATGGTTTTTAAAAATTCAACATGATGGTTATCTCTTAAATACACAGAGGAAAGGATACAAGATGAGAGATGCAGAAAGACTTCAAGGGTACTGTTAATTTTTGTTTGAAAAGGGATAGTGAACATGCAGCAATTAAAGTATTAGTTCCCCTATCTTGCAAATATTCAATATATACACTTATTTTTCATCTATTCAATATTTCATAAAAATATGCAAAAGAGCGAGGGAAGAAGAAAAAAGCACTGTATAATAAAGAAAGAAAGAGCACTGTATAAGAAGGCTGCCCTCTTCCTTTCTTAGGTTTACTTGATCATCTATCTCTACCACCTCCTTCCAGTCTTCATTTAGAGCTAAACAATGTCCCTTGGATGACCTTACTTCCTCTTGTGGCTTCCACCATGCTATCTTCCTAATCTTTCATTCTCCTATATCCCTAGTACTTAACAGAATTCTATCTTCTTTTCTGAACTGGTGACAGATATTTTCAGCTTACAGATATCTCCAGTTATAATCCATAAAGTCATATAAAAACTTACATGTGAAAGACTAAAAACATCACATTTCTTCTCAAACCTGTTTTTCTAAAAAAAAAAAAATAAAAAAATAAAAACTATTTCAAAAGTAAAACCTGTTTTTCTTTCTTTTTTAAATTCAAGTACAATTGACATATGTTACATTAGTTTGAGGGGTACAAAAAGTGATATGGCAATTCTATACATTGCTCAACACTCAACACAGTAATTATAGTCACCATCTGTCACCTTCAACATCACTACAATGTCACTGACCACATTCTGCAGGCTGTACTTTCATCTCTGTGACATATTTACTCTAACTAGAAGTTCGTACCTCTTAACAAAACCCATTTTTATTACTGTGTTTCTAATCTCATTTAACAGCATTACCATTCATCCTATCTCTTAAGCCAAAAATCTTGATGATTTCTTTCCTTTCACTTTCCATGTCTATTGGGTCACCAAGTCCTGTTAATTCAACTGCAGAAACAACAGTAAACCTGGATTCAGATACTATCTCAACTCAGATTCTTATTATTACCCAGAATACTGTAAGAACCACCTAACATTAACTCTGCCACCTGTCTCTCCACTCCAAACCATCTCACCCATGGGACCAGAATTCCTTCCTAAGTAACAGTATTTGTTACTTCCTTTCTTAGTTCCCTGGATTCCATCTGACCTAACATCCAAACTCCCTCCAGGCCATAAACAAAACCTTCCAAAGCCGATTCCTGACCTACATATGAGTTTTCATCATCTATCTCTTCTCTTCTACATAATCCACTTCAACTGCACTGAACTTCTCACCATGCGCTTCCTTCCTATTCTCCTACTCTCTTACCCCATTCTCTAGCAACAGCCTTTTAAGCCTCAGATCAAACATGATGGTTTGTCAAGTGTTTTTGTACTTTCCCAGGAAAAAATTATTTCCTTCTTCCTCAGTGCTTCCATGATACTGTTTTTAATCCTAACATATACTTTTAACAGTGTGCTCAAATTTCCTTTGTAGATATCTGAGTTCTATCAGACTCCAACCCCCTCTAAATCTTTAAATGTGAAATGCTCAACACAGTGGCTGGCATAGAGTCATCAATGTAAGTACACTGAATAAATGAACTTCAAATGTAGAAGAAGGGATCCACATTCATTCATATTTTCAAACATCAGGATTACATGACACACACCAAAAAAGGGAGGCAGTAAAGTAAAGACAGTATGGTGTAGTAGTTAAAGGTATGAGCTCTGTTCTAATTAAGACAATAGGTTAAATGTACAAAAATATCTATTTTTGTGGCCTTCTCAAACC
The DNA here is from genome assembly GCF_030435805.1 of Mustela lutreola. Lineage (NCBI taxonomy): Eukaryota > Metazoa > Chordata > Mammalia > Carnivora > Mustelidae > Mustela > Mustela lutreola. The sequence continues at coordinate 148,077,761 of NC_081294.1, forward strand.
CAGCTAAAACAGTATCAACCCCTCCCCCTTTTTTTAAGGGCATAAACCATAAGGATGAGGAAAATGAGAAAGAAGACAGGGTAACAAAATTTAGTAAGTGGCTAGAATGAGTGGTCAAGTATCAAGTGAATCTCAGAAAACCTCAAAATCGGTGACAGGGAAACCCAAGAACTAACCCAATCTGCATCACAAAATGGCCAAATGCTCAAGAATTGGTACTTGTAGGTACTTCTGGAAAAGAGGAATGTAAAATAAGGAGGACTGTTTCTGAGGTAGAATTTAGCCACTAAATTCCCTCTGCCATCCCCAAGAAAAGTCTCTAAACTTATTTCAAGGAGTAGATAAAATTTGGGGTCTTTTGGAGGGCAAGGGGTACTGGCTCACCAAAAATGACATCCTAATCCCTGGAACCTATGAATATATCCCCTTACATGACAAAGAGGACTCTACAGGGGTGATTAAAGTAATGACCTCGAGTTCGAAAGATTATCCCAGATTATCTCATAGACCCTAATTAATCATGTGGCTCCTTAAAATCAGGCAGTCTTTCCTGGGCCGTGGTCAGAGGAAGATGTGACCAGAGAATAATCAAAAGAGATGCCATTCAGTTGGTTAGATGATGGAGGAAGAGGGCCAAGAGCCAAAGAATGCAGGCAGCCTCTGGGAGCTGGAAAAGGCACGGAAATGGATTCTCTCCTAGAGCCTTCAGAAAGGGATGCAGCTTTAATAATATGTATATTTGAGCCCAGTAAATCCCTTATCAGACTTGTAACTCACAGAGCTGTATGATAACAAGTTTGTACTGTTTTAAGCCACTGAGCTTTTGGTCATTTGTCAGAGCAGCAATAAAAAGCAAATACAGACAGTATACTAAAAACAGAGTATCTAGGAAAAAGTACCCATACCTGTTGCTAGTCCTTTTTTCAATCAGTTCCCAGAATGCCTAAACCAGGTCTTCTTCACCCTCTAGGCAGGAACCTGGCACAAACTTCTCCAGGAACTCTACTTAGATCTAAAGATAATGACGTTGGGAGTTCCCACAATGGCAGAATCTGTTATCTGTTCACCAGAATGTAGTTCCTTTACTTCCCAGACACACAATTCAACAATATTTTTCATTTTTTCCTTGAATTAATGCAGACCAACACAAACAGGCTCTGGCCAATGGAATGTGGTTAGTAGTTGCAACGGAATGCTTCAGCTGACACAACTGGAAGACAACTGGGCTTATCTCTTCCCAATTCTGCATTCTGTGACATCATGGTGAGAGCCTGACAACTGGCCTTCATGGGAGTACTGACACCACATAGCAAAGGCTACAAATTATAGCTTTTTCCTCCCAGATGAGCTGGTTAAAAATATAAAAATGCTGCCTGATCTCCCATGTTAACTAGATGCAGAAGTGCCTTTGACCTCACCCTCAAGAAAAAACAAATGCACACAAAGAAGTTTCTAGCTCATCAGAATCACCAATATTGGACTTCATGTGAAAAATAAACTTTAATTGTGTCACGCCACTAAGATTTGGGGGATTGTTAACAGCAATTGCCATTTTCACACCAGCTAAACTGCCTAGTCTGATAATCTCAAGTACAGCTCACATGGGCAATCCCCGATCATGGATTCAGAGCTTCTAATTAGCTTTAAGAATCCTAACCTTAGACAGAAGCAGTCAATCAAGGATTACTGGACATCTGAAGACAGCTCTCACATAAAGACAAAATATGGATGAAAATAACTTAGAGAAAACAAACCAAGTATGGCACAGAAAATTTTTTTAATATTTATCATTAGTATCAGAGAAGTAATAAAGAAATTGCAACTATAAAATAAGAACAGCATACTATAAGATAACAATATCCAGATATTTTAAAGGGAGCTCATGGAAATTAAAAATTTAAACAGAATTTTTTTTTAACTCAGGGAAACACTGGAAAATAAAGTTGAGAAGTCAACCACAAAATAGTCAAAGGGCAAAATGACAGAAAACAGAAGAGGAGGAATAAGAAAAATAGAACAGTCAAGAGGAATGCTGAATAAAAAGAGATTCAAAAGGAGAACAGAGGAAATGGAGGAATTTTTAAAGCAGAGAGAAAAAGAATGTCCAGAAAAAAAGAGCTCATCAAGTACTCAGAACTGATAAAACAGCCTCAGAGCAAAGGGTCTATGAAACTTTAGAAATCTCGGAAAAACAAGAGTCTACATACTTTCTTGACAGTAAAAACAGACCATACACAAAGAAAAAATAATCAAAATTGCCTCAAGCTTTTTTGATAGCAATACTGGAAACTAAAAGACAATAGAGCAATGCCATCAAAATTCTGAGGGTAAATTATTTCCAACCTAGAATTCTATAGACAAGACAATGTGAAGTTACAATAAGACTCTTCACAGACAAGCAAGGTCTCAAATAATTTATCTCCTTACGGCCTTTCTTAAGAAGTTACTGGAGAAGTGTTCTCCAGGGTAAGGTAACAAACCACACAATCAAGCAATAGGAGGTCCAACATAAAAATAGGCTAAAGATATTCCAAAGATAACAGAGATATTTGCCATCCAACAGGTCTAGACTGGGCCTAGTCAAAAGATTCCAGAAGAGATTTCTTCAGGAACATGACACTGAGAAAGAAGCATATGATTGTGAATGACAAAGATGTCAGTTAGTGGTAAGTAAATAAAAAACTAGATCAAAGAAAAAGGCGATTGTTTATTTCCAAGGAAAATGAACTGTCAGGAGAGAAAAAAACTAAGCACAATTTATAACATGGTTCAGGTGAGAAAAGCATTTACACAGGAAATTAATGAAAACACCAGATACTGCTCTAACCAGTATTATGAAATAACAGTGAGAAGACTGGGAAGGATGCAGATGTTGGGTGGGACACAGTAAGGAGCTAAAGAAGCATTGTCAATAGCAGAAGTAAACAAATCATGCCTGCAACTGAAAAAATAAGGCAGCAAAACAAACACATTTAGAGACATGTGAATACTGAATAATCAGCTAAAAGTATCTACCTGTGGGAAGGGAGAAATGAAAGAATGTTATTTTTCATAATAAGCCTTACAGAAGAACTATTAGATCCTTTAACCTATGTGTCTGTAAAACTTTGTTAAACAAAGTAAAAATAAAGAAGGAAGGGAGGAGAGTATAAAATCTGCAACCAGACTATATGGGTCTATTCCTGGACATGCTCTTTATTAACTGTGTGACTTTGAACAAGTTTACTTAACCTCTCTGTGACTGAATATCGGAACATTTATAGTATGAATAATATAACAATATTTACCTCGCACAGTTGTTGCAAGGATTAAGTTAAAATTCATAAATCTCTGGGGCGCATGGGTGGCTCAGTGGGTTAAGCCTCTGCCTTCAGCTCAGGTCATGATCTCAGGGTCCTGGGATAAAGCCCCACAAGGCGCTCTCTGCTCAGTGGGGAGCCTGCTTCCCTCTCTCTCTCTGCCTACTTCTGATATCTCTCTCTGTCAAATAAATAAATAAAATCTAAAAAAAAAAATACATAAAGCTCTTAAAAACAATACCTGGCACATAATAAACACGGATTAACAATGACTTACTTAAAACATCTGTCTCTGAGACGGTCTATAAAAGAAGCTCTAAAATTCTAATGACAGGTGTAAAATCTTGTAAGGAGTTTTCTTTTAAGAAAAATTATCCTTTTTGCACTGTTATTGTTTATAAACAAATTACAGATTATATAAGCTAAACCATAACTATGTTTTATTATTTTATCAGTGAAAATAATTTCTCATATAAACTTCTAAGACTGCCTCTCATAAGCACCCACCTTTCTTAAAATGTCAGCAATACTCATCTAAGAAAATCAGTATCAGGAAGAATGCCTTAAGATTTTAATCAAACATCCAAAGTTTCAGATTAAACAAATCAAATCTCTGCTGACATATGACAATTTCCCTTTCTTTATTAATCAATTTAATTTAATAGCTTTCGTAAAGAAGCCTAGAGCTTGCTTCAGGCAGATCAGATTTCCTAATACTATAGCTTCATCACAGAAGTCAACAGATAAATTTCAGCTGGTCACAACTCCTAGATTACATCAGTCTAAAGACAATTAGAGTTATATAAAGGCAACAACATTTGTTGTTTTAGTTACTTCTCTTAAAAATAAATAAACACTTCTTTTAATGCATTAGTGAAAATTCATTTTAAAGACTCAGCAACCCACTAACAAAACTTTTCTCTCTTCCTATGCTCATTTCCTGTTCTTATACATATGTCATAAAGGCAACTTTAAAACCAAAACATCCTCTAGTCAAATAGTAAATACGTCATAATCCTCATCCCTCCTCCCATACACACTCAGAGAATTTTTTTCTTAAAATGCATTCAGACTCTGCTAGCTGCTAGAATATCAAGGATTACCAAGATGAAAGAAAAAGAGATCTTTTTCTCTGAGAGTTTAAAACAAAAAATAAAATGAATATAACCATTTCAAACTTTTATTCAGTGTTCTGTGTCTTGCCTTTTTTAATATTCCCAAAGAGAAATAGATGTCGTTGTAATAAAAGTTAGAAAGCAATTCCTGACGTAAGCATGATACAAATAGCATACTACAAGAGGTGAAGCGGAAAAATGATTTTCAGCAGCAAGAACATCATCTTCGAAGAAGAGACAGATGTCTAGAAAGAGACTTATAGGATAAGTAGAATTTAGAAATTCAATGAAGAGAGAATATGAAGTTGCATGGCATTCAAAGCTGAAAAAAAACCAAAACAGGCAAAACCATGGGATCAGGAGAGCAAGGTGTATATATGAGAAACAAAGTTCACTTTTCATTAAAAGCAAGAGAGGTATGAAGGTTAAGCCTCAGAAAAACCTAACATTTCAAAATAATGAAAAAGAAAAGGAAAGGAAAGAAAATTCAGTGAGTGTGGGTTTTTTGCCAGCAGGAAGTCTACACAAAGCCTTGGTGCTATGTAAGTAGGCCTCACTTAAGCACGAGTGCATAATGGACAAGCAATGAGAATGCAGCTACCTTAAATCCCAAACATGGAGGGAAAAGTATTAGTACTTGCCCAGATCCTTCATTAAATTTCTTTAGAGAAAAACCCTCTGGTATCTTCCCTTACAATGTACAAAAATGTATTAAAGCTGCTTAGCCCAATAAAGTGCTCAATAAATGATAGCTATTATTAACACTCTACAACTACCATTCACTATACTATCTCCCAGTTTTAGTAGCAAAGACCCCTTTTTTTTTTTGAACACATAGCTGAGGTGACAGACTGAGTTTGAAATATTTAAAGAGATAATTTAATCACAGTGACAGCTGAAAGGTTTGAGAATTCAAGAACAAGGTAAAATTGGAAGGTGGGGGGATAGTTAGAGGAAGAGACCAAGACAATTTAATGAATAAAGAACAGCCGTCTTTTGAGGAACCTGGGTGGCTCAGGTCATCAGGCTTCCTGCTCAGCAGGGAGTCTGCTTGTCCCTTTCCCTTCCCCTTGCTTATGTTCTCTCTCTCTCTCTCTCTAATAAATAGGTAAAATCTTTAAGACAAAACAAAACAAACAAACAAACAAACAAAAAAAAAACAGTCGTCTTTTCAACAAATGGTGCAGGGAAAACTAGACAGCCACACGCAAAAGGACCAAGTTAGATCCCCCACCTCAGGTCATATATAAAACTAACTCAAAGTGGCTCATAGACCTGAATGTAAGAACTAAAATTACAAAATTCTTGGAAGGAAACACAGGTTTCCTTAATCTTCATGACCTTGGATTAGACAAACCCTTCTTAGATATAAGACCAAAAGCACAAACAAGAAAAACAGATAAAGTGGACACCAAAATTAAAAATCTTTTTAATTATAATAAGATTAATAAGTTAATAAGTGCTACAAATGATATCAGCAGGAAAATGGCAACAACCAACAACCAGAATAGAAAGAAATATAAGCAAATCATATACCTGATAAGGCACTTGCATCCAGAATGCATAAAGGACTCTTACAACTTAGTAATAAAAATACAACCCAACTTATAAATGGACAAAGGATTTGAAAAGACTTTTTTTCAAGGAAGATATGCAAATAGTCAATAATAACATGAAAAGATGCTCAACATCATTTGTCATTAAGAAAATACAAATCAGGGGCACCTGGGTGGCTCAGTGGGTTGAGCCTCTGCCTTCGGCTCAGGTCATGATCCCAGGGTCCTGGGATCGAGCCCCGCATCGGGCTCTCTGCTTGGCCAGGAGCCTGCTTCCCCCCTCTCTGCCTGCCTCTCTGCCTACTTGTGATCTCAATATCTCTCTCTCTCTCTCTCCATTCTCTCAAAAGAAAAAAAAATACAAATCAAAATCACAACAGATAGATGCCACTTGACATCCACCAGGATGGTCAGAATCAAAAAAGAACAATAACAAGATAAGAGTTAATTAATGAGGATATAGGGAAACTGGGACTGTCATATGCTTCTGATGAGAATGTGAAATAGTACAATTTGGAAAACACTCCGGCAGTTCTTCAAACAACTAAAGATAGAGTTATCATAACAATTCCACACCTAGATATATGCCCAAGAGAAATGAAAACAAACGTTTACACAAATATTTGTATATGAATGTAATGTTCATAGCATTATTCATAGTAGTCAAAGATGGAAACAACCCAAACATCCATCACATAACAAAGAAATAAAAGGTGGTCCTCTTCGATATCAGTCACAGCAACTTCTTTCAAGATGTGTCTCCAAAGGCAAAGGAAACAAAAGCGAAAATGAACTTTTGAGACTTCATCAAGATCAAAAGCTTCTGCACAGCAAAGGAAACAGTCAACAAAACAAAGAGGCAACCCACGGAATGGGAAAAGATATTTGCAAATGACAGTATAGACAAAAGGTTGATATCCAGGATCTATAAAGAACTTCTCAAACTCAACACACACAAAACAGATAACCATGGCAAAAAATGGGCAGAAGACATGAACAGATACTTCTCCAATGAAGACATATAAATGGCTATCAGACACATGAAAAAATGTTCATCATCACTAGCCCTCAGGGAGATTCAAATTAAAACCACATTGAGATACCACCTTACACCAGTTAGAATGGCCAAAATTAGCAAGACAGGAAACAACGTGTGTTGGAGAGGATGTGGAGAAAGGGGAACCCTCTTACACTGTTGGTGGGAATGCAAGTTGGTGCAGCCACTTTGGAGAACAGTGTGGAGATTCCTTAAGAAATTAAAAATAGAGCTTCCCTATGACCCTGCAATTGCACTACTGGGTATTTACCCCAAAGATACAGATGTCGTGAAAAGAAGGGCCATCTGTACCCCATTGTTTATAGCAGCAATGGCCGCGGTTGCCAAACTGGGGAAAGAACCAAGATGCCTTCAACGGACGAATGGATAAGGACGATGTGGTCCATATACACTACGGGGTACTATGCCTCCATCAGAAAGGATGAATACCCAACTTTTGTAGCAACATGGACGGGACTGGAAGAGATTATGCTGAGTGAAATAAGTCAAGTAGAGAGAGTCAATTATCATATGGTTTCACTTATTTGTGGAGCATAACAAATAACACGGAGGACATAGGGAGATGGAGAGAAGAAGGGAGTGGAGGGAAATTGGAAGGGGAGATGAACCATGAGAGACTATGGACTGGGGGTGGGAGGTTGGGGGAGCCAGGTGGTGTGTATTAAGGAGGGCATGTATTGCATGGAGCACTGGGTGTGGTGCAAAAACAATGAATTCTGTTATGCTGAAAAGAAAAAAAAAAGGTGGTCTATCTATACAAAGGGATATTATTTGGCCATTAAAAGGAATGCCATACTGATACATAACATATATATACCGATATATAACACAGTGAATCTTAAAAGCACCACTGTAAGTGAAAAAACCAAGTTACAAAAGACTACATATTTTATGATTTCATTTATATGAGGCATCTAGAATAGAAAAACCTCTAGACACAGAAAATGGATTAGTGGTTGCCAAGGAAAAGGGGCAGTGGGATCTGGGGAGTGACTGTTAATAGGAACTAGGTTTCAACTGTTTTGATGAAAATGTTTTAAATTTAGATTACAGTGATGGTCATAAGCACAACTGTGAATACAATCAACTGTACTAAACTGTATATACTTTCAATGGGTGAATTTTATAACATATGAATTGTAACTTTTAAAGACTAGGTCATTCTTTTAAAAAAAAAAAGCCAGGGCAAGTATTATAACTAACTTTCTCCTAAAAAGTCTCTTTATGAAACTGCTCCTCTGGGAGAATTTTGGATGATTTAGTATTCTGTATTAAGAAAGAAGTTCATTCCTTGGGGCACCTGGGTGGCTCAGTGGGTTAAAGCCTCTGCCTTCACAGCAACCTCTTCGACCTCAGCCGCAGCAACATCTTCCTAGGAACAACACCAAAGGCAAGGGAAGCAAGGGCAAAAATGGGATTTCATCAAGATCAAAAGCTTTTGCACAGCAAAGGAAACAGTTAACAAAATCAAAAGACAACTGACAGAATGGGAGAAGATATTTGCAAACAACATATTAGATAAAGGACTAGTGTCCAGAATCTATAAAGAACTTAGCAAACTCAACACCCAAAGAACAAATAATCCAATCAAGAAATGGGCAGAGGACATGAACAGACATTTCTGCAAAGAAGACATCCAGATGGCCAACAGACACCTGAAAAAGTGCTCCATATCACTCGGCATCAGGGAAATACAAATCAAAACCACAATGAGATATCACCTCACACCAGTCAGAATGGCTAAAATCAACAAGTCAGGAAATGACAGATGCTGGCGAGGATGCGGAGAAAGGGGAACCCTCCTACACTGTTGGTGGGAATGCAAGCTGGTGCAGCCACTCTGGAAAACAGCATGGAGGTTCCTCAAAATGTTGAAAATAGAGAACTGCCCTATGACCCAGCAATTGCACTATTGGGTTTTTACCCTAAAGATACAAACGTAGTGATCCAAAGGGGCACATGCACCCGAATGTTTATAGCAGCAATGTCCACAATAGCCAAACTATGGAAAGAACCTAGATGTCCATCAACAGATGAGTGGATAAAGAAGATGTGGTATATATACACAATGGAATACTATGCAGCCATCAAAAGAAATGAGATCTTGCCATTTGCGACAACATGGATGGAACTAGAGCATATCATGCTTAGTGAAATAAGTCAAGCGGAGAAAGACAACTATCATATGATCTCCCTGATATGAGGAAGTGGTGATGCAACATGGGGGCTTAAGTGGGTAGGAGAAGAATAAATGAAACAAGACGGGATTGGGAGGGAGACAAACCATAAGTGACTCTTAATCTCACAAAACAAACTGAGGGTTGCTGGGGGGAGGGGGTTTGGGAGAAGGGGGTGGGATTATGGACATTGGGGAGGGTATGTGCTTTGGTGAGTGCTGTGAAGTGTGTAAACCTGGTGATTCACAGACCTGTACTCCTGGGGATAAAAATATATGTTTATAAAAAATTAAAAATTAAAAATAAAAAAACTCCATTCTTACCAATGCTTTTGAGAAACCATTGATAATCATGTCTTTTTTTTTTTTTTTTTTCTGATTACCCATTAATTACTTTCTTTTCTGAGAACATTTTTTTTTTCCTCTCTGGCTACTCCTCTACTGCATTTTTTTTTAAAATCAGTCTTTCAAATACTGTATCATTCATGAACACCTGCTGTTGTATGTAAGTGATGGATCACTAAATTCTACTTCTAAAAAACTAATATTACATGGTATGTTAACTAACTGGAATTTAAATAAAAACTTGAAACAAAAAGAAAAAAAAAAAAAGCCTCTGCCTTCAGCTCAGGTCATGTTCCCAGGGTCCTGGGTTCAAGCCCTGCCTCGGGCTCTCTGCTTGGCAGGGAGTCTGCTTCCCTTCCTCTCTTTCTGGCAGCCTCTCTGCCTGCTTGTGATCTTTGTCTGTCAAATAAATAATTAAAATCTTTTATTAAAAAAAAAAAGAAAGAAAGAAGTTCATTCCAAAACAAAGCCTACAAAGAGATAATTTATACTGCAGAAATGCAAAAAATATCTGCGATCTCAATTCTACAGTTCCTTAGCTACATAATCTTCCAACCAACAGTAGGAAGTAGCAAGTAGTAGTAATAATAAAGGTAACTGTTATTATTAATTTTGTTATTAGTCTGTATTATCTGTAAGTATTTTCTTATTTAGACTTCATAAAAAAAATTGCTTATTCAAAATAAAACTCCACAGTGGTAGGTTAGCTAGATAAATTATGATACATTATACAATGAACTATTATGCAATCACTATAAATTATTTTCCAGATATGACACCAAAAGCACAGGAAACCAAAAAAAAAGATAAGCTGGGCCTTACCAAAATGAAAAGCTTTTATGCATCAACGGACATTATCTTTTGAAAAAAGAAGCCATTGCTTAGGTGAAAAGACAGCCCATGGATTGGGAGAAAATATTTGCAGATCATGTATCTGATAAGGGAATGATATCTAGACTACATAAAGAACTTCCACAACTCAACAACAACAATAAAACAAGCAGGTTAAAAAATGAAAAAAGGATTTAATATATACTTCCTCAAAGATATATAATCAGTAAGCACATGACAAGAGGCTAACATCCCTGTCATTACACAAATGTAAAACAAAATCACAATGAGCTACTACTTCATAGCCGTTTTGACAGCAATAATAAAAAAACTGAAAATAACAAGTATCAGCAAGGATGTAGGAAAATTAGAACCCTTGTGCATTGCTGGTGGGAATGGAAAATGGTACAGCAAATTCTCAAAAAAATTAAACATAGAATTACCACATGATCCAGCAACTCCACTCTGGGTAGAAAAAGAAGTGAAAGCAGGGACTCAAACAGGTATTTGTACACACATGTTCCCATGTATACCTGATGACCCATGTTCGTAGCAGGATTATTCACAATAGCCATAAAGTTGAAGCAATCCACGTAAACCATGTAGCATACGCGTAACATATAATGGATCATCCAGTCTTAAAAAGGATATTTTGATACATGCTACAACATCAGTGAATCTTGAAGACATTCTACTAAGTGAAATAAGCCAGTCACAATAGGACAAATACTATATGATTCCTCTTCTATGAGGTTCCTAAAGTAGTCGAATTGAGACAAAAAATAGAATGGTGGTTGCCAGTGTCTGGTAGAAGGCGAGAATAAGAGTCAGTGTTTAATGTGTACAAAGTTTCAATTCGTAAAGATGAAGAACTTCCAGATATGAATAGTGGTGTCAGTTGTACAACAACGTGAACATACATAGTGCCACAGAACTGTATGCTTAAAACAGTCAATTTTATGTGTATTTCTCCACCTTAAAAAGCTCAGAACTGTCACGCTAAGATATATTCATGACAGGAAATAGCAGAATATATCTGTGGTGGGATGAACTGGCAATGTTACGCACTTAATTATATAGCACAAAGAAATCAAAACAATTCAAAAGGTCTGGCACATTGAAAAAGAGCCCTTTCCTCCTGGATGACAAAGAGAACAATGACTGACAGCCGGTGATTCTTGAATTACACCAGGCTTCAAAAACAAGGCAGGAAAGATGTAAACGCTTCTCAGCACAGCAATAGAGGTGGTCTACCGGGCTTCACATAAACAGTGCTCACCTATAATTAAGGTTCTGAGATGTCTGAGAAAAATAAGTGCTTTTCTCCATGACTTCACAGGTGATTTAGGAAATGGAACCAGCTTGATCACAGGTCTCATTAGTACTAAGCTGCACAGAATTGGAGCAGTCACTTTGACCTTCATTTGTTGGGCTAGCACTCCCACCTCTCTCGAGCCTAAGGATGACTGGGGTGGAGCCGAAAATGACTGAGCAGAAGAAAGCATTACTGCCTAGCCTGTAAAGGCCAGAGGCACTGTCCAATTGCGCAAACTACAAGTAGGATTCAGGGCAAAATACCTTTCTTGTGAAGAGCATGTTGGGGATGATGTCATCAGACTGAGAGAGATGAAAACGGGGCTGTCCCGGTCCTTCTCTCCAGCCTCATCTCTTGCCACACTTCCCTGCGATCACTCAGCTTGCCTTCTTGATATTCCTCAACAGCTACTTTGGTCCCTTTTGAGGGATCCTGCACCATTTTCTGCCTGAAATATTCTTTCCTCAGTTGTTCTCAAACACATCCCTTACCTCATTTGGTTCTTTTCTTAAATGTCCTGAAAGAGGATCTCCTTGAGGATCTCATCGAATAGTCCCTCCCCCACCACTTTTTATCCCCTTCCACCATTTCATTTTTCTTCAAGCTAAACACAATTTTACATGCCTTGTTTATTGTCTATAACCTATCACCAGAATGTAAAACGCACAGTGCAGGGGTGATACTTGTCTTGGTCATCAAATTACCTGTGCTTTGAACAGGGACACACAAACAACAAATATTTGTGGAAGAAATAAGGGCAGGGCACAAGGGAAAGGAGAGGACAATGGACAGCTCCGGGAGTATCCAAAAAGACCACTCCTCCTCTCAAAGCCGTCTAGAAGTGCCTCCCTTTGAAGTCTGCAGAACTTACCACCCATTAGCTAGAATGCTGGCCTTTACTCCTCCCATACTGCAATATCCTTCTGAGCATTGCATGATCTCTCTGTAAAAAAATTTGTTTATCTATACTTCAGTTCAAAGGATTTGGGAAGGGGAAGGCTGATAAAGCAGAATGGGCAAGGAAAGAACAAGTGTAATTTGTCCCAATATGAGAGTTTTATGTGACAAGAAGCTGGAAGAAGACTGGCTCCTCTAGGGGGACAACTCAGAATCACCTTGGTTTAGCATGAACAGTGAAGAAATCCACAATTCCCAGTGAATCTTGGAACACTGAAAAAATAAAATTAAATTAAAAAAAAAAGAAGAAGAAGAAGAAATCCACAATTCACAAGTACAAAGACAAGTCCAAGTGCTAAAGACAAGAAAGAATTCTTTGACTTTCCAAAGAAAATTAGCAAAGATTTCCCTTCGGGATGAGAAAATGGAAGGGCCCTCATACACTCAGGTCACATATGTAAGTCCAATTTCGTAAAGAGACAGACATACACAGAGAAAACAATAAATGCAAATGACTAAACGCTATTTACATTAATGTATTTTAAAACATTTTAACAATAGAATTGCCAGACATTAACATATTTCCTTAACTGAAAGCCACAAATATTCTATAAATCCACCAACATTTTCAATGCATTCATTTTATGTTATTAGTGTCTAAAAGGTGTATATTCTTCACTGGGACCTTATGGAAGGAATTAAAGTAAATATTAATAGTTAACTATGAATACTGAAATCAAGATGACCTTAGTGATCTTAACACTTTAATATTTTCCACATAATCACAAAAAAGGAAATGTATTTAAAAATTAAGTAATTTAACAGTTAACAACTTTACTAAAGAAACATAATACAGCCACCCTATACAAGACCTTCTACTTCTTTGAAAGGCAGAGGAATGACCTCTAATACTGTCTTATTTACAACCTTTCCATTAAAATAAAAAATCACTATAATTCTGAACATTTTATTTCCTTCTTTACAATTGTCAGCAGCTTTAATATCAATTTTTTAAAAACAAGACTTCAAGGATACATAATTTTTCTTACAAGGAAAATAATGATATTAGAATTTGAATTTTTCAATGATGCTTTAAGGAATACCTTTAATCGATGATTAGCCCCGTAACATGGCAACAATAAACTTCAGTTTTTTAATATTTGTGGTACATGTTCAGAACCACGTATTATCAATATGTTTTTCCTGGTATTAACCACCTCAGAATCAATGCAGAATTATGAGAGAAGAAATAATAGTATCTATTCAAAAGAAATGTGCATGACTCAAGAGGGAATAGTGACATCTGTTTACCACCCAACATCCACTCCTCTCTTACACGTTTCCAACAGAATAGTAAATTCATTCATGAGTCCACCCTCAGTTCCAAGGGTGGATACTGATTACTGTAAGCTGTTATTTATCTTAGGCAGAGCTAACCAGACTGAAGGGGAAGACATAACCTAGCAGGAACAGATCACACTCTGCTTAAAGACTGAATTGGTGGGCGCCTGGGTGGCTCAGTGGGTTAAGCCGCTGCCTTCAGCTCAGGTCATGATCTCAGGGTCTTGGGATGGAGTCCCGCATCGGGCTCTCTGCTCAGCAGGGAGCCTGCTTCCCTCTCTCTCTGTCTCTGCCTGCCTCTCCATCTACTTGTGATTTCTCTCTGTCAAATAAATAAATAAAATCTTTGAAAAAAAAAAAAAAAAAGACTGAATTGGTTACCACTGATTTCAATGAGGAAGCCAGCCTCTGAATATCAACTTCGTGAAAAGCAAGGAAGAAAAAGAGAAAGAAACTGAAGCTGTGATGAAGTCATTAATTTGCTGAATGAAATAATTTTGGAATCTACTATTCTGCACTTCCTATGTATCCTAATACAGTTCTTTTCAAGCAAATTTAAGTCAGGCTAAATAAAACCCTATTTATGTAGTCAACAGCATCCTAATTAATATGGAAAGAAATCAAATCATTTGGAATTCTCTTCTTAACAAGACAGCTCAAATAGTATATGTTACCATGTGTTAGCACCTTAATCCTTAGAACTGTTGATAATGATATTTTGGTCATGAAAAGAAATTTAACTATCCCATCTGCCACACTGTCTGTCTTAAGAGTCACTAAGAAAAGATATTGGTAAACATGGATGTATCTTTCTCAGAAATTTAAAAAGAAAAAAAAAATACATATTTATAAATTTTTGCTTTTTATGTCAGCAAATTCAAAAAAGGAAAGAACAATCCTAGGTCCGTTCTAGGGCATGCATTTAATTGACAATAATAATCAGATTTAGTTTATAAGAAAACTGAGACAACTCATATTTGTAACAGTTTGTAATTCATGTATGAACAGTGCATTTTATATGTGCACAGTCTTTTGTATCTGTGCAAACAACTACTATAATTCATATAAAAGAAAAACATGCTCACTTTATTTATAGTGATACGTCATGCTTAATTAATAACATAGGAATCAAAACCCAAGGGTTTTGTTTGATGGCTATGTAAAAATAAATCTGGCTTATTAACTACATGTCTCATTAGTTCTTCATGGCAATACACAAATATTGCCAAGCAAATACTAAAAGACTAAAGTTAATTGTTGCCAAGTTGCTGGGGCTAACCATCAATTAAAGAAACAATTAAACCAAGGAAAATATTCAAACTTCTGTAGTCATAGCTCAAGGAAATAGAGGGCAAAAACAAGAGGTGACAATATTCTGAGTCCACCCTTGAATTCTTAGTATCTGACTCTAGCGGAATGAACCAAAAATTTCAGTTTAGCAAAAGAGATGTGTGACTTCGTATATATCAAACCTCACAGCAGCTGGCAGGCACAATTAAACCTTAAAAATCTATTACAGCAGGAAACGGAAATCTGCACTACCAAAGGGTAAAGATGAACATATAAATTGTTGTGTCAAAAGGAAGAATAAGGGCGTCTGGCTGGCTCAGTTGGAAGATCATGTGATTTTTTTATCTCCAGGTCATGAGTCGTGAGTTGGGTATAGAGATTACTAAAAAATAAATAAACTTTTTTTTTTAAAAGAGGAAGGATAAATGAGGAATGGAAATCCAATGCAATAAGGGAAACGGCTGGCAAATGGTTCAACAATTTTCAAACTGCTCATAAACCATTATTGTTGGAATCAAATCTCTGGCATCTTACAAGGACCACACTCCTGGGGGCTGCTTAATAAATTACACTCAAAACTGTCAGTCTTGAGAATACAAACTTCTTAGAAACTTCTACTTAAAACAGAAACAGCTACGAAGTAACAACTATTCCACCATTGCTTTTATCCTGAAGGCATGAATTCTTAAAACATCCAGTTAATGAAGGATAAAATTTTAAAAGGTGGAAGGAGCCTTAGAAGTCACTTCTAATCCAAACTCCGTATTAGGCTAGGAGAATCGAATAAATACATTAAGCAAAGACTTTTGAGAGCTTCTATATTCAAAATTCAATGTTGGTTGCTAGGGGTGACACAAATACATCTAAAACCTGATACCGTCTCTCAAGGAATCTATAGGATGCCCCAAGGAATTATAGGCTGTGCAACCGAATACTGTACCATAAATAACGATAAAAATAATATCCTAAGAACCAAGATCCAGCAAGATAAAAAGCTTCAGGAAGTGCTTAAGTGATGTTTGAGTTAAATGTGGAACAAGAGGTCAAATCTGGACATTTGGCAATACAAGGGAAGGACATTCCAGGCAGTGAGAAGAGAATAACTCTGAAGCCCTATACAAACAGACCTCTTTTCCAAATACTCTTTCCTTACATAGTTTGCTCTGGCCATGCTATTTCTTGGTGTTGTTCAAAAAGGACAGAATCTTCAAATAGCCATTCCATCCTCAGGGCCTTTGCATCTATTGCTCCCTCTGCCTGGAATGACCTACCCTCAGATACCTGCAAGTCTGGCTTTCTTACCTACTTCAAGACTTTGTTCGAATGTCACCTTCTCGGTGAGGACTTACTTGACTATCCTATTTTAAACTGGCATCCCCCTACTCCACTTTATTTTTTTCACAGCACTTACTACTATCTGACGTAGTATACGTATTCTACTTCTTATTAGCTTTGATCATCCCCCCACCCCCGCCAAAAGAGCATTAGTTATGTTTGTTCATTTCCAGATTTTAAAACCCTGCCTGGACATTTGATTCCTATGTTATTAATATATGCTGACAAACTGGCTAGATGGCGTAAAGGAGTGGAAAAGATTTCTCCCCTCAAATCAGTTATGTTACATTATTCTTGACCAAGAAAAACAAATATATAGTTGGCTAATCCCAATTTAGGAAAAACTAATAATTAATAGAAACAGTTCCTGGCATTCCCACTTCTACATGTCCAGTGAACACTAGGTTCTTCTTTTTACACTTCTTAGCTCACTGTCACTAATGCAACGGCCAAAAATGACACCAGATTTGCCACTGATGCCAGGACTGCCTCCTTCCACAGTCACCTTCACTGCTACCCCCAAGTAAAGGTAAAAGGCACTTCTCCCATTTTTCGGACAGGAGAAAGATGTATTCCTGGATTCCCAAATTAAATACATCTTTCTGTTGATGCTTAAATTCCGAACTACATGAGTGGGTTACACTGATACCATGAAGTAGCCAGGAAACTTAATATTTTGAGTACTGATATTAAGTGTAGCTATGAAAAAACACATCTTTGATTTGTTTCAGTAACACAAAACACCTTTCCTACCCTGCAAATGGGGAATAGAGCTAAGAAAAAAGATTTCTTCAGTAAACACCAATACTGCATTTTAGGAAAATGGGTAACAGCGTACAGTTAAGGGCATTTTTCCCCCACTCAGCAGGATCAACTACGATTTTATTCTGGGTTAAAAAAAAAAATCTTATCGAGGGGCGCCTCATTATGATAAAAAAAAAAAAAAATCATATCGAGGTGGCTTAGTTGTTAAGCGTCTGCCTTCGGCTCAGGTCATGATCCCAGCATCCTGGGATCTAGCCCCGCTTCCAGCTCCCTGATCAGCGAGGACCTGCTTCTCCCCCTCCCACTCCTCCTGCTTGCGTTACCTCTCTCACTGTCTCTCTCTGTCAAATAAATAAATAAAATCTTCAAAAAAAAAAAATCATACCGAACTCAGAAACAACAGCGTTAGTATTTGAATTACAGCATACCAAAACCAAATGGGGACAGAGGAAAATATTCCTTATCACCCACAGAAGCAAAACTACTTAAGGAAATGAGGAATAAGCTCAAGATTTCTCACTTGGGCTAACACCTCCACAGACTGCATTATCATTTTAAGCCAAGTGACATTTTCACATTTCATTTTCAACGGCAGGCATCATTTCCATCTGGGGTTTATCTGCACAGAAGTGCTAGCCTTGGCACCATTTCAGTATTTAATTGAAAGTTCATTTCTGACTCTAAGCAGAATGCCCCCACACGACCCAATAGTTAATATCTCCTCAGGAATCCTCACACCGACAGCTCCATTTTACGTTTTACCCAGCGGTGAATTTTGCCCTCAAACAGGCACCTACGTCTGTAACCCTCATCACCCACCCCACCCCCCTTAAAACCTCCTGCATTTTCTGCAACACCATTTACACTGCACGGAGAGTTTTAACGAATATGACCATTCTTCCTAAGTAGAAGAAAAGCTACAGACGAGACCCCATCCCCTTAGGGAGTGAAATGCCAAACCAGCAGCTGCAATGGGAACTTTCAGGTTACGGACCGTCACAGCTGTGACGGGTCAAACGTCGCCGGCTACTGCAGGACCTCCTTCACGGCCACTAGGGGAAAAGCTCCATTTAAAAAAAAAAAAAAAAAATGTTCGGTCCTCACTTTTTTTTCTCTAATAAGGAGGCACCTGAAAGTCACACCGGGCGGCCGAGAGCTGGACCGAGCACCCAGGGGAGACGGTCCAGAGCGAGCGCTCAGGCGAACGCAGGAAGCCCCACGTTCCTGCGCGACGAGGGGATTACCGGGAAAAACAGGAGCCCATCTGTCCATGCGAGGGGAGAGAGAAGTCGGCCGGGAGAGGCTGCGAGTCAGGGAGGTGGGGCCGCGAGCTCCAGCCCCTCAGCGCGCCCCGAGCTCGGGCGGCGGACAGGCCGGAGCGCCGGGTGGGTTCGCGGGTGCAGGTGGGCTGCGGCCGCCCGGCCGCCGACAGCCCCCGGCCCCGGGAAGTCCCCAGGGCCTCGCCCGCGCCTCGGGGAAGCCGCCCAGCCCACAGACCGGCGGAGGAGCCGCCCGGGTAGAGCCACGTCGGAGGACAGGAGCGCGGCGGGAGGTGGGCACCTCGCTCGCCCCGGGCGGGAGGCTGACAGCCCGGGAGCGCGAGGCGGCCGAGGGCGCGCGAAGGGCCGCGGCGCGCCTCAGGGGGTCGCCCTGAGGGCGCTGCCAGCCGCCAACGACTCCCCCTCGCGCGGATCGGCGGCGGCGGGATACTCACGTAGGGCTGGTAGAACTTGGAGAGCCGCGGCTTCCCGTGGTTGTTGAAGATGAGGATCGCCTTGATCATGGCTGAGCCGGGCGGACCGGGTGGGCGCTGGGGGCCAGGGCGGGGGCGGGCGCGCGAGCCTCGCCTCAGGATCTCACCGGCGATCCTTCCCCACCCGCCCCCTCCCGCACGCGCGCGCGCGCGCTCCCGAGCCGCGGGGCGGGGCCTGGGCGGGGCCTGGGCGGGGCCGACGCTAAGGGAAGCGGAAACATCTCCGGTCCCGAGCCCGCTAATCAGAGAGGAGCCTGCGCACTACGAGGTGCGCGGGTACGTGGTTCGCAGACTCCTTCCGGAGGATTGTTGCCGTGCAAAAGCGTAATTGCGGGATTAGTAGTCAGGGCTCTGTGGCATGTTCCACGTAGAGGACCAACTGACAACTCCAACTTTCACCGTTGGGTTGAGTTCCCCCGGCCACCACACCGGAGCCTCTTCAGTGACGCCCCCTGCCGTAAACTCCGCCCCCTGAATACGCTGAGCCACCACTTCCGCCCTCGCCTTCTACTGAGCAAGATGGCTGAGGAATCGGAGTCGGCGCTGCAGCTTCCTCCCTCAACCGCTGCTGAAGGCGAAGGACCTACAGAGGTCTCCCCAGAGACAGCCACTCCGGATCCCCCTTCTTCCGCTGCGGTCTCCCCGGGGACAGAGGAACCTGCCGGCGACACCAAGAAAAAAAGTAATTTTGAGAGCAGTTTCTCTCCAGGCAGAGGCGGGAGGTTTAGATTGAGTCCGACGGGGTTCCTGGCGGCCAATAAAGGAGCAAACTGTCGAGGAGGCTGGGCCCAGTGGTGGCTTTTGACCAGTGAGGAGAGAGGAAGTGTGGTTTTCGGCTTTCGGGACCTTTGCGTTGGGTAGCTCCGGGGAGGGCGGGCTCCGGACGCGCCCTCGCGGTGTGGTGTGGGGTCCTTGACCGCCACAGTACTTCCTGTACTGCGTTCCACTCCTCCTTGAATTGGCCAGACTGCGGGCCGGTTGGAGGTGGGGGCTGAGTGGGATCTCGGGTAGCTCCAGGTGCTTAACAGGGGACGTAATGACTTGATGATGAATGGCTTAAGGTTAAGTTAGGGATGGTCGGTGGCAAGTCTGGATTAGAAGAAACGCCTTATATCAAGTGCCTGTGAATTCACTCTTTGTACCAAAAACAAATTTTATCAAGTTTGAAGAGTGTCAAGAGAAAAACCAAAGGCATAGGATCTCCTCCTCCTCCGCCCCACCCCAAACCACCCCCAAAGGTTTGGAACCTTTATAAGCGAGTCATTTCATTGCTTAAATTAGTCCTCAAACCCTTCATTGCTTGGGAATTAGTTCGCCGTTGATGGAAAATCCTAAGGAAGTCACTTGGCCTTGAGCATCCTCTGTAGAGTTGCCTCTGAAAAAAATCCTCGCATCAGCGATTACAGTTCGGATTGGTTGACCCTAGGCCTCAGTTTTTATCAGTCCCGAGTTTTAAAATCTAGGTATGGCATGTCTTCTAGTCCGTGATCTCACAGCCTTTGGATAGAACATCAGTTTCTGCTGCTTTTGGAGAATGGTCTCCTGGTACCCGCTCCGTTTGAAGTCAGACCGGCTCTACATTTGGGGGAGAAACACACTCTGTTATTTCCACACGATGCTCTAGTAGAGTAACAGAAACCTGTGATGATTTCTGTAAAGAAGCAGTAGAGTCTTTCAGAAGAATTCCATGATTCTTTTTTTTTTCTCATTTTACTATAAGCAGAAACAAACTTCAAAGTTTTTTTTTATTGTTGAGGGTTTTTTTGTTTATTTGTTGGGTGGGGGGACGACCTAGAGTGGGCTTTGACAGCCTCAGTCAAAAGCTTACTACTTGACCCTGAAGATACCTGAGGAAAACAGAGGGGAAAAAATTAGTGGCCCATAACCCAGATACGGCCTCAGGTTATATGGGCGTGTTTTCTTCAGTCTGCATAGTTTTTCTTTAAACCACCATTGAGAAATGGTATTTTCATTTTCTGGCTCTTGGGAGCATTTGAGTTCGCCTCTGTGATGAGGAGTTTCTAGCTGTTGAATATATACCCTGAAGTTGTCCTTTTTTGAGGATCTCTTCTGATGGAAGAAGCTTCAGTATTTCATATGCTCCACCTTTAGTTTAAGCTACAGAAGAATACAGATTCTTGAAGCTGACCAAGGTTGTTGGTCCTTAGGTACTAATTAGGATTACTTGGGAGAGCTTTTGAACTTACCAGTGCACTACTTCCAGAAGATTCTAAATTAATTGTTGTGGATTCCTGTATTCTTGTAAATCTTGATTCTAATATATAGCTATGGTTGAGAACTCCAAGCAAATCACCTTTAGAATTTAAAAAAAGAAAAAAGTTACAGCTATAACTACTGTAAGTAACTTACCTAGCTTCTTGCCTTCCCACTCTTCTTCCTTCAGTAGTATATATAACTCACAATATTTTCTGCCTCACTTTACTGAAATACCCAGTTATAGTTGAGTTATCGGTAGGTCCCAAGGGTTAAGGGAGGTAGGTGGAAGCTGAGTCAACCAAAATCTTCTCTGTTATCTCCCAATTCATTTATATTTAACTAACTAAAGTTACAATTATTAAATGGAGAAAGGAAAATAAACTTTAGCTGGAAGATAAATTGTATGTGTCCTGTGTTCTGGGTTCATTCATTCTAGGGGCAAACCTTGAATAAACTGCAGAGACCTGGTGGGAATCTTCAAATGTTGAAGACCAAGGAATGAGACAAGGAGGATGTAGTAGGATAGAATTGACTGTAGGGGGCAGCAGTACACTATTTTGCTTTCAGTGTTAACTCTTAATTGTAGATATCTGGATTTTTTTTTTTTTTTTAAGATTTTATTTATTTGTCAGAGAGAGCGTGTGCACAAGCAGGGAAGCAGCAGGCAGAGGGAGAAGCAGCCTCCCCACAGAGCGGGGAGCCCAATGGGGGACTCTATTCCAGGACTCTGGAATCATGACCTGAGCCAAAGACAGACCCCATAACCACCTGAGCCACCAAGGCATCCCTGTCTAGATATTGAAACTTGATTTCTCTATCTGAAGTCTTTTGGCTCCTAGTTGTATTTCCTTTTTAATACTTTTTATTAGTTTATTAAGTTTATTGTAGAAAACTTGGTGGTTACAAAAAGCACAAATAAAATCAAGTGATCGTCTCTAATGTCACTACTGAGAAGTAGCATTTTGGTCCATAGTCCTCATTTCTGTGAATATGTGTTTGTGGTGGTTTTAATGAAATTGATATCCTGTCTTACATACTGTTTTGTATTTAGTACATTTTGATAACTTTGTCACATTGTTAAGTATGTTTTTATAATGTTTCTCTAGTGGCAGCTTAATAATCAAAGGGTTCAGTAAGTATGAGTTATGAGCTGATACTGTTCTAAGTACTTTTCGTGTATTAACTAATTTAATCCTCATAACCTTGTGAGGTAGATGATATCCTCATTTTACAAATGGAGAAACTGGTACAGGGTGATTAAAAGTTTGTCCTGATATATAACCTAGTAAGTGACAGAAGCAGGATTTTGATCCCAGGGAATTTAGAATTTTGTGCTCTACTGTGTTACATAAATTCTGTCATAGAATATAATATCCTTTATTTAACCAATCTTCTAAATATCCTTGCTGGGTATTTAGGTTTACCAAGGTTGTTTTTTTGTTTTTTGTTTTTTTCTGTAAAAATAAAGTCTTCAACAAAGGTGAAATCCTTTTAAGTGACTCTTTTCACATCTCATATTTTTCTTAGACTAGATTCCTAGAAGTGTTACTGAGTCAAAGTATATCTTGAAGTATTTGGATATCTATTACCATAATATTCCCCAGAAAGGGTGTACAATTTTACTTTCCCAACAGTAATACTGTCTACATTGTTGTTATTATAACTTTACTAGTTTGGCTGTTGAAAAAGGACATAACATTATCTTATATATTTTTTCTTATTTTCTTTTGTACTATCTTTTCCTCTTCTATCTTCATATCTTCTCTTTGGAATTGCCTGTTACATGCAAATGCATTTTAAAGGTCAGTTTCATGGGGAGGTCTTTATGGGACTGTAGGGTCAAGGGGAAAAAATCCACAAAAGCATGATGAGAAAGAATATTACCTAACATTTGTACATCTTAGACATGCCTCCAGTATCATAAATACATAAACTGTATGTCAATTAAAGGTTTAAGTTTCTGAAATCTTTTATATCACATTTACTTTGGATGGCTCAGTGTAATTCCCAGTGTTTTTTTTTTTTTTCTTTGACAGTTGATGTCCTGTTGAAAGCTGTGGGAGACACCCCTATAATGAAAACAAAGAAGTGGGCTGTAGAGCGAACCCGAACCATTCAAGGACTCATTGATTTCATCAAAAAGTTCCTTAAGCTTGTGGCTTCTGAACAGTTGGTATGAAAGTAACAGTGGTCATTTCCCTACATAAATTCACAGTAGTTCCTAGGCAACTGTGAATAACTGTTGTACACAGAAATGAATATGGAGCCACATATGTTCCTTTAGTAATGTCTGTATTTCTTTTGTTGATGGAATTTCTGTACTTCATCGAATTCTCTGGGGAACTCAGAAATGAAACAATTTTTGATTTGCTTTTACAGTGCAGACTGCTTTTTAACCTACTGTGTTGGGTTTTTTTTTTTTCCTCAGTCACTGAAAGCTCATGCAGAAAGAGCTCTCTTAGAATATTAGTACAGAAAAGTTCTGGGTTTTTTAAAATTTGTTTTTTACTATCAGTGTTCCTTCCCAATCTTCTTGAGGTAAGCAGTATATTTTTTGCGATGTCATGGAAGAACTAAGGAAGATAACCTATTTCATAATACAGTACATGGTAAACACTTTGTGGTGGCAGTTGTGAGGATAATATTTTAAATGCCACTGGTTTTTGACTTGGTATCTCACTACAGAATTTTATTTTTTTTTTATTTTTTTTAAAGATTTTATTTATTTATTTGACAGAGAGAGATCACAGCAGGCAGAGAGGCAGGCAGAGAGAGGGGAAGGGAAGGAAGCAGGCAGGCCCCTGCTGAACAGAGAGCCCGATGCGGGACTCGATCCCAGGACCCTGAGATCATGACCTGAGCTGAAGGCAGCGGCTTAACCCACTGAGCCACCCAGGCGCCCTCTCACTACAGAATTTTAAATGGCTACATATATTTGTTGTTGTTTTTTGTCACATTATAAGTAACATATCAGACACCTTTATCTGCAGATCACAATTGTGGTCTATACTAACGCAGGTAGTTTAAGAAGTAGTTGGTAAATGAAGAATCAGTAAGTGTTTTTAAAATACGAATTAAGATTTGTATGCATTAGTGTTAGTGTTATAGTTGTTTATGAACTTAAGGATACATAAAATGAGTGAATTAATTTATTAAAGTGGTATGTGTTGGAATTTTTTTCTTTTTGTTATTGACGGGGAAGAAACTGACCTAAGAGTTTGGCTGTAAGTGACTCTCGTGAAGGTTATAGGTACAAAAGTAAGTGCAGGGTAGGTCAATAAATAGAAGGTGTTTGAGGCAGGAATAGCATAGAGCCAAAGAATCTTCCAGAGGAAGTTACTTTTGTGATCATTTAGAGTGAGAAAAGCGTGTTTTACAAGATGGCCGTATAGAATTTAAAGAAATGCCAAGGATACGTGGCAGGTTATAATGTCATCGACATGCTTATGGTAGCTAAAATCACAGGAGCAGAGGACTTTACTAGCATCCAAGACTAAATGGAAACATTAGGGGACTGAGGACACAGACTTGGGAGAAATGAGCAGAAGCTGTCTGTACAAAGGATACAGCCCAAAGAGTTGGTGAAATAGAAAACTGGAAATAATAGAAAACTGCCAAATAATTAAAGCATTACTATCAGAAATTTCTGAGTAGAAGGTGAAATGATGCCGTGTCCTATGTTAGAGTCTTGACTCTTTGTGTTGCCTGTAATCCGTAATCTGAAAACACTTGCTTGATACCAATGTGTATTAGCTTGAACCATGTAAAACTGCCATCAGTCAACCATTATAACAGGTAAAAATAGCAGTTTCATATGGTTCAACTTCAAACCTTTGTAGTGAGTCTGATGAGTTCTTTCCATGGAAGCAGTAGGAAACAAACAAAAGTAGAATCATTTTGTCACTTCCCTTGACTGAAGTAGAACTCATATCTGACTTTCATTTAGCTGTACTCCACAGTATTTTAAGCAAAATGGATGTTAAGGAAAATACAATGCTAGGGATTCAATGAAGATAGTGGTGTCAGAGATTGGATCTTCACATTACCACAAAAAATGCTGTTGATTAGATAGCAAAACCAAAGAACAGTTGGTGAGTATTTATAACAAACTTAGTTGAGGGAGTATCCTCATGAACCCTAAAATGCATGGCATCACCAAATGTGCTGAAAGAAGCGACAGGTTCGGCAGCTGGCAGCACTGAGAGAAGGAGAGCCTAAAAATAGCCAGCGTGTATTCACTGGGAAGTAGAGCAGGCGGTAAGTATGGTAGCCGAAATTGAGAGGATTTGTTCCTCTGCAGTAGCAGGTGATTACAGTGCTTCTGCCCCAAGGAGGGCTGAAGGGGCTGGGGCAGTTTAGCCCCAGAAAGCTCTCCAAACAGACTCAGTAGGGCTCCATCACAGGACAAGTCCCCACACTGAGGAGGAACTTCTAGAAGTGAAACAAAATTGAGCACGTTAGTAACATGAAAGAAGAAGGAAATAGAAATGCCAGGTCAAAGTGGAGAGAAAGTAGAAAGCTAAAGTTGAAGAAACTACATATAAAAATAAGCAATGAGGGGCACCAGGGTGGCGCAGTTGGTTAAGTAGCTGACTCTTGGTTTCTGCTTGGGTCCCAGTCTCAGAGCCCTGTGATAGAGCCGTATGTCAGGCTCTGCCCTTGGCACAGAGTCTGCTTGAGATTCTTCCTATCCCTCACACCCTCCCACTCTTGCTCTCTCTCTCAAGAGAGTAAATAAGTAAATCTTTAAAAAAAAAAAAACAAGGTTGGGGGGCAACGGAGAAGTATCAAGGTTAAATCCCATACAATGTTATAAGAAAGAAAAATAACATTCCTGAAGACAATGAAAGCATGCCAAAAAGATGTGCCTGTGATATAGGTCAATAACTAACTTAATATTCCAGAACAAGCTAAAAGACATTAAGAAAAATAAAAAAAGATGTGAAAGAACATCAGAAATCAACATTAGGAAAACTCAATTGAAGTGACACAGCTCAGGAAAAGAATTATAAATTTTAAAAATTATTCTGGAAATGAAGATTTAAGTAGGAGAAACATAAGACCAAATAACCAATAATGCCTTGGAAAAAATAGGAGGCAAAAAACCTGTTTTGTGGTGGTGTTGTTTTTTTTTTTTTTTTCTAGGAGAGGGGCAAAAGGGAAAGGGAGAGAGAATCTTAAGTAGTCTTCGGGCCTAGTGCAGAGCCTGACTCAGGGCTTGAACTCATGTCACTGAGACGAAATGAAGAGTTAGATGCTTAATTGACTGAGCCACCCAGGAGTCCAATAAAGGCCAGTTTTTTTAATCAGAAAGAAAGGTAGGGGTGCCTGAGTGGCTGAGTGGGTTAAAGCCTCTGCCTTCGATTTGGGTTGTGATTCCAGGGTCCTAGGATCAAGCCCCGCATTGGGCTCTCTGCTTAGGAGGGAACCTGCTTCTTCCTTCTCTCTCTCTCTTTGCCTGCTTCTCCCCCTATCTGAGATCTGTGTCTGTCAAATAAATAAATAAAATCTTTAAAAAAAAAAAAGGAAAGAAAAAGTAAAAAATATTTCAGAAAAGGAGGCAAGTAATTGAGTGTGGATAAAGGACAGTGAACATATGGATAACAGGAGTCCCTGAAAAGGCAAAAGAACAAAATGAATATTTAAAAGTATTAAGGGAAATTTCTTAATAAGAATTGGAACTACATAGTGAAAAATTACCTGACCATATCAACAAAAAATAACAAGCACCAAGAAGTATTCTGGTGAGATTAACTAGGGTTGAAATTTAAAAAAAAAAAAACAAACAAAACTCCTTTAGACACATAGGGAAAAAAAGAGAACATGACTTTGAAAGAAAATTATCATCAAATGTTGATAGCAAAGTTATAAAGAAAGAAATTGAGATAAGAATTTTCTATGCAACAAAGCTGGCTTTATTTATTTGTTTTTTTTTTTTTTTTTGTCAGTGGTGGGGCACGCATGACCGAGTGCATGCAAGCTGGGGAGAAGCCCAAGGGGATGGAGAAGGAGAGAATTTCAAGGTGACTCCATGTTGGAGCACAGAGCCTGACTCAGCTGATAGCAAGATCCTGAGATCATGACCTGAGCCAAAACCAAGAGTTGGATGCTTTACTGACAGAGCCACGCAGGCACCCCCAAAACTGACTTTCAATAGACATAAACTGTTAGCAATGTGCAAGAACTTGGAATTGTTCCCATGAACCCTTCCTGAGGAAGCTACTACAGACAGTTTCATAATGATGAGAGCGAAGTCTAGCAATTTAAAAGTAAAATTATTTTTGAAAATAATTTTATCTTCCCACGTTGTAGTATTTAGCAAAAGAGTACATCATGAACATTTTACTTTCATGGAATTTTAAATTAGGTGTACTGCTTTTCTTTATTAATTGCTTTCAATTGCTAACTCCTGTTATACAAACCATGTTGAGTTCCTGTATTTCTCTACTACATCTACTCTACTGTCCCCTCAACCCTCACAGTCCTTACTTTTGCCCATTTGCCTCCAAAGCCCTTATTCTCTTCACCTAGTAAATCCTGTTTATTTCTCGAGTATCTCCTTCAGGAAACTTCTCTGACCTTTCTGCTAGGCTGAACTGATGCCACATTTCTGTGTACTGTATACCTTGTCACAGGCACTTTCCCCATCTGTATTCTTTTATATTTGTGTATCTGCCTCTCCATTAGATCAACAACTCATTGAGGGAGATCATAATAATCTTCATAGTTCCACACTTTGTGCAGTTTCCAGCACATAGGAAACACTCAGTGACTATTTGCTAAAATAAACAGTCATCGAGAGCCATTCTTCTAATTTAAAATGTACCAAGACTAAAATCTCTGTCCAGTCAAAACTGCCAGGAACTAAACACAAATTATTATGTATGTATTATAGGAAATTAACATTAAAATGCACACTGATTTGTGTTAAGTTCTTGAGTTTTTATGTTAGAACATTAGTCTTTTTTTTTTTTTTTTTTTTTAATATTTTATTTATTTATTTGACAGAGAGAAATCACAAGTAGATGGAGAGGCAGGCAGAGAGAGAGAGAGAGGGAAGCGGGCTCTCTGCTCAGCAGGGAGCCCGATGCGGGACTCGATCCCAGGACCCTGAGATCATGACCTGAGCCGAAGGCAGCGGCTTAACCCACTGAGCCACCCAGGCGCCCCTGTTAGAACATTAGTCTTAACCATGAGTTGATAATGACACGTGGACTATTTTGAAATAATTTAATCATCATAACTAGTGTCTATTGAGTACATACACCAGGCACTGATCCATCATGTGTCCTATCTCATTTTATCTTTCCTAGCAGCCCCATGAAGCACAGGTATTGTTATTTTCCACATCTACAAATAAGGAAATAGGGTGAGAAATGTTATTTGTATTTGGAGCCAAAATTCAAACCTAGATCTATCTCTTAGAGAGTTTCTCTTCTCAATTACACTGTATTGCCTTGGGGAGACATGGAAGCTATATTTATTCTTGTTACGGCTGGTAACCCACGTAGTATCTCTCAAGCAACTATTCCAGTGCTGTTGTTTTTTTTTTCTTTAAAGATTATTTTAAGGGGCGCCTGGGTGGCTCAGTGGGTTAAAGCCCTGAGTTCAGCTCAGCTCAGGTCATGATCTCAGGGTCCTGGGATCCAGCCCCGCATCCCGTTCTCCGCTCAGTAGGAGGCCTGCTTCTCCCACTCTCTGTGCCTGCCTCTCTGTCTACTTGTAATCTCTGTCGAATAAATAAATTTAAAAAAAAAAAAAAAAGACTATGTTAAGCCCAGGAAGTTTTAGCCTTAGAATTTGATTACAAAGGAAAATTGAGTATGTTAACCTGCAAATAATGTGTTTTGTATTCTAAAAAAGAAAATTATCAAAAGCCACTTTGACACTGTGGCCTTTCATTTTAGGGTCTTCAAAAATTTTTTTTGTTTTGTTACTGGTTTTTTTTTTTTAAAGATTTTACTTATTTATTTGAGAGCGAGAAACAGACTTCCGGCTGAGCAGGGAGCCTGATGCACGGCTGGATCCCAAACCTGAGCTGAAGGCAGACACATAACAGACTGAGGCACCCAGGTGCTCCCAGAAATGTTTTAAGTACTAGAAATGTTTTCGTGAAAATAGATCAAACTAAATCATTGAAGAGTGAATCCTTTAAAGAACAAGGCTATGTTACTTTTTTACTTCAATTATGTTACTTTTTTTTATCCTCACATGGCTGAAACTGACTTAATAGTAGTGGTACTCCATCTGAAGTGCTGTACCTTTGAGAGTTTTCCCAGGTGATAACAAGGTATATATCTCCAACCATGTTTGTCATCTCCCTCCCCCCCACCACAGCAAAGTACACATATAGCTCAAATATTAGATTTCTTGATTTGGGGCTATGTATAGCATTTTATCAGAAGAAATTCTGTCTTTAATTATAAGTGGGAAAATGAGTTTTTCTAGTACTTTCTTGAATGAACCTTCAAATGCTATTTGTAAAGACAATATTTAAAAGTTTCTTACTTATAAAAAGTTGGGAACCACTATTCTAGGACCAGAAATTCTGTTACTTTTAGTCCTCCAGAGAAAAGAGGTGATTGATCTTTGAGAGATCTCATTAGTTAAGTTAAGTTACTGGAATTAGAAGGAGTCTAGGGAAGTTTTTTACAATTCTGAAAACAATTCTGAAATAGCTGACTGAACCCAGAAAAGTGCAAATTAATCAGAATACCATTAAAAATGAATCCTCTTTTTCTTTCTTGCAGTTTATTTATGTCAATCAGTCCTTTGCCCCCTCCCCAGACCAGGAAGTTGGAACCCTCTATGAGGTAATAAACATCAGTGCTTTGATTCCTAATGAAGTATGCACATCTGTGTGTATTATGTGATCGTGAACTGACAACATTTTAAGAGATGATATGCCATTCTTAGCGGTCATGAAAGGAGAGATTACTTTGTTACATCTAACACTTAGAACATAGGTGGATCTCAGACTATAGTGATGGAAGAATTAAGAAATAAGTAATACCAACAGACCATGATTTTGAAGTACAGTAATCCAGATCTGCCTCCGAAGACATTGAAAAGGAAAGCTACATAATAAGAATGACTGTACTCAACATTCTCAGAGTTTAATGGCCGTATAATGGCTGTAATGTACACACTAAGCACCACTACTAGAAAACAGTACATACCTTATCTTCAGAGATGTAGGAAAGGAAGCCCACCCATGCCTAAAATGCTAGGTTTTATTAAACATTTATGATTACTGATCTGAATCGGAGAGTAATCTGGATCTGTTAAATAGTCTTATAGGTAACTTACATGGTGGAGGATATTTTATGATATATGTGACATTCTTTTCCTTAGTCTCATCTAGGAATAATAATTAAATGGAGTTTAATTTATTGCCTTTTTTTTTTTTTCTTTTTGTAGTGTTTTGGCAGTGATGGTAAACTGGTCCTGCATTACTGCAAATCTCAGGCCTGGGGATGAAGTACAGAGAAAAAGTTCTTCCTACCCAAATGAATCTTTGCAAAGCGAACAGCTCTGGAAAAAGTTGATACTTGTGACAAGAGACTTGTGTATGTGCTTTACACAGCATGTATCTACTATGAATCGTGTTTATGCATAAAGAAATCCATAGAGTAGATGGACTCACAAAAATATGATTTGTATTAATACACAAATCATAAAAGTTTGGCTTTATAATATACCCACGAACTACAACTGTTCCAGGTTGGCCACCAACTAGTTGAAAAAGGAGACTAAGACTTCTTAGAAAGGCTTCTTTTCTACCAGTTCTCAGTGACTGAAATTGTTTACTTGTAGAAAGAACACTCTGCTGCTTTTTTTCCCCACTGTGAAAGTCAGTTTTCTGAAGGATTCTTTCTGTGTGTATTCAGGGAAGTTCAGTTTGAGGCATGGGTATGCCTTTTCTCATGTACAGTTAGGAAATAGTTCCATCGTCCTGCTGGGTTTATGTCTTACACAGTCCAGTAGGGGGTAGCCTAGCTGGCAGATCGAGTTAAGGAGTTTGGTTTTATATCTTTGCCAGATGATAGTGGAGGAAAAAAGCGATTCCTGCTAATTTTTAGCAAACAACTAGCCAAGAGAGCACGCATGTTGATACACTGGAAAGCTGCTTTAGATAATATGCGTGCTTTAGAATATTTTATTGGGAAACAAGGAATTTTACAAATTCTGGACAATTAAGTCATACAACTCTTTTCAGTCCTTTTGTTTAAATGATTGTGAGTCCTAATGGTTGTAACTGGTGTTATTTTATGTCTTATTTTTACACTGTCAGAAGCACTCAGTAAACCTAGCAACATCTTTTGAGTTTTTTACAATGTTTTTTAAGTTGAAAACACTTGAATAATTGGAGAGCCTTAGATTCTATATATATTTCATGCTATGACTAAAAGTCCCATTTTTTCTGATGCTGTTAGACTGGTAATTGAAGTGCGAGTCTGTATTATACCATTCTGTATTGTAATGGTAATACGGTATTTCAAAAAGCATTCCAATAAATTAAATGAAATGTCCAAGCAGGATCTAAGATGTATACAAGAATTCTGAGTGTTTATTTTCAAAGATAATAGGAATACATGATTTTGTCAAAAACCTTTGAACTACACTTTTGTCCCTTTAATCCCACAATGTACTTTATGGTTAATGATCTGCCCTGTATTAGCCTTAGGGTATGCTAGGGAACAATTCAGTTTACAGTGAAGAAATCTCAGGTTAGCTAAATATACATACCTTTTTGTTTGTGTTGAAGATTTTATTTGAGAGAGATTGAGAGCATGAACAGAGGGAGTAGCAAAGGCAGAGGGAGAAGCAGACTCCGCACTGAGTAGGGAGCCTGATGCAGGGCTCGACCCCAGGGCCCTGGGATCATGACCTGAGCTGAAGGCAGACGCTTAACCAACTGAGCCAGGAGCCGCCATACTTTACCTGTTTTTGTCTCTGATAACCTTGAAGAATAGATAGGACTTTACATTTTTTTTTAAACATTATTTACACTATTATCTCTTAAATCCTTACCCAAAGGATTTTATCATTCCATGCTGACTTTGCAACTTTTACTTTTAAGCCTGGATCTCACAAGTTATTAAGTGACTAGAACTAAAATACACTTCACAAATATTTTTGCAGCTATCTGGTTTAACCTGTCTTAATTGTAATTGAACCTGGACGTTGGAGGGCACTGAACCTTCCAGTTATATTTTAAGTTTTCCGTGTTTATGAAAAAATCGATGTCTGCTATGTTGTTCTTTATCCTACTGTGCAACAGTGACCCAGAGCCACGGAACATAGATAATAATAGAGTACAGTGCTTCCACCTCTGACTATCCATGCCAAGGATCTCATCAGGATTTCCCCATACTTAGGGTATAAGGTAAGCTAAAAATGTTTATTAGTGACCCAAATAAGATTTGATACTGTGTGGCATCTATGATTTCCTAGACGTTTTACCCTCAAGGGACCTTAAATACATAATCTACTCAGATTAGAGAACTGAAAGTGCTGACCATGCCTAAGATTATATGGCTTTAGTCAACCTGATTCATCTGTGCGTAACCCAAAATGGGCTGGTCTGTGGTGTGCAAGGGGTATGAAAATGAAAATCTCCCTTCCTGCAGCTTCTGCTTCATTTTCCAAGGTTTATACTATCCTGGGCAAGCTTCTGGCACTGGTGAAGGCAGCTACAGGCCACATAATGGAAGGAAAGGATTCAAAACAATTCAGCAGGTGTAGTCTTACTCTTTCTCTACAACATGAGCCAGCCCATGCCAGATAATGCACTGTTCCGTGAATGTGCCTTTTCCTGACACCTGCTCATGCAGCTGACTTCTGGAAGTGTACCTAGAACTCCCCCCGCTTCACATCTTACCTCTCTGCCTAATTCTGATTTTAACTTTCCTTAAAGCCTGTATAAATCATTCAGGATACTCTCTGCTTCATAAGAACACTCACAGTGAACTTCCACTATCACAGCCCTACTGCATTGTAGATAAGTGTGCGTATCACAGCCCTACTGCATAGTTTATCATAAACGTTCCTGAGCCTAGGTGGCTCAGTTGGTTAAGTGACTGCCTTCAGCTCAGGTCATGATCCTGGAGTCCTGGAATAGAGTCCGCATCATGGTCCCTGCTCAGCAGGGAGTCTGCTTCTCCCTCTGACCCTCCCTCTTCTCATGCTCTCTCTCTCTTCCCCTCATTCCCTCTCTCAAATAAAACCTTTAAAATAAAATAAACGTGCATATAATAACCTTCCATGATTGTAATGTGCCTGAAAATAGGATCCTTTTGGTTTTTTATTTGCTACCCACACATAATATTTAGTACATTTTCTTAATACATTCGTAGTAATTCATTATACATTAAATGAACTTTTTTAATGCAACCTGCAAAATATTTAACGTGGCAAAGCAACATTAAAGAAAATAAATCTTGGGACGCCTGGGTGGCTCAGTTGGTTAAGCAGCTGCCTTCGGCTCAGGTCATGATCCCAGCGTCCTGGGATCGAGTCCCGAATCAGGCTCCTTGCTCGGCAGGGAGCCTGCTTCTCCCTCTGCCTGTCCTGCCATTCTATCTGCCTGTGCTTGCTCTCTCCCTCTCTCTCTCTCTGATAAATAAATAAAATCTTTAAAAAAAAAAAGAAAAGAAATCTTAAATTTTTATATGGCTTAAGATAAAGCAAAATATTTGCAACATATGTATGCTCTTAACTTCTAGTGTGTATGAAGAACTCATACCAGTTGGAGATGAAAAAAAACAGAAAAATGAGCAAAAAATATTAAAACGCAGTTCATAGAAGAAA
The DNA here is from genome assembly GCF_030435805.1 of Mustela lutreola. NCBI lineage: Eukaryota > Metazoa > Chordata > Mammalia > Carnivora > Mustelidae > Mustela > Mustela lutreola. The sequence continues at coordinate 148,111,866 of NC_081294.1, forward strand.
AAGTGTGGGGGTGATGGGGATTAAGGAAAGCCCTTGTGATGAGCACCAGGTGATGCATGGAATTGTTCAATCACTATATCATACACCAGAAACTATCATACCACTGTTAGCTCTACAGAAATTAAAATTTTTAAAAAATTTATAATGCAGATGCCTACTAAAACACAAAAAATGCAGAATCCCCTTACTTACCCAAATAACTGAGATGCTAATTGTCACCACATTAGCAGTTGTAGAAAGCATGATGACTGTCAGTATTGGCAAAGTTGTGGGGAGGGAAGTCTCGTCATATTGTTGGTGCATGAAATATGAATGGGCACCACATTTTCAAGGGGCAGTTAAGCAAGATCTATCGAAAGTCTTGGGCGCCTGGGTGGCTCAGTGGGTTAAGCTGCTGCCTTCGGCTCAGGTCATGATCTCAGGGTCCTGGGATCGAGTCCCGCATTGGGCTCTCTGCTTAGCAGGGAGCCTGCTTCCCTCTCTCTCTCTCTCTCTCTGCCTACCTCTCTGTCTACTTGTGATCTCTCTCTGTCAAATAAATAAATAAAAATCTTAAAAAAAAAAAAAAAAGTCTTGAAACAACTCTTATTTGCACCTTCCATTTATTCACTCACTAAGTGCCTATATGCCCTCAGCTTTGGTATATAAGACAAGATCCCTATTCTCAGCACTTTGGTTCTCATTAGGCAGGTTTTTAGATTTAAACTGAAATCTTGAGTGGTTTTTTTTTTTTTTTTTAAGATTTACTTATTTATTTGACAGACATCACAAGTAGGCAGAGAGGCAGGCAGGGAGGGAGGGAAGCAGGCTCCCACTGAGCAGAGAGCCCCATGCGGGGCTCTATCCCAGGACCCTGAGATCATGACCTGAGCTGAAGGCAGAGGTTTAGCCCACTGAGCCACCCCTGAAATCTTGGGTGTTTTTAACTTGAGTTTTTAGAAATAATAGAAAGGAAAAAGGTTTGGTACCAGATACTAGATGTACCTGTTTTCTTACACAATGTTAATGAAAAATAAACTATGTATGTTTGAGTAGGTTACAAGAGTCCTTACAAATCTGCAGTTCTGTCTGTGTCCTCACAGCGGATACATGGCCAGTGTATGTTGACTGCTCAGAGCAGTCACCATAAAGAAGGCCCTACCGTTTTGAGACGGCTCTGTTCCTTACAAAGCTGCCTTCTCTTCCTCCTGCCTCTTCCAACTATTTGCAGTTTGTTCTACTACATAGACCTTTAAAGCTTATCTTTTTCCTCATTCCCACCCCAGTCACCCTAAATCTTCTTAGTCAGTAACAAATCTGTTACAGTCATTGTGACTCTTTTTTTTTTTTTAAGGATTTTATTTATTTGAGAGAGAAGAGAGTGAGCAAGAGAGAGAACGGGGGGGGGGGGGGGGGGCAAGGGAGAGGGAGAAGCGGACTTCCCGATGAGCAGTGAGCCCAACACAGTGGCTCAGCTCCGGGCTCCATCCTGGAACTCCAGGATCAAGACCTGGAGACACTTAACCTACTGAGCTCCCCCCTTCCCCAGGCACCCCGCTGTGGCTCATTCTTGATCCCTCTCTAACAACCCACTTCCAAATCTGCAAATCCTAACAGCTTTACCTTCAAAACCTGTTACAAAAGCAGCCATTTGTCCTCTCTTCTGCCAGTACTCTGGCCAAAGCCACTGTTATCTCTCACTCAGATGGTTGTTAATAGCCAAATAATTGGCTTCCCTTGATCTGCTTGCTCTCCGGCCAAACTCCCTCAGTGATTTACATTGTTCTGTGAGGGCCTATTTGATTTGTAATCCCTACTTCCACTCACTGCTGCCCCTATCTGTGTTCATCAAACACTTAATATTTCCTCCCTGGGCTTTTGCATTTAACTGTTTACCTGTAAACTTCCCCCAGACGGCTACAAATCTCACTAACTTCCCTTCAGTCCCTGCTGAAATACCACTTCATCAGGGAAGTGTTCCCCTGAACACCTGTAAAATGACAGATCTCACCACCCTCTCTATCCCGCTTCTCCTGCTGTTTTTGTCTCTATTACACATTTGTGTACATTATGTGTCCATTTCTCCGCACATACTGTCATATTCGCTGGCGTGTCTATCTTCCTCTACCCCACTCCAGCCCTATAAGGGCAGAGCCTTCATTTTGTGAAGAGTGCCTAGCATATAGCACGTGCTTCTTTAAAACGTGTTGAATGGGGCACCTGGGTGGCTCAGTGGGTTAAGCCTCTGCCTTCGGCTCAGGTGGTGATCTCGGGGCCCTGGGATTGAGCCCCATATCGGGCTCTGCTCATCGGGGAGCCTGCTTCCCTCTCTCTCTCTCTCTGCCTACCTCTCTGCCTACTTGTGATCTCTCTCTCTGTCAAATAAATAAATAAAATCTTTAAAAAAAATAAAAATGTGTTGAATGGATGGAGAGACCATTATTTCCAGATCTTTAGTAACTCTTATTTCCTTCTGTGGATATCTACCCTACGTCAGTGTCTGAAAATGTGATAATCATTGCCCTGGGCAATGCTGAGTACAGTGGAAATACTACTTCCTTGGGTCTAGGTATTCTACTTTTTGTTAATAGAGCCTATGATGCCAATCATTTTCCTCTTATTCTAATTTCTTCCTCTTCCTCCCACGCCTCCTCCTCCTTTTCAGCAGTGTAACTGTTCCGGGAAGAATTCAGGTGTCCTTTGCACAGAAACCAAAAAAAATTGAGAGAAGTCTGCTGGATTTGAATTCACTACCCCAGGATCCCTAAAGAACACCAAGCAATCGAATTACTCTAGACAATTACTTCTGTTTTTCCCAACTTTGCCCTTTAAGCATACACAGGGCACTGTGTGCTTGGCACTGAAGGGGATATAAAAATAGAATGTAAGCAGACACTGTCCTAAAGGTTCTGTGTTTCACATTATGACTCCCATTAGCAACTATTACATGCTCTGATGTAGTTAGTGCCCTAAGAAGGATACTGGTTATCACCCCAGTTCAGGGGGAAATATAGTTCACTCGAGAGAAAAGCATTTGAGCTAAGACCTTCTAGAATCTAGTCAGGAGAAGAAGCTTAAAGGAATGGATTGAGTAAACACAAGATAGTTGCTACTTCCATTTTGCTGAAAGATCTACTTGTTAAAAAAAAAAAAAAAGTAAATAATGGCAAAAGGTGGAGAACTTTGAATGCCAGACTGACAAACTTGTGTATTAGAAATAAGAGTTACTTGGGTGCCTGGGTGGCTCAGTGGGTTAAGCCGCTGCCTTCGGCTCAGGTCATGATCTCAGGGTCCTGGGATCGAGTTCCGCATCGGGCTCTCTGCTCAGCAGGGAGCCTGCTTTCTCCTATCTCTCTCTCTGCCTGCCTCTCTGCCTACTTGTGATCTCTCTCTGTCAAATAAATAAATAAAATCTTTAAAAAAATAAAAATAAATAAAAAAGAAATAAGAGTTACTGAAAATATGGGGCTGGGAAATGACATCATGAGCTGTTGCCTTAGGATAAGAATCTAAGTGGCTGTGAATAAAGAATTTACCCCAACGGCAGAGGGAGAGGAGAGGAGTTTGCTGGAACCAAGGAATGCTGTTTAGGAGATCTGCAACAATCTAGCCAACATAGACGCTGAAGCATGTATAGTAACAATAGGAATAGAAAGGCAGGAAATCATAAAAGATACGGAGGTATAAAATGTGACATTTGGTAGAAGGGTTTGAGAATGAAGCAAGGAAAGGGGCTGACCATGATGGATGTGGTTTTTGAGCCTAGGTAGCCTCACTGCAGAAGAAATAGAATCTCCAGGAGTTAAAAAGCATGGCTGGCTTGAACGGAGTTTCAAATATGTTGCATTTCAGGTGCCAAACGATGTTAAATAGAACTGGTCTCGGTATATAAAATTAGGGAGAACTTGGTGACATCCACATAGAAACCACCAATGAAATTGTGTTTGTGGGAAGATGTGGAGAAGAGAGGCAATGAATATGAATGCGTGAATACGGCTATATTAGGTAAGATTCTTGAATTCTTTGAGGGTCAAGAAGAAGAGCCAGTGAAAGAAAGCAGATTAGGATAGCTAAAACGAAGTAATTAAGAGACAACAGAAAACCCACCAAAAAAAATTAGAGTAAACAATAAAAAGCATGTACAAAGTAGTCTGCCCCAGATCAATTAACCACCTCTCAGCAACCTGTATCACAAAGAAATAGGCTTCTGAGGTGCTTTCCACTTCTTTCTGAACAATGGCGATCCAATCGTCCGTCATTTTTACCCCCTAACAATATTGTTAATATTTACAGTGTAATCAGTTTAAACACTGATGTTTAAAATATAACTTTAGGGCACTTAATACATGGCACAAGTAAATTTAAGTATAGAAACACACGTACAGTGAAGCAAAATGGGGGTGGGGTGGGGGCAGGGAAAGACCAGTCTTGTAGAAATTTAGGCCTTAAATCCGAATTATTCCCTGGGTCCGTTTATAATAAGGAATGAATCTGTCCCTCACATTTATTTTCATTCACACTCAAGTCGTGTCGTTCGGAATGCGTGCTGAGCGCCCTGCACAGCACAGAAACACGTTTCCCGAAACAGTAGGCTCGTTCAAGTGCACGCTTCGATTTGATCTTAGTAGTCCAGTTAGAACCCTTTAAATTAACTGCTTTAGGCGCCATCAGTGATCCATCCGGTCTTTGCACCGAAGAGATTTTAAAGGAATTGTTTGATTTTAAAATCGAAGAGGGGTCCCTGGCCTTCCGTCGTCTCCCTAGACTTGCTCAAGACCCAAGTGTCCTTTGTGAACAAGCATTTTCAGTACAATACATTTAGGTTTGGAGTCCCCCCCACCCCCAAGAAAGACTTCCAGTTCTTTCTGTTTTGCTTTTCCACCCAGCCTGGAGCATGTTATGGAGACTTTTCAGTCGACGACACAGGAGCTCTTCAGCCAGGGAGTGGACTCTGTCGTCAACCTTCGCAAGCAATTCACAATTCCTCAGCCCTGTTTGGAAGGGTGGGTCCCCTTCCCAGCTCGTCAGCGTCCCCCCAGCCCCGCAGCCTTCCCCCGACCCCCTTCGGTCTACGCCCTCGCGTCGCGCAGCCCGGCGGCGGGGGGCGGGGGGCGCGGGCGGAGGGGCCGGGATGGGCGGACACAACGCGCCGCGCCGAAGCGGGCGGAGGACGGCGCGCAGCCCACCGAGCAGGCGGGGACGCGGAGTCAGGGGCCCCCGGGAGCGCCGCGGTGCCGCGGGCGGGGGGTTCGGGGCGACGCGCGTGGACCTTGTCCGCACGCTCCCGCCGCCCCCGCCACGGTCCCCGGGTCGCTCCCCGCCTCTCCCCACCCTCCGAGGGCCGTTGGTACAGTCCCGCCGACTCCGAGAGCTTAAAAAGGGCCCGGGCCGCCGAACCCAGCAGACTGGGTCCTGGTTCGGGTCCGCGGCGCGTTCCTTCGGGATCCCGGATCCTCTTCCCTGCTGCGGGGTCGGGGAGCTCCTTAGTCTCGGACGCTCGCGTTTGGGGGTTGTGTGTGTGTGCGGGCAGCTGTCCAGCCCGCCGCTAAGCTCCTTCGCCCCCAGCTCCCCTGCGCTCAGCTCCCGCTCCGCACGCAGCCCGCTGAGAGCCGCGCGCGCCGCCAGCTCCGCGAGGGATGCAGCGGACCGAGGTGCTCAAGCCGCGGAGCCTGGAGGATCTGATCCGCCTCCTGCACCAGCTCTTCGCCGGCGAGGAGGTCAACGTGGAGGAGGTGCAGGCCGTCATGGAAGCCTACGAGAGCGACCCCGCCGAGTGGGCAGCGTACGCCAAGTTCGACCAGTACAGGTGCGCGCGCCCTAACCTTGACCGCGGGAGCTGGGGCGCGGGTCTCCGAAGCCCGGCGGCGCGGGCTGCGAGTCGGAGCAGGAGCGGGCAGTGGGGGAGGAGGGGGCTGCCCTGCGCCCGCCCCCAACGCGCCTCGCCAGCACCCCAGTGCTGCGCCTTCTCGCCCTCCAGCCGCGGGGCTGCCCGGATGCGGAGGCCACCGCACGGCTGCAGACTGTTTTGTTCTCTTCTCGCCGGTCCACCTGGACGCTTCCGAACCTCTGCTCGGGAGCTGTGCTCTTCCTTCCCGCTGGGGCGTCTGCCCCAGGCGCAGCGGTGCAGGGAAACCCCGGTGGCCCCCAGCGCTCAGGCTGTACGCTGCCCGCCGCCCCTGGGGGACAGATGGAGCGTACTCCCCGGAGAGAATTCCATCAGCCGTCCCGAGAAAGGGGGTGAGGGTGGAGGACACATTCCCCCGAGCCAGTTCTCCATCAGTTGGCCGCCCGGAGCCGGGCACCTGCCAGCAGGCGTTCTTGCCACTATAAAAGAGCGTCGTGGGGTTGTGTGCTGCTGCTTTTCAGCTTCTGCTGCACCTCCCAAACCCATTTAACTTGCCGGACTGCGGGGTTATTTTCAACCCACTAGCAGGGTTATGAATGCAAGGACTGCTTCCCTTTGAGCCCCCAAGCAATACGCCCTCTCCTGTTCTTAGTTCTGAGGCTCTGGAGTGTAAATTGTAAAGACCCCTGCTTCCCACTTGTGCTAGAGTGAGATGGTTCTTTGCAGCTCTGGCTTGGTGATATAAATAAAAATGAACCTCTACTAATCCTCCAGAGCCAGAAATAAAACCTGATCCCACCCCCCACCTCCCCACCCCTACCCCCCCGCCCTGAATGGTGAGGGTTTCTTTCCCAAGGGCTGCTAGCGATTCAGCCTTTGTGGTTGGGCTGAGGCTGGGCAGAGGAAAATACCTGAAAAATAAGAATCAACCGAGATTGTTTTCCTTGGGAGCAGTTCCTTTTAGTTACCTTACCTAAACATAGGTAGTATGTTTGTAGGCAGCGGCTGTTTTTTCTGCATTTTAGGATTTGAAATAAAGCGAAGCTTGCTTAAGATCCCATTTTGCACTTGGAAGTGGCTCCAGGAAATTCCTTTGGTTCCTATCTTTCTGTGGCTGCCAATAAGGCTGCAAGAGTCCACTTTCTAATTTTGCTGTGAACTCTAAATGAGGTCTTACTCTGGCACAGGTCCCTTTCCCGTCACTTTCCTGGTGTATTAACTCATTTATCTCATGATAGCTCTGTGAGATAGGTAAAATCCCTGTTTTACAGATGAGGAAGGTAGGCAATAAAAAGGTTGGAGCACCTGCACTGGGTCAGACTTAATCAGGTAGCTCCGAGATTCAAATTTGCATCATTATTCCAAGCCCTCACTCTAAAGGACCACTAACCTTTCCGCAGATCCCTGGTGTCATGGTAGTTTGCTCTAAGTCTAGATACTGACCAAGTGAAATTAACCAAACGGCAGTAGGCTTGGGCTCTTAATCTTTAGGACAAGGGCATTTCCAGGGGCTTTGAATTCCTCTTGACTAACAGGCTCAGGATCAGCTGAAATGCAGACATTCGTGTTGATCTGTTGCACAGGTATCCAGAGGTGCAACTAAGGAAGATGATGGAGTCCTGGGTGGGCACTTGGGGCAGCGTGGAGGGAGAGATGTAGGAGAGCGCAAATCGCTTTGGTAGAATTTTTTTTTTTCCACACAGAATAGATGTCCCAGCACTGCGAAGGATTCTGATCTCTGACCTTGGGAAAACCAGTGCAGAAAAGGCAAGACGGGGGACACCTGGGTGGCTCAGTTGGTTAAGCAGCTGTCTTTGGCTCGAGTTGTGATCCCAGGGTCCTGGGATCGAGTCCTACATTGGGTTCCTTGCTCAGTGGGGAGCCTGCTTCTGTCTCTGCCTATGCCTGCCTCTCTGTCTGCTTGTGCGAAGGAGCTCGGGCGCGCGCTCTCTCTCTCTCTTTCTCTCTGACAAGTAAATAAATAAATATAAAGTCTTGGAAGAAGGAAAAACCAAAATGGAATATGTTCTAGTGTGAGGCAGATGGCAAATTCTCTGGAAATAGCCCCAGAGAGGCAATGATGGAGGTGATCCCAAGACTGGTAGAGGGAGAATGAGTATCCTGACACCAGAGCGGAGTTTATTGGGAATTAAAGGCTGTGTGCACAGCCCCTTGCTAGGTCATCAAGGGCTACCCAATAAGGATGACTGACATCTAAAAAGCATTTTACTAATCCACTCTCCCTTGCTGACCCTGCCTGGCCAGCACCTGGCCTCCTGCTTGGGGAGGAAAGGGGAGGAATGGGCATTCAGGACGTATATGAACAGATGATCCTGTGATCAAACACTCCCCCAACTATGGGATAAAGATTCCTTGTCTTAAAAAAATCTAAGTGAATGTCATAATTATCAGACTTGGCTAATTAGTTGGTGTGGATGGTATACCTCTTTAACCAAGAGAAACTTTAGAAGTGGTTTGTTTGTTTTGTTTTTCTGATGGTGTGCTTGTGGTCATTTATATCAGGGATTTTTTTTGTGGCCAGTTACTAATTTCCCCTGGAAAAGGTTTTAGAGTGTTACTTACTTCTTTATGGAATTTCATTTGTTGTGTACTTAAGTCAGTCCCCACCCTATTTGTGGAGGAATTTTCATTATGAGTCCTTTTGAATGTGGTTTGTGTCTAGGCTAGGACAGAAAGTAAGGAGAATGCCAGAAACAGCTATTTAATGAAACCTTGTTTCTAACGTTATGGTTTAGCTACAGGGAGGGGGAAAAAAAAAGATAATAGCAGCATTCTTGCCTAGTAAATGCACCTTGTAAATACTTCTTTAAGAAACTTACTGTTTTGGGACGCCTGGGTGGCTCAGTTGGTTAAGCAGCTGCCTTCGGCTCAGGTCATGATCCCAGCGTCCTGGGATCGAGTCCCACATCGGGCTCCTTGCTCAGCAGGGAGCCTGCTTCTCCCTCTGCCTCTGCCTGCCATTCTGTCTGCCTGTGCTCACTCTCTCCCCCTCTCTCTCTCTGATAAATAAATAAAATCTTTAAAAAAAAAAAAAAAAAAAGAAACTTACTGTTTTTATTGGTTTGAGACTGTCAGGAGGAAAATTAAGGAATTTGCTTTATTTTTTTTCCTTTTATCTTTTTGGTGCAATGAATTAAAACAGAGCAGTTACAAACATGGTAATACAAACTACAGAAATGTTCAAAGTGAACTGTGGAAAAATGACTTGTTTTCATTTGTCCTGTATTTTTCTTTTTTCTTTTTTTCTTTTTTTAAGATTTATTTATTTGTCAGAGAGAGAGCGAGCGAGAGCAAGCACAGGCAGACACAGTGGAAGGCAGAGTCAGAGGGAGAAGCAGGCTCCCTGCGGAGCAAGGAGCCCGATGTGGGACTCGATCCCAGGACGCTGGGATCATGACCTGAGCCGAAGGCAGCTGCTTAACCAACTGAGCCACCCAGGCGTCCCTGTCCTGTATTTTTCTAATGTAGAACCACATTTATAAGACGTGTAGAGGTAGAAATGTTAACCTGTCAGTGAGCCATACTTTGTGACGTACTTCTTTTTCCCAATGCACATTTTATCGACCAGATTCAAATTTCTGAATACCTTCCTTTCAGGTATACTCGAAATCTTGTGGATGAAGGAAATGGAAAATTCAATCTAATGATTCTATGCTGGGGTGAAGGACATGGCAGGTAATACAGCTAGTCATTTGCAAATCCTTTGTAGATCTGTTCGAGCCCAAGAAAAGGACAGTGCCAGAATGGCCACAAGTTTGGGAGCATTAAGAAATCTCACCTTACAGTTGTTTGTTCAAAATGTCCCAACAAAAATTCTCCTGGGAATTAACAGAAGGGGTTTAGGCATAAACCACGTATATCAAAACCAGCCCCCCAAATGAGTAGTAAATCAAAGGAGGTAAGTAACCAGTTTAACTTAATATCTCTCTCTGTGTCTTCTGTGGAGTTAAATGTATATGGAATTTTGCTAAAACTTGACCTTGGTGGTGCTTTGAAGTCCGTAAACAATTTCGGGACCAAAGACCCAGTGTCCACATTTGGACCTAGAAAAGCAATTCACAAATTCAGAGAATCTCTTGTTACTTCAAGTTAATTGTTTACTGTCTTTAACCTTTTTCATTCTTTTTAGCTTTTTTATGTAGAGGGCTAGGCGGCTTAAACTAACACCAATTCTTTGAAACTTGGTTTCTTAATTTGTCCTTAGTGTATACACTTGTGAGTATTGTTAACTCCGTAAACAGATCCTTCTTGGGCCTTTGAGAATGGTAAAAACAATACTTGCAGACCCGTTTTTGATGGAAGAGAGGAGACCTGCATTGATGAGATTTAGGGGGAGTTGGGTCTATAGAGGACTTTTCTCATAGGGAATGGCCTTGTTTGCATTCATTCTCTCCATATTTTTTGAAAGCAGATTATTTCAAGAGTAGGACTAGGCTTGGGCACCTGGGTGGCTCAGTTGGTTAAGCGACTTGCTTCTGCTCAGGTTATGATCCCGGACTCTTCATAGTCCCGCACTAGGCTTCTAGCTCCATGGGGAGTCTGCTTCTCCCTCTGACCTTCTCCCCTCTCGTGCTTTCTCCCACTCTCTCAAATAAATAAATAAAATCTTAAAAAAAAAAAAAAAAGGACTAGCCTTTATGGATTTAGGAGATGAGTTCTTATGGTTTTATGCATTCAACATAGAAGATAACGGCTAATAACATACAGGTTCATCCTTTTATTACTCTTAGGTTTCCATGAATAAATGCTTTCTGCAGATGCAGGATACTTTCTTTCTCCCTCTATTGTTGGGAACTAATCACAGCTGGCTCTGAATCTACAAAATATTGGCATGATTGCAGTGAAATCTCTGGGTGTTAATACCCATACACATACCTTTGTCCCCCAAAGGGAGAAGATAACAGAAAAGTCCTGGGGTGGAGTGGGGGGGGGGGCAAAAAAACACTATGTTAAGTGATCTTACCAGTCTGATGCAATTTTTTTTTAAAGATTTTATTTATTTATTTGACAGACAGAGATCACAAGTGGGCAGAGAGGCAGGCAGAGAGAGAGGAAGGGAAGCAGGCTCCCTGCTGAGCAGAGAGCCCGATGCGGGGTTCCATCCCAGGACCCTGGGATCATGACCTGAGCCGAAGGCAGAGGCTTTAACCCACTGAGCCACCCAGTTGCCCCGATCTGATGCAATTATGAGAGATCATTATCTTTATCCTTTCTCCAATTTCTCCGAAGTTTCATAATTGAGTTGTGGCTCAGCTTAATTGAGTTCTTGAAAGCTGTGTCTTGCAGAAGAGAAAAGGTGGCTGGTTTTGTGTTTCTGTTATCAAAGTAGTATTACAAACCCGCTTTTTAAAAACAGAGTGTTCTGTACTTCGGTTATACATCCAAATTGCCCTGCATGTATGCACTAATATGGAAGACCTAGTATGTTATATGTTGCCCTGAATGCTGTTAATTACAAATTGATGATATTTGCAAAGCCAGCTGAAATGGTTTGTGACCTGTGCTCTTGACAGTATGCTGCAGCGGTAAGCTCTGGGCAGAGTGTTAGGTGGCCCGAGGTGCTGGACTGTCCACTGAGTTCCATTGTTTTCTTGTCTATGTGTAGCAGTATCCATGATCACACTGACTCCCACTGCTTTCTGAAGATGCTGCAGGGAAACCTGAAGGAGACCTTATTTGCCTGGCCTGACAAAAAATCCAACGAGATGATCAAGAAGTCTGAAAGAATCTTGAGAGAAAACCAGTGTGCCTACATCAATGGTAACAACCGATTACCTTTTTCAAGGAGGAAGGGGGAAAAGCCTTCAACTCCCTTCTGAAACACTACAGAATTGGGTTCATGGAGTCATGGTTCCAGATACTTAGAAAATGATCTAAAAGCAGTAGGTTGTTGTTTTTTTTTTTTTTAAGATTTTATTTATTTATTTGACAGAGATCACAAACAGGCAGAGAGACAGAGAAGGGGGTGGGAAGCAGGCTCCCCACTGAGCAGAAAGCCCAATGGGGGCTCGATCCCAGAACCCTGGGATCATGATCATGACCTGAGCTGAAGGCAGAGGCTTTAACACACTGAGCCACCCAGGTGCCCCAGCAGTAGTTTTGTTGGTTTGTTTGTTTTTTAAAGCTTTGCATCTGAATTAGGATCACTTACTCAAAAGTACAAGTCGGAGCCTATAGATTGGTACCCACTGACAAGTTATTTCCTGCCAAGTCCAAGGACAGTTAGCATTGAATATGAATGTACAAAAGTAGATTCTTCTTCTTCTTCTTCTTCTTTTTTTTTTTTTTTAAAGATTTTATGGGGCTTGAACCCCACAACGCTGAGGTCGAGTCTCATGCTCTACCAACTAAGCCAGCCAGGCACCCAAAAAGGTGATTCTTAGGGAGTGAAGCCAGGTTGGAAATACTAGTCTTTGTGTTAGAAAATGTTCCAGAAATGATTAGGAATGCTGGCTTGTCCCTGTTTTTGTTTTTGTTTTGTTTTGTTTTGTTTTTTTGGTTTTTTTGGTCCCTGTTTTTGTAATATGCATTCAGCATACCCTAAAAACATGTTCTCAAGGGAATCTTTACAAAGCGCATTATTTAGTAATGATTTATAGATCTCCTACCAAGAATTCGTTCTTCCTCCTAAATGCCATCTGGGAGAGCCATATGCTTTTCAGAAGAATCTGTGATTAACATCTGTATTTCTAAAGGGGATAGTAACTTTCCACAAAGCCTGCTAAAAATGACGGGAGATCATTTTCGATTCCCATTTATGGATGAGATTGTCAACATATAGGAACAATAAATAACTCGTCTGAGATCTGTCAGCTTTTATGTGCCGGGCAGCATTTGAACTCAAGCCATTTGATTCCCAAGTTCATACTCTTAATTGGAATGCCATCCCACTGATGTAAAATAAAATACCATAGAGACTTTTTCCTGGCTATGCAACTTTCCTCTTGTATCTTAAAGTCCCATATTAGTTGTGATATTTGGTCTCAGTTTATTCATTAGTTTAAGAATGTAAGCCACTGGGGCGCCTGCATGGCTCAGTCAGTTTTGTGTCTGCCTTCAGCTCAGGTCATGATCTCAGGGTCCGGAGATTGAGCCCCACATCAGGATCTCTGCTCAGTGGGGAGCCTGCCTTTCCATCTCCCTCCCTGCTTCCCCTGCTTGTGCATGCACACTCTCTCTTTTCTCTGCCAAACGAATAAATCTTAAGAAAAGAAAAGAATGTAAGCCAATTACAAAGGTCAGATAGTATGGGAAGTTCCTCCCCCATTCACAAAGCACAGAGGTGTTCATTTCTTCTGTGGCAGGAAGCTAAATTTTATTTGAGGGTTGCTGTATATATAAGGCACACCAAATTTCCTAGAAAAACTTTGTTGCCCAATAAGGCCAGAAAGGATTTCAGCTAGAGTCCTAGAGTCTTTATGAAACTAGATTTGGTCTTAAAGAGGAGGTAAGCTTTATTCAGGGGTTTTCAGTGCAAAACCTCCAGGAGCCAAGCAGGTGCAATACAGGCCAGGAGTAAGGCTGTGGGGTACTGGTGTATGCAGGCCACACTGTCCAAGGGGGTTAGTGACGGCCACTCAGTTCCAGCCACATAGTTCGAATTCTTTCCACCAAAGTGGGAAATTCTGATTTCTATGGGAAATTTTGCCAGTTGGTAAAATATGGGGGGAGGGGATAAACTAAATATTTTTGTAGCCCATAAGATTAAAAGCCTCAAGGATCAGCCTTTGATTTTTACAGATACAGGAGGAGTACAGATAGGTACTGATGCTGGGAATGATGTTTCAATAAAGGGAAGAGCGTGCAGGAAGGGAAGGCACAATCTTTGCAAAGAATGAAAAGTTCTAGATGGGTCTCACTAGACAGAAGAAGGGAGAATGGGCTTGGATAGGAGTGGTAGGAGAGTAGAGTGAGATCAAGGCCTGGGCCTCCCAAACCAGCTGAAAGTAAGAGCTGGCTTAAGTCCATAGAATTTTATTGGGAGTATCTTGATGGATTCCATAGTGGTGTGCAACATAGGGTGGAGGAAAAGGGAAATTGGGGCAAGGAGATCAAATTAAATAATGTAAAGGCAAATGGTAGACATGCCTGGACCAAACCGGCATCTATAAGTATCTCCAAGAAAGGTCCAAGGTTTTTGTGACAGATGGTACACCATAGGCATAAAGGAAAGGAGGCAAAGATGGATGGATGTGTGACTGGATGGAAGGATGGATGGATGGAAGGATGGATGGATGGGTGGACGGATGGATGGAGAGAAGGTAGGATGTAGGAATGGATGGATGGATGGATGCTGGGATTATTAACACTAGGTATCAGGCACGAGTTTCAGGGGCTTCTCTAAAGGATGGTGGCTATGTGGGGTCTATGCCTGCAGGATTGTGCAGCTTGCAATTGGAGAAACAACCAGTTTATATAAGGGCGGCCATCTCTTCAGAATGTGGAACCTGGGTTCGGAATTGTGCCTAAACCAGTCTGTTATGAGCAGTAAGCTATAGAACCAAAGAGTCTGCCTTTGAGAATTACGTCCCATTTCAGGAAATGAGGAAAATGTCTAAAGATCCCAGAAGCTGTGAGTGGTTGGAAGGTGGTCTGACTATAGCTGGGATAGAACTACAGTTTTCGCCTTCTAGGCTTTGCCATTGTCTTGTGTGAGCTCACGGAGCCAGATCATGAAACGTAAATCAGAATTTGGTGCCTCCCTTGACTACATTAATTAACACAATTCCTTCCTTGATTATTCCTCAAACTCTCTCCTAACTAGAAATTTTTTCTCAACATGTTTTTGAGTATTTGGTCTTCCCTCCTTCCCCTCCCCGCCCCTTCCTTCCTCTCCTCCAGAGGCCTTAGCTTGAGTGTGAATTGGTCAGTCACTCACCTAGGGCTCACCCGCCATTCCTGAGGTCCTCTCCCACCATTCAGGCTTTCCCTTTGCTCCCTCCCGTTGCTGGTCCCCTTTTTTTCCTGATCTCTTGTCTGCTTCATTCTTGGCTCATGCTCTTATTTTGGTGAAGGATATCTTCATTAGCTCTATGAGAAAGGGTTCATGGAAAGTATGTTTTGAGACCTCATGTATCTAAAAATGTCTATTCCATCCTCTTAACATGGTTGACAAGTTAGCTGGATGTAGAATTAGGACCTAGGATCTTCTCTCCGAGCTATGAAGGTAATCCCTTGACTTATCATTTCCAGTCTTCTTTTTGAAAGCCTGGTGCCATTCTGTTTCTTGATTCTTTCTGTGAAATTTTGTTTTCTTTCTAGAAACTTTGGAATGTCAGTTAACCTTTTGGTACCTTTTCCTATCCCCAGTATTACAGTCCTCTCTCTTGATTCATGACTTTCATTCATTGTGTTGGGTAGTCTGTGGGTCCTTTCATTCTGGAAATCTGCATCCTTCTATTCAAGAAAATATTCTCAAGTTATTTCTTTGGGGTTTTGTGGGGGTTTGGTGTTTTGGTTCTGTTTCTGAACCTCTCATTGCTCAGATATGAAACCTTCTGAACAAGTCGTCTGATTTTTTTTTTCTTTCCCGTTTTCTGTTTTGTCCTCCTTTGTTCTCAGAGTCTTTTCCAGCTTGCTCAGTTTTTCTTTAAGCCTTTCTATTCAGGTTTTTATTTCTCAGATATTCCTTTCTATTTTCTGAGAGCTCCTTTAACAAGGAGCCTGTTTTCTCATCTCTTCTCTGAGGATATTAATCATAAAGTTGCTTTTTTTTAAAGTCTTCTCCTGAGCAGTGTCTGATTCAGGGGTCTATATTTTGAGGGGGCGTGGTGCTACTACTAGCCTTGCTCAGTTGTCTGGTGGCCTTGACTGTATGCTAATATTTGAAAACTGAGGACAAAAAAAAAGTTAACATGGGTGGTGTGTGTCAACTAGACTCCCTCTAGAGTAATCTGGCAGACCTTTCTCCTTGAGGAACAACTGATGGAGACATCTTAAAAAGCTTTGTTCTGGAGCCGATCAGATTCCCTGAGAAGGTGCTTCCCATCTCCTGTCTGGTAGGGGACAAGGAGGAATCTCGTCTGGCAGCATTCTGGCAGCTAAGTGGGGAAGAAAGCAGGGATCTTACCATTCAGTAGGTAAATGATCACCTGTTAAAGTCACTTGTTTTTTACCTGGTATCTGCCAGTTCTGAGTTCATGTATTGAGCTCTTTATCTAGAGTATAGATCTCAGACTTATACTCAAGGGAAATGAGGGAAAGAAGTAAAAGGGATTTGAGCTTTTTTTTTTTTTTTAAAGATTTTATTTATTTATTTGACAGAGAGATCACAAGTAGGCAGAGAGGCAGGCAGAGAGAGAGAGAGGAGGAAGCAGGCTCCCTGCTGAGCAGAGAGCCTGATGCGGATGCAGAACTCGATCCCAGGACCCTGAGATCATGACCTGAGCCAAAGGCAGCGGCCCAACCCACTGAGCCACCCAGGCGCCCGGGATTTGAGCTTTTAACCAGTTCCTGAATAGGCCTTGAACCAGTTCCTGGATTTTTCACCCCATCTTCATCCCCGTTTCCAGAGCACCTGTGTTGCCAGTCCCTGAGCTGTTGGTGTACACAGATAAAGATGTGATATCAAGATAGCGGTCAGGTTAATTTTTGGCTTTTCCCACGGATAGCTCAGGATTAGCTTTCTGTCCTTGGCCAAGTGGTTCATCTACTTTCAGGCTCTTAAACTTTTATTGATGTTGGCTCTTTCCCCATTGGTGGTGGTGGTGTTTTGGTCTTGGTGGACTGATGCCCTTTTAAAATTGTTCTAATACAATTGTAGGGGGGTTTCTTTCAGGAGAGAGTAGAGGGCATAGCACTTATGGTCTTTAACTGGAAAGTCCCTTTGAAGTAACTGCTCTCTATAGCAGATTGATTTATGCTCTCAGGTGGTTAATAAAACTTTTATCGGCACCTGTCAGTCGTCTAAGCTCCTTCATCCACTTCTCCTTCTGGGGTCTTATGTAGATTCCATTGGCTTACATCGAGTCGAGAACATTAGCCACACGGAACCTGCTGTGAGCCTTCACTTGTACAGTCCACCGTTCGATACGTGCCATGCCTTTGATCAAAGAACAGGACATAAAAACAAAGTCACCATGACATTCCACAGCAAATTTGGAATCAGGACTCCATTTGTAAGTAGAAGTTCTCTCTCCTAGGATTAAGTGCTTTGTGGGTCAGTGACATGACACTGTACACATAGCTTTTTTTTTTGGTTCCAGATACTATCCAAATGTCTTGTGGTTAAGTATGGTTGAAATGAAGAGTGGGACGGACCTTAACGTGGGGGAGAGGGTCCTCGTATCCTAATTCTTTTTCTTTTAACTTGGGAGAGGATATTTTCCATTTATATATTCTTTATTTTTTTCCATTTATATATGCTTTAACAACATAAATTCTATGCAAAGAGTTACGCATGGAGGAACTTAAAAATGTATGCTCATTCCTGAAGAAAATGTTTCCTCATTTCTTAGAGAAATAAGAATAAAAACTATTATTTGATGTTAACTGCTCCTGCTGTGACTTAATGATCACAGGCCTGCCTGTGAACTAGGACAACACAAATCACTCCCATAGTTAACTTTCCCAAAGTCAAGGCCCTACCTATTCTGATGATGCAAACACATATCCGTTTTGATTGCCAAGTTGCTTTTTCTTGGAGTAGTGATACTCTGTAGACCACAAATCAGTGAGAGGAGACTCTGGTAACTTGTTCCCCACGTTTCCTCCTAAAAATAATCAGGCCGCCAACAGTGGTCTGGTATAGCCAGTCTTCAACCTGCTGCCGAAATACTTTGGCCATTCTGCGAAACAGTTTCAAATTCATAAGAGACTGTCCAGAAATAGACAATGCTTGAAAACCGATACTGATCCTAAACAAATCTTGAAAAATGATCCTAAACAAATCTTAAAGTACTGCCTCAAAGGGAAGCGAGAGCAGAATTTTCTCAGGTGATTGCCCAGCCTCATTGTCTGCATTCCGATACCCAAGAGATAGTCTTATTACAGGAACAAAACACCAGGGCTTCCCTGCCAAAGCCAGGTTTTCATATACCTCTAAAAAAGCAAGGACTCCTTAGAAACGGGCTGAAAGTTCTCATGTAAAGATTCTGACACAACTTTCTTTGTCTCTTGCAGACAGCTTCGGGATCCCTGGAGAACAACTAAGGAGTACCACATCCTCTAAGGTTTTAAGCTTAAGGTCTGCTAAAAGTTTTACCCTGGACAGGGATGCCTCCAGCAGCTGCTGTCCAGTAATACACCTTACGAAGCCAATACTTAGATCTCCTGCAAGGCAGATGCTAATTGTCAAGCATTCAGCAAGCAGATAGTGCCCCAAGCTACTGCAGAAGAAAAACCCCATTAAAGACCAAACAGGCTCGTAATTTTAAAGGCCAATGCAAGTGCTCTCCTGGTTTTAATCCTCTGAATTCAGTGGAACCATATTGGGGAGGGATGTCAATGACTATCATCAATTCAATGAAGGTTTTTACAGCTTTTGGAAACCCTTTGGTCTCTGAATTGTAATTAGCAATAAATAAAAACCAGAAACCACAGACATCAGATGCTTGCCTTGTTCCTTAGAGGACTAAATGTAGGCGTCTTTTGTATTCTTTGTATGTTCTTAATATTTGCAGAGAATTTTTTGAATCTATGGATTTTATTTTTTCATTCTTACTTGACAAATTCCTGTCCATGAAGTAGCAGGATATGGTAGACAGAGAAACTCAAGGCACTTTGCCGTTTGTTAATGAAAGGGAGGCCAGAAGATTTTAGGAAAGTCCCTGTGCCCCTAAATCAGGCCAAAGCAAAAACACAAATTCATGTCTAATGTGTCCAGGATCCTAGTCAAAGACTTTGTACTGCCACTAACATTGCCAAATAATTATAATAAAACTGGATTTGAATACAATTCCAAGTTGTCTTTCTGTTTAACATGATCAGAATTTCATTTAATTCATTCTTTCTTAGACTTTGGTGGGGTACCAATACTGCAAAAGATACTTTTTATGAGGTGAGGTGGTGAGAGAGCCAAAAAAAAAAAAAAGATTCAATGCAGCTTACCTTTTCATGCTTCACATACGTTCACTAAATGCCCAAGGGGTATGAAGCCGAGGGGCTCTTGCCCCCGTGTGATTGACCAATGTGAGTAGTTTGGCCTGAAAATTAGGCGTGGGTCTGTCCATGTTTCAATGGGAATTGTTTCCCAACATTTAAAAAGAAATTTCATAGAACAACGTGTAGATTTCTAGCTTCTTGAAAATTTGAAGTCACCGCATTGCATTTTCATTGGTGTCAGTGAGCTGGGCTCAGACCTGCCCCTTCCAGTGGGGCCACCTCCCATTTGGCCCAGCTTGCTGGTTTGCCCTATTGATGTTACCTGTGAAGACCGCTTACGTATTTGAGTTTGCTGCTCCTACTGCAGGCAGTCATTTTAGGAATACCTGTCATAGTCTTGGAATTGATGATCTCCAGAAATTTAAGCAGAAAGTCAAGTCCTTTGAAGATGGTTCCGTGTAGGTCATTGCTTTGTTGTTGACGCCATCTTGTAGAATTATTCATATCTTTATTACATCTTTAAGGAGGATGTTAACCATTTATTGAGTGCTTACTCCATTGTTCTAAGTTGTTTGGAGGTACTAACTTCTGGAAAATTACCTCATGAATTAGGCCATGTGTTGGTTTTCTACTGCTGCTTTAATGCCATTTTCCCACAGACTTAGTGGCTTAAAGCAACACAGATTTATTTTTCTAGAGCTCCATGGGTCAGAAGTCTGTTTCAACAGCTTTAAAATCAAGATGTTGGCAGGCCTGTGTTTCCTTTCTGTGAGTTCTCTGTCCTGTTTTATTGGGCATTCTTTCCTAGCTTCTGGAGACTGCTTGCATTCCTCTCTCAGGACCCCCTTGTCCATCTTCAAGCCAGCAATGGTGGGCTGAGTCCTGATGTCTGCACTCCAACTTGCTCTTTGCTTTGCTTTGCTTCTTGGAAGGATTCAAGCAACTAGAAATCATCTCTGTCTTTATGCTATACCCTTCCATCTGTAAAGTCTCTTGGCATGAGATCCTACATCCATAGGTTCTGGGAGCCAAGATGCGGATGTCTGTGGGGGTCATTCTACCAGTCTGCCCTCTTGCTCCCAGAAAGCCAGGTCCATTCTGTGTGTAAAGTAGATTGACCACATCCCAGGGTCAACTGAAAGTTCAATATTTTGCCCAAATCTTATCCTTTAGGTATGGATAAGACTCTGTTATAATCCATCTGGAACACCAGTTGGTCCCCATATTTAGAACTGTTAAGCATGGTTTAGAAACTTACCAAATTTGGGGCACCTGGGTGGCTCAGTGGGTCAAAGCCTCTGCCTTCGACTCAGGTCATGATCTCAGGGTTCTGGGATCAAGCCCCACGTCAGGCTCTCTGCTTGGAGGGGAGCCTGCTTCCCCCTTTCTCTGCCTACTTGTGATCTCTGTCTGTCAAATAAATATTTATTTTTTAGACGGGGGGGGGGGTGCTTAGACTGGGGGCGGGGGCAGGCTCCCTGCTGAGCAGAGAGCCTGATGTGGGGCTCAATCCCAGGACCCTGGGATCATGACCTGAGCTGAAGGCAGAGGCTTTAACCCACTGAGCCACCCAGGCACCCCAAGGATCCTGTTGTTATAAAAGCCAGAGTCTTCTTTGACTGGGCCCACTTCAGTGGCTATCTTTTGGTGTAGCTTCATCAATCATGTCCTTAGACAAACCAGCTGATGGAGGAATAGCTTTTAGGTGTGTTTCATGGGAGGGGACAGCATTAGTGATTCCATTTAGCAATGGGGCTTCAGCCCTTTTTTTTTCTTACTGACTTCATAGAGCACTTGGGAGTGCTCAAGTTCAGGGCCAGCACATCACAAATTGGCATACAGTTTCAGAAAAGGTTCCTAGACCTCCACCTCATCAAGGTCCCTGGAGGTCCCAGTTAAAAAACCTCGTTTAAGTGAGCCTAAGAGCGTGGGCAGTAGTGGCCATTTCAGTTCATTTTGGAGGCGGGGAGGGCGTTTACCTTTTAAAAGTTACAAAGTGGGCGCCTGGGTGGCTCAGTGGGTTGGGCCGCTGCCTTCGGCTCAGGTCATGATCTCAGGGTCCTGGGATCGAGTCCCGCATCGGGCTCTCTGCTCAGCAGGGAGCCTGCTTCCTCCTCTCTCTCTCTCTGCCTGCCTCTCTGCCTGCTTGTGATCTCTCTCTGTCAAATAAATAAATAAAAAATCTAAAAAAAAAAAAATAAATAAAAATAAAAAAAAAAAAATAAAAATAAAAGTTACAAAGTGGTTTCCAGGAAACATCGGAAACCCGTGCTGCCTTGTCCCAGGCATGTCCACCTATTTCACAAGGTCTGTTCTCTGTGTTCCTAACAACATGAAGGACACTTCAGACTTTCACAGTTTTAAGGATCCAGTTCGTAGATGTGTCCTTTAAAAAGTGTATAGGAGAAAATAATACATAAGTAAAAATTTTTTAAAAAATTAAAGGGGGATATGGAATAGTGAGAGAAGCCAGCTACAGAAACACAAATACTGTATGATTCCACTGTTACATAAGGTACCTAGACTAGGCCAATTCTTAGACTGGAGACTGGAGGGGAAGTTAGTGTTTCGTGTGTCTAGAATTGGGAGTCCTGAAAGTGATTTGGGTGTAGATCGTGGTGATGGGTATACAACATTGTGAAGGGTGTACCTGGTGTCATTGAATTGTACATTTGGGATGGTTAAAATGATATTATGTACATTTTTCCATAATTCCAATTACTTCTACTGGTGAAACTTACAAAATGCCCCATCATGAAAGAGGGGAAGGGGAATAAGAGCATCCTTATCATGAAACAGAAGAGATGAACATTGGGGAAGGGAGAAAAACAGAAAAAGAGAGGGAGGCAAACCAAAAGAGACTCTTGACTGTAGAGAACAAACTGAGGGTTGATATAGGGAGGTGGGTAAGGGATGGGCTAGATGAGAAATGGACATTAAGGAGGGCACTGAAGATGAGCACTGGGTCTTGGATGAAAGTGATGAATTCTCCTGAAACCAGTATGTCAACTAACTAGAATTTAAGTAAAAACTTAAAACAAGCAAAAGAGAGTATACTTATGGCAGACAGTGGAGAGATTATTTCTGGGGAAAGGACAATGAAGGAGTGGGTTTTCTTTTTTTTTTAAGATTTTATTTATTTGGCAGACAGAGATCACTAGCAGGCAGAGAGGCAAGTGGGGCTGAGGATGACGCAGGCTCCCCGCTGAGCAGAGAACCCAATGCGGGGCTCAATCCCAGGACCCTGAGACCATGACTTTAACCCACTGAGCCACCCAGACACCCCAAGGAGTGGGTTTTTAAAAAAAGTTACACTCATCATGATGAGCCCTGAGCAATGTATAGAATTGTTGAATCATTGTATTGTACACCAGAAACCATGTTTATTAGTTATATTTGAGCTATATATAGTGAACTGTTAATTACACTGATTTTTTAAAATTTTTACATTATTTTTATTAGTATTTATTTTTATACTTGAATTTTTAAAAAGATTTTATTTTTAAATAATCTCTAGACTTAACAAACTGGGGCTAAAACTCACAACTCCAAGGTCAAGAGTCAGATATTCTACTGACTAAGCCAGCCAGGTGCCCCTTTTCTTGAATTAAAAAAAAAAAAAAATCACTTTAAAGACAGAAGTTTACAGATAGACTCATGGGTGTTCCCAAGGAAAGGTACAATACATTTTTTTTCTTTTGTTCAAGATTTAATTTAAATTCAATCTAGTTCACATATAGTGGAATATTAGTTTCAGGAGTATAGTGATTTCGTCTGTTGCCTATAACACCCAGCACTCATTACATCACATGCCCTCCTTAACGCCCATCACCCAATTACAGAATCCCCGCTGGGATTTAGCGAGCCGGGATTAATTTGTACAAGTCCGCAATAAGAAGCGGGGCGGCCTTAGAGCCGAAATTTAGCGGTGAGTCTTTAACGTCCGCGTCTGTTGTCTGTGTGTTCATAATGGGATCTGAAGTATCTAAAGTGCGGTTGGAAGGGTCTTTAGAAGACCTGCTGAAAGCCAATGGAACTCCACTAAAAGCAAAAACTGCTCGGGCCTTTTTGAATACAGTGGAAAAGGCGGCTCCATGGTTCCTAGATGAAGGCTTGCTAAACATACCTCAATGGGACCACTTAGGGGAGGATTTGAAGAAACAGGATGCTTTAACTCTTCGCCTCAAATTTAACATAATAAAAGCACAGGCACAGGACATAGTAGTCTCCTGTAGAAATTGCGTGATCTTACTACCTGCACCGACCTTGGGGGTTAATCCTAAGGGTTTGTTACCTAATCATATATGGCATATGGATGTCACACATGTTTCAGAATTTGGAAAGTTAAAATATGTTCATGACTCTGTAGATACCTGCTCTGGAATAATTTTCGCCTCAGTGCATGGGGGGGGGGGGATCCAGAGATGTTATCGCCCATTGCCTACAGGCTTTCGCGGCATGGGGAAAGCCACGCCAATTAAAGACAGATAATGGTCCAGGCTACATCTCACAACCCTTTAAAGCCTTCCTACAACAACTTGACATTCACTTGATACATGGAATACCCTATAACCCACAAGGACAGGGTGTTGTGGAGCACACGCATCTTACAATAAAAAATGCGCTTTATAAACAAAAAGGGGGAAGAGGGGACACCTTCAGGTCCCCTAAAGATAGGCTCAACACCATTCTCTTTATTTTGAATTTTTTAACGTTGGACAAAACGGGTAAATCAGCTGCAGACAGACATGCAAGTGATGCTGCTGCTTCCCCTAAGCCTTTAGTACTTTGGAAGGACATCCTCACAGAAAAGTGAAATGGACCAGATCCAATGTTAGTATGGAGTAGGGGGTCTGTATGTGTTTTTCCACAGGAAAAGGAGGCTCCAATCTGGATCCCAGAGCAACTGGTGCGTGCAGCCTTGCCTCCAAACACCAGTTATGATGCTGAAGATGCTGATGATAACTCTGGGGATGCTAAACCTCCTGCGGCAGACTCAAGCCAGAGAGCTGTGAGCAGTGGTTAAAGCATGGCTATATCCTTTACCAGTGACTAACTCTTCTCTCATATTCCCTCCTCTCCCTTTGATGCATGGCAGGTCTGTAACTTGCTAGGAACATGTACTGATATCTCAGCAGTGTCCATGTTAAATGGTGGCAAATTCCTCAACTGTTCTTATAAGCAAAATGACTCTAGTATCTTTGAGACAACAGTTAATGTGTCTTGTCCCAATAATATTACTTATCAGCCCACTCCCATATGCGTCTGGCCACCGTTCCCTTTCCTCGTAACAAATGCTAGCGAGCTGAATGATACGTTGAATTGCACTAAGAATTGCTATCTTTCCCAGTGCTGGAATGTCACGGCCTTCAAGCTGGCTGTGATTTTGCGTATCCCTACCCATGTTCCTATCCCAGTTTCCATTCCAGAGGACAAGTTACTGGTGGTGCTATCCAGAAAGAAGAGAGATTTTGGTATCACAGCCGCCATTGTGACAGCATTGGCTATATCTACAGCAGCTGCCACGGCAGCAGCAGTCTCACTTGCTGCAACTATACCCACTGAAGAAGCTGTGAACACCCTTGCAGAAGGAACGGCAGCTGCCCTTCAAACACAGACTCAGATCAATGCACATCTGCAAGCAGGAATCCTGATAGTCAACCAGAGAGTGGATTTGGTTCAAAAACAAGTGGACATATGGGGGGCCCTACTGGGACTGGGATGTATAGTACCCTTCCCGGCAATTTGTGTAACTCCTATAGCCTATACTAATATGAGTGACTAACAGAATGTGTCCCGACAGCTCTCCCAATACTTGCGAGGGAATTAGTCTGCAGAATTCCAAAACTATACTCAGCACCTGCTACTAGGCATAACAAGGATAAATAACACCAGAGTTGAGCTTGCAACCCTCCCAGAGATAATCAAAACATTGCAAGATGTGTTAACCTTTACGAAACAATGGGCTAGCATAATTGGTCTGATGATAATCCTCGTAGTGGGCTTGATTCTGCTAGTAAGGAAACTGCAAATTTGGAGGCGACAGCAACCTAGGCAACAGCAAGCCATGGTGCAGGCCTTGTTAGCCATCGAGGCTGGAACATCCCCCCAAGTGTGGCTAAGTATGCTGGATCGGTAGTCAACGACGGGTAAGATTGGTGGGGGAAATATACCAACCTAAGACAGGACGCAGATCATTGATATCTGCCGTCTGATGACGGGTAAGGATATTCCCTGCCACTGACAACCTAAGACAGGCACGATCCCTGCCATAAAAAGAAAAAAGGGGGAGATGTCCGAGGCAGGCCCCTGGCCAGTGCGGCCTCCGCCATTAAAAGATGGCGCCTGGCTAGTTGCCAGGTTAGGATTGCCTCGTGAGACTAAGCGGAACGCCCAAGGAGGAAGTAAACAGCATTGGTTGCTAGCGAAGTTGTTCATTTAGGTGCACAGCCTCATTCACTCCCTCCTGTACCCTGCTCGCTGATTGGTCATGTAAGCATATATAAGTGTGTAGACTTGCGGAAATAAAGAGAGAGAGAAGATGCATCCGAACTGGGGCGTCTTGTCGTCCTTGCGGGGCGAGGGCGATAAATGACACCCACCTCCCCTCCAGTACCCTTCAGTTTGTTCCCGAGAGTTAAGAATCTCTCCTGCTTTGTTTGCCTCCCTCTCTGCTTTATCTTATCTTTCCTTCCCTTCCCCTGGGTTCTTTGTTTTGTTTTGTTTTGTTGGTTTTTATTAAGATTTTTACGTATTTATTTGTCAGATAGAGAGAGAGAGCACAAGCAGGCAGAGTGGCAGGCAGAGGCAGAGAAAGAAGCAGGCTCCCCACCGAGCAAGGAACCAGATGTGGGACTCCAGCCCAGGAACCTGGGATTATGACCTGAGCCGAAGCCAGCGGCTTAACCAACTGAGCCACCCAGGTGTCCCATCTGTTTTGTTTTTTAAATCCCACATATGAGTGAAATCATAGGGTATTTTTCTTTCTCTGAAAGCTCCAATATCTTAAAAAAAAAAAAATAGAAGTGTGCGGGGAGGATGGGAATGTGTGTGTGTGAGTGTGTGCGTGTTGCAATGGGTGACACATACAGTCTTAGAAAACACAACATAAAAAGCATATGGTAGAGAGCATCCTTCCCATTCTTGGACTCTCTTTCCCTCTCTAGAAGTAACCTCTATTACCACTCTCTGTGTTTGCCTATTTATTTTTATTATTTAGATGCGGGGTAATGTTCTGAAGTCCAGGCTGTGCACTTACGAGGAAAGCTTTCCATATCAGAATGCCAACACTTCCTTCTTTCTTTTCTACTGGTGGGGTCATGGTTTCCCACTGTATGAATGTACCATAGTGTAGCTCATCGTTGGTGGACTTTGACATGATTTGCAGACCTGTACAATTACAAACAACTCCGATGAATAACCGTGTGCAGAATGTCATTTCACAAACATCAGTTGACACATTCTGTTTTTACAAAACCAACAAGCTAGCTCAGCACCCCCACTCCGGGAAATGACATAACAGCACAAGGTCAGTACCCCTCCCTGGTGGGACTGGGTCCCCTGATGTCATCCCTTTTCATTTTAGTGTTTCCGCCCTGTTCATTGGTCAGATGCGTTCACGGGAAGCCTCTGGCACTTCCAGAAGCTTGAAGCTCGCAGAGATTACTTATCATAAGTGAGAGAGCCTGGGGAAAGCCCACGGGTTCTTGAGAAAATGAATGATCTAATCATGGTCAATTTAGAATTCTGCTGTTCCACAGGAAAGTCAATGCTTTCCTGATGTCGTTTTCATCACCAAGGTTTTTTGGGTAGTGAAGATGGGAGACGATGTGATAGCTTCGAAAACATGCCTCACAGTTGCTTCATGGGGGGCATTTTGTTTGTTTTTCAAGGAACTCACAAAAAGTCATAAAGGAAGTGCAGAGACTTAGATCTACTGAATGTGGTTCTGAACACTGATTTAATCCTAAATTAGTGGTCTGAGGGACATCCTTATACAAACTCAGGAACTGATAGTTTAAAATCGTTGTATTTCAGGTGCCTGGATGGCTCAGTCAGTTAAGCCTCTCCCTTCAGCTCAGGTCATGACCTCAGGGTCCTGGGATCGAGCCCCACCTCAGGCTCCCTGCTCAGAGGGGAGTCTGCTTCTCCCTCTCCCTCTTCCTGCTTCTTCTTCTCCCTCTGCCTGCTGCTCCCCCTGCTTCTACTCTGCCAAATGAATAAAATCTCAAAAAGCAATGTTTTAAAGTAAATAAACAAAATATTTATATTTATATATCCATACACTATAGTGATATGTATACTGTTTACCCAAAAGTGCAACCAGAAAAATTCCTTGCACAAGAGTGGTCAAAATATTATAGAATTAGAAATTAATGCAGTTGAGGATTGATGAGCTTTCAATGTCAAGGGCCCTCGTAAGCATGCCGTAGCTAAGATAAAAAGTGTCATTATAATTGTAGATCACCACAATGCAACTTCCTTTTTTTATTTTTTTTTAAGATTTTATTTGTTTATCTGACAGACAGAGATCACAAGTAGGCAGAGAGACAGGCAGAGAGAGGAAGGGAAGCAGGCTCCCCGCTGAGCAGAGAGCCCGATGTGGGGCTTAATCCCAGGACCCTGAGATCATGACAGGAGCCGAAGGCAGAGGCTCAACCAACTGAGCCACCCAGGTGCCCCTCACAATGCACCTTTCAGGAAAAGCCATACCATTGTAAATTTTTGCAAGATTTATCTAATGGATAAATATAAAATAATGAGATCATACCATCATGAAGATGAAATGTACTTCGGTGAGCATTTATCCAAACAGGTCTTAGTATAAATGAAACCGAGTCAGATGAGACTAAGCTTGACCAGTATTCCTGAACAATGTCATGCCCGTACAGGTCCACACATGGGAGCTGAGACTCTGGAATTTTGCAAGCTAATTGGTGGATGAAAACTGACAAAAGTGGGAGTGTTCACACCGTGGGCAGCTGTCAATGCTGTAAATCAGGGTAGTAGTCTTCCCTGAGAGACCCTGTTAAACATTTGCTGACGGACCAAAGTGTGTAAGGTCGTTCAACCAATTCAAAATAAAAACAAGTTTTGCCTGGACTATGTGAGTATACATTTTCACCTTTTTGTTTTTATTACGCTTTACAATTTTTAAATCATGTTTGCAGATACAGACATATAATTTTTACTTCAGAGAAATCTTTGAAGTTAAGGCAGGAATATTGTGTCTCACCACCCCATTTCAGAGTTGAGGATATTTAGGCAAAACAGAGATGAAATATTTTGTCCAAGGACACACTGGTAGGTAATGGAAAAACCAAAACAGATGGTTCTGCTCAGGACACCTTGGCCCTCTGGCAAAAGAGAAAAACTATTGAGTAAGGACAGAAAATCAACAAGGTGCAATGGTGACCCTATGACTTTCCTGTCTGAAATCCGTCAACTTGTTGTGACGTTATAGTTTAAAAAAAAAAAAAAAAACCAAACAATAGAAAAACACTGTTGAGGACCTCAGTTTGGATGGGCCAGGGAACCAGTCTTCTTTTTCCCAAGTGGATACAATGAGTTATCATGTCACAGTAAAGGCTGGGACCGGGCTGTGCTTTATTCTTATTTAGGGTTATAATTTTTAGGGCTGTGTTTATAGTGAGACCCTATGGCACCAGATCAGGATTCTAGGTTGTTTCCATTAAGATTCGTTCAAACACACAAAAATAGAAAAACTAATAATAAATGAATAAATATATAAATAAATCATACTTCTTCAAATGCAACTGCCTAAATGTAACCCACACTGGCTTGAACAAAACAAGGTCATGGAACTGTGAGGTCCAGGAGTTCAGGCAAGGGTGTATCAAGGGATCCAAACTGATTTTTAGGACTCTGTCTTGCTCTCTCTATTTTTTTTTTTTTAATTCTCGAGTTCTCTCTTGTGGTGTTAATGTCTCCAGGCTTATGACTTCAGTTTCAATTTTGGAAGGATAAAGGGTTATTTCTTCATAGTCTCTCTGTAGCTGTTAAGAGACCCAGGTACATGGACTTTGATTGCATCATATGACCATCCCTGACCCATTTGCTAGGGTATGATCTCTGCCCTGGCCTGAGTCATGTGTTTGCCTCTGGAGTCAAGGATGGAACAAGTTCCACCAAATCAAACGTATTGGTGTGGGGGTTGAGGTCACCAAAGAAAATTAGAATTCTGTTGAGAAGAAAGAAGGAAGAGGAGACTACATGCTAGGCAGAAAATCAACAGATTTCCACTACACAGGAGCTCAAGAGATGTGTTGAATTTATGAATGTAGGAATGACGGAAAGATCACAGCAACTAAAATCATCATCACCTTTCTACCCCTGATAATACCATTTTAATCAGTGCAAAACTAGTGATTTTTCTTTCTCTTCTTTTCCTGATGAAACTTGGAAAACACTCCATCGCTTCAAAGACAGAGGACTTTACAAATAGACTCATGGGTGTTTTCCAAAGAAAGCGCCAAGATCTAAATATCTTCCATCAAGCCCATGGCAAAATTCTTCCACCAGAATTACAGCCTTGTAATTCTTGTAATAGGAGGCAAGTGGGTCTTTATCCATCCTTCCAGAATCTAACTGAGTCTTAAGGCTGAGAACAAAAGATATCAAGAGCCCTCGTATTCTAAAGAGGACAGACAAGAGCCACTAAGAGGTTGGTGTCAGGCATCTCTGTTCAGAGCTCATCAGGTGTTGGCAGATACTGCTGTCCTAGCAGCAGCCCTATCCCATCTATACCCCAGTCTAGAGAAAATAAGGCAGAGGAGTTGGGAGTCTTTACACTGCCATCGTGGATTGGTCAATGCGCTCTTGGAAATGTTCATTGGGAATGTTCAATGTTCCTTGGGAATATTCTTTCCGAAACCAGGTCTGAAGTTAAGTCTGTTAGAAACACGTCTGCCTTCGGCTCAGGTCACAATCTCGGGGTCCTGGGATCGAGACCCATGTTGGGCTCCCTGCTCAGTGGGGAGTCTGCTTCTCCCTCTTCCCCTTTGCTTGTATGCATTCTCTCTCTCTGTTGAATAAATAAAATCTTTAAAAGGAAGGAAGGAAGGAAGAAAAGGAAGGAAACACATCCCAGCTCCTGTTGTGATCACAATGGCCCCTCACCCACCCAAGGAGTCTTCTATTCAGATCTTGGGCCTCCCTGAGCTTTGGCCAAATCACACTTTCCTACCTCACTGGCTTTGTTCTTCTGTCTCTGGCCTGAAATGCACCGTGCCCCAGGACCCTGCCTTCTGGAAGAAATAGCAGCTCCTCTCCAAGGTGATACTCCTCTGGTCAAGGATCATGTCTTCCAGAAGGTGTCCGGGGGAGGGAATCTCTCCATCTCTGGGATTCCATCATGTTTCATTTTCACTTTCTGGCAGCTCTTGCCAGGTCAGCTCTGCCACAGGAATTTGTGTTTGATCTACTAGCAGATAAAAGACTCCTGAGGGCTGCCCGGCCCCTAAGGCAGAGCCTTATTCAGTGGGCCCCAGCTTACTCTTGTACTGAGTTGTAGCAAGACAATTTTTTTTTTAAAGAATATTAATTTGTGTCTTGCTTATGCTACTTTAGAGAAATCAGAAAGAATGCCAGGAATTGGGTTTTTGTTTGTTTGTTTCTGATTATATTTTCCCTCCCTTATTCCAAGAAAGTAGCTGCCTTTGAAACTCTTGCCTCAGGGGCTAAAGAAGTGGCTTCCAGATAACCTCTCCTCCTGGCCTTTTTCTTCCGCTAAAGCCTAAATTGATGGAAGAGATGATGGTGGGTGTTCAGGGGTTGGGGAGGCTGGAGAGGCAGGCTCTTTAGAAGTTCTTTGTGGCTGGTAGCTGAGTGGGAAGGACACGATTCTTCTTCGTGGATGTTCCTCAAAAGGCTGAAAATAGAGCTACCCTATGACCCAGCAATTGCTCTCCTGGCTGTTTACCCCAAAGATACAAACGTAGTGATCCAAAAGGACACCTGCACCCCAATGTTTACAGCAGCAATGTCCACAATAACCAAACTATGGAAAGAGCCCCGATGTCCATCAACAGATGAATGGATAAAGGAGATGTGATACATATATACACACAATGGAATAATGCAGACATCAAAAAATGAAATCTTGCCATTTGCAATGATGTGGGTGAACTAGAGAGTTTATTATGCTAAGCGAAATAAGTGAATCAGAGAAAGACTTTTATCATATGATCTCACTGATATATGGAATTTGAGAAAGAAGGCAGAGGATCATAGGGGAAGAAAGGGGAAAATGAAACAAGATGAAACCACAGAGCGAGACAAACCATAAGAGACTCTTAATCTCAGGAGACAAACTGAGGGTTGTTGTGGGGGGGGACAGGGTGGTGGGGTGACGGGCATTAGGGAGGGTATATGCTACGGTGAGGGCTGTGAATTCTGTATGACTGATGAATCACAGACCTGTACCCCTGAAACAAATAATATATTATATGTTAATAATAAGTGAACAAAAAATTAAATAAAGATATGCATTTGCAAATATCTTCCCATCCAAAAAAAAAAAAAAAAAGGATGTGGTTTCTTTTAGTAGGACCTGTGCTCATTCCCTACTAGTATTTCAAAAAAGAGTAGGTCTATAGTGCACCTAAAAAGGCCAGACTCGAGGAACTAGTGTCTTGAGCCTTGGCACAAAGCAGGATCTTTCCCCAGACTATACAGACTATATAGATTCAGTGACAAGCAAGATGAACAGAAGCCTGGAGATACTTGGTCCATCCGTATTTACCTTTTTCAGTTCTTCTACCGTCCTGAGATGGGAAGGAGCTCCCTCCAATAAAAACTAAAAGTCTGGTAGGATGTTGACCAAGAGTTGAAATTCACTTGCTCTATTAAAAAAATAAATAAATAAAGTAACACAGCTTTCAATGTTGGGTAAGATCTTGGCTGTTGAGCCGAATGCTGAATCGAAAGGGATTTTCTCCAAGCTGGGATCAGATTCATTGACTTGCACTGCCCTGGACCCCAGCCCGCTTCCTCCTCTCTCTCTCTCTGCCTGCCTCTCTGCCTACTTGTTATCTCTCTCTCTCTCTCTGTCAAGTAAATAAATAAAATCTTAAAAAAAAAAAAAAAAAAAAAAAGGAATAGAGGACGGTATCATTTAGGGATCAGGGGAGCTCCCGCAAGCTGTGGGGCTGAGAGATGCACTTTCGCTTCCTTCTGGAAAGGGGCATTTTGCAATATGGAAGCTCATAAAATAGCCAGTCTTGGTCCTTGGCAGGCAGGCAACAGGCACTTGTCGGAGGTTCCAAATGCGTATCATCATCATTCACAAACACAACGGTGGTTAAGTACTTTCCTATAAATACGTGTGACACATAGAACTTCCAATTTTTCTCAGGTAGAAGAGGAATAAATGTTATGGGATGCCCTGGGGCTTTTTTAGAACTTTGATGACAAAAAACTGGGGGAAAAGGATGGTTTAAAGTTGTAAGCACTTGGGCAGCAGAGTAGCTCAGTCAGCTAAGTACCTGCTTTCGGCTTAGATCATGATCTGAGGGTCCTGGGATCGAGTCCCACATGGGGCTCCCTGCTCAGCGGGGAGTCTGCTTCCCCCTCTCCCTCTCCCTGCTGTTCCCCCTGCTTGTGATCTCTCGCTCTCTCTCTGTCAAATAAAGAAATAAAATTTTTTAAAAACAATAAAAATCAAAATAAAATAAAACGGAGTCTCCTGATTCTCCCTCTAATGCCAACATTGTGGGATGATTCAGAATGACTCTTTATTATTCTGGATTCTGAACCTTTGTGTGTCTATGTGCCAACTGCTGCTGTTCAATGAGCCTTTGAGGCAGCAGTTTGCTGCCTTCCATGTGTTCTCCTCGCCCTTGGTGACAACAGCTGCTGTGTGCCATTTTTTTTGTAAGCACTTGGGCAGCAGAGTAGCTCAGTCAGCTAAGTACCTGCTTTCGGCTTAGATCATGATCTGAGGGTCCTGGGATCGAGTCCCACATGGGGCTCCCTGCTCAGCGGGGAGTCTGCTTCCCCCTCTCCCTCTCCCTGCTGTTCCCCCTGCTTGTGATCTCTCGCTCTCTCTCTGTCAAATAAAGAAATAAAATTTTTTAAAAACAATAAAAATCAAAATAAAATAAAACGGAGTCTCCTGATTCTCCCTCTAATGCCAACATTGTGGGATGATTCAGAATGACTCTTTATTATTCTGGATTCTGAACCTTTGTGTGTCTATGTGCCAACTGCTGCTGTTCAATGAGCCTTTGAGGCAGCAGTTTGCTGCCTTCCATGTGTTCTCCTCGCCCTTGGTGACAACAGCTGCTGTGCCATTTTTTTTTTCCCTCTCCCCTTCCTCTTCATCTTGCTCCCAGAGCCTATGGGAGGCCAGATGCCAGAGAAGGATGTTGGCCTGGAGTGCAGTTGCAGAACCGTAACAGGGTGATGGTTAGAATGTTCTTCATTGTTAGGAGTGGTCTCTTAGGGTTGTTTCCATTTGAGATGTAAATATCGATTTGATGGAAAAGATAATCTCCTTTCATCCTGACAGCCCATGCTGGAATGTTCTTGTCCCTTGGTTTCCTGACTCACTCACTGCACAAAGAGGGGAAGCTCTAGAAGCCAGCCAGGCCACAGACATGGAAAACAGGAGCGTGAGAGCTGCAGAATGCCCTCTTGTATCAACTGACTCTCTTTGCCAAGAAGGAGCCACTGAGCTGAAGGTGAGGCCAGTGTTTCTCACCATTTATTAGCAACTGTTCTGAAGTTCACCCTGTGCCTCTTTGACTTTCCTTCCCAACTTATGCCAAACGTAGATCTGTTCTGGAAGGAACGGAAAGAACACTCAGGAGCTGGGTTCGGGCTTCGCTCTGCTAGCAG
Source organism: Mustela lutreola (assembly GCF_030435805.1). Classification (NCBI taxonomy): domain Eukaryota; kingdom Metazoa; phylum Chordata; class Mammalia; order Carnivora; family Mustelidae; genus Mustela; species Mustela lutreola. The sequence goes on from NC_081294.1 coordinate 148,145,611, forward strand.
TTGGTTCTGGGTTATTAGACTTCTAAGTTCTTCCGGCCTTGGTTTCCCCCTCTTTCAATTAAAGGAATTTTTTTTTTTCATCCTGAGCTGATTTTCCCCTAGACTTAATTAATTTATTTTTAAAGATTTGATTTAAAGATTGATGGATGGTTGGATTGAGTGTATGAGTGGGGGGAGGGGCAGAGAGAGAGAGAGAACCCCAAGTAGACGCAATGCAGAGTGAGGAGCCCAATGTGGGGCTTGATCTCATGACCCTGAGATCATGACCTAAGCTGAAATCAAGAGTTGGATGCTCAACCGACTAAGGCCCTCCCCAGACTTAATTTAATGATAAACAAAGATTTAATGAGGGGCGAAGGATAGGCTGGTGGTCTGGGATTAAGCACATCTTTCCTTCCCCCTGTACCTAACACACACACACACACACCCCACCCAACTCTGGGGTGCCTGGGTGGCTCTGTTGGTCAAGTATCTGCCTACTGCTCAGGTCATGATCCTAGGGTGCTGGGATTGAGTCCTAAGTCAGTCTCCCTGCTCAGTGGGGAGTCTGTTTCACCCTCTCCCCCCTGCCCTTCCCCCTCATGCACTCATGTGCACTCTCTCTCTTTCTCTCTCAAATAAATAAATAAATAAAATCTTTCAAAACAAAATAACACCAAATTCCTCTGACAACCCAACCAGCTTGGCTTTGAAATTTTACTTTATATCTTGGAATTCTACTAGTGGTTTTGTTTGATCTGGGGAGAGAACTCACTGCTGATTTTTGGTTCTGTCTTGTTTTAATCCGCAGGACTTTAAAAAAGGTCTTTAAAGAATCCCTTTGCTCTCTGGTGTCTATGCTTCCAGAAACCCTAAATGGAATCCATGGCACTTGTTTGTGGGAGTCTTTTTTTTTTTTTTTTGGCCCATGCCATATCCAATTTTATTAAGCTGGAGAGAAAGGACTCAATTCTGGGAAGCATGTTGTATTAAGAGCCAAAGGCATGAGTGGGTGACATGGGCGTTGTAACAATGTCCACTAGGAAGTCAGCTCAGGAGTCCCTTACGCCTACTCATCAGAGGACAAGTGTCTATTCAATTCTGCTCAGTCTCCAGCAGAGTTAGTGCTGCCCTTCCGCGTTACCCCCATCACAGTCATGTCCCTGATGACCCCCTTCAAGCAGTGGTGTGGACAAAGGCAACAGACAGTGAGCCGTTGACTGCCTGGGCATTTAAAAGCTACAGTTCCACTCCGAGAGGCATCGTATCATCTCAAAACAAGATAAGACAATCCCTCTGAGTTCTTTCTCTCTGTCCTAGGACACAGTGCTATTGCCCCAGCAACGAGGGCAGCAAACAAGGGAGACCTCCTCCCAGGCTGGGCAGCAGTGACCCCATCCACCGATGGCAACGTATTAACCAGTGAGGGTGAGGCACCGGCGAGGTGGAAAGAGTTCTTTCTTTGGCCAGAGGGACTGGAGGACTGAAGGGACGAGTGAGTTCCATGAATGGAAGAATCCGTAGGTATCCATCCCGTTCGTGTGTAGAAATGAGGACAGTGCAGTGTAAAGAAACACCTGCTATTTCTGGACATGATGGAAGGACACCGGTGGCACCTGCCCTGGGTTGTCAACGGTGTCATCTTTTGGGAAGGGCTCTGTCCTCCCCATCAAACACCTTCTCTGCAGAACACAGCCTGACAGCCACAAGCACCAACCTGATCCTAGGCTGATCCTGGGCTAACGGGTACACACACCATTCTGATCATCTCCTGGCCAAGAGGACATCAGTATCATAGGCAGCCCCCGAGTTGGCAGTTTGGATTGCCACCAATAGAAAAAAAAAAAAAATAGATCGCTCCCACCAACCTATTAAAAAACCTTGCTTACCTATAATTAAAAGCTTTATGATGCAATAAACTTTGCCCAAATATCAGGGAACTCTATTAAGAAACTAAACGTGATTACATAAATGGCAGAAGGAACATCTGCTTTGGCAAAACCCAACTCAACCAACGAATTCATGGGTTCACTTATTCAATGGACATCTCTTGGCCCCTCTTGGGTGCCAGATGTTGTGTGAGAAGTTGCAGGAAATCTTGACAGAACACAGCTCCCATCCTGATACATTTACACACTCACAAAAAAATATCAAACTGATAAGGATGATGTCATGACAGATACAAACCAAGCATGTGGAGACTGAGAAGGGGGAGGTCTTCTGTGCCAAGGATGGGTAGGAATTTTACAGGTAGACACAGAAGGTAATCTATTAGGGAGAAGAGAAGTCTCACAGTAGCCAAGGCTCACAGCCTTCTGAGTTGCATACATTTATATATATGCATACAGATATATATGCATACATATATATCTATGTGAGTCATGTGAAATGACCTCTTCTCAAGTCATTCTACCATTTAGGAGAATCCTGGACTCAACTGGACTACAGGGCAGGGTGGGAGTGGAGGAGCTGAAGTAAAGGCTGAGGACTTGGGGCTTCATTCTCAAAGCAATGGAGAAGTGACCTGAAAAGAATAGTTATGTGATCAGAGATGGGTAGTAGGATGTTTGACTGGGTTCTTGGTGTGGTGAGTTGGGGGAAGGAAAGAAGCGAAGAAGACAGGAAGGCCATTTTAGAGGGACCCTGCAGGAGCTCTGGCCAGGGAGGTCTGGATCAGGAGTTGGCCCTGGAAATAGACAGGAGGCTAGGGACAGAGGAGCCATTGCTCAGGCTGAATCCTCAGGACTTGGTCCTGGACTGGCTTGAGGAAGCCAAGTAATGAGAGGTGACAGAAACTCTCTACCAGGCTCCGAGGAGGAGGGACCTGATGTATTTAACACAGAGAAGTCAGGAAGAAACATATCTTGGGGAGATAAACTTGTTTGGTTTGGGGGAGTTGCTTAGGGGAAGAGAATGAGTGCAACTGCCCTGCCTTCTATTAATTCTCTTATCAAACTGAATTGCATTGCTGTTATCAGTAGAATAGAGCCTGAAGGGAAATGTGATTGAGCTTAGGGTGAGGGAAAATCCGTGCGCCCGCTGAAGGAATGAAAAATGCTTTATGGGGACAGCCTATTCTGGGTGATTGACCCAGATAAGAAAGTACAGATTCACTTAATTTGCTTTTTCGATTTTATTGATAACTATTTTTTTTTAATTTTACTTAGATATAATTGATGAATACCACTGTAATATATTTAAAGTGTACATACGGGGGTGCCTAGGGGGCTTGGTCCCTTGGGCGCCTGACTCTCGATTTCGGCTCAGGTCATGGTCTCTGGGTCATGCGATCCAGCTCCGTGCTGTGCTCTGCATATGCTGGGGAGTCTGCTTGAGATGATCTCTTCTTCACCCCCTCCCCATCCCCCACCCTCTCCCTTTCTCTCTCTCTCTCTAAAATAAATAACTTAAATTTTTAAAAAAGATTTTACTTATTTATTTGTCAGAGAGAGAGAGAGAGAACACAAGCAGGCAGAGGCAGAGAGAGAAGCAGGCTCCCCGCTGAGCGAGGAGCCTGATATGGAACTTGATCAGAGGACCCTGGGATCAGAACCTGAGCCGAAGGCAGTGGCTTAACCAACTGAGCCACTCAGGGGTCCCTAAATAAATTAAAATATATATATATATATATATATATATATATGTGAGTCATTAAAGTTGGTTTTAATGCTGCATGAAAATCTAGTTCTATTTATTTTGCTATGCCTCTTCTTCAAGATAGAAACTTGTCTGCATATTTTATTCGGCCATTATTTGCAAGACCCTCCACTTTTTTTTTCTTTTCTTTTCCATTTACGATAGTTTAAGATCAATGCAGTTAAACCACTTTGGATTCTGGTGTGCTCTTTCTTGACCCATCCCAAACACTGGCAGGAATTTGCCGTGATCTCAACAGGGAGAAAATAATTTGCCCTTAATTTACAGGTTTCGCTGTTAGTCTGGGAAGATCGAACCCAACTTCATGTTTTTCAACTTCAAAGGCCAAAAATGGCTGGAAACAGAGCTCTTTTATTTTATAGAGTAATTTCCACATGGTTTTTCAAGAAGAACCACAAAATAAGCTTTTTTACTCTCTTTACCTTCACTCTACAAAAGGCAAATACACTGATGAAGAAATTCATCTAAAGATACATTTTTTTAAGATTTTATTTATTTGACAGAGATCACAAGCAGGCAGAGAGGCAGGCAGAGAGGCAGGCAGAGAGACAGGAGGAAGCAGGCTCCCCGCCAAGCAGAGAGCCCTTTGAGAGGCTGGATCCCAGGACCCTGAGATCATGACCTGAGCTGAAGGCAGAGGCTTAACCCACTGAACCACTCTGGCGCCCTCTAAAGTTATTTCAAAGAGGGGCAAGTGAGTGGTTCAGGCAGTTAAGCATCTGCCCTCTGCTCAGATCCTGATCCCAGGGTCCTGGGATGGAGTCCCACATAATGCTCTCTGCTCAATGGAGAGCTTGCTTTTCCCTCTGCTGCTCCTCCTGCTTGTGCTCTCTCTCTCCCCCTTTCTCTCAATTAAATAAATAAAATCTTAAAAAAAAAAGATACTTTAGAGATTCAATCAAACAGAGATCCAGAAAGTCCAGTCTACCTCCAAGGCAGGAGTTGAAAGCCTTGGGTCTCAGCATGAGAGGGTGGTTTGGGGTTACTGAGCAAAATCATACACAGAAGCCAGCTAACACAGGGCTTGTGGTCCTGGAACCAAAGCCCCTGGCTAAGCAGCGGCAGGGGTGGGGGGGTGGCGCCCTGGACCCCCAGACTCCAGAGCATCTGTAGGCTGGGGTAATCCCAGGAAATAATAAAACCAAAAATAAAAGTCAGTATCACTACTTCTTGGGGCACTGGGATTCACAGTGGCGTTCCTCCCGTCCACAGCAGCCCTGGGAGGATGAGGGTGGTGTTTCTCAATCACATTTCACAGATAAGGACATCAAAGGCTCCCAGCAAGCTGCAAAGTGGCAGATTTATGATCCCGACCGTTTTGTCTGACTCCAAATGGTGCGCCTGCCCCTCCGGCCAGTTTTTCTCATACACTTGAGCGGGAAGCCCGCTAAGAATCTGGGCTTTCCTGGGCTGGTTTAGAAGCTCCAGGTCAGCAAACCCAGCCCTTGGGCGTAGAACGGAGACTCTTCCCACATTCTTCCAGGGAAGGGTTCTTCGCTTTAGTTCTCACTTTTCCATTCATCTGGAGGTTTTTTCTACTTCCTCCTGCTCATAGCAAAATATTTTTCTTGGGTTCTATGAGAACAAGCCGCGGGATTCTGCAGTCCTTTGACTAATCCTCCCAATGGTTTTGCTGGCAGGCGAGGAGCTTTCAAATGCTACTCCTTTCCTGTGTCCCACTATCTCCCGATTGCTGCTGATTGAGATCGTCTGGCCATGTGTGTCTTCATTCTGAGACTCTTTGACACTTGGATTGCACGTTCCCAAGCTCTCCCCAGCAGCAAATTTAGCTCCGACAATGTGTGCTTTGGGGCACTTGGGTGGCTCAGTTCACTAAGCGTCCGCCTTTGGCTGGGGTCATCAATCCAAGATCCTGGGATCAAGCCCCACGTGGGGCTCTTTGCTCAGCACAGGTTGTGGGGCGGGGAGTCTGCTTCTCCTTCTCCTTCTGCCCCTCCCCCTGCTCATGCTCTCTCTCAAATAAATAAAATCTTAAAAAAAAAAAAAATTTAACAACGTGTGCTTTAAAGTGCAATGTTTATCACTCATGTATCTTCTCTTGAGCTTCCCTTAGCTTGAAATGCTCTTTGTCTGTTCCTCAGCTAGGACATGTGTGGCATATATCATCTAAACCAACACATATTTATCAGTATTTTTCTTGTCATTCTGGGAGGCAAAGGACATCTCAGCTAAGAGCAGACTATTTATTTATTTTTAAAGATTTTATTTATTTCAGAGAGAGAGAGAATGAGCACAAGCCTGGGGGAGAGGGAGAAGCAAAGCAGGCTCCCCATTGAGAAGGGAGCCCCATGTGAGCCTCGATCCCAGGACCCCGAGATCATGAGCTGAGCTGAAGGCAGACACTTAACGGACTGAGCCACCCAGGCGCCCCTGTTCCTTTCTTTTTTTTTTTTTTTTTTTTTAAAGATTTTATTTATTTATTTGTCAGAGAGAGAGCGAGCGAGAGCGAGCACAGGCAGACAGAGTGGAAGGCAGAGTCAGAGGGAGAAACAGGCTCCCTGCGGAGCAAGGAGCCTGATATGGGACTCGATCCCAGGACGCTAGGATCATGACCTGAGCTGAAGGCAGCGGCTTAACCAACTGAGCCACCCAGGCGTCCCTGTTCCTTTCTTTTGAAAGGGTCTGTAGACAAAAGGACGAGACTGATACAAAGCGAAGGTCAAGCAAAGCTTTATTTCGCGCCAAGCATCGAGAATCAAACTGACCGGCCAGGGCGAGGCGACCCCTCCCAGCCTCACAGACTAACTTTTATAGAGTGAAGGCCATGTGGTTGAGCCTGGCCACACACAGGTGTCCAATTGAATTACAATTCACCCCATGATAGTCATTTTATTCAGCCTATGACCTTGGCTGGAATGGGCGCCTTTGTCTGGCGCCTGATAGGCGGGGCTCACACTCCTTGGCAGGTAATACGTGCACTTTCACTGATTGGACGTTTCCACCTGGCGGGACACGTCCTTGTATGTGGGCTCCGTTATCAGGGGCTGGTCAGTCATATTTCACCAGTTCTGTTTCTAAGCGCTTTTCTCTTGGGGGGAAGGGGCAGGTTCAATCCAAGTTTACTGCATAAACAACAAAATGGCTTGCTCTGGCTAAATAGGCCCTTACACTTTCTTTCTTTCTTTCTTTTTTTTTTTTTAAAGATTTTATTTATTTATTTGAGAGAGAGAGAGACAGTGAGAGAGAGCATGAGCGAGGAGAAGGTCAGAGGGAGAAGCAGACTCCCCATGGAGCTGGGAACCCGATGTGGGATTCGATCCTGGGACTCTGGGATCATGACCTGAGCCGAAGGCAGTGGTCCAACCAACTGAGCCACCCAGGCATCCCGCCCTTACACTTTCAATGCTCAATATTATTCCATGGTCTCCTGCCTTCTGTTGTTGCCATGGAATCCTAGTCTAGGGCTGATCGGATACTCTGTCTTTTGTCCGGAAGCATGTAAAATTTCTTTATCCTTACAACTCAGAAAACTAACCCAAAGATATCTAGGAATAGACATACTATTTCTCTAACCGTGCTTGGAACATGCTGAACCTTTTTTTTAAAAACATTTTATTTATTTATTTGAGAGAGAGGAGAGAATGAGAGAAAGTAACCACGAGAAGCAGAAGGTCAGAGGGAGAAGTGGAACCCTGCTAAGCAGGAAGCCGGGTGTGGGACTTGATCATGGGACTCCAGAATCGTGACCTGAGAAGAAGGCAGTCGCTCAACTGACTGAGCCACACAGGTGCCCTTGCTAAATCTTTTCAAGGTGATGACTTGAGTTCACGTAAACCAGAACGTTTGTTCTTCATTTTGAGATATTTCTTCTGCTTGGCCACCACACCATTAATTAGATTCTCAATTTCACGTTTTCTCCCTTTTTATGTTTTCACTGAATAACTTAGCTTCAAAATCATGCTTGTTCGACCCAGAGAATGATCAAGTGAGTGCTTATTTATTATTATTATTAGGTTTTTTTTTTTTTAAAGATTTTATTTATTTATTCGACAGACAGAGATCACAAGTAGGCAGAGAGAGAGGAGGAAGCAGGCTCCCTGCTGAGCAGAGAGCCCGATGTGGGACTCGATCCCAGGACCCTGAGATCATGACTGAGCCGAAGGCAGCGGCTTAACCCACTGAGCCACCCAGGTGCCCCTTGTTTTGTTTTTGATTAAAGCTAACTTCTGTCTCCTCTGGAAATCAGTGTAGCAGAAGCTAATCTGATTCTGGGTGTTTCTGTGGCTCTTTATTTTTTGGCTGCTGGATTGACTAGGACATTTCATTCTTTCCTTTTTAAATTCAAGTATAATGGACATACAGAGTTATATTGGTATATACAATGTATAATATAGTGTTTCGACAATTCTGTACATTTCTCAGTGCTCATCAAGATTCTAAGAGCAGGGCACCTGGGTGGCTCAGTTGGTTAAGCAGCTGCCTTCGGATCAGGTCACAATCCCAGGGTCATGGCATCGAGTCCCACATCCGGCTCCTTGCTCATCAGGAGGCTCCTTGCTCCTCCCCCCTCAAATAAATAGAAAAATCTTAAAAAAAAAAAAAAAGATTCTACGACCATTTCTTTGTTTGCTCTTGGGTCTGTCTGCCCCTGAGGATATGTGTTAAGCAGAGGGAAAGCTGTTTGATACTGCAGAAGCAGGGGTAGACCTGTGATGAACAAGCAGGCAAACCGTTGTTAACAGGATTTTTTTCTCTGACGGTGCCCACGGTTCTTGGTCATGCTGCTTCCAAGAATGAAGAGGTGATTGAGCCACTGAGCCACCCAGGCATCCCTCTTCTTAATATTTCCTTGCTTTGCCAAATTTGTTTATAAAATTCCTGTGGTTAGGGACACCAGGGTGGCTCAGTGGGTTAAGTGTCTGCCTTCAGCTCAGGTCATGATCCCAGGGTCTTGGGATGGAGTTCCATGTCTGGCTCCCTGCTTTGTGGGTAGCCTGCTACTCCCACTCCCTCTGCCCCTCCCCCTCATTTTTGTGTTCCCTCTCTCTCTCTCTTTCAGATAAATAAATAAATAATACCTTAAAACAAAAACAAAATTCCTGTGGTTACAATCTATATTCCATTTACATCGTAACATACCATATACAGTGGTGGTCATATTCAGCTTTATTCTTTTGTCATACGCAATATTAGCATTATAAGCCAGTATGCTAAATATATACCAGCATAAAGCTAAAATTCTGATAATTGCTCTTCAGCTTTCATTTGTTGAAGCACATGCCATCTTTCATGGAATAATTTGCTTTTATTTATATTTATATTCATTTATTTTTTTCTAGTAAGCTCTGCATTGGATTTGGGTCTTGAACTCATGCTCCACTGACTAAACTGCCAGGTGCCCCCATAATTTTTTTTATATTAAGATTATGCTGCATCTCTTGATTAGTAACTATTTGTTTTTAAAGATTTTATTTATTTGACAGAGAGAGAAGTTGCAAAGAAGCAGGCAGAGTGCAACAGGCAGAGGGAGAGGGAGAAGCAGGCTTTCTCCTGCTGAGCAGGGAGCCAGATGACCCCAGCCCAAGGCAGACACTTAACCCACTGAACCACTCAGGCGCCCCTTGATCAATAACTTTTTAAAACACTGTCCCTTGATGTAAAAGAGGATTGTTGTCCATTTTTATTTCCTTCTTCTTTGACAATACACATGATTCCGCATATTCCCATGCTGGGGAGAAAGAACATTTCCTAATACCCAGTAAAAGAATCAAATTCTTCAAAGGATAATACCGACTTCAAAACCAAGTTAGAACAAGGGCCCTCATAATTTTCTACTTCAAGGTGGAATTCCTCTTCCTGTTCAGAAGTCATGTTGCCCTTTTCAGGAACAGCCTTGGTAATGAAAGGGATACATTTGTCATCGATTCTTTCCTAAGACACCCAGCAAGTTCCTTTCAACAATGGACTACGCTGAAAACACTGTTGCTCTTTCACTTGGCATAATCGTCTAATTAAGGTGATTGAGGGCTATAAACAAGAAATTGGTAGCTTTCACTGGAGAAATGATGCTAGTTCCCCCGCCCCTGATCCGGGATTTGGCTTTCCACAGTTTTACTTCTGGGCAGTCAACCCCCACCGGAAGCAGAAGGTCCTCCTGGCGGGAGGTCAGAAGGTCACCAGGAGCCTAACGCCGCGTCCCTGACGTCACAGCATCTGCGTCATTCCCCTCACGTCATCTTACCCCGCGGACGTTATATCATCTCGCATCCTCACAGGAAGGGTGAGTACAGTTCAATAAGATGTTTTGAGAGACGGAGACCGCATTCCTGTAACTTTTGTTATAGTGTATTGCTATCATTGTTCTATTTTATTACTAGTTATCGTTAATCTCTTCCCGTGCCTCGCTTATAAATTAAACTTCATCGTACCTATGGAGGTATAGGGAAAACATAGGATCGGGTACTATTTGCGCTTTCAGACTGGAGTTCTTGCCGTGTGACCCCTGGGGATGGGGGGCGGGGGTGAACCTACTGTATTAAAACTCAACCACAATTGACGGGTCCCCGTCTTCATAATTAAGGTATGATGTTATGCTCTACATGATAAACGGAGAATTCCTTCAAATGCGTGTGTTAGAGAGCCAGGAGCTGTTTTGAGAGATTTAAATAATGCCAACAAAGTTATGTCTTTAATTGCTCAGTACCAAGAGTATAATGCTGTTAAGAGCATTAGTATAAATGCTGGGGTCAGAAAACATTTTCCCAGTAGTGCTGTGATAGTGTCATTAGAAAGAACATCGCGTGCTGTGAGAGCAGCATTATTCAGAATACGGGCAGGACAGCCAATGCTTTCTATGGAATTGGTCTATGCTTTGCTTCAACTCTGAATAAACTTTTTCTGCACCTTTGCCCAGACAACTGCGGGGTCTACATCAAAAGCAATACAATGTATCTCATTAACTCCCGGCTTATAAGGGAGTCCCTGTTAAAATTTTCTAATGTTTCTAAGTCTTCTCTAGAAGGGGCTTTATTCACAAAGGCCTTATAAGCAAGCCTCTTGCTCAAGGGAAATACTGTGCAAGCGAAAGGAAAACGTTTTCTGATCTTGGTTATTTGCATTCCTGACTGTGCTGCAAAAAGTTGAGGCATTTAGATCTTTGGTAACCTATAGTAATGAATGTGATCGTTAGACTTTTTAGTATTGCTATAGACTTTGTCCTGGCAGTTGAATATTTGCTCACCGTTTTGAAATCAGAAAATACTTCTGATAGCAGTACATTTAAAGACGCATTCAAGCTGAATGTCTGAGGATATAGACTGTGGAAGGTCATTACAACCTCTGTCATGACTGATTATTTTATCCTCACCTAAATTCCACTAAGTAAAAAAAAAAAAAAAAAAAATCATCTTCTCATTTTCTTTGGTACAAATTGAGGAAATCATTCATGTCTTATATTCAGTATATGCTGCTTTATATCTGACAGTTTTTATATTGAATGAACAGTTGAATATTATATAAAAAGCTTCAAAGGACTTTTACTTTCCCATTTAATAAGCATCTGTTGTTCAGAAACTCATCATAAAAAGTTTGTGTTTTGGCATTTGGAGTTTCAAATATATGAAAATGACACATCACCAATTTGCTATTACAAACCGCTGCAAAATTTGATGGTTGAATTTGTTGAACCTATAGCTGTATCAATGCCATCGGTTACTCAAAAGTCTGAACTCTTATGACCTGTAAACAGAGCTGAAGGGTTGCAAGCTTGCCAACTAACAATAAATTGAACTTACTGACCTCTAATGAAGAAAAGGTAAACTTGCTGTTTGCCTACAAGGGAGATCTATACGGTTAACCTTTGAACAACATGAGTTGGAACTGTATGTGTCCATTTACACGCAAATTTTTAAAGATCAATAATGTAGTGTACTATAAGTGTATTATCTCTTCCTTGTGGTTTTCTTTCTTTGTTTTTAAGATTTTATTTTTAAGTAATCTCTACACCCAACCTGGAGCTTGAACTCACAACCCCAAGATCAAGAGCCTCACCTTCTTCCGACTGAAATAGCCACATGCTGGCTTTAGTTGTCTTAATAGTTTTAGTTGTCTTAATAGTTTTAGTTGTCTTAATAGTTGTCTATTTTAATATAAAATAATTTTTAATAGTTTTCTTAACTATAAAACTTTATAGTTTTCTTATTTTTTCTCTAACTTATTTTATTGTAAGATTATAGCATATAGTATGTATAACAAAAATATATGCTAATCAACTAATGCCTTTTAATTTAAATTCAGGTAACATATAATGTACTATTGGTTTCAGAGGTAGAGGTCAGTGATTCTTATAATATCCAGTGCTCATTGCATCATGTGCCCTCCTTACTGCCCGTCACCCAGCTAGCTACCCCATCCCCCTACCCCCTCTGTTTATGTTAACAGTAAAGCTTCTTGTCAACAGTGGACTATTAGCCATTAGATTTTTTAGGGAGTCAAAAGTTATATACAGATTTTTAACTGCAGGGTCAGTGCCCCTAACCCCTAGATTGTTCAAATGTCAGCTGTGCTTGTGAAGATACTGTTTGCTTGAGAAAGCCCAAGTTGATCTTGCATAAGGTTTTGAGAAGCTTGGCTTTCAGGGATTGGTGGGCTTTCAGAAGCAGGAGTGTGTAGAGATGGAAGGATGTTCACTTGCATTAGTGTGGTCATTGGAGGAAGGCTGTTGTTGACCAGCTAACCATGACCTTCAGGAGCATGTCTCCTGGAGTGAGGTCCTTTCTGAATGGCTCTAGTTGGGAAACTTGGGCTATTACAGATGGTGGACTTTTGGAATGAAGGAAGGGGGTGGAGGGGAATGGTGGATGGAGGGCGCAGTTATCACTGAATGGCTTTCAGGAGCTTGGGGCTGCTCTTGATTTGCTATTTTAGACTCTTGGAATCAGGTTGTTGTTAACTGGCTGCTTTCCAGAAGCAGGGCCAAAGGAGGGAGGCTCTGGCTGTTTTGCTGGTTTTCTGAGCATGTGTATTGATACAAAGTTAACTTGAATTAACAGTGCTTACTTGTTCACAGTTTGGGAAGTCTTTCCTTGAGTATGAAAAATAAATACTTTTAATTCCGGGGTTCCCTGGTTGGTCTCCCTGAAGCCAAAGCTGCAGGAGAGACAGTAAGAAATTGTTCACATGTTTGCAAATGTATGGTTTTTTCAGCTGGTCTTGCCATGGGAGTGATGGAAGCACCAATCACTGTGGCAGAAAAATAGCTCTAACTGCTGAATTTTGTAATTTCTTAAGTAAAGCTGAATACAGGGCACTTGAGGTATCATGACAAATATAGGACACAGGACAACATAATTAAGTATGGGGCATGTCCTATGTATATAGGATAACCAGCAACCCCACCTAAAAATAATATTCTAGCTCTAACAAACACAAAGCAGTTTACATAACAATAAAAAGATTTGCTCTCCAAAATTTAAGAAATTTAAAAAAATATATCATCTGAATGGTCTGGGTGTCTTTAAAAACATTAATTATATTGTGTATATATATACATATATGTACATATACATATATTTCTGTATTCCTCTTACACATACATATATGTATGTGTATATATACACATACATACATATACATACATATACATATATACACACATATACATATATGTATTTCATATATAATATACGTACACATATATACATATACATATATACATACACACATATACACATATATGTATATATACATATATGTATTTCATATATAATAAGATATGCAATTATGAATACAAACCATTCTTAGAAGTCAAGAACATAATCATAGAAAACTTGAAAACTCAGTCAATAAGTTCTATAGAAGAATTGATAGAAGTGAAGATTAAATGTTCATAAGAAGATCTAGATGAAGAAGTTATATAAGTTATATATAACTTATATATATATAAGTTATAAGTTTGCTTATAACTAAGTTTAGCACAGCCCAGAAGTCCTGATGTCTACCTCAGGGGAGGGAAGATGGGAGAGAAGGAAAAGAGTGGCTTGCCAGAGGGAGGAAGGCTCTAAAAAATAAAGTCTTTGAAGAAAGATTTAAGTAAAGAATTGATTAAAATAGTTAAATAAGAAGTCTTTAGTAGATATTAACAAGTATTACTGCATTTTATATATTTATTCAAAGACCTCCTTGGAACACAACCTGTTACCCCTTCTCAGATAAATATAGTCAGATGACCAGACTTCTGCAGGAGTAGCATGTAAATTGAAGCATTTGGGGAGGTATGAGAAGATTCTGTCAAATTGTGCCTCTGTAACTTGTTGAGAGACATTGAAGTCTAAATTCATGCGGGGAATGAAGGCTTTCTTTGAATGGGAAAAATGCACTGGTCACATGAGGTGAGGGATATGTGTTGTGCGAGAACAGATTCCAGGCCCTTGAGTGCTTACAGATGAAAGTTATTTCCTCAGCTTTGCCTTTTTGAGTTGATGATCTCATTCTATACTTCTGTTTAATGAGTTCTAGCATATTCTTTTCCTTTCCTTCTTTTTTGAAGAGGAATTTTTTTAATTTAAAGATGTATTTAGGGGCGCCTGGGTGGCTCAGTGGGTTAAGCTGCTGCCTTTGGCTCAGGTCATGATCTCAGGGTCCTGGGATCGAGCCCCGCATCGGGCTCTCCGCTCAACAGGGAGCCTGCTTCCTTCTCTCTCTCTGCCTGCCTCTCTGCCTGCTTGTGATCTCTGTCTGTCAAATAAATAAATAAAATCTTTAAAAAAAAAAAAGATGTATTTATTTATTTTAGAGAGAGAGAGAGCACAGAGAGAGGGACAATGGGAGAGGGAAAACGAACTCCAAGCAGGTTGCATGCTTAGCCTGGAGCTTCACGGAGGACTTGATCTCATGACCCTGAGATCATGACCTCAGCCGAAATCAACATTTGGACGCTTCATTGACTGAGCCATGCAGACACCCAGGAAAATACATTTTTTATACACATTTTAATATCTTGAATTTAGTTCATTGTAGGTGATAGGGGTTTAAATTATGTGCTTCAGAAATTCAAAGCTTAATTTACAAAAGATGAAGAAAATAGATTATCAGAAATACTGTAATCCTTATACATATTTTAACTCCCCACCTCTCAGGGACAATATTTGTAAGTTAACAGGCATAGTCTTCATATTATTGGTGATACATTCACATTTATTGGGTAAAGTGGTCAGGTAAAACCAGACCTGGCTGTTTCTTGGGGGAAAACAGCTAAAGCTTTGTTTTGTTTTTGTGTTTTAATAAGTAAGCAAATGAGAAAAGAAAGAAAAATAATTGAAGAAGAACCCGATTTTGAAAAATCTGATAAAGAGAAAAGGAAAAAGCATAGAAATAAAGTATGGGACTTTGCTATATAGATGAAGGATACTTTCCATATTATGAGGATATTGCATAATTTTAATGACATTATAATTTTAAATCTGTGTCTTTACAGAAAACAACAGGTATGGTAGAAAAAAATAGAAAATCGAAATAGACCAGTATATATGGGGAAAATAGGAAAAAAATTTCTAGAGCCAAACATTTATCCACGAAAGTATCACCAAGCCACATTATTCTGTGGACAAATTATCCCAAACATTCAAGAATAGATCATTCAGGTTCTAGAAAGTGACCCAGACATGGATGAGAAGTTCCCTACTTCATTCTGTTGGGCTGACCAAACAAAACCAAACAAAACTATAAGCCAAACAAAACCAAACAAAACTATAAGCCAACTTTAATCGGATACCCAGCTGTAAAAAGCACAAATGAAGTATTAGCAAATGAAATGCACTAGTGTATTAGCAAGTAGAGTTTATCTCAGGAGTGTAAGGATGGTTCCATATTAGAAGATATATTAATGTTATTTACAAAAATAAGAGATCAGAGAGAATAAATTTTATGATCTTGAGGTGAGAAAGACATCACTAGATGTCTTTCCTTTCCACACAAAACTAGGTGTCTTTCCTTTCCACACAAAACTCAAGAAAGACCGCTTTGGCAAATGCCTTTATGTCTAAAGGATAAGAGATATCCTTTTATCCTTTAGAACAGAGTTGATTTTTTTTTTTTTCTTCTTTGGAGGGGGAGCAATTTGGCTGAATCTATTAACACATTAAATGTGCATACTTCCCGAGTCACTAACTGTACTTATAGGATTCTATCCTATAGAAGTTCTAATTGCACAGGTTCTCAAAGATGTATAGTTCAGTGAGGTAACAGTTTGGAAACTGGGACTTTTTTTTTAAAGATTTTATTTATTTATTTGACAGAGAGAGAGATCACAAGTAGGCAGAGAAGCAGGCAGAGAGAGGAGGAAGCAGGCTCCCTGATGAGCAGAAAGCCCGATGCAGGACTCGATTCCAGGACCCTGAGATCATGACCTGAGCCAAAGGCAGCAGCTTAACCCACTGAGCCACCCAAGGCACCCTGGAAACTTGGACATTTTGATTCAGTTTTTGCAATATCCGTTCCATCTCTCTACTATGGAAAGCTACAGAGAAATTTGAGGAAGTGACTCTGGGTCAATTAGGGTGACTGAATGGTCTAAGAGTAATTCCCACTCCCTTGCCCTTGATTGGCTTAGAAATGGGCGGGTGACCCACACTTAGCCAATCAGATGTGAGGTATCTTTAGAGCCGATTTCTGGGAAAGTTCTTTTTCATTCTTAAGAATTAAGGGCAGCTAATCTCTTAACTCCATTTGGCTGTGCAAATAAGGAAGTATGTAATTCTGTCAGTCATTTTATGTGCAGAGGTGAGCCAGATTTGGGATGAAATCGATGCCGAGAATGGCAGGGTAGAGAGATGGAAAGCACCGGCTCCACGATGGCTTTGTTGAGCCAATGCATCAGCAAGAAAGCCTGCTTTGTGTCTCAGATTCTGGTTCTGTGAGCTAAGAACTTCTTTACTGTTATAAAGCGGTTTGAGTCAGAGTTTCTATTACCTTCAGCCAAATGTATCCTAACTGATGGAGTGTACAATGTAGAATAAGGAGACAGCCAAACAACCTAAATGCTTCTAAGCAGGAGAGTAGTTAAATAAATTATAGAATATTACTCATCGTGGGATATTAGGCAGTCACTAAAATAAGGGAGATCTGTGTGTATGGATTTGCAGAAGTCTTCAAGATATTAATAAGTGACTAAAGCAAATCTTGAAACAATACCTGTACATGATCCCATTGATATTTTGAAATCTATATACATGTAAACATTTGTTTTCAAATGTATACAAATAGAACTGAAAGGACGCATAACTCTGGAGAAGAAAGTGGAAGTATAGGGGTGGAAATGAAAGATCCAAGTTTTATGTTGTATTTTTCATCTTTATGTATTTTTTAATATTTTACAGTGTGAGAGAAGCCATACATTTATCTTGTGTTTAAGGAAAATGCTCTATTTATGGGCACCCAGGTGGCTCAGTTGGTTAAGCATCTGACTCTTGATTTTCGTTCAGGCCATGATCTCAGGGTCATGAGATGAGAACAAGCCCTGTGTCAGGTTCCATGATGGATGTGGATTCTCTCTCTTCCTCTCCCTCTGCCCTTCCCACCTCTCAAAAAAAAAAAAAAAAAAAAAAAAGAAAGAAAGAAAGAAAAGGAAAATGCATAGTTCATTGTATTACACAAAGCTGCATGATCCTTTTAATTCTACTTCTTTCATAACTTGCATTAAGATCACGTAAGTCTAAAAATGTTTATTTTTCCTTTTCTTTCGATAAGTGGTGACAGAGAACACATCAGTGGTATTTGCTGTATTTGACAATCACTAACACTTGTCTCCAGGAAAGGTTTCATGCTGTTAACTAACTGGAATTTAAATACCAACTTAAAAAGAGTAAGATTCCGGGCGCCTGGGTGGCTCAGTGGGTTGGGCCGCTGCCTTCGGCTCAGGTCATGATCTCAGGGTCCTGGGATCGAGTCCCGCGTTCGGCTCTCTGCTCAGCAGGGAGCCTGCTTCCCTCTCTCTCTCTCTGCCTGTCTCTCCATCTGCTTGTGATTTCTCTCTGTCAAATAAATAAATAAAATCTTAAAAAAAAAAAAAAGAGTAAGATTCCATGCTTTCTCTAAGTACAGGTGTCTGACTGTAAGATCTGTCTTTTCGGTGGCTGTGATCCAAATGGTTAATACTGTAGGCTAAGGAAGATAGGGCCTCCACACCTGTGGACTCTTTCACTGATCCATAGTGTGAGTGAAACCAGAAAACACTATGAATCAAAATTAACCTGGGAAATGTTCCAGAGCAAGTTGGAAGTGTCTAGCTAACTTTAGGAATAAATGAATTCCAGATTCCTCTGACTGTTGGGTCTCTTTACTAATCTCATAGCTAATAACTAAGAACTACTATTGAGGCTTTTGTGTATGTGACTTTGTTGGTCCCGCTTCAGGATACTATGGCCCTGACTATATCCCTTAGGACATCATAGTTGTTTTGCTATTTTGTAATAGTCTACTTATATATCTGCTGCTTGCAACATGTCTTATATAAAGAAATTCCCTGCAATAAATCCTCATATATGTGATATATAATCTCCTGTTGATTCTGTTCTCTGGAGGAAACCCAACTAACACCCATATGTATGATGTGATACATGTATGTATGTGATACAAGTATGATGTAACTCAGTGTTAAGCAAAACAAAGGTGGAATTGCAGTTTAGTGTTGGCAGAAATAGTAAATAGGTAAGCTGTATGTATTTTCAAGTGGTGTGTACCAAGAAGGAAAACAGACAGACAGGTTATTGAGTGGAAATTATAGAAAGGACCTAATTTAAACCAAGTGGTCAGGGATGGCCTCTCTAGGGAGGTGATGTAGAGGGAGAAATGTGAAACAGTATCAGGCTTGAAAAATGCAGAGAGGGTCATAGGCAGAGGGAACAAACAGTATGTGCAAAGGCCCTGGGAGCAGATGAGTGCTGGCCTTCTTCCTGGGATTACCAGAAGATTGGAAAGTACTAAGTATTCTGACCTCTCCCTTGAGACTCTGATACTACACCAATCATCTGTTTGACATACCTGTGTAAATGGATTTTTTGTTTCTTTCCCCTCCACTAAATGAAAGTTCCATAAAGGCCGGGATTTTTGTCTGTCTTGTTTTACTGCACTGTCTTCAACCATGTTGGAAAATTCATGCCTGGGATGCCTGGGTGGCTCGGTCAGTTAACTGGCTTCCTTCAGCTCAGGTCATGATCCCAGGATCCTGGGATTGAGGCCCAGTCGGCTTCTTGCTTAGCGGGAAGCCTGCTTCTCCCTCTGTCTGCCTCTCCCCCTGCTTGGGCATTCATTCTCTCTCTCTCTCTCTGACAAAAAATAAATAAAAACAAGCTTTAAAAAGAAAAAAAAAAAAAAAAGAAAAGTTCCTGCTACTTAGAAGGTACCCATAAATATTGAATGAATGATGGGTGGATGGGTGCATGGATGGATGGGTGGATGGTTAGGACAGTTAGAAAAAATCGCAAGGGTCCAGATTAGTTAACATGGAAGTGATGAGGATAGAGAAGGGTCAACATGTTTGAGGTACCTTTTGGGGTTCATCAGTAGCACTGGCTGACAGGTGGGAAGTATGATAAAGAAAAGGAAGAAGTCCAGTGGCTCATAGGTTTCCAGCCTGAATGGATGAAATGGTGAATTTAATTGCCATCAATGTGTTGAACAAAAGTCAGTTGCCTTAATGTTCACTGATTTTCAAGTCTTTATTTCAGGTTTACTTTTTCCTTTATGTGTTTTTCCCCCCATAGGCTTTAGCTTTTTCTGGAAAAAAAATTTGTTTCCTTCATGGTATAAAGTAAGTATCTTCATAGTTTGAAGAACTGTGTTTGGATGACTTTAAGGGACTTTTAGCTATAGTGATATCTAATGAACAGGAAAATTCCACATGTCACCAAGAATACTCGTTCTTGGTGCAATAAGCATAGAATGTTATTTGATTATTTCATATTCATTCTCCCATGGATGTGCAGTAGTTTTCCAGAGGTCAGATGATGAGTGATCTCACAACAAACTGAATGCAGAAGCAGACAGGAGGACCCAGATTTCTTCTATTAAGCCAGACATTAAAGAGATTTTCAGGGTGCCTGGGTGGCTCAGTGGGTTAGGCCGCTGCCTTCGGCTCAGGTCATGATCTCAGGGTTCTGGGATCGAGTCCCACGTCGGGTTCTCTGCTCAGCAGGGAGCCTGCTTCCTCCTCTCTCTCTGTCTGCCTCTCTGCTTACTTGTGATCTCTGTCTGTCAAATAAATAAATAAAATCTTAAAAAAAAAGAGATTTTCAAAATATAAAACAATGCCACTCTCCTCATTATGTATTTTTTGTTTTAAAAAACACAGTTTTCAGAAAAATGCTGTTGATGTTAACATGTAATGCATTTTACTGTTATTTTAAAATAAGTTAATACATGTTTTTAAAATCACTGTTTTAACTTCTATACAACAAATATCAATAGATACAATTTATATACACAAAACCTGTTTGGGGCATTCAGTTTTTTTTGAGTAGGAGAGGGGCAAAGGGAGTTGGAGAGGGAGAGTCTTAAGCAGGCTCCACACTCAGCACGGAGTCCCACCCAGGGCTCCATTTTCACAACCCTGAGATTGTGACCCAAACTGAAATCAAGAGTTGGGCTCTTTTTTTTTTTTTTTTTTTTTTTTTTTAAAGATTTTATTTATTTATTTGACAGAGAGAGATCACAAGTAGGCAGAGAGGCAGGCAGAGAGAGAGAGAGGAGGAAGCCGACTCCCTGCTGAGCAGAGAGCCCGATGCGGGACTCGATCCCAGGACCCTGAGATCATGACCTGAGCCGAAGGCAGCGGCTTAATCCACTGAGCCACCCAGGCGCCCCAAGAGTTGGGCTCTTAACTGAGTGAGGCACCCCAGGTGTTCAATAATTTTTAAGACAGTTTTCTTTTCCTTTTTTTTTTTTTTTAAGATTTTATCTATTTATTTGACAGAGAGAGACACAGCAAGAGAGGGAACACAAGCAGGGGGAATGGGAGAGGGGGAAGAAAGCTTCCTGCTGGGCAGGGAGCCTGATGTGGGACACTCTATCCCAGGACCCTGGAATCATGAACTGAGCTGAAGGCAGACGTTTAGCGACTGAGCCACCCAGGCACCCCTAAGACCATTTCTTTGAGCCAAAAAGTTCGAGAATTGTCCCAGGTTTATTTTTCCTCTATAAAAGAATCTTATGGGATCTGAGTGAGTACTCTTTCTTGCTTCCCAATCTCCCGTGCATTTCAATTCTGTGTGGCTTATAACCAACCAAGCTTGACCAGGTGGACAAATATACTGTTAGGACTTTGGAGAAGCCTTTTGTCTATTCAAGGGTAAACAGTGGTGGTTTCCATGAAGACTAAGTAAAAAACTGGAAAAACAAGCTCTCAGAATTCCATTCGAGTAGCCGAGTCTAGTCAACACTGAAAGAGGAACAGATGGGGCATTATTAAAACAAAGATGTTTTAGGCATGCATAATATGACACAGTAAAAACAGCATTGTCCTTGAAGCAAGCATTCTTGGAGTTAAGATTTCTATTTCTTGCTCTCTGTTTTTTCTTGGGAAAAAAAAAAAAATCAAACCTCTCTGGGCTGTAACTTGCTCATCTGGAGTTTAGAGTGGAATCTAACATTCATTCATTCATTCATTCATACATTTCTTTCTTTCTTTTTTTTTTTTAATTCAACAAATATTTACTAAATATCTGCTTGGATCCAGGCACATTAAGTACTGGCGATACAGAGGTAAATAATTTAATATCTGATGCTGAGGTTTTCACAGGCTACAAGGAAGATAAATGTATTTAAATTATTTAAGTTACTCTGACTTTAAAACAGCTCCCTGTATCCACAACTGTTTATCTCTTTACCTCCCCAGGTATTTCTTCATAGCCTTCATCATCACGTGATACATGTTTCTGTATTTATTTTGAGGGGAGGATGCTTCTTATCTTCCTCCTCACCAAACTGTAAGTTACAGGAAGATAGGCACTTTATCTTGTTGACCAATCTTCTTCCCAGTACATGAGTGACATTCGATAACTATTTGTTGAATAGTTGAATAGAATGTTGAATAGAATAGAATGAATGAAAGTTGAATAGAATAGAATGAATGAAAGAAAATACTGGGGAAAGGAAGAGAAAAGAGAATGCATAGGAAAACAAATCAATATATTTATTGAGAAAAGAAGGAGAAGTGATATTATATGATGTTTCAGAGAGACAGAAAATGTTCCAGGCAGAGGGAAGAGCATGTATGTACAAAGAGCATGTACATCAAAATGTGGGACGTTCAATAAAGACAGCTCAAGCACGCGATCTGTAGGGCAGGGAGCAGCGTGTGAGAGATGGGAGGCTCTAACATTCTGTTAATCTATCAAGGAATGAGTGGCTCTCTACCATCCTTCTACGTGCCTACCAAGGCAAGGTGGACTTGACTGTGAACTGGACTGAGAGATCCAGTGTTTGTGTGGGGGAGGTTATTAGCCATAAAAGGAAAAAACTGTTGTTTCCCTTCTCACACTCAGTACTCTGAATATCTCACTTCTAGTCACTGAACATACGGAGTTTTTTCTCACACTGACCAGTTCTCCAACACCAGCCGGCATCCTACAATTTAACTCCATTCTGACACTGTCTGCCTGGAGGTAGGGTCAGATCCTGCAAGTTAGAGATCCACCCCCACAAGACTGCCCCCCACTTCAGACGCCAGCTGCAAGGCTGCTTGTCACCTTGCTTTGGATGGCTATAAATTGGAAGTTCCCACAGCCTCCTCCTCAGGTTTGATAATTTGCTAGAATGGCTCACAGAATTCAGAAAAACAAAACAAAACAAAAAACAAAAAAACAGTTTTACTTAGTGAGTTACTGGTTTACTATCAAAGAATACAACTCAGGAACAGATGAACAGTAGGAGAGATGCATGCAAGGGCCAGCTATGGGGGAAGGAGGCAGAGCCCCATATCCCCTTAGTCATACCATCCTCCCAACACCTCCACGTCTTCACCAACCCAGAAGCTCTCTGAACTCCAGGTTTCATACTTCAGGTTTGTTTTTTTTTTTATGAAGGCTTCTTTATTTAAGCATGATTGATTAAATCATTGTCCTTTGGTGACTAAGTCAACCTCCAGACCCTCCCACTCCGTGGTGATTAGAGGTCAGGTTGAAAGTTCAAACTCTCTAGTCACAAAGTTGGTTTCCCTGGAAACCAGCCCCCATTCTTGTTATCTGAGGGCTTTCCAAAATCCACTCCAGGAACTCTAAACTCTAAACTCTAAACTCAGGGTTGATAGGGGATACTTGTAAATAACAAAAGACACTCCTTTTACCTTTATGCTCTGGAGCTGTTTTGGGAAGTAGTACCAAAGAACAAAGGTGCTCTAATTTCTCTGATTATTTAGGAAATGACAAAAGTTTTAGAAGTTGTGTGTAGGAGTGGAAGACCAAATTTATATTTCTTATTAACAATCACAGTATCACAGCCATCATCTAACAATGTTGATAACGTTGTTGTGATTATGGCTCATGCATACTGGGTTCTTACTAAGTGAAAAGCACTTGACATATATTATATAATTTTCAAGCACCTTCAGGAGTTGGGAGACTATTATGAATTCCCATTGTATAGATAAGGGTGTCAGTGCAAAGACTGACACCTTCAGTCTCTGACTTCTCAAAGTCAGTGGGGAACTATGATGGCCGGCCAGTGTGTCTATAAAGGCTCTCAGTGATCTAACCCCAGGCATTCCCACCCTTCTGTAGTTTACTCCCATCTTAAAATCAGACCTGATCTGAATAAAATCAATAGAACATGATATAAGTGAGAGTGTATGACTTCAGAGGCTAACTGAACTCAAGGGGGTTGTCCCCATCATATTGAACGAAATACAAGAAGTGTTGAAAGCAAAGAATTTTGTATTAACTTGTTACAGGTAAGGAGACAGGCAGCCAACTCTCAGAATACTTGTCTCCTCATGAGGTTAGGACAGGAAGATTTATTCAGTGCATTGGGCTGGGGCAGGAAGCTCGCATAGGCTCTTTGGTTCAATTGTGCACGATTAGCCTGCCCACAGATAAGTACATATTATATGTTCAAAAAAATGGGAAAAACTCTGCCCAGAGGAGGCGATCTTAGTATTATAATGAGATAAAGTTAACTTCAGAACAATTCAGGGGGGCTTTTGCCTGGATCCTCAGCTCCAGTCCAGCTCAAAGTGGCTCCCATGAGGGGTTATCAGGTGAAACACCTAGCTAGCTAGCTGGGTATCTCCTTGGCTGGGACTGCTGGTTCTCCAAACCAAAACACATTCCTTCCCTGCTTTTGTCCCTTGCCTTCCTTTCTGCACATAGCTTTCAGCCCTCTTATTTGAGTGACTTCCTGCTGCAACCCAGCTAACAATTATAGCTTCAAGCTTGATCTTTTGAATTAGTCTGGATGAAACCATGCCGTGAAGACACTTGAGCAGCCCTGTGAAGAAGAACTGAGATCTCCCATGAAAAGTCAGCATCAACCAAAGGACCCACCTCACAAGAGGCTAAACATAATCCAAAAGCAAGCCAAAAGCACATATTCACATGACAGCAGGCCTGCATTGTTTTGCATTCCTTCAGTATGGATGTACTTACCTGACTGTCAAAATTTAACCACTTACTGTATGGTTTTGACAAATAATATTAAAAGACTTGCTTACAAGAAGGTTAAATTATAATTCTGTGGTCATATTCCCAGGAATAATGACTAAATCTTTGTTAATTTATTTTCCTCCTTTGTGTTTGAGTGCATCAGGGACCCTCTGTAGGCTTCCAATATTAGTATTGATGCAGCACTTACCCAGATAATACTTCATTTTCCAAATTGAAACACCTGCGATAAGACCTTAGAGTAGAAAGACTTTGTGAAATCTGAAATGTGAGGCAACTTCCTCTCTTCTGATGATCCTTAACTTCTACTTAGGCATTGATAAGCATCAGAATAAGTCTGTGAGACTGGTATTCTGGATCTAGGTGGAGTCAACAGTACAGAGTTTGGCCTGAGCAAGGGTTTCTCTCTTTCTAAGCAGGGTGGCTTCCTTGGGGACAGAAATTAAAGGTCAAGTTAAAAGGAAAAATGCAGGGCACCTGGGTGGCTCAGTGAGTTAAAGCCTCTGCCTCCGGCTCAGGTCATGATCCCAGAGTCCTGGGTCCTGGGATGGAGCCCCGAGTCGGGCTCTCTGCTCAGCAGGGAGCCTGCTTCTCTTCCCCTTTCTGCCTGCCTCTCCGCCTACTTGTGATCTCTGTCAAATAAATAAATAAAATCTTTTTTTTAAAAATGGAAAAATGCTCTTGGACTTTGAGATAAAAGTCCTAATGCAGAGGCAGTTTTCTAGAGAAGCAGCTGAATTCAATTTATGGGGACAACAGCCCGATAGAGGCTGGGTCTTCATTTCAGCATAAAGGCAACTGGACGGAAAGTGCTAGGAGAATGGGAGTTTCCTTCCAAAAACTTTGGGCTTTGTGTTTCTAGAGTAGCATGAGGTGGGACTGTAGTTATTCATTTGGGAGTTATTGGACAAGTTGACCCTGGAAAATCACCTAGCACCTGTATCTGGCATATGGTAGAGATCCACTGTAGGCTTGTCATATGTGAACCCACGTTTGTTTGACTCTACCCAAGGTAGGTTCTTAGTAATAGAAAAGCTTTTCCAGAATCTAATTCAAAGCAACCATCTTGTCAAGACAAGTGCTCTGTGTAAATCTCCCCAATTTGAATTGAGGATTCAGTGTAAACACATAGGGAGCCTCTGCTTTGTGCCCGACACCGTGTTCCGTACTTTTATGTACACGTTTACCTGTTCCTTGCACCAGTCCTCACCTTAGAGCTTTACTCTGCTCAGCCAGCAGAAACAGAAGCCCCACTGCTGCTCGCCGGCAAGACCTCCAGTGCTGATGGAGCCCAGAATGTTCTACCTCTGTAGAGGAGCTGACCCATGGGCTCTGAGTTCCCTGTCTCCCTTTCCCCACAAACCTTCTGGGTAAGAACAAATTGTTTGCTTCTCTGTGGTACTGTTAATTGCTGCTCAAGAACTACTTTTAAGCCTAAAACAATTGATACCCTATGTTAAATCCATACCTTTCCACAGAAAAGAGCAGTAACCTATTCATTTCCCCTGATTTTACATATCATTTAAAGAGAATGATTTCCCACTCATTTTGTGGAGAAACTGAGATAAAGGGAGACTAATCCCAAATTATACTTAGATCTTGTAATTAAAAAAATGTTTTAATGTACTAAATTGATATTTCTCAAATTTAAGAATTATATTAATCTTTTTAAGGGGAAAGAATTCTCATAAAATCCCAAGAATATGCCTACTTATTTCAGTGGGAAAAACACTATCTTACAAAACAAGTCCTGGGACGCCTGGGTGGCTCAGTCGGTTAAGCATCTGCCTTCGGCTCAGGTCATGATCTCAGGGTCTTGGGATCAAGTCCCATATCCGGCTCCTTGTTCAGTGGGGAGCCTGCTTCTCCCTCTGCTTGCAGCTCCCCCTTCTTGTGCTCTGTCTCTCTCTCTCTCTCTCAAGTAAATAAATAAAATCAGAAGAAAGAAGGAAAGGAAGGAAGGAAGAGAAGCTCTTAGTATGCAAAATATATGAAGAACTTATACAACTCCATATTCCAAATCTACAAATAATCCTTTAAAAATGTGCAGAAGACACAAACAGATATTTCTCCAAAGAAGACGTATCGATGGCCAACAGATGCAACAAAATGGTCAACCATCATTCATCATCCAGAAAATGCAAATCAAAACTACAGAGAGATATCACCTCCAAAGCTTAAGAAACAAGTGTTGGCAAGGATGTGGAGGACAAGGAACCCTCATGCACTGTGGGTGGGAGCGCAGACTGGCACAGCCACTCTGAAAAACAGTATGGAGGTACCTCAAGAAGTTAAAAGTAGAGGGGTGCCTGGGTAGCTCAGTGGGTTAAAGCCTCTGCCTTCGGCCTGGTCATGATCTCAGGGTCCTGGGATCGAGCCCTACATCAGGCTCTCTGCTTAGCAGGGAGCCTGCTTTCCTTCCCCTCTCTCTGCCTACTTGTGATGTCTCTCTGTTAAATAAATAAATAAATAAAATATTTTTAAAAAACAAGTTAAAAATAGAGCTACCCTACAATCCAATAATCACACTATTGAGTCTTAAAACCAAAGAATACAGAAACACTAATTTGAAAAGCTATATGCACTGCTGTAGTTATTGCAGCATTATTGACAATAGCCAAATTATGGTAGCAGCCCAAGGCTCCATCAACTGATGAATGGATAAAGAAGATGTACTAACTATATATATACAGGGAAATATTATTCAGCCATAAAAAGAATGACATCTTGCTGTTTGCAATAACATAGATGGAATTAAAGGATATAATACTAAGTAAAATATGCCAGCCAGAGAAAGACTAATACCATATGATTTGACTCACGTATGGAATTTAAGAAACAAACACATGAACAAAGAAAAAAAAAGAAGTCTGAAAAAAATGAACAAAAGTTTTCTTCAAAAGAAGTTTTTCATATATGAATTATCACTGCAAATGGATGATCTCTTTATAGCCAATAAAGGATTTTTTATACCATCTTTAAAATGGAAACTCACCATTTAGACTTCTTCACAAAACACTCAAGCCCTTAGGAATGCTGCTAAGTCCCTCCCCCCTACCTCCCAGTTTGAGAAAACCTATACCAACAGCAAGATTATTTCTATACAAAACCATTCCCAATCACACATGGGTCTTTGGAGGCCGTGACAGGGTAAGGCACCACACCCATTTTCTTCTATGTGGATTTAAAGGGAAAAAAAATCCCAGCACAATGCTCTCGATTTATTCCTGTAAAATACAGGTAGTCTGCATTCCATTTTCCAGCTTTGCTGGGTGTGTGGGTGGCTGATGTCATAGCAACAGGCAAGGTCTTCATCTCTCTTTTGCATGAGATTTCAAGCCACACTTGCATTTTCAAGTGTCAGACACCCTCTAGGGTAGACTCTGTTATGTGGAGATGCTCATTCCAGCAATTACCAGTGGTACAAGAGCTCCAAGGCCATGGGAGAACCTTGTCCTCTGCAGACTGGCTGCCCAGAAATCTGCTTTTGTGATGACATACAGTTGCCTGCCATATGGGGTCACAATGGGTCTGGGATCTTTTCCTTCAAGAATTTAGCAGAATTGCTGAATTCCATGACCTTGGTACTGAAACACATGAATGCGTGACCTTCAGAAGCACCATGTGGAAATGGGGCAATCTGTGTGGAGGAAGGCATGGAATCACCCATTATGGGGCAAAAGCAAGGGAAAAACTGGCTGGGATTCCCAACCACAAGTGGGTGGTTGAGAAGACTCATCATAGGACTGTTCAAAAATGTTGGACAGAAATTTCATTTATATGTATTAACAGTTCTATTTGGTTCCTATAAAAACTATTGCTTCGGGCGCCTGGGTGGCTCAGTGGGTTAAGCCGCTGCCTTCGGCTCGGGTCATGATCTCAGGGTCCTGGGATCGAATCCCGCATCAGGCTCACTGCTCAGCGGGGAGTCTGCTTCCCTCTCTCTCTCTCTGCCTGCCTCTCCGACTACTTGTGATTTCTCTCTGTCAAATAAATAAATAAAATCTTAAAAAAAAAAAAAAACTGTCTGATGATATTAAAAAAAAAAAAAACTATTGCTTCAAAAAATACCAATGATTAAAAAAAAATCTCATTGAAAATGTATTGTCATTCTTATTACCAGAAGGAACAGTATTAAATCTGTGATGTTGTTTTTCACTTTTTAAAAAGTATTTTATTTACTTATTTGAGAGAGAGGGAGAGAGAGTGCGCACGAGCGTGAGCTGAGGTGAGTGGCAAAGGGAGAGGGACAAGGAGGCTCCCCACTGAGCAAAGAGGCCAATGTGGGGCTCAGTCCCAGGACCCTGAGTTCATGACCTGAGCCGAAGGCAGATGCTTGACCGACTGAGCCACCGAGGCGCCCTGTGATGTTGTTTTTCAGTGGTAGGATAACAAGTAATTTTTGTTTCCTGCTTCTGTATATTTTCTGTACTTTCCAGATGAGCTGTAATGATGCCAAAAGCATAGACTCAAACAGTTGGCCCCACCCCACTCTCCAAAGCCCACAGAGCCTGGGGCAAGTTACTAATCCCACTCTTCTGCATTTCCTTCTGTAAAAAGGGGCTAACAGCAGTAAGACTGTCTGCCTCCACAAGGCTCTTATGGGGATTAAACAAGAAAATATAAGAGTATAAACAGTGCCTGGCACATAGTAGCCACCCCCAAATCTTATAGCCATCATTACTATTACCTTTCATTGATTCTAAGACTTGCTTTTTTCCTCTTTCTAATTTACAACTTCTTCTAATTAGGATGGATCTTACACTTGATGACATGAATGGCTTACTGGACTGCGTTTTTTTTTTTTAATCTTGGTGATACATAAAACAGAAATGCATCAGCAGCTGATTACTCTGTGTTTGGTCATAATTCTTGCCCGTTCTTATACATCCCTTGAAGGATATGAAGACCTAGCTTTCAGCCCCGATGCTTCTGGTCTTGCATCTGGCCCCCATGAAGCGGTGTGGTTAGAGCAGGCCTGCAGAGACTCACCTCTTTCTTGCCTGGTCCTCATGGGACTGCAGTTTGGAGAGGGCAAGCCCCATGCAGTCAAGTGTTTGCAGCAGACCTGGAAGAGGAGCTAAGAAGTAGAACTAATCTGGGGAGCCAAGTGGCCGTCTTAGATGGACACTTTAGGTGAAGGCAGATCACGGACATTTTTCACCATGGGGGTTTGCCACAGTGTATTTGAACAACTGTACAACTAACTTTTAATGCTACACTCGGGTCAGCCTTCTTTTCCCTGGTGTATTTTGAACTTACAGGTTCCTGCTCTCCAGGAGGCTCTAGACACAGGCCAGTGGTTGTCTGGTGCAGAGGAGAGCTCAGCACGACCTCAGCAGACAGCCATGAGGGTGCTGGTGGGCAAGAAGACCCTGGCCCTGCGATCCTCAGGGAGTGTCCTGTGTCCACATGGTGGCTTCACTCTGCAGGCTGCAGCTGGTCCTGTGATTACACAGGCATCCGTGTTCTGCCTTCTGCGCTTTCTTGCGATTTCAGTAGGTCGCAGAGGGATTCAGAGCTGGAGTTGCTGAGGCAGTGGTCCAGTTTGAGGAAAAGAGATTCTTTGGTCATACTTTGAAAGCGGCGTTCTACTGCTGATTTGAAGTGCACTGCCATGGAGTTGCGCCGGGGTGTGCATGTATGCCTTCGAGAGTCCCAAGTATCCCAGACCTTTGCAGGGAGCTCTAGCGGAGTTGTCTCAACTCCATCCCGCCTCCTGGACCAAGGAAGTATCCATGAAGGAGCTACCCTCAGATTAACAGGCCTCGTGCTTCAGATTCTAGACCCACTCCTCACCATGGGATCCTAATACACCTCAGATTAGAAAGCAGAGTTCTTAGGACTAATGATCTGATCAGGCAGCAGGAGGTAGGACAAATAGCTTCTTAAAGGCCAAAGACAGAAAAAATTTTGCTCATCTGTAAATGTGAATGCCCTATAACTGGCTGGGGCCAACATTCAATTCAATGTTGACATGCTACTGAGGAAAAATGGACAGTCCAAACTATGCAAACCATACCACAGTTCTTGTCTCTCCTCATGGAAATAATTACCCTTTACCTCTTATCCTGTGCCGAACCCAGTTTTGCATCTGTGCGTTCGTGTCAACATTCCCGACTCCATAAACATTCGAGCTCCTTTGACTTCTCATTTGAACCAGATGCCTGGTCCTTCAATTTAATCCAGGAGTTAAATAAGATCTTTAAGACCTGTTAATTTTATATCTGTACTTCAGTCAAGATGTTGCTTCTTTTCAAAATAGCCTTTAACACTCCGAAACATGGAGTTCACAGGAGAAATGACAAAGTTTTTAACATACTGGATGGGAAAGAAAGGTACCTTAAATAAGACTGGGGACACCACTGGGTCAAATTTCTAGGCTTTCCTCAAAGCAGCAATATCTTAAGTGCTCGTCTTTGTCAGAAGATGGTTTGCATCAGCAGATTTTTTTCTCCCATCTAGAAAATTCGTAGTTGCAAAATTAATCTCTTGCCAAGAGATATTTCCCAATTGATTTGAAGATCACAGGGCACATCTTTTGGACAAGAGGCATAAATTCTGGTACAGCTCAACCCAAGGAGATCTACTCCTCCTTTCAAGGCCCCTGAATTTCTGTGGCGATCCTTGCCAGCTCTCTTTGGTTTAAGCAAAATATTGAGAGTTCAGGGAACATAATTTGGCTCTGGGCTAACTGCCCTAGGGACTAGAGATTGAGTCATTTTCTAAATTTGGTAGATGTGGAGCCAGTGCTATGGTAATCTTGTGTGTCCTGCTAATAATTAACTGGACTCTTTTTGTGGGTGGTTTGTGAAAGATTTAGCATTAAGTGGTACCAAGTCTTATGATCTACATTATTTATTGTAGAAAACAGCCTAAGATTAGCTGCTGGAAGAGCCCTCACTTTACGGAAGAAGGGAAATCTATCTAAACTGAACAAAATAAGAAATTGGGAGAGGTGCACTGTGAACATTAATGTCTTTGAACTTTTTCTTTGGAAGATTTTAGGGGGCGCCTGGGTGGCTCAGTCCGCTAATGTCTGCCTTTGGCTCAGGTCATGATCTCAGGGTCCTGGGAGAGAGCCCCATATCGTGCTCCCAGTTCAGTGGGGGAGTCTGCTTCTGCCTTTCCCCCTGCTTGTGCTCTTTTTCTCTCAAATGAATAAATTTTTTAAAAAAATCTTTAAAAAAAAGATTTATTTATTTGAGAGAGAGTGAGGGAGAGATCCTGAGTTGGGGGGGGGGGGTAGAGGGAGAAGCAGACTCCCCACTGAGCAGGGAGCCTGACACATGGCTCGATCCCAGGACCCTGGGATCATGACCTGAGCCAAAGGCAGAGCTCAACCAACGAAGTCCCCCAGGCATCCCTAATGTCTTTGAACTTTAACACTGAAAGTCATGGAAGGGAGTTTATATTCATGTGACTGTGGTGACCATTTTCTGTTGGACCATACTAATGTCATCTGCTGTTGTTGTGAACTGCTAACAAGCTGTGCTGGACAATAAGGCTGCTCAGAATTTGTGATGGGAAACAGAGCAGGGAGTTAACTGGTGTAATTGGGTGGCAAGTGGTCTCAGCCCCAGTATACCAAATGTATTGTTCTGACGCATTTATGAGCCTTCTGGAGGCAAAATCAAAACTGCCCGTAGGTGGTCCCAGCATGCTCTTTACAAATATCATATCAATCCCTTTGGGATTGAGGTGCTCATTTACCACTTGTGGGACTCCATGGGCAGACTGTTGGTATTTTCCCCTGAGGGGGTGGCTGTACCCTAGGATTCATGGTAATAAAACCCAAAAGAGAGAGTATGTTTGGAAAATGCCCCTGATGTTTCCTTCCATGTGAAGGATATTTATTAGGTACCTCTCCACTCCTTCATTTATCAGACCCATGAGTTTGGAAGGAGAAAATGGGCATGATAGCGCAGTGTCCTTTTTCCCTTCCTCCTGAGGGTGAACTGCCAAAAGAGAACACGCGTCTTCCTCTTTCCTGTGCAGAGGACAGCCTGATCCACTTCTAAGATCAGGAAGCTTGCTCCTGCACAGATACATGCTCCCTTTTCCAGCTTCACTTTTATCAGTGATGAAAGGGATTTGGGGATCTCCTATCTGGTGATTGTTGTTTGTAATCTTATTTCAAAACTCAAGGAGAAGAGTGGCATTTTAGGGCTGTTCTCCAAATCCCAGTATTGTACATTACTGTTTTTCATGGTAAATACATTTTATTTAAAATTATCTCTTAATTATTCAAAACTAACTGATCACATTCCAAAGAGTAAACGGGCTCTGCTGAAAAACAATGGGGTTTTCCCATAACTGCATGACCTTGAGTGAATCTGGAGAGTCTTCATTTTGGGCTCTTTGTCTCAGCTACTCTGATGCCTTTGTGATTTAGCTCTTGGGTGACAGTTCAATTTCCTTTGGGTCTGATTTTTCCATGACAGTCCTGATGTTCTGAAGAAATATATTAATAGTGTCCTCTTTCATTCTCAGAATTGTTCCAGATAGGATCATAGATTAAATGGTCACCTTACAGATGAGTGACCATATCCGCATGACTAAACAGTGTATGCTAGTTTCTTTTCCGAGAGATCTATGTATCAGGATTATACTAAGGTTCATAAAAAAATTAAAAAGAAAATATAAAAATATAATCATGTTCACTTTAAATATTCCTAGATTTGTCTGCCTAATAGAAATATATATTTATATATAAATAATAATGTGTAGTAAATATATTATAAATAATTTATTTATTATGAATTCATCATAAATATGTTCACATATAAATAAATATATATCTATATAAATACAAATATAAAAATATATTTATTTAAATACATTTAATTATTAACTATATTTAATATCATTAAAATATTAAATTATTAAACATAAACCATCAATAATTGATACCCAATAGTAATATTATTAAACAAATAATATTAATATAATTATAATATCATTGATGTTATTAATAACCATTAAATTAATATTATTAATAATATTATACTAATAATATTTATTCAATAACATTATTGATTAATAATTTAATAATAATTAAATATATTTAATATTGTTAAATTATTAAAAAATTTTAAAAGACTTTATTTATTTACTTAACAGACAGAGATCACAAGTAGGCAGAGAGGCAGGCAGAGAGAGAGGAGGAAGCAGGCTCCCTGCTGAGCAGAGAGCCTGATTCGGGACTCGATCCCAGGACCCTGAGATCATGACCTGAGCCAAAGGCAAAGGCTTTAACCCACTGAGCCACCCAGGCGCCCCAAATTATTTAAATTATTAATCATTATCTTAGTAAATATAAATAACTGATAATTTATTTAAACATATTTAAATAAATATATTTTTATATATTTGTTTAAAGATTTTATTTTTTTATTTGAGTGAGAGAGAGACAGACATGAGTTGGGGGAGGGGTGGAGGGAGAAGCAGACTCCCTGCTGAGCAGGGAGCCTGAAGCAGATCTTGATCCCAGGACCCAGGGATCATTCATGACCAGAGCCAAAGGCAGCTGCTTGACCCACTGAGCCACCCAGGTTCCCAAACTAATATATTTTTTGAAAGATTTATTTACTTATTTTCAGAGAGCGTGAGAGAGTAGGGAGGAGGGGCAAAGGGAGAGGGAGAGAGAGAATCTTAAGTAGGCACTGTGCTGAGTGTGAGCCTGAAGTGAGTTTCGATCTCACAACCCCGAGGTCATGACCTGAGTCAAAACCAGAGTGAGAGGCTTAACTGACCAAGCCACCCAGATGCCTCAAAATGCAAACTAATATTAATACCCACTGTTGACTCAGATCTATGTTAAACACATTCACATTTACCAAACTTGTTTAATTCTCAAGATAGATATAATTCCCTTTTGTGGGAAACGAGTCTTCAAGATTTAGCTCATAAACCTCAGGGATGACAGAAGAAAAGGAAAGAAAAATTTTGTGCTGCGGATGGATTTAGGTCAGATTCTTTCATTCCTTCCCAACCACAAAGAACCTCTTCCTGGTAACATTGTAACATCTTCACATTTGGTTAAAGGGCAGAGGTAGGGTGGGGGGAACAGGCTTCATTTCATTCTGAAATGTTTGGAAAGCCTTGATTTGAGGAGGTGCTGAATATTATAGCTTTAGTTAACTGTAAACCCTCCCAGTCTAATTACTGCTCTAGTTTCTAAGCCATGTGTCTTTGAAGAACATTTTCAAGCATGTAATGAGGCAATGGAATGGAAAATTTTGGGGGGAAAAATGGGACTTTACCCATTCTGGGTGTATCAGAGAATGTAAGCATTCATTTGAACAAATGAAAGTTTAGGGCACAAAATAATAGGATTCTAAGGAATATGGGCTAGTACCCAGTCAATACATAAACATTTTACAAAATGTATTGGTATGCTAGGTCACAAGCCCTTGCGTTTTTTGTATTTTTTTTTTTTCCCATTTCCCTGTCTTCTTTTTTCTGCCTTTCTGCAGATTATTTGAACATTTTTGGAATTCCATTTTGATTTATCTAGCATTTTTTAGTGCATATTTATATTATAGCTTTTTTCACGGTTGACATTATAGGTGCATAAATGATCAGAGTCTACTGGTATCAGCATTTTACTGGTTCTAGTGAAGTGTAGTTCTAGTTTCTTCCATTTATAATATAATCGCCATAAGTATTTTCCTCTATAAACAGTGAAAACCATATCACACACTGTCATAATTTTTGCTTCAGTGGTTGAACATAATTAAGGAGCTCAAGAGAAGGAGTGTCTATTGTATGTACCCATATTTGTATCCTTTGTATTGTTCTTCCTTCCTGATATTCCGAGATTCCTTCTTCTCCCCTTTTCCTTTCTGTATCAAGAACCTCCTGTAGACATTTGTTAAGGGTAGTTTTGTTGGTAACAAATCCTCCTCGTTTTCCTTCATTTGAGAATCTCTTGATTTCCCTATCATTGCTGAAGGATATTTTTCTGAGTAGAAGATTCTGGGTTCACAGTCTTTTAGCACTTGAGAAACATTAGCCACTTCCTTCGGGCCTCCTTGGTTCTATCAGTCAAATTGTGTTTCTTTTATTGGTGAGCGTTGTTTCTTTCTGGTTGATTTCAAGATTTCGCCTTGTCCTTGGGTTTTAGAAGTTTGAATATGATGTCTTGTTGGGGTTTTCTTTAGGTTTATCCTATTTGGAATTCATGTAGCTTCTTGGATGGTCCATGTGGATGCCAATCTCTCTTGCCAAATTTGGGAAAATTTTCAGCCATTATTTCTTCAAATACTTTTTTGTTCCCATCCTTTCTTTTCTCACCTTCTAGGACTCCAGTGACACAAATGTTAGCAATTTTGTTGTGGTCACATGGGTCCCTGAGGCTCTATTCTTTTCTTTTCCCTTTTTCTTTTGTTTTCTCTCTGCATAGCACTGAGTAATTCCATTGTTCTATCTTTAAGTTTACTAATTCTTTCCTCTTTCCTCTTCATTGTGCCATTGAGCCCATATATTGAGTATTTAATTTTAGTGATTGTATGTATTTTAAATATCTCTTTGGTTCTAGCTGGAACAAATAATCCTAAAATTTGTATGGAATCAGAAGAGACTCCGAATTGCTAAGGAAATGTTGAAAAAGAAAAATGAAACTGGGGGCATCATGTTACTTGATTTCAAGCTTTACTACAAAGCTGTGATCACCAAGACAGCATGGTACTGGCATAAAAACAGACACACAGAGTAGAGAGCCCAGATATGGACCCTCAACTCTATGGTCAAGTAATCTTCGACAAAGCAGGAAAAAATACACAGTGGAAAAAAGACAGTCTCTTCAATAAGTGGTGCTGGGAAAATTGGACAGCTATATGTAGAAGAATGAAACTCGACGACCAATCTCTTACATCGTACACAAAGATAAACTCAAAATGGGTAAAAGAACTTCAATTTGAGACAGGAATCCATCAGAATCCTAGAGGAGAACATAGGCAGTAACCTCTTTGATATCAGCCACAGCAATTTCTTTCAAGATATGTCTCCAAAGGCAAAGGAAACAAAAGCGAATATGAACTTTTGGGACTTCATTAAGATCAAAAGCTTCTGCACAGCAAAGGAAACAGTCAGCAAAACAAAGAGGCAACCCACAGAATGGGAGAAGGTATTTGCAAATGCCAGTACAGACAAAAGGTTGATATCCAGGATCTATCGAAAACTTCTCAAACTCAACACACACAAAACAGATAATCATGTCAAAAAATGGGCAGAAGATATGAACAGACAATTCTCCAATGAAGACATGCAAATGGCTAACAGACACATGAAAAAATGTTCATCATCACTAGCCATCGGGGAGATTCAAATTAAAACCACATTGAGATACCACCTTACACCAGTTAGAATGGCCAAAATTAGCAAGACAGGAAACAACGTGTGTTGGAGAGGATGTGGAGAAAGGGGAACCCTCTTACACTGTTGGTGGGAATGCAAGTTGGTGCAGCCACTTTGGAGAACAGTGTGGCGATTCCTCAAGAAATTAAAAATAGAGCTTCCCTATGACCCTGCAATTGCACTACTGGGTATTTACCCCAAAGATACAGATGTAGTGAAAAGAAGGGCCGTCTGTACCCCAATGTTTATAGCAGCAATGGTCACGGTTGCCAAACTGTGGAAAGAACCAAGATGCCCTTCAACGGACGAATGGATAAGGAAGATGTGGTCCATATACACTATGGAGTATTATGCCTCCATCAGAAAGGATGAATACCCAACTTTTGTATCAACATGGATGGGACTGGTAGAGATTATGCTGAGTGAAATAAGTCAAGTAGAGGGAGTCAATTATCATATGGTTTCACTTATTTGTGGAGCATAACAAGTAACACTGAGGACATAGGGAGATGGAGAGAAGGGAGTTGAGGGAAATTGGAAGGGGAGATGAACCATGAGAGACTATGGACTCTGAAAAACAATCTGAGGGTTTTGAAGTGGGGGGAGGAGTGGGAGGTTGGGGGAGCCAGGTGGTGAGTATTAGGGAGGGGACAGTATTGCATGGAGCACTAGGTGTGGTGCATAAACAATTCTGTTATACCGAAAAGAAATTTTAAAAATCTCTTTGGTTCTTTTTTTTAAAAGATTTTATTTATTTATTGACAGACAGAGATCACAAGTAGGCAGAGTCAGGCAGAGAGAGAAGAGGAAGCAGGCTCCCTGCTGAGCAGAGAGCTGGATCGATGCTGGGCTCCATCCCAGGACCCTCGGCTCATCACCTGAGCTGAAGGCAAACACTTAAGCAACTGAGCCGCCCATGCGCCCCTCCTTCCAAGTATTCTTCTGTTTGTTTTATATGCAATGTATAAATATAGGATTCCTTTTCTTTCGGTGCCTGTGGTTCTTGGTCACACTCCTTTGAAGAATGAAGTAGACCGGATGAAGAATGGTGGGCAGCAAAACAAAGTTTATTGAGTGACAGTAAAACTTTTTGAGTGAGAGTAGAAAGCTCAGGAAGAGGGAGGGGACCCAAAAAGTTTGCTATGGTAGTTTCTAAGTCTAGAGACCTTTATGGGCTTGCTGACACCCATTGTTTTAATATGATTAGCCCTCCTACACCTACCTATTATGTGGGAAAGGGTGGAGGCATCATTCCAGGGTGATGTAAAATCCTTTTAAGGGTGGCTTGCTCTTAGGGTGGGAGACCCATGTCCCTGCCTGTCTTTCTTCCAACTGTCCTTCTTCACAGGGATCTAGCTGTATACCTAGAAGAAGGAATAGGAAGAAGTGTGTCTGCTGTCTTCTAGCCATAATCTTTTAACTCGGTTTCACGCACCCCCAGGGTCCAGATATTTTGAAGCAACTGTGAGCTCTGCCAAGTTCTATTACCAAGGTGGATCTATAGGTCCCTGTCAGCTGGTCCCACCAAATATTCATATATATTGGAGATGTCATTATGACTGGAGATATTAATTTAGGGGACAACTTATATTGGCTGACTTAACTGGGTCTAATTTGCCTTTTCAAATTGCATTCTGCCAGATTACTTTTGGCCATATTTCCCCTCCCCCCCCCCCAAATCATAGGGCAAAGTCTTACCTCCTGAGTGAATATTGACTTTTTTCCTGATTGGTGAAGCAATTTCAGGAAAGTTTGTTTGGGTTTAGAAGTGAAACTGAAAAGGTCTCTAGCTGCCTCCATTTTGATCTCAAGCTTTCTAGTTGGGTTCTTTTTCCAGCTTGTCTCTTGGCTCAGGTAGAAGATGTGAGGGCAAAGCATCTGCTGCTAGGAAGGGAAACTAACCCTTGAAGGAGTAAGTACTGCCTTGAGCCAGCAAGACCCCATGTGACTGACACCAAGACAATGATCAATTGCACTACAGGGTATTTACCCCAAAGATACAGATGTAGTGAAAAGAAGGGCCGTCTGTACCCCAATGTTCATAGCAGCAATGGCCACGGTCGCCACACTGTGGAAAGAACCAAGATGCCCTTCAACGGACGAATGGATAAGGAAGAGGTGGTCCATATACACTATGGAGTATTATGCCTCCATCAGAAAGGATGAATACCCAACTTTTGTATCAACATGGATGGGACTGGTAGAGATTATGCTGAGTGAAATAAGTCAAGCAGAGAGAGTCAATTATCATATGGTTTCACTTATTTGTGGAGCATAACAAATAACACTGAGGACATAGGGAGATGGAGAGGAGAAGGGAGTTGAGGGAAATTGGAAGGGGAGATGAACCATGAGAGACTATGGACTCTGAAAAACAATTTGAGAGTTTTGAAGGGGTGGGGGGGTAGGAAGTTGGTGGAGCCAGGTGGTGGGTATTAGGGAGGGGACAGTATGGCATGGAGCACTGGGTGTGGTGCATAAACAATTAATTCTGTTAAGCCAGGAAAAAAAAAAAAAAGACAGTGATCAGCTTCACCTTCTCTGCCGACCTGCAAGATCTTATGAAGGATAATTAGAAGGCAGGCAAGCAGGGACAAGCCCCCACCCCCATCCTGACCCCACCCCAAGAGAAAACCACCCTTAAAAGGATTTTACACCACCCTGGAAGGAGCCCTCCAGCCTTTTGCATGTAACAAAAACCTGATTGGATGACAGGCACAGGGAGGGTTAATCAGATTAAAACAGCCAGCCAACAAGCCCATAAAAACCCCTATACTTAGACACTCCCTGGGCAACCCTCTTTGGTCCCCTATCTCATTAGGGGCTTTGTGCTCTCACCTTGGTATTGCTCAATAAATCTCGCTTTACTGCCCACCACTCTGTCTGGTCCACCTCTTAATTCTTTGAAGCAGGGTGAGCAAAAATCTGGTAGTATTTCCAGCACTTGGGAGATAGTCTTTGAGACGTTAGTCCACTGTCTTTCTGGGGCTGGCATCACTGAAATAAATCTGTTTCTCGTTTCTCTACCACTTTGTCTCTCTGCTGTTGGCTTCTGTCACTGGCCGTTAGCTAAACCTGGTCTGTTTGGGACCACCGAGCCAAGGGTTCTTGTGTCCCTGCAAAAGATCTGCTTTCTGGAATCTCAAAGTTCATTTTGAATATGGTCTCCATTTACAGAGTTTACCTGTGAGGTATGGTTGTCGAGTAAATTGCAGAATGTTGTAAATTCCTTGTCAAGGGATCATAAGTCTTGATATAGCAATAAACATTCTGGAGTAAGCCCTGTCCAGACCGAGGACATAGATGACACGCCTGGAGGGCATCTCCAGAGGCAAAGGGGATCGCAGAAGAGCCTTGAGGGATGGCAAAGGGAGGGAAGGGCGTAGCATAAGCCTCAATGGGAGAACCAGTAATGTGGGAGAAACCCCAAAGGTTACAGAGAGGAGCCTACCCAAGGTGGCATATTCCTAAATTAGTCAACGTGACTGATTTTGCCTATCCAGATTGAGGAAGCCAGGTTATTTTGTTATGTATTATGATAATAAGAAAAACCGCATGCCAGGAATTGCAAATTCAGATGGCCACAGGCACCGTGGTGATGATGGTGATGATATGGTTATAAAGAATATTTCCCTTCCTTCTTAGCTCTCCCATAATAACTGCAGCCTTTTTATCACTGACAAAACTCTACAAAGGCGTCCCGTCTCACCCAATAAATGACAGATTTCTGTCAGTAATCTGGGAGACCGAATCCTACCTCTTCCATAGTATCTCTCCGATCTCTTATTTTATGTTTTCTGCTCCGAACCAGAGTTGCTTTTTGTTGAAGACATGGGGTAAGCTCCCCTGGGCGGGGAATCTGAATCTTTCTCCCCTACCTTTTTTCCAGGTGGGGCTGTTGCCTCTGGCTAGAGCACTGTTCCCCAGGATGTGCACACGGCTCACCCCCCGCCCCCCCGTTCAGGTTTCTTCCCAAAAGTCTCCTCTGACTGAGGGTCCCTGGCTCCATAGGTAACATATTAGCCCTGGATTGCTCTCTACTTCTTCCTGGACTTTTTTACTTGGTACTTATCTCATCCAATAAACTATATATTTTACTTATTACATTGTGTGATAGCTGTCTCTTTCCAACCCCACTAAACAGAAACCGCACAAAACCTCGTGATGGTTAGGCATTTTTGCCTGTTGAGTCCCTGCTTTATCTCCAGTACTTAGAATGACGTACTGTACTAGGTCTGCCTGCACTAGGTTCTCAGTAGATGGACAAGTGTTAAGTGAATGACATGGAGCACGTTTTGAGTATTGGGTAAAGAATAGTGAGTGGGAAACCTGCAGCAAAGCAGAAAGGGGGTGTGTGTCCCATTTCCTGTGATTTGAGGGCACATGAAAATCCAGATCAAATGATGCCAGACATTTGGATTTTCAGGAAAAGCTAAATGTCTCAAGTCATATATAAATGTTCCTAATTTTCAATTTTTCTATTTTATTGGGGTATTCTTGATGTATAATAAAGTGCATTTATTTAAGTGTTCAATTGATGAGCGTTTTTAAAAGATTTTTTTTAAAAGATTTTATGTATTTATCTGTCAGAGAGAGAGCGTGCATAATGCATTGGGAGCGGCAGATGGAGAGGGGGAAGCAGGTTCTCCACTGAACAGGGAGTCCAATGTGGGACTCAGTCTCAGAACCCTGGGATCCTGACCTGAGCCGAAGGCAGATGCTTAACTCACTAAGCCACCTAGGTGTCCAAAGATTTTATTTAAGTAATCTCTATACCAACGTGGGACTCAAACTTATACTCCCCAGATCAAGATTTGCACACTCCACCCCTCCATGAGTTTGGCTGTGTGTGTATGCAACCATCGTCACAAGTGAGAAACAGAATATTTCCATGGCCCCAAATGTTTTCTTGCGCAGCTCTGTGGTCCTTTCCTGCCACCTCTCCATCCCTGAGCCACTGATCTGCTTTCTGTCAATGCATACTGGTTTGCATATCCTTGAACATTATACAGATGGAATCATGCAGTGTATGCTTTTGTTTTCTGGCCTCTTGCACTTAGCATAATGACCTAGAAAGTTAATCATAATGTGTATATAATTCTTTTTTTTTTTAATTGTCAAGTAGTGCTTTCTGGGATGAATATGCCACAATTTGCGTATCTGTTCACCTGGTGATGGACATCCGGGTTGTTTCGGTTTGGGCAATGACAAAGCTGCTGTGAATATTCATGCACAAATGTTAGAGGGGAACTGGGTTTTCATTTCTCTGTAATTCTCCTGATTTTTAAATATTGGTCACTAGTGTAAAAACATTTTTTTTGAACCCAAGCAGGTCAATAATGAGTGGTTCAAACAAAACACAGCTGCCAGCCAGATCCAGCCTGTGGCTGGCTAATTTGCAGTAGGTACTAGTGTTGTATGCTTTTCTTTTCTTTTTTTTTTAAGATTTTATTAATTTATTTGAGAGAGCGTGAGAGAGCACAAGCAAGGGGAGGGGCAGAAGGAGAAGCAAACTCTCCATTGAGCAGGGAGCCTGATGTGGGACTCGATCCCAGGATCCTGGGATCATGATCTGAGCCAAAGGCAGACGCTTAACTGACTGAGCCACTCAGGCACCTCTATGCTTTGTTTTGGTGACACATATATCCTGTGGTTTTTTAATTACACTGGCTTGAGACTGTAGCCTAGATGTCCGCATTCACCATCCAGAGGTTAGGTCATGGGGATGCCATGAGAGGAGGCCATCATTTATGACCTTGGCAGTGCTCCTCTGCCTGGGAAGCCTCCACGGGGCCAGCTGTAAGGAGTTGATCCTTCCACAGGGTTCTAGGGACAGGACCCATCAGGACAGTTGTCATAAGTATGTTTGGGGTACTTACATGGGGTACCTCTGTCTGTCCCCTCACCATTCCACCCAAAAAGCAGCCTGGGAGTCAGACATGCCTCTTTCCTTTCTGTGTGGGTGACCTGCCAGTTCCTTAGCTCCGGCAGGTGGCCTCCTAAAGGCCAGCAGTGAGATTTCCAGGAAGGCCGAATACAGGGATCTTTTGTTCTCTTTGACATGAGGAGGAGGGAACATTGCAGGACTGGGCTGAACATGAAGCCCTGTTTATTTATTTTTTATTTCCTTTCTATCAGAGGTAGAAAGAGGGGAAAAGAGGTCACTCCCAGCTCTGGACGGTAGCAGAGTCCTCCGTGCAAAGGGAAAGTCAATAGAGGAAGGTCAGTTTGGGCAAAGATAGGGGATGGTGGCCTCGTGAGACCTTCAGTCCCTTGGCTGAGATGCTGTCAGGAACCCACCAGCAATAGGGCAGAGATCTCTGAGGACCACGTGAGGACGGCTTCCTGCTGGGGTACTGGCAGGGGACATTGCCACAGGGGAGGTGGCAAATGGGAGACCCCATGGTGGCCGAGACGGTGGTTTCAGGGTACACGCAGGACACCCCCTGCAGACTCCTCAGTGTGGGATGAACTTGAAGGGGCTGGATTCTGCAGATCAGGTGTGAACAGGCCCAGAGGAATATTGCTTTGTTATCAGTTTTATGCCTCTATCCTTGAAAATTAAAAAAAAAAAACACACACACACACACAATTTCACTTTCTTCTTTTATTATAACAATAGTACACACTTGTAAAAATTTCAAAACATTTAGAAAAGTATGAAGAATCATGTAAAAGTCATTGGAGTTTCCACTATGTAGAGATACCCATTGTTAAGTTCTGAAGAATATCTCCCTAGATTTTTCATTATTCAGGGAGCCAGGATATATCACATCTGCATTATAACATATATAGTATGTAATATGTAATACACTATATATTGTATACACACATATATGTATACATGCATACACATACATAAGCATACACATATTTCATGATGAAAACGTCTTATTCTGTTCCCTTCCTCTCAGGGCTGGATGTGGGCTCACACCAAGCCTTCCTGGGAATCAGGCAGGAAAAAGGCTGAGGGAATCTAAGGGCTCACCACAGTACCTCTGAAGCCTTGAATAAAGCCAGCAAAAACTCAGTAAAGGCTTACGGGGACTGGAGTTACGGT
The DNA here is from genome assembly GCF_030435805.1 of Mustela lutreola. Classification (NCBI taxonomy): domain Eukaryota; kingdom Metazoa; phylum Chordata; class Mammalia; order Carnivora; family Mustelidae; genus Mustela; species Mustela lutreola. Next base: position 148,189,276 of record NC_081294.1, read on the forward strand.
GAAGGACTAAGTTTCACATTGGAGTTCGAGGTGAAGTAAGACCCCTGCACGTGGGTACAGAGGTGCAGTGGCAGGTGGAAGGGTAAAGTAAACCACCAGGAAGGAGCCAAACTCTCAAAGGCCTTGGCCTTGGTGTTAATCTAATCCACTGTCACCAGGTCCAAAGCCAGTTCAACCCCAGTGGGGCACTTAGCTACTAGGTGGCATTCTCTCTCTCTTCCCATGCATATGTATATATTAATTCCTGTGTATGAATATGTATCAGTACATACATATGTATGTGTCCACAAACATATATAGATATAGATGTCTATATAAAACTTTAAAAGGAGTTATCATACAATCTATTATGTAGAGTGATGTACTTTTTTAAAAAATTATTTTTATTAACATATAATGTATTATTTGCCCCAGGGGCACAGGTCTGTGAATCATCAGGCTTACACATCTTATAGCACTCACCATATGTGTTTTTTTTTTTTTAAATTATCATGCAAGTTGTATCATGGGATTTTTTTCACTTAGCCTATCTTAAATAACTTTCTACAGAAACGAGAAATCTCCAGTTGCTGACTTTTTCATGGTAAAATGATATTCTACTATATGATTGGATCAAAATATGAACCCTTCTGTGATTGAACAGAAGATTATCTAGTTTATTAGATTATTTCAGTTTTTCACAATAAATGTTTGGCATATATATTGATGCATATTTTGTCTAATAATTTTTTAGGATACATTCCTAGAAGTAGGATTGTTGGGTCATGGAGTATGTCCCTTTTGAAGGCTTTGTGGTACAGATTACCAAAGGCCTCTCCCAAAAATGGTAGTAACTGTTTGCCAACTAATTCTGTATGTGGGCTCATTTTCCTAGATGTATGCTTATCAGTGGATAAGGTGATTCTTTTTTTTTTAATTTTTAATTTTTTATAAACATATATTTTTATCCCCAGGGGTACAGGTCTGTGAATCGCCAGGTTTACACACTTCACAGCACTCACCAAAGCACATACCCTCCCCAATGTCCATAATCCCACCCCCCTTCTCCCAATTCCCCTCCCCCCAGCAACCTTCAGTTTGTTTTGTGAGATTAAGAGTCACTTATGGTTTGTTCCCTCCCAATCCCATCTTGTTTCATTTATTCTTCTCCTACTGATTCTTAAATATTTTTAACAATCTGTTGGCTAAGAAATTTTAGAGGTTTTTTTAAAATCTATTTTTATTTTTATTATTATTTTTTAAGATTATTTATTTATTTATTTATTTATTTGACAGACAGATCACAAGTAGGCAGAGAGGCAGGCAGAGAGAGAGGAGGAAGCAGGCTCCCCACGGAGCAGAGAGCCTGATGCAGGGCTCCATCCCAGGACCCTGGGATCATGACCCGAGCTGAAGGCAGAGGCCTTAACCCCCTGAGCCACCCAGGTGCCCCTATTTTTATTTTTAAACTAAACTCTTTGCCCAGCATGAGGCTTAGACTCGTGACCCTGAGATCAAGAATTGCACGCTCTATGGACTGAGTCAGCCAGGTGCCCTGAATTTTAGGTCTTTTTAAAAAAATTGTTATACTTACCTGATTATAGCGAGGATGCATTTCCCCTGTTTTGAATTGGCTGACTGTTAAAATATAAATTCTTCATCACATATATTTTAAATATGTTCTTTCAGTTGTTGTTTTTTTAATTTTGACATTGCTTTATTGCACTTATTTTGGGCAGTATAAAAGTTTTTCCTTTTTGGGACGCCTGGGTGGCTCAGTTGGTTAAGCGGCTGCCTTTGGCTCAGGTCACGATCCCGGCGTCCTGGGATCGAGTCCCACATCGGGCTTGTTGCTTGGCGGGGAGCCTGCTTCTCCTTTCTGCCTCTGCCTGCCACTCTGTCTGCCTGTGCTTGCTCTCACTTCTCTCTCTATGACAAATAAATAAATAAAATCTTTAAAAAAAAAAAAAGTTTTTCCTTTTTGACCATATTTACGTATGATCTAATTTTTTTTAAATTTATTTGACACAGAGAGATCACAAGTAGGCAGAGAGGCAGGCAGAGAGATAGGAGGGAAGCAGGCTCCCCACTGAGCAGAGAGCCCAATGCAGGACTCGATCCCAGGACCCTGAGATCATGACCTGAGCAGAAGGCAGAGGCTTAACCCACTGAGCCACCCAGGTGCCCTGATCTAATGTTTCATGGTTCTGTCTGCTATTATGCTGCAAAGATCTTTATTTCCCCTACGAGTATAAAATTATCCACCTATTTCATGTTTTTTCTAGGACTTTTATATTATATTTTACACAAATATTTAAATAGACCTGATATATTTTTTCTTAGACCTTTAAGGAATGATTTAACTTTATTTTTCATATTTTGCAAATAGCTAGCCAGTTGCCATAGCACTTTTATTTCGTCTGACTTCCAATATCTAACTGATGACAATCTTAATTTGGCCCCCATATTGGTGGTAACAGACAAGTATAACAAACACATTTGGAAGCTGCCTGTCCATGGGTAATGCTACCCTTATCCTATTCACGTTTTGCATTCCAGGAGCTGCATTCCACACTAACCCCTCTAGAACACTTGCTTGCTATTTTTATTATACCCCAGAGCAGCCTTGCTAAACTTTTGAGGATGCCAGCCATATACTCTATTCCCTTAGCAGCCAGAAGATCATGCCCAGTTTTTCTTCTGTTTTGTGATAAGGACTTCGAACATGAAAAATTATAAGACCTACATTGTTTGTTTTCTTGAGGCCAAAGGAAAAAAAAATTCACTTCCCTTTCTTCTAAGCCATAGAGAAGTTTCCTTCTCTGAACCAGCTTGTAAAAGACAAACCTTCTGGGGATACTGTTTCTGCTCTTGTCAGAGAGCCCTTAAGACTTGCTCCCAGGGGCTGAGCTCCAAGGCTCAGTCGGTAAAGCATCTGCCTTCAGCTCTGTTCGTGATCTTGGGGTCCTGGGATTGAGTCCCATGTTGGGCTCCCTGCTCCGCATGGAGTCTGCTTCTCCCTCTGCCTCTGTTGCTCCCCCTGCTTCTGCTCTCTTCCTCTCTCTCTGACAAATAAATAAAATTTTTCAAAAAAAAATATTTCGTTTCTAAGCATCTCAGATCTGGTTTTAGCCTGGGGACTGTACTAGAATCTCCATTCACTTGGGCCTCTGGGAAGGATATGTTTGGAGAATCTTTTTTGCTTGGATTTCAAGACTCTTGTTGTCAATCATGTCAACCACAAGTCCCCAGGGAAAAGGAGAGCCTTCTGTCTGAACACTGTTTACTAACTCATTTTATTCTGTCACACACACTCTTTATTTACCCAGGAGCTAGGTACTGATCAAATCTTTTTAGAAAATGGGAACTCGTGACTACACCCTACTTTATATTATAATGATTTGTATATGTTTCTCCCTTACTGAATTATGGAGAACTTGAGGGTAGATTCCTTGTTTTGTATATATTTGTCTCTTTCTGGGGCAAGATACAAGATAAAATAATGAATAGCATAGGAATGGACTTCATTCTCTTGGGACTTCTTTAAGATTAGGCAGGGTGACAAGAATGGCATGGCAACGGAATATAATATGAGATAGATAAATGAGAGATGGATAGGAGGGGCTCGGCGTTGCTCCATAAATGAATGCTAATAGAGAAAGGAAATGGGATTCTTCTTAAAAAGCATGCTTGGTCACCCTTGAAAGAGAAGAAGAGGGGCGTTTGGGTGGCTCAGTTGGTTGGCTATCTGTCTTTGGCTCAGGTCATGATCTCAGTGTCCTGGAATCAAGCCCCACATCGGGCCCCCTGCTTAGCATGAGAGTCCGTTACTCCCTCTGCCTCTAACCCTCTGCCTGCTTGTGCACATGCTCTCTTGCTCTCAAATGAATAAATAAAATCTTTTAAAAAAAGAGAGGGAGGGGTGCCTGGGTTGCTCAGTGGTTAAGCATCTGCCTTCAGCTCAGCTCATGGTCTCAGCGTCCTGGATCGAGCCCCATATCGGGCTCCTTGCTCAGCTGAGAGCCTGCTTCTCCTTCTCCAACTCCCCCATGCTTGTGTTCCCTCTATCACTATCTCTCTCTGTCATAAATAAATAAAAATCTAAAAAAAAAAAAGAGAGAGAGAGAGAGAGAGAGGGAGAGAAAGAGCAAAACATGAAGAAAGGAGATAAGAGGGCGCCTGGGTGGCTCAGTGGGTTAAGCCACTGCCTTCAGCTCAGGTCATGATCTCAGGGTCCTGGGGTTGAGTCCCGCATCGGGCTCTCTGCTCAGCAGGGAGCCTGCTTCCTCCTCTCTCTCTCTCTGCCTGCCTCTCTGTGCCTGCCTCTCTGCCTACTTGTAATCTCTCTCTGTCAAATAAATAAATAAATAATCTTAAAAAAAAAAAAAGGAGATAAGAAAGGAATCAAAAGAAATGGGATGTGTAGATGCATATGAAAATTGAGAGAGGAAGAAGAGAAGGGGGAGGTGAAGAATAGGCAGGAGTTTAAGCCAGTGGGTTAGCTGAGGGATATTGAGAATATCAGCACTAGATAGTAGTACAAGCGTCACTAGACTGTAGCTGGATACTTGTTCAGCAAATCTCACAGTAGAACCAACTCCCTTGCCACTGAATCCTGCAAGGCCCCTTTCCTGTCCTCAGAATTTAGTGATGGGATGGAAAGGGACAGAAGAAGCTAAGGATAGCTCAAGATAGTCATGATGACACCATTCATAGTAATAAGAGGTGGGCAAAGAAATTTGTTAGGTCTTAGGTTGCTTTCACACTTGAGTTCCAGGTGTGAGCAGCTTGTCCAGATGGAAATAACTAGTGGAATGTACACTGGAGAAAAGGTCCCATTGGGAAGAAGCCATGAAATTGGATAATTCCTGAGGGAAAGGACAGAGAGGAAGATAAGTTAAAGAATTAATACTGAATTTGAGGGTCATCACCTCGGTGGTTCCTTCAGGTGGCAAGAGGAGGAAAAGGCACAGTCAAAGGAAACTGGAGTTGTCTGGGGAAGAAGAGCCCCAAAAATGTGGTGTCAGCCAACCCAAGAGAAGAAAATGTCAAGAGACGTGCAGTAGGTGACCAATGGTGATAAGAAGTTGAGGACAAAGATTGGATTTGGGGATAAGAAGATCAGTGGCCATGTTTAAGAACCATTTTAGTGAGGTAGAAACAATGGACATCCCCCAATAGGAAATGAGGGAACCATTGAGTGAAGATACTGGGGAGTCCTCTAGCATGGCTGTGTCCCCTGGGGCCTCAGTAGAAATGCAGATTCTCGGGCCTTAATGACTCAGAATCTGTGTACTAACATCATTGCCCAGGTGATCCACATGCACAATGGTTTTTGAGAAGCTGCAGGGGATTGGTTCAAGGTGATGGGTAGGGACCGAACATTGATAGTAGTATCTGGAGGTGACGGCGTATTGTAAAGAAGCATTTTTCAGAATAGGGGAGAGATGCGCAGGTTTGGGGTCAGAAAGGAAGGGATGGGAGGTGGGGAATGTAGTCAAAGGAGAGACTTAAAGAAAGGAGATGGATGGATCCAGGAGCAGGAGGAGAGAAGCTTCTCTCTGCAGGAAGGAAGGAGGATGGAAGGGACATGGAAGGTGGAGAAAAGGTCATCATTTCTCATGTAATGCACAGCCTTGGGCCAGGGGCTGGCCTGGGTCGTCTGTCTTTGGACCATCCTAAGACATTGCTGTCCCTTAGTCATGATTCATGGAAGGAAAACCGGTGTGCAGAGCGAACCGCGACAGAAGCAGAATTCCCCATTGTCATCGTTGCGATTCCGAGGGCATCGGAAGGAGACCCTTCCCCAGAGTTATTTCCTCAATCTTAATTTTTTGTTGTTGTTGTTAAATGGCTTTATTGCATCTTAAGTGATATTTTATTTTTTTATTTATTTTTTTTAAAATGTTATTTATTTATTTGACAGAGAGGTCACAAGCAGGCAGAGAGGCAGGCAGAGGGAGAGGGGGGAAGCAGGCTCCCCGCTGAGCAGAGAGCCCGATGTGGGGCTTGATCCCAGAACCCTGGGATCATGACCTGAGCTGAAGGCAGAGGCTTTAACCCACTGAGCCACCCAGGTGCCCCTAGAACCAGAACTTTTTAAAAAAGATCAAGAAGTTTCCTGTGTCTTCCTATTGGCCCATATTTTGATACAGGGAGTTGGAAGTGTGGGAGACTGTGATCATAGGAAGTATGTGGTGAGCAGGGAAGAGAACGTGCCAAAGGTGAAGGAAAATAAAGAGATATTGCATACCAAAGAGAAATTTCCCCCAGTTCACAAATGTTCTCGGAGTCTCCCTAAAATAAATTTCCCTCCAATTCATGTGGGGTTAGCATTCAAGTTATAGGAATAGCCCAGTACTTGTTTCCAAACGTGTTTTAAAAATAGTTCTCATATTTTAATCCACGGTATTCATTTCTACTAACATCAAAGTTCAACTTTCCTATACATCACTCAGTTAAGATTGAAAATATGCTCTACTCTTTCTTTTTCTTTTTTTTCAGCTGATTATGAAATAATGCAGAGATACAATGTACTCCATACACTAGGAAGGGTTTGAGGGTTTTAAATCCAGTGCAAAGAGTCAGTGGGTGGAAATATATCCAGATTCCTATATTCTTTGTCAAACATTCATGGCGTATCTGCTTCAAAGTCATCGTGCTCCCAGCTCGGTTCATTTTATAGCAAAACTGGTTTCATGCAATTTCAAAGTTGGGATTTTTACATAAGGTGAAGTTGATAATTCTTTTCCTTTTTTGAAGATTTATTTGTTTGAGAGAAAGAGCATGAGTGGGGACACAGAGAGAGAGAATCTCAAGCAGACTTGGTCTTTGAGTGCTGAGCCCATACCGGGGCTTGATCTCATGACCTAAGCCGAAACCACGAGCTGGACATTCAACCAACGAAGCCACTCAGGCACCCTGATGTTGAGAAATCTTAATTCATTCTCACCTACTTGGCTTCAGTTTAAAATCTTGTTATGGGGGCGCCTGGGTGGCTCAGTGGGTTAAAGCCTCTGCCAGGGGGCAGGGTCCTGGGATCGAGCTCCACATCGGGCTCTCTGCTCAGCAGGGAGCCTGCTTCCTCCTCTCTGTCTCTCTCTGCCTGCCTCTCTGCCTACTTGTGATCTGTCAAATAAATAAATAAACAATTGAAAAATAAAAATAATAATAAAATCGTTTTATGATTTAGGCAGAGGGTTGCAGAAACCAAAATACATCTAAACTGTAGAAATCAGGAGAGCTTGTTGCCATGACAATGTGCCTTTGCCTCTCCTGGCACGTTGGGAATGGCGCTCTCTCATCACCTCACTTCTACTGCCGCTATCTTCCACCTCGGATTTTTTCCTCAGGTAGTTTCAGTGAATGGTTTGGGCCTCTCCCCAAGGTGGAAAATTCCTGTTGTTGACATAAGCCAGCAGGTAGGTGAGGTCCCTAAGACCTGTGACTGCTTGTTGTCTTGAAACTCTACTGATGCAGAAAAATGATGCCTGGCATACCCCAGATTTTATTTATTTATTATTTTTTTTCTTTTGCTCAAAAAAAAAGGGGGACTGGTGGAAAGTTAGAACATGTCTGGATAAGGATTGCAGGGTTTTAACACACTTCTGGGAATATCTGTCATTGTGCAAGAGAGCAGCCCCAGGGTATCTGTGTCCTGCCTCCTCCCCTACCCCCCTACCCCTTTTAGCAGCCAGGTAAACAGCATTCGTCTCTGGAGTCCAGCTTCAAGGCCTTCCTTGCCTCCCTAGTGGAAATGACTTCACTGTCATCTGGTGAGCTGACTTATTGCAACAGTCACCCAGCCTCTGAGTTACTGAGTAGAGGGAGGGTGGCAGCCTTTGAGGTCTCTCTGCAGGATTCCAGCCAAAGTTTGCAATCTCAACTGTTTACAGGGACAGATAGGTGATACAAATTGAGCAAGGCAGGTGCGTGGAGACGCAGAGAACCGCAGAGCTCTTGCCCAATAGGAAGACCTTGGCTTGGTTTAAAGTGGCCAGTGCCTCTTTGCTCCATGTAGTTTCTGTCTCCTGGGAATGTGACTCCATGTTGCAAGCTCTTCAGATTTGTCAAGAGAGGCCAGATATTTATGTAAAATCAATTCATCATAAACTGTTGGCACCAGAGTCATAAAATATTCATCAAAGGTTCAAAAACATGTTGCCTCCTTCAAGTCCTCGCTCAAATGCCACCTTGTCAGTAAGGATCTCCCTGATTACTCATTTTTTTTTCTTAAATTAATACAACGACCCATGAGATCATGACCTGAGCCAAAAGCACGAGTGAGAGACTCAACTGACTGAGCCACCCAGGTGCCCCCTGAGGACACTATTTTAAATGACACTCCTTGCCTTGCTCTGCATGTCCTTGTTCTCTTTCTGTCTCATCAGCAACTGTGTTTGGTCTACAGTAGGTACTTGGGAGTATTATTGAATAAATACAGGTCAGGTACACAGAGACAGGACTAGAGGAAGGTGAGTGAGGCCCCCAGGGTGCAGGGAGCTTGCAGAACAGCAAAGGGAGCACCTCCCTAAATTTCGTGTCACAGCTGTCACCCCCTCCTCCCCTCAGCCATTGCCCTGCTGATGCACTGGCCACAGTGGTCCCTGACATGATTTTGAGGGTAGGATAAGAAACAGGAGAATGGATTGGAGCATTTAGGAATTCATATGCTGCTCTTGTTAAAAACATAATAGCCCCAATAAATCTCGAAAGTGCACAGGTGGTACTGGCTAGGAACAGTGCATGATCTCCAGCGGGAATGCATTTCTTCTGGGGATTGGGAATTGGAGTTTATGCTCTCTTCTGTATTTTTACATAGAAAAAACATAAAATCTGAGGAGCTCATGTGAAAATTTTCATCCGCGAGGAGAGACAGAATTGATTTCAAGGCTAGACCCAGGATGATGAGAGTTGAGAGTGCCTATGTTTTGAAAAGCACGAAACTGTGGAACAAATAGAAAAGAGAAGGAATGTCTGTGGCCGAGAATAGTATGACCAATTTCAAATAACCCATATAATCCGTTTCAAACTGAAGTCAAGGCAAAGCTTTGAATGAGAAGTAGTAATCATAGGAAAATTTTCAGATACTGCCACAGGGGCCAATCAGCATTTTTTATGTATAAGCTCTGCTGGCTGAAAGGGATGTCATTCTGCCCTCAGACCCACCAGAGGGCCATACTATAGGATTAATGTTGTGGGTTGGGTTTTTTTTTTTTTTTTTAAGATTTTATTTATTTATTTTAGAGAGAGAGAGCATGGGAGTAGAGAGGTCAGCAGGAGATGCAGACTCCCCGCCGAGCAGGGAGCCTGATGAGGGGCTCGATCCCGGGTCTCCAGGATCATGACCTGAGCCGAAGGCAGTCGCTCAACCAACTGAGCGACCCAGGCGCCCTGTTGTGCATTGTTAAATGGGAGATTTGGACTGAGGTGCTGAGATAGGATAGCTACCAGGTAGCCACGGGGTTAATGAGGCCAGTCAAAATGCAGACTGCTCAAGGAACCACTGGAGAACTGGTTTGTCCAACAGAGTGTGGGGCGGGGGTGGGGGGGAGGAACCCATCAAGGGCACTTTGAAAGCATTCACGATAGTCTTCATAGAAGGATCATTTGTAGGCGTCCATCTTGCCAGACAGCGCAAAGCCTTTCAGGATAACTTCAGTCAAGAAAGAACTCTCTGTACTCCTTTGCCTTCTTCCCTCCAACCCCAGGGGTCTAGGAGTCTTGTTTAGCAGGTGGAGAGATGAAGAAATGCCCACTTCACTCCTTGACAGCTTACCCTTGCTCAGACTGTGAAAAGAACCAATGAATCACAGAAAGTTCTGCATATTGCATGGGACTCAGCCAGCTCATTATCAAACGAAAATTGCTTTGTGACCTAAAGGGACCCAGGACAGCCTATTTCCTAAGAGGGAGCAGGAAAGTCATAGAACAGGCTGGATTTTGTTAAGGAGGAGGGGAAACAAAACACATTTAAAGAGACAGTGGGAGACAAACCTTGCTTTTAAAAAAAAAAAAAAAAATCACATCTCACGAAAGTGCTTGTTTGGTGCCCTAATCAACCAGAGCTAAAGCAGACCCTGCAGTGATCCTATGACCAAGTCTCGGCCATTCTTGTTAAATTACCTAGAAAACTTGCTCTTAAGAAGGAAAACTAATGAGGATAGCTTAATAAGAGTGGGGGGAGGGGATCAGGTGTGGCTGTAAATGCATTTGTATGGCAGTCCCTGGGAGTTAAAGAAGTTTCTTAGCTCAGGCTGCTATAACCATTCAAAGAGTGGTTCGAAGAACAAATAGTTATTTTTCACAGTTGTGGAGACTGAGAAGTCCAAGATCAAGGCACTGGTAGATCTGGAGTTCTGGTACGGACGTTCTTTCTGGTTTGTAGATGACCGTCTCCTCTTTGTATCTTCACATAGCAGGGACAGCAGAGAGGAAGCTAGTTTTCTCATGTCTGTCCTTAAAAGGTCCCTGATCCCAACATAGGGTTCCACCCTCACAAAGGCCCCATCTCCAAATCAGATTGAGGATTAGGGTTTCAACCCAGGAGTTCTGGGGTCGGTAGGGAGGGCACAAACATTCAGTCTAGAGTAAGAAGCGAAGGAGCTCTCAGTAAAGGTCTTGGAAGGAAGAAAGGGGACCCCTGCAGTCCTGGGGAGCTTGGTGGTGGGGTTTTATCCCCTCATTAAAGATTTAACCCCTCACCAGTTCCAAAAGACGAGATTCTCCCTTGCAAAATAGAATCCATGTTCTTCATCCAGACTTTTTTTTTTTCATCCAGACTTTTCAATCCAGATGTTGTAAAAGGAGATTTTGAATCACAATGAACAAGCTCTAGTAACGAGAGAGCTAGCGATTTTATTGTCGAGTCACATAAGCAAGTGGAAGGAGGGCAATCTCAGAAGGCAGATCTCCTGCTTAAGGCTCTATGCGTCTCCGTTTTCTCCCCTGTAAAAAATAGGGACATTAAGACTGCTTTTAGGATTGTCAGGGTATGAAATGAGAACATAAATAGAAATAGAGTGTCTTGCACATTGTTGGACTGCAGCCAACATTCAATAAATGAGAGTTATCATTATTAAAGTAGAAGATGAGCCACCTACATTGAGAAGAAAGTCACTTACAGCATTACATTACTTATCTCTCGGGTCATCATTATTGTGCAATGGAAGTTTTATGAACATTCTCATGGAAATTTTATATAGGAAGAAATGTATGTATTGAGTGTAATCTGCTTGCCTTCCTTAGACTACAAGGAAGCACGTGACCAAAGACTTGTATAATGGCCAGAGAAAAGCTTCCACATGTATCCTCCTAGAAAATGGTCACTTTTATTTCACACCCTAAAGATATGTTTGGGGGGTTTCAACAATAACTTCCAAATGCTTTAGGAAGATTAGAAGAGCTGTTCCACAGTGAGTTTTTTAGAGGGAAAAGACTGAATTATTCACACTATTAGTTACACTATTACAGCTAAAGTGACAACTCTTTATGCAAATAGTTTCATGTTTTTTTTTTTTTTCTTAAGCCAGATTGGTAAATATTTGTAGGACCTGACCAACCAAACTGGGATGAGTTCCCAGAGTCTCAGGGTAAAACTGTTAAAAGTTTTTGTCTGTAGTTTTTAGAAGTTTCAACAACATACAGCTTAAGTTGTGGCTCATAGAACAAATATCGTTCCTCCCCATGCCAATATGGTTAGCAGTGTGCATGTCATCGGCCAATAAGAATGGATGATGAGATTCTGGCCCTTTCTTGACGAGTAAGAAGTTGTGACCTTGAGGCTGGTGACATAAATGATTGCACAGGCAGATATTTGAAGACTCCTATTAGACTGTTCATGTATGGCTCACATCTGTGCCCAAGTCCCTGATTTTCGATATGCCATCCCTTTGTCTACCTAAACTTTGTTGGGAACCATTCTCCCTCATCTGAGCTCAGGTCCTGGGACCCTCAGTGAAATGCTGGTGCACCTGTTAGCCCAGAGTAGGGCTCTTCTGCGGATGGGAAAATAGGATGTGCGATTTTGGAATTTCCTACTACCCAAATTTTTTTTTAAAGATTTTATTTATTTATTTAACAGAGAGATCACAAGTAGGCAGAGAGGCAGGCAGAGAGAGAGAGGAAGGGAAGCAGGCTCCCCACTGTGCACAGAACCTGATGCGGGACTCGATCCCAGGACCCTGGGATCATGACCTGAGCTGAATGCAGAGGCTTTAACCCACTGAACCACCCAGGTGCCCCTCTACTACCCAAATTGCATCTTGATTGCAGTAGTACTTACATGTGTGTATCACACACACACACACACACACACACACACACTTCAAAACTCACTGAACTGTGTACTTTAAAGGGATGCACTTAATTATATCTCAACACGACTGATTAAAAAACTGTAGAATAGGGGCACCTGGGTGGCTCAGTGGGTTAAGCTGCTGCCTTCGGCTCAGGTCATGATCTCAGGGTCCTGGGATCGAGTCCCGCATCGGGCTCTCTGCTCAGTGGGGAGCCTGCTTCCTCCTCTCTCTCTCTCTGCCTGCCTCTCTGCCTGCTTGTGATTTCTCTCTGTCATATAAATAAATAAAATCTTTAAAAAAAAAAACTGTAGAATAAAATAGTTATGCTACAATCAGATTATTATTCAGTTCTCCATAAAGTAATCATTGACATTAAAAACAAAACCCTTTGAGTGCCTCGGTGGCTCAGTCATTGAGCGTCTGCCTTCAGCTCAGGTCATGATCCTGGGCTCCTGGGATAGAGTCCCACATTGGGCTCCCTGCTTGGTGGCAAGCCTGCTTCTCCCTCTCCCCTGCTTATGTTTCCTCTCTCTCTGTGTCTCTCTCTATCATATAAATAAAATCTTAAAACAAAAGCAAAAAAAAAAAAAAAAACCCTTCAGTGGCTCCCATTTATCTATAAGATTAAATTCACAGTGCTACAGTAGATATTTAAATCTCTCTTCTGTATGGTCTCAAGCTACCTTCAGCAAAGGTATTTAACCTGTTTTGTGTAACGGGTCTTTTGGTGGTCTGGTAAAAACTATGGACTCCTTCACAGAGTAACGTTCTTAAACACATAAAACAAAACACATAGGAGAACAAAGGAAACTGATTCTGTGGAAATGGTAGCAAAATACCTGTGCAGTTTGTGATAGAGTAGTATATGTTCTTTCTTATGACCTAACAAGATCTAGCATAAATCTCCTAACTACCATAATTTCTTTCTTTTTTTTTTTTTTTTTAGATTTTATTTATTTATTTGACAGACAGAGATCACAAGTAGGCAGAGAGGCAGGCAGAGAGAGAGAGGAGGAAGCAGGCTCCCCACTGAGCAGAGAGCCCGATGCGGGGCTCGATCCCAGAACCCTGGGATCATGACCTGAGCTGAAGGCAGCGGCTTTAACCCACTGAGCCACCCAGGCGCCCCCTAACTACCATAATTTCAAAGTACCGACGAACCACCAGTGAGCATAAATCATAGTTTAAGATGTCTGCAACGTTCAGGTGAAAAGAAATAATCTGTGAGTGTTAATGTTGAAGGAGTAGCATATACTGCTAATAGTCTTATGGGTTTTTGTTGTTGTTGTTGTTCTTGTTGTTTTCCCCACATTCATGATGGAAGGAAATGCTAAATTTCAGTGAAAGGTCAATGAAAATAAAGGTGCATTTTTTCCCCCTATCACATTCAGCCTCCCTCCATACACACCATCCCCACCCTAACTCCTTCCCTGTCTTCTTTCCAGGTTAAAAATGCTTGCCTATTCCTGAGCTCCCTGACAGGCCCCAAGACACCCCTTGCTTGAGTGCTGAGGTCCCCATCCTAAAGACGCAGAGACAGCAGGTAACATGAATATGTTAACAGGTGGGAAAGCCAGGCAATGGAGGACAGGACCATAAAGACTGATACACAAAGCCTGTGTCTTTGCTCAGGGCATTCTCATAAAACTTTTCTTTCTCTTTCTTTCTTTTTTTCTTTCTTTCTTTTCTTTCTTTTTTCTTTTCTTTCTTTCTTTCTTTATACAGTAATGTACTCGCCAAATAAAGATTAGCCTGGAGTTGGCCAGTGTGTAACTACTGCTTAATCAACCAGAATGAACTGCCAGTTCTCTTCCCTCTGCCCTCCCCTGCCGCATCTCCAGAGAGTTTCCCTTCTGCACAAATTTCTTCCCTCTAATCTCTGTTAATCAAAACACAGCTAATTCAGAAGTTGGCATTTCCTGCTTCCCCTTGCTGGAAGTCATCTGGTCCTTGTTTGGGCTCCCAGAACACTGGGTTCGAATCTTTGTCTGTGTTCTGTTCTGTTTTGTTTTGTTTTTGTTTTTTTAAGGACAGGTCACATTTTGGCTTGTACTGTGTTGATTGATGTGCTCATTTCATCTGCTCCAATCCATCCCAAGCTCCTAGATGGCAGGACACAGCCCTGTTTCTCTTTGCAGCTCCCCCCTATGCACCCCCCTCCCCGACCTGCACTCTCTATGCACAGAGCTGAGCAGACATAGGAGTCAGGATAGTTGTATGAAGTCAGCCCCTGCCTCCCTGCCTCTTTCTGCCTCTGTCTCTGTCTCTTTTCTCCCACCACTAGAACTAAAGCCCTGATATAACCTTTCTTTCATGGAAGGGCTTACAGTGTAGCCACAAACCTCTCAGCCAGAAAAGTAATTGATGTTACTTAAAGCCTTCCTCCAGGAATGGATATTCCTTTACTAAATCACCCATTCTTATAACCCCTGAGAGATCAAGTGAGCACTTACTATATGAAATACATCAGGTCGGATCACACCTTGATCCAAATTTGTGAAACTGATTCTTAGTAGCCTGGAGACTTCTTCCTGAAGGGTACTCATTCCTCTTCTCATGAGGGGGACATGCCCGAAGACCGTTCTGCTACCATGGTTGGTCAGCAAGTGCCCAAGTTCCCCTTAAATCCCTATCTGTGTGGACTCCATGAAGTTTGTTTAAAGGCATGAAAAATGAAAAAATCTTACTTTGCATCCTGGTATTTATAATTATTTAGAGTGTGACCTTGAGTAAATTACTGAAGACCTCTGAGCCTCCACTCTGTCGTCTGTGATAACATCTACCCCCCAGGGGTTTGTGGGTTACATGAATTAGTACATGTACAGAGCCTAGAACAGAGCCTGGCATGTGGTAAGTGCTCAGTGAAGGTCACCAGCACTAGCTAAAACAAAACACCCCCAAATACCTGCTTCCTATCTAAGCACCTGCTGTGAGCTAGCCCCAGCTTAGCCATCAGGTTATATGAAGCTGAACAAAACATAGGAAGGAGTTCATAACGTAAATGGAATGGTTTTCAATCTGTAGACTAGAGATTCCTTGGGGAGACATTTTTCTGAGAATCTATTTGTTCATCAGACTGAATAAATCATCTGGCTCAGACCTATATGTTTTATTTTTTAAAGACATATGCAGTGACTTTGGGATTAATACATGTCAAAATCATTTAGAAGAATGCCTTATTTCATGTTTTGTCATTCTGTGTTACCTCAACCATAAATGTGATCATATGGTGGTTCCCAACACTTTTTTTGAGAGAGAATGAGAGAGAGAGAGAGAACATGAGAGGGGGGAGAGTCAGCAGGAGAACCAGACTCCCTGCTGAGTGGGGAGCCCAATGTGGACTCAATCCTGGGACTCCATCCTGGGACTCCAGGATCATGACCTGAACTGAAGGCAGTTACCTAACCAACTGAACCACCCAGGCACCCAGTTCCCAACATTTTTTGGAGGATACTAAAAATAGCTATTGGGACACCTGCATGGCTCAATCATTTTAAGCATTAAGCCTTCGGCTTAGGTCATGATCTCAGAGTCCTGGGATCAGGCCCCACATTGGGCTCCCTGCTCACCGGGGAGTCTGCTTCCCCCTCTCCCACTCCCCCTGCTTGTGTTCCCTCTCTTGCTGTGTCTCTCTTGGTCAAATAAATAAACAAAATCTTAAAAATAAATAAATAAAAATATAAAAAAATTAAAATAGCTTCTTATGGCTAAACTGTGTGAATCTATCAACTGAGTGGATGGTGTGGTGTGGTAGAAACCCGAAAAATCATGTCAGCTTAGGCAGAGGAAATTCTGCCCCTGAAGAGTGGCAGTCAGGACCCATATAATGCAGGATAGAGACCGACTTTCAAAGACTATTTCACCACAAGTCTTCAGGTGCTTCCCAAAAAAGTTGGGAACCCTTCACATAGAAGAAAGAAGTAGAGGGAATCTCTCCAAATGGCCACACACAGTGGGCTTCTGTTCAAGAGCAAACTCTTTCTTCAATCCAGCTGACAAGGGAGAAGGTCTCTCAGATTCCTGGCATCAGAGGGAGCCATTCGGGGTTGCTAATGCAGAGCTTCTGTGGGTGCCTCATGGCCATGGCTACTGATGGAGGGTCCCCCCTTAAGAGCCTAAGTTTGCAGAGAAGCATTTGAATCCCTTCCTCCTGCTGCTGTTCTGGCCCTCTGGGAACTTAGGAATTGTACATCCCCATGGGGTCAGTTGCTAATAAGCAGGTTTAAGTTCTTAGATCACCTCTTTTTATAATAGATGACACTATGTGGTGGGGGTGGGAGAAGCAGAAGAGAGTTGGATTCTGGTCCCCTTTGCAGTTTGAATTTTCTGTGTTGGCAGTCCTCCTAGGTAAAGTCTTTAAAAGACCGCAATGACTTTTCTGGCAAAATTACTGGGAACCGCTGCCAAGACTAAGAAACCCACAGTCAGAAACTCAGAGATTGGATATGAGCAAACCTCCTCCCTTTTTCCTTAAAGTCCCATGCCTGAAAAATAGTCATGGTGCTACTTTGTTGTGTAAAGAAGATCGTTAATATTTCCACCCTGATCCAGAGGAAAAGGTCAGTATGCTTTTATGCAGGCAGGTCTTGGTGACCACTGGATAGTTACTTCATTCTCAAGGCACTTGGTGATCTCTATGGAAAAAGAAACCTCCCTGGTTTTGTGTTCTGTTTTGCTTTGTTTGATTTTTGTTTTTCTTGTCTGGGAACTAATGTCTTTGGTTACTCCCAGAAAAATTGTAATGAGGTACCAAGTATATTGGCTGGCAGAGAGCAGATACTCACTATAAGTCTACTGATTGACTAAAGAAAGGACTTTTTTCCCTTAATCACATTCCCATATGTGAGGTGTTTCCCTTCAAGCACTTACCTTCTTTCATTCAAAAAGCTGTTATAGGCCTGATGAACAAGTGGTATTGTTTTGTAGTTACGAGCATAAGCTTTGCAGCCAAATATACCAACCTATGAATTCTGGTTCTGCAAATATCAAGATGGGTGATCTTGAACAAACAACTCTGGAGCCTCAGTTTCTTCTTTGTTAGCATGGGTTCATCAACAAAACTAACAGGCAGCTTACCAAATGGGAGAGGATATTTGCAAATGACATATGTGATAGAGGGTTAGTATCCAAAGTATATAAAGAACTTCTACAATTCAACATCCCCCAAAACAAATAATCCAATTAAAAATTGGACAGAAGACATGAAGAGACATTTCTCTAGAGAAGACATCCAGATGGCCAATGGACACAGGATAAAATGCTCCATGTGACCATCAGGGAAATGCAAATCAAAACTACAATGAGATATCACCTCACATTTGTCAGAATGGCTAAAGTCAACAAAATAAGAAACAATGGGTGTTAGCAAGGACGTGGAGAAAGAGGAGCCCTCATGCACTGTTGGTAGGAAGGCAAACTGACAAAGCCACTGTGGAAAATAGTATGGTGCTTCCTCAAAAAGTTAAAAATACAGGGCTGTCTGGCTGGCTCAGTCAGCGCAATATACATCTCGATCTCAGGGCTGTATGTTCAAGCCCTACAATGGGTATAGAGAATACTTAAAAATAAGATCTTTTTAAAAAAAAAAAAAAAAAAGAGTTAAAAAATAAAAAGAGTTTAAAAAAAAGGTAAAACTACCTCATGATCCAGCAATATACTATGAGGTATATCCCCAAAGAATATAAGAACATGAATTCAAAGAAATAAAGTGCACCTCTATGTTTATAGCAGTATTATTTACAGTAGCCAAGATATGGGAGCAGCTAAGGGTCCATCAGCAGATGAATGGATAATGAAGATGTGATCTCTCTCTCTCTCTCTCTTTCTCTCTCTCTCTCTCTCTCTCTCTCTCTATATATATATATATATATATATATATATATATATATATAATGGAATACAACTCAGCCATCAAGAAGAATGAAATCGCCATTTGCAATGACAGGGATAGAGCTAGCGTGTATAACACTAAGCAAAATAATTCAGTCAGAGAAAGACAAATACCATATGATTTCACCCGTGGAATTTAAGAAATAAAACAAACTAGCAAAGAGAAAGAAATGAGAGAGAGAGTGAGACCAAGCAAGAAACAGATTCTTAACTGTGGAGAACAAACCGATAGTTACCAGAACGGAGGTGGGTGGGGAATGGGGAAACAGGTGATGGGGATGGCATGTGCTGGTGACGCGCCCGGGGGAATGTAGGGAAGTGTTGAATCACTATATTGTACACCTGAAACTGATATGATGCTGATTGGAATAAAAGAAACACTTAATGGAAAAAAATCCCATGTGTTCAATAAAACCTACCTTATAAATTTGTTGGAAGGATTAAATGAGATAGAGCAGGTTTGTCCAAATTTCAGTCCCTTGCAATTTGCCTGTGCGTTTTTTGCTGTGTTCAAATATCACCTATCATTATTCCCTAATGTTTTCTTTAAGCTAATTCAATTTTTTAAAATACAGATCAATTTCAAAAGGTAAATGGACACTTATCACCTCCCTGGTGATAGAATTTAAGTGTAAATATAAACATAATGGAGACTAAACAGTAGTATTAAGTTTGGCCTGGTTATTTTTGCCAGTCGGCTCTCTTTGTCTGAAAGGCTATTGTCAAGTGTTAAAGCTCTATCAGCCCTGACCTGATACTTTCTTTTGTATTTAACCCAAAGAACTGTAAAGTGATCAAAAGGAACTTTTTCACTATTTGATTAGAAGTAACTTAATACTGTGCTTTTGTGTGGCACGTAATACTGTCTCACGTATCACCAATGACCCGGGCATCACATTTTAGAAAACTGGGACAAAATTTATGAAGACTTTGTGTTTCTTAGCAAAGATCCCATGTCGGAAAAATTCCGCTGAGAAAGGGCAGTTTGACATAGAACAGAGGGAAGGAGACACCGGTCTGGAACCCCTCCGATGATCCCTGAGCTGCCACACTGGACCTAGAGGGCAGTTCCTAACCTGACAGTGGGTTCTCAACCTTGGAAGTCACTCCTGGCCTCAGAGGAGACTGGGAACCTTCAGGCATTTACAGACTTCTCGGCTGCAGGGGTTTTCTGCAGATAATGGAAGGAATCTGAAGGGTTAGAAGCACCTTTCAGGTTTTCAAAACTCAAAATCCATCCTGGTCTCCATGTCCCTACAGGCCATCTTGGGCTGAACACCCCCACCCAGTACCTCATGTCGTGACTGTGTGTGGAGATAGGTCTTTGCAAAGTTCATTTAGGTAAAGTGAGGTCATCAGGGTGGGTCCTACTCTAATAGAAGTTGTGTCTTCTAAGAAAGGATTAGGACAGGGAAGGGGTTCACCAGCAGGCCAAGGAGAGAGGCAAGAAACCAAGCTTGCAGACATCTGACTTTGGACTTTGAGCTTCCAGAAATTTCTGTCATGGAAGCCCTGCCCCCACCCCCAGTCTGGGGCACTTAGTGACAGCAGCCACAGTGAACTGTTGTATAGAATGCGTGCGTCCCATCTGAATAAAGGGGATACGTGCTAAATAGTGCATTGTCCCCCAGCAGTGACCGGTGTGTCACCCACAGGCTGGTGTGTGTGAGAGTCAGGACTGTCCACCTTCATACATATGTTCTTCCATTTACCATCTCCTAAATCTGCCCATCCAAATTCTTCCGTGCCAAGAAAATAAAAGGTGGGTGGGTGGGTGTCCAGAAAGACTTGGTCATTCTTTCCGCTGGGAGCACAGATTTTCGGGACGTTTTATGTAATCCTGGCAAGAGATTGGTAAATTGGATTATCTTACACGCCACGACAGAAATCTGTCTCCTAGCCCACTCGAGTCCCAAATAAGCATGTTTTTCCCTCCGTTGACCTTTCCCTCCCTTGCATTTCTTAAGCACAAAAAGAGCATTTCCACTTTGCTATAGGTCTGTCCTGTGCCGAAGTCCCAAGGTGACAGCCGTATACCATCTCTGTGTTCTTCCCTCTTCCCTGCTTTTTCCTCCCCCTCCTTTGTGTCAGCTGAAGCTGACCCTCGTCTCCTCTCCTCACTTTCGTGCCTTTCCGAGCATCTAGAGCATGCACGAAGCTCTGGTCAAGGACCAGTTAATATTTAAGCCCATTGAGCTCATTATATATTCTTTCTGCTCATGGTGTACCCAAAGAATGCGGCACAGCCAGAAATCTCAAAGGCTTTGGGAAATCTCAGACTCAAAATCTAGAGTTAAGGGGACATTCTCTTGGGGACGTTCTCTTGGGGACCATGTAACCTTTGCAGCTCGCCTCAGGAATTCGAACTGTCCCCAGTTAGGTCTATGACATCTTGGCCGTGGTACATTCCGTTTCTTGAGAAAAGTTCTCCTAGCCCCGTGCATTCAAATAAATTTCAAACACGACTTCTTTGAATATCATCTGTAATCCCGAACGTTGGCCAGAGAAGCCCAGCCCTCGAGGAGGTTCTCAATGCTTCTGGGCTCCCTACTCGGTTAGCTGGGAGAGGGAGATGTTTGAGTATTTGACCCAGGCAGGTGTTTTGAGGCCTTCCGTCCAACCAGTTCATCCAGGAGTATATGGGAGCATGTTAGAAATAAACAATGAATACTGTTACACTGAAAAGAAAGAAAGAAAGAAAAAAGAAATATATATATATATATATATATATATATATATATATATACACACACATATATATATAAAAGAAATAAGCAGTTTAGCTCATCCTCAGTCACCCAGTAGGGACAGGAGAAAAAGGAAGAAGATTAAGGAAAAGGAACAAGATTTAAAAAAAAAAATACCCTCAGAGCAGCAGATAAACAGTGGATCAGTCAATCCCAGGAGCCTCTTCCTAATTTAGTGCGCTCTGCCAGGGACTCAGAGGGCAAGGATTGCACGTTAGAACCCCCAACCCCACCCCACCCCGGGTGCTAAACAGCAGCTTCACATCATGGGTGGGAAGGCCACAGGGGTTACTCACTGCTGCTTTTGTTTTTTGTTTTCTATGGCCACTGTTTCTCTTTGGGAATCAGTCCCTCCCTCTGAGAGTGTTTCCTGGCATGATGGAGGAGCCTATCTCTTAGTTATACAATGTGTTCTGATTCATAGGTTTTTGTGAAGGCTCCGCCTTTGAAGAGATCCTTTATCCAGTTTGCAAGTTTCTGTGCACTTGGAGTGTAGAAAATCTGCGGAGCTCTGTTCTCTGTGTTTGGTCTCAAGCACCTTGGGTTGCTGTGCGGGAACAATCCAGTGTTTTCCTTCTTAATGAGCTCCTCATCCCTCTCCTTCATAATTCTGCAATTTATGGAAAGTGTTGCTGGACATGCCTTTCCTGATTGCCATATCTTCTCCCATGCACACACACTTGCACACGGACACGCTGACAGCCAGGGCTTTTGAACATCAGACTGTGTCTAGTTTGTCAACCGAGCTGTGTCTCGTGTTTGCGTGCTTTTTTTCTTATTTGTTTATTGGAGAGAGAGAGATCACAAGTAGACAGAGAGGCAGGCAGAGAGAAAAAATTCCCTTGTCATTTCAATCTGTCTTTCCTCTTCTTTTCTCTCTCTCTCTCTTTTTTTAAAAATATTTTGTTTATTTATTTGTCAGAGAAGGAGAGAGAGAGCACACCCAAGAAGGGGGAACCCAGTGTAGGACTCAGTCCCAGGACCCTGCATTATCTGAGCTGAAGGCAGAAGCTTAACTGACAGAGACACCCAAGCATCCCAAAGATTTAATTAATTAATTAATTAATGTTATTATTTGACAGAGAGAGAGATCACAAGTAGGCAGAGAGGCAGGCAGAGAGACGGGGGGGTGGGGGGGTGCGGGAAGCACCCCCTGAGATCATGACCTGAGCCAAAGGCAGATGTTTAACCCACTGAGCCACTCAGGTGTCCCACATTTCTAAAATTTCTGAAGAGCAGAGCCAGCCACAGCAACCCGGGCACCTGGGCATCAGGCCCATCTGAGAGCAGATTGGGTTTCTGTCCACCGAAAAAGATGTCCTCACGCAAGGTTTTTTTCCCTCCTCCCTTATCTACTGGCTCAATTTTCTAAACAATTCCTCGCCATGACCTTCTGTCATAGAAAACAGATGAGTTAACTAGGAGTGAGTAGTAGTGAAGAGCCAGGCTTTACCCATCACAATAAAGGCAAGCCTGTCTCTTAGCCTCATGCCCGCCTGTCATGTTTTTTTCCCTTTCTTTACAACAGGCGTGAAACCAGAGCCATTCAGTCATTCATTCATGGGGAGATATTAGTCAAGGAGGGGACACTTTTAGGCTCAAGATGTCTCTAGAGCAGGTAGGCTGGGGCCTGTTATCTCACCCGCTTACACACTGGGTGCACTTAACAGCTCTCCCTGACCTCATGGGGTTCCCTCCAAGAGGCTCCTGTGGCAGATGGGCTGACGTGGTCCCCAGCAAACCCATCTTCTGGAGCTCATGTCCTCAGCTCACATGTGATTGGGCCTATAACCTCTAGCAAAGGTAATGGAATGTCCCTGTGGGGATTAGGGTAGGATATACAAGATTCTGTCTTGCTGTCATCCTCACTTTAGAAACCTCCTAACTGACTTTGAAGAGGTAATTATATTACAAGAATTCCATTCTTTCATTCATGAAGCTCCTAACTGCCCATGTGTGGGCAGCTGAGGGCAGTTGTCTGCCAACAGCCGTCAAACAGCCGGGGTCCTTGGGCCTGCAGCTGTCTGGCGCTGAATTCTGCTGGCCACCTGATGTGAGCCAGGAGGTGGAGCCTTCCCCGGTCAGGCCTCCAGATGGGAATGCAGGCTGCCCCAAACTCTAACTCTAGCCTTGTGAGATCCAGATAAGCCATTCCTAGGATCCTGACTCACAGAAACTGTGAGATAATATATAAATGTTGTTTTAAGCTGCTAGGTTTGTGGTCATTTGCTAAGTAGCAAACTCCTAGGACAAAAAGAGTCACCTGGCCCAGCATGACCCCACAGACTCCAAGAGCTGGTTAGGTTGGCTTCCTCTATTCATCTCTCCTATCTCCCTTAGGATCCTTGGTATGCAGAGCTGTAACCCTTCCACATAACCTCCCTGAGCTGGGCAAATGTGTTTACTCTTCAAAATCAGAGAAATGACGGATTTCTCAAACTCTTTAAAATCACAGAAATGATGGATCAGAGTTGTTTGAAGCAAGACCATAAAGAGGGATAGGGTTGAGCGCTGAAAAACTATATAGATTGAGCGCTGCATCACGGAAGGGGTTTAAGACATGTCCTCTCCCATCTGCCCCCCACTCCCAAGTACCTATCCAGAACCCATATTCCCACTGTTGTAAGACTTGTCTCAGGGTAGTCCATTTAATTATATTACAAGAATTCCATTCTTTCATTCATGAAGCTCAACAGATTTCATTTCCTCATTTGTAAAATGTCATAATAGTGCTTGCTTCATCTAGTTGTGAGAGGAAATGAATTAATTTATATAAATTGTATA
Organism: Mustela lutreola; assembly: GCF_030435805.1. Taxonomy (NCBI): domain Eukaryota; kingdom Metazoa; phylum Chordata; class Mammalia; order Carnivora; family Mustelidae; genus Mustela; species Mustela lutreola. Next base: position 148,212,974 of record NC_081294.1, read on the forward strand.
ATAATTGCTTAACACCTTATAAATACTATCTAAATGGACATTATTATGATAATGTTATTATTATTGATGTCGTTCATGGTGTCGTTTATTATTATTGCCAGGTGGGGACGTAGACACAAGGAATGTAGATAAGAATAAGACATGACTCTACTCTGTACCAGGTTCCTTACCTGTTAGTGAGCTAAGTTCTGAAAAGAGAGGTAAACAGGACAGGAAGTTTATGAAATAGGGGCTTGAAATTAGCAATATAAATTCCAAAACCAGGGGCACTTGGGTAGCTCAGTCAGTTAAGTGTCTGCCTTCAGCTCAGGTCATGATCCTGGGGTCCTGGGATTGAGCCTTGTGTCGGGCTCCCTGCTCAGTGGGAAGCCTGTTTCACTCTCTCCCACTCCCCTTGCTTATGTTTCCTCTCTTGCCACGTCTGTCTCTGTCAAATAAATACATCAAATCTTTTCTTAAAAAAAAATGAAAAACAGGGGCACCTGGGAGGCTCAGTGGGTTAAGTCTCTGCCTTCGGCTCAGGTCATGATCTCAGGGTCCTGGGATGGAGCCCCATATCAGGCTCCTTGCTCAGTGGGGAGCCTGCTCCCCACCCCCGTTGCCCCCACCACCTGCCTCTCTGTCTGTCAAATAAATAAATAAAATCTTTTTTTAAAAAAATCAAAAACAAACAAAAAAACCGAAAACCAAATTCCAGAACCACATAAGGCATCCTGAGAAAACACATTCTAGGAGGGCTGGAGCCTAGAAGTGGGAGTTACAAAAAATGCATCCAGTAGCATCCTATGTACTCTTGGTTTCTTAGAAGTCAGTCAATGCTGAAAGAGAAGAGATTGATGAGAGAATGTCATCCATGTTATCATTTTCACAGGGTCAGTGTGGCTAATGCAAAAAGAAAAGAAATTTAAAAATTTAAAAATAAAAAAAGAATTAGGGGCGCCTGGGTGGCTCAGTGGTTGGGCCGCTGCCTTCGGCTCAGGTCATGATCTCAGGGTCCTGGGATCGAGCCCCACATCAGGCTCTCTGCTCAGCAGGGAGCCTGCTTCCTCCTCTCTCTCTGCCTGCCTCTCTGCCTGCTTGTGATCTCTCTCTGTCAAATAAATAAATAAAATATTAAAAAAAAAATTAAATCGCAAAAACCATAGTCGTGGGATTATAACTCATAGCAAATTATATATGTGGTTATATGAATAAATATTAGATATATTTATATATAAATATTATATATTGTTATATTAATTAATTATATGGTATAATATTAAATATTATATATAAAATATTAGAGTAAGTGTAATGATAATATTAATAATAAATAATATGTAATATACAAATATAATTATTATTTATTCAATTACAGGTTAAGTATCAGGAAAGTTAGAGTTGCTGGCTATTGTTTCCAGAAAGCTCATGGAGAGTCTCAGGGTCAACAGTCTTTGCTGGTAGGCAGGAGCAGAGTGCTGGTGCCACAGTCTGTTCCTGTTCTCTGGGAGCGTAGTTGTTCCTTTTCACGAATGGAACATGAGGAACCCTAGGGGACATGAGCTGCCCTGCCCTGCATGGGACAGTTGTGAAAAATGAATCCCTTGCGGCCAAGACTTGGCCTCCAAACAAAGAAGATATTCAGAGGTTAATCCGTGTTTTCCTTGGGGTTTCTTGATCAAGGTCTCATCCAGGATGAGAATAAAAAGGAGACTGTATCCTTACGAGATCGTGTCATGTCGTAATTGGCTGCTGGTGAGTGTGTCTCAGCCTGTGCTTGACCCTTGTATTGCTTCATTTTACCTCTGTTCCTAGCATGCTGTCTGTAAATAGCCAGATAGTCTATCTGTATTTACAAATAATGAGTCACTGGATTAATAGAACTAGACAGGAACAGTTAAACATGCAGAAGAGGGGCAAAACAACTCATTATGCAATAGTTCTATAGTTCTCCTTTCCATTTGTGGGCTCCCACACCGAGGGTACATTTTGGCCAATTTAGATATGATCCTGCTAGGGACATACTTTCAATCTAGAAGTGAGAGGCCATTTTCAAATATTGCGTCTCCAGCAATAACCGGTTTCTTGAGACCTTCCCGAGACTTTACCCTAACTACTTCATCCAACTAGTGCTTTGTTTTTCTGGCTCAGAAAGGATGAAAAAGAATTCTCCAGTGCTTTTCTCCTAAACTGCAACTCTGCCAGGTTTTATAAATATTTGTGTACCGAGCGAAACTAGGTGTTTTGATTTCCTCCCCTGGTCTGTCACAAGAGGACAGGATCGTCACCATTGGGGTTCTTGAGAGCTTGAAATCTTGTTATAAAAGTTCCTGTCACAGTCTCCTATGCTGAGGGGACTGTGTTGAGGCCCAAGTGGCGAAGCGTTGTATCTGGGTGTGTCTGAGAGCCTGTTTCTGGAAGAGCTTAGCGTTTGAATGGGTAGACTGAACCAAGAGAACCTTCACCAGTGTGGTCAGGCCCCGTCCAAGTGAGGGCCTGAATAGAACAAAATGGTGGAGGAAAGATTTGCTCATTTTGCTTGAGCTGGGACATTCACCTTCTGCCCTCAGACATTGGTGCTCCTGGTTCTCCCAGAGTGTGGGCATTTAGACTCTGTCTGTGATTTATGTCATCAGCCCCCATGAATCTCAGGTCTTTGGATTTGGACTGAATGACACCACTGGCATTCCTGATTCCCCGGTTTGCTGATTTTTTTTTTTTCATGCATATTGTGTATCTCCAAGACAGCTTGAGCCAGTCCCTATAATGAGTCTTCTCTTGTGTATCTGTAACTATCTATCTCCTATTGGTTCTGTTTCTCTGGAGAACCCTGACTCATACACATTTCTTCACAGATCAGTAAGTGTACACATAGCTTTGCTGTATAAAGATCTGAACTTGAATTAGCTTTGCGGTTTATTTCTTGGAGTGGAGGTAACATGAAAATGAAGTGCCACATGGAGGTAGGGTTTGGAATGATTAAAAAGAGGGCCTTGTGATGGAGTCTAAGCTCTACTGTTTATGCTCTTGAATGGGGTAAACTTTCTAAGTCTCTTCTTCCTCTAAAATGAGAATACAACTACTTCATTGAGATCCTCCAATTCGATGAGATGGTTTATGTGAAAATAGCATAGAAGTAAAGCAATCAGTAACTACTAACTCTTCCTGTGTTTTTTTTTTAAATATTTTATTTATTTGACAGACAGAGATCACCAGTAGGCAGAAAGGCATGCAGAGAGAGGAGGAAGCAGGCTCCCCGCTGAGCAGAGAGTCTGATGTGGGGCTCAATCCCAGGACCCTGAGATAATGACCTGAGCTGAAGGCAGAGGCTTTAACGTACTAAGCCACCCAGGAGCCCCTTCCTGTGGTGTTTTGATTGGGAGTCAGGACAAGGAAAGAGGAGGAAAGGTTAGGAACTCAGGTGCTGTCTGACACTAATGGAGGGAGGGGGTGTAGGAGGCAGTGTTTTAAAAATGGTGACATGAGGAGCACCTGGGTGGTGTTTTTGTAGCAATATGAAACTAACACATGAAGGTAAAGATGAAAGTTTCACTTAATTCCATTTATGCATTTATTTGCTCATTTACTACATTATTTTTTTAAGCAATCGTGAGCAGCTCTAGTGAACGAGAGCACTGAACCCATTGCTGGTAATAAAAGCACGAGTAATACCCAGTCCCGACTGTCAGCATATTCAGAAAGTCGGTGGGAAGACTAGAAAAATGTTTCAGACTTCCTAAACTACTTGCTGTGCCTTAATTCTCTGAACTACTCAACCTCTCCTCTTGCCTACAATTTTCAAAACAATTAGTCACAGTGGGGGTGTGTTATGTTTTGCAAACTCGTTGGCATGATTGTAGTATAGGCAAGTTCAAGAAAAGCTAATGGATTTTTCCCCGTTGGTCTAGGTCCAATGAGATCATGCCTTTGGTACCCTTAGTTGTAGGGCTGTGACCGTTTGAACAACACCCACATCACACTCCCGCTGCCCACTGACACAGTGGCATCTTCCCTGCTCGGAAGACCTACCTGCAGAGGGTTGCCTAGAACAGGGCTTCCCAAAACCCTGGCATGCCTAAAAATCATCTGGGGCATATTAAAACACAGAGTCCTGGGCCCCAACCCCAGAGAATCCAGTTCAGTAGCTTTGGGTTGGGCCTGAGCATCTGAATATCTAATAATTAATTGCCCAGATTGGGCTGCCTGTCCACTGCGCATGCTCTGAGACTCTTTGGTGGACCCCTCCTTATTTATTGAGAAATATGGCTCATGGAGCTAGGAGGGGCAGAAGCAGACAAACTCAAAACCATGTCGCATATTGGCCCCATACTTTGGAATACCTGCACCCTGACAGTCCTCCATCCTGGTACCTTCCGTTTTTGTCCCCAGACAGAACTTTGCCCTTCTGTGGTAGTCTGGGATGCCCTGTAGCTTGCCAAAAACTCAGAAGGAAGGGAGAGGAAGGGAGAATGAGTGGTGTTTCCAGACACCAGGGACCTGGTGCCCTTGCCATCATAGCCAGCATCCTATCCTCACTGATGAGGTCAAAACAAAATAAAATGTTGAAATCTCTGATTGGGCAATTTGGCCTAAGAACAGAGTGAGTGTCCCACTGAGGGGTAAGCACTGTGATTGCACAGTGTGCTCTGTGTTCACAGGAGGCATCACGTGATATGGCCGCCTCTCCCATCCCCATCTTCTAATATCCACTCACCCAATGCTGTTGTCCTTTTTTTTCCCTCACTGCTATCCTTCCGTGAACTCTTTAAAGCCAAAAGGCACACCGGGATGTGCTGACACCCACTGCTTGGTCCTCTGGCATGGTCCTTTGACAGATCTTTGATGCGAGCCATGACATGGCCATAAGCCTCTACATGGCAATTTCAGGTGATAATCTTAAACCCCTCCATTGAGTACATGCACCTGTCACATCCCTTTGATTGGCATTATGGATCCCAGGTCCTCTTTTTTAAGATTCAGGAAGATAAAAGGGAGTTGGGGTCCACTGTTTAGAGAAATCCAATTGGAGTTCCAAAGTATCCTCTCCATCATTTGAAAGACTATTTATATTTTGACACTATTTTTCTATGGTGTCATAAATCAAAATTTTGTCAAGTACTGCTTGCTTGATTAAAAGGAAAAATATCATCCTTGTTGTCAAAAATGGTTTTTGCTGAGGTCCTCTTTCTAAACGAAAGATCCTTCTAGAGCTTGAGGAAAATGGTGTATCTTGATGACTATGGTGAAATTATTTCCTTTCTGGCAGGTCTCTGCAAAATGAAAAAAAGACTTGTTTGGTGTGTGAACTTTTCCACATCTATAAATCTTTTTTCTTTTAATGAGTAAAAGACCATGATTGCTTTTATTTGTTAAGTGATTACTTTTGTTTCGCTCTAAAGTTCTAAAATAAAGAGACACTTATTCCCTTCCAGGTATATGGTCTCCATGAATCCATAACCATTCTTGGAGATCATTGGATCATGGGTTGAGAAAATCTGCCTAAAACACCACTGGCTTTATTTTATTTTATTTTACTGAAGTTTATTTACTTATTTACTTACTAATCTCTATACTCAGCTTGGGGCTGAAACTCACAACCCTAAGATCAAGGTCGTGTGCTCTTCCAACTGGGCCAGCCAGGTGTAAAGCACCTCAACTTTAATGTCTCCTTTCCCTCTGAGCTTCCTTTCATCAACTTTCAATTTCAATGAATTCAAGAAAAAGATTTCTGTGAATCAGCCAGCCTGGGAGAAGTGAAAATAAAATGGATCATATCACATGATACCTTCTTGTGGGGAACATTCCAAAGCTTCCAATGCAATTCCAGAAAGTATAAGGATCAAAGTACAAGAATCAAAACTCCCTCATGCAGTTTTAATTATTCAGACAACAAATTGATCCAATGCCTTTGAAAATTTTCTAAACAACATTGAAATATATATACTAAATGTGAAAAAAAGAAAAAAAAAGAAATTTATTCTCCCTGCCCCCACCTTCCACTCTCTTGCCCAGAGGGGAATCTCTGTTGACAATGAATTTATGTGATATATGCTTTATAGTTCTCTATATGTCAGTGGGAGCCTGGGTGCATTATTATACTTCTCTAGTTATTACTGAGAAAAAAGAAAGTATTCAGTTTACTTGAGCAAGTTTAATATTTGATGGTTCAGGCCCCCCAAAAGAGAATAATTCTGTTTTCTCTCACATGCTCCAAATCCCAGGGAAGCTTTCTCAGAACTCCCCTGGGTCAGATACATTCCTGGTACAGTCAGCTGGCTGGGATGGGTGTCATGTTGATCCAGCTAATTCATGGGCGCTTCTGCCACAACCATGTACATATGTGGGTTGAGCAATTTTCTTTTTCAAGAAGAACTGAGCAGGTGCCTCCACTTTAGAAGGCTGGTAGTGTTTGTCCTCAGCCTAAAACAGAGTGGAGAGTCGTACAGGAAATGAGAGCACTTTCTTTGTATGATGAACAAGGATTCATTCTTTTTCTTCAATATATTTTTTTCTGAATAACAAGAAATGCACAAGAAACAGAATTGGGGGAATTTTTGTAAGTGCAAATGCAGTAAAATGTCTCCCATCTTTTTACGATAAGCCCCGCCAACTATGGGGGCTAGCTTTTCTTCTTGCCTTTGTCCTTTGGACCTTTGGGTTTAAATGTCTAAGTCAGTGGTAATTACCCTTGATTACCTATTAGAATCACCTGGGGAATTCCTAAAACTACTCATGCCTGGGTCCCCTCCTGGAGATTCTGGTGCAATTGATTTTGGGTGTGACTGGTCATTGCATTTTTTTTTTTTAAACTCTTTAGGCGATTCTTATATCTAGACAAAGCTGAGAACCACTGAACTAGGCTGTTCTGCAACTCTTTTTATGTATGCAAGTAATGCACAAATACGTTCTTTTTCTTTTCCAAACATGGTTCTTAGTATTTAAAACAATTTTCAAAGTCCATGGAGAAAGGGTTCTTAAACTCTGATGTGCAGCAGAATTACCTGGGAGCATAGACAACAGGCTCATTTCCATCCTTGATCAGATTCATTAAGTATGAGGTAGGATCCATAAATGTGTATTTTTTACAAGCTTCTCATTTTCTCTCTTTCTTAAAAGTCTTTAATTTGAAATAAGTTTGTTCATTTATTTATTTACTTACTTATTTAAGTCCTCACTATACCCAGCGTGGGACTTGAACTCACAACCTGAAGATCGAAAGCTGCTTGCTCTTCAAACTGAGCCAGCCAGGGTCCCCCTGAAATAAGTTTATGTTTACATAAGAGTGGCAGAGAATTCCCCTCTATCCTGCCTCTGGCTTCAAACATCTTATATAACCATGGTATACTTAATCAAAACTAAGAAATTAACATTAATGCAATTAAATAAACTACAGACTGTATTTGGATTTTACATTTTTTTAAAAGATTTTATTTATTGGGGCACCTGGGTGCCTCAGTGGGTTAAAGCCTCTACCTTCGGCTTAGGCCATGATCCCAGTGTGCGGGGATTGAGCCCCGCATCCGGTTCTCTGCTCAGCGGGGAGCCTGATTCCTCCTCTCTCTCTCTCTTTCTCTCTCTGCCTGCCTCTCTGCCTACTTGTGATCTCTGTCTAATAAATAAATAAAATATTTTTTTAAAAAAAGATATTATTTATTTACTTGAGAGAGAGAGTGAGAGAGCACAAGCAGGGGGAACAGCAGAGGGAGAACCAGACTCCCCACTGAGCAGGAAGCCTGATGTAGGGCTGGATCCCCAAGACTCTGGAATCGGGACCTGAGCCAAAGGCAGACGCTTAACCCAGGCACCCTTTACTATGGAATTGAAAAAGAAATTTTCTTTTACACTTAGCCTCAAATTTTAGTACCCTCCTTTGAGATAACTACTCATAACTCTTCTCTATCCTTCCAGGTTTTTTCCTAGTTAAAAACATGCACATACCAACACATACATTATATAACAATATAAATATTGTTGAGTACCTTGCTTTTAGTCATGCAACAATTTGATAGGGCGATTTTTTAAATGATAGAATGTAGACCATCTAATTTAGCATTTATATAACTTGGGAAAGATAAAGTGTGTTCTTTTTTTTTTTTTAAGATTTTATTTATTTATTTGACAGGCAGAGATTACAAGTAGGCAGAGAGAGAAGGAAGCAGGCTCCCTGCTGAGCAGAGAACAGGATGCGGGGCTCAATCCCAGGACCCTGGGATCATGACCTGAGCCGAAGGCAGAGGCTTTAACCCACTGAGCCACCCAGGCGCCCTGATAAAGTGTATTCTAAACAGAAAACCTTCTGTAGTTGATGTTCAAATCAACAAACCAAAATCCTGGGGCATGGTAAGGCAGAGAAGACATTCTCCTGATTTTGTTTCATAATGCTTCTACAAACCTGGAAATGAATAGAAGGGAGGTACATAGCAAATGGAAATGGTAATAGTCTTTTGAACTTTACTGTCCGAACATGTATTTTAAATGCAAACAACAAGAGAAAGAAAACAACAGGCTAGAAATGAAGTCTTATTGCTCTGGGTGCTGAGAGGAACTGAGAGATAGAAATCCTTTGTTCGTCTTTGAAACTGTTTCTGGGCAAGTTATTCAAACTTGCTCCCTTTCTTTCTTGTGTTTAGTGGAATTCACTAACCGCACAACACTGTTGTGAGAAAAGGTTCCCACATCTTTTTTTATGCAAAGGCTTTGAATACACATAAATATGAACTTGAAAAATCTTCATCTGCTGAAAACAGAGGAAGTAGCATTTTAGCGTGTGTTGATGGTGGAAGCAGAAATAGATGTGGTCTCCAAAAGAAGGTAAAACTGCCTTGTGGTCATGTATGCTTATGATTTTAAAACAAATGAATTTTTTCCAATTCTGTCTCGCTGACGTTGGAATGCTTGTTTGTCTGGAGCTTTTGGTATTTGGAGAGAGATCTGATAACATAAAATAAGGTCCACTCCTGGTGGGTGATACATCGAACAGCCTCACCTGTCACTGGAAAAGTTGTCTGGTCAGCAATGAAGCCGAACATTTGAGGCAAAGAGAGTTCCTCTGGGCTAACTCATGGTATTCTGAATTCTCATATTCAGACCTTGAAACAAATATATACATATAATTTATTTAAAGAACAGAAAGCTTTATTTAAAAAAGGGGGAGGTCTTGGGGCATCTGAGTGGCTTAGTCGGTTAAGTATCTGACTTTGGCTCAGGTCATGATCCCGGGGTCCTGGGATCAAGTCCTGCATCGGGGTCTGTACTTAAGACATGAACAGACACTTATCCAATGAAGACATACAAATGGCTATCAGACACTTGAAAAAATGTTCATCATCACTAGCCATCAGGGAGATTCAAATTAAAACCACATTGAGATACCACCTTACACTAGTTAGAATGGCCAAAATTAGCAAGACAGGAAACAACATGTGTTGGAGAGGATGTGGAGAAAGGGGAATCCTCTTACACTGTTGGTGGGAATGCAAGTTGGTGCAGCCACTTTGGAGAACAGTGTGGAGATTCCTCAAGAAATTAAAAATAGAGCTTCCATATGACCCTGCTATTGCACTCCTGGGTATTTACCCCAAAGATACAGATATAGTGAAAAGAAGGGCCATCTGTACCCCAATGTTTATAGCAGCAATGACCATGGTCGCCAAACTGTGGAAAGAACCAAGATGCCCTTCAACGGACGAATGGATAAGGAAGATGTGGTCCATATACACTATGGAGTCTTATGCCTCCATCAGAAAGGATGAATACCCAACTTTGGTAGCAACATGGACGGGACTGGTAGAGATTATGCTGAGTGAAATAAGTCAAGCAGAGAGAGTCAATTATCATATGGTTTCACTTATTTGTGGAGCATGACAAATAGCATGGAGGACAAGGGGAGATGGAGAAGAGAAGGGAGTTGAGGGGAGGTGAACCATGAGAGACTATGGACTCTAAAAAACAATCTGAGGGTTTTAAAGGGGGGGGGAGGTTGGGGTACCAGGTGGTGGGTATTGGAGAGGGCACGGATTGCATGGAGCACTGGGTGTGGTGCAAAAACAATGAATACTGTTAGGCTGAAATAAATAAATAAATAAAAATAATGGAGTCCGCTTGTCCCTCTCCCTCAGCCCCTCCCACCACCCCACATGTGCTTTCTCTCGCTGTCCAATAAATAAATAAATAAAATATTTAAAAATTAAAATGAAATTTTAAAAACTTTATAAAAAGGGTCTTGGTCTAGGCTCATCACTTCGGATCCATATTGTTCACCATGGTGGTCTTACGGGGATCAAGTTCATAGATCCGATTTTTTAAATGGCTTCAGTCAGCTTTCTCTCTTCTTTTTTTCAATGAACACATAGTATATGATTAGTTTCCGAGGTAGAGTTCAGTGATTCATCAGTTGTACTTAACACCCAGAGCTCATAACATCACATGCCCATCACCCAGTTACCCCATCCTTCCACCTCCCTCCCCTCCAGCAACCCTCAGTTTGTTTCCTATGATCCAGTCAGCTTTCTCTATGGAAATATTACATTCATAATAATTTACCTGCATATAATTAACCTACAAAGGTCACGTGTTTTTTATTTGAAAGGTTTTTTCTCCCATAATATGAGATTGACAATAGGATGGCTATCACTATCATATAGAGATAATTTTAAATATAGCTCTGCATGATCCACAATTCACATACGACACATATTCTTAATCATTTGTAGTAGTATTCATTTTTATAAATTCCGGGAACAAATTTTTGGCATGTCCTAGAAGCCTCCTGGGAAACCCCCAAAGTAGACAAAATAACATTTTTATTCAAGATCCAGAGTGATGAACCCAGACCAAGACCTTTTTTTTTTTTTAAATGAAGCATTTTTCCCCTTAAATAAATGACGTATATCTGTTCCAAGGTCAGAATATGAGAACTAGGAACGCCATGAGTTAGCACAGTGGAGTTCTCTTTACCCCAAAAGACAAAATAACATCCTTAGACAAAATAACATCTTAGCATTTTCATTATGCAATATTTGGAGCCAAGATTTGGGAAAATCAGTATCAAAAATCATTATCAGAACATTTCATAGCAGGTAAGTTATTGGTTTCTAAAGAAAATAATCATTAGTTTTACCCATACAAATAATCAGAAAGAACAATTGAGTCACAGAAGTAAAGTAACAATTGATAGATTTAAAAAAAAAAAGATCTTATTTTTTTATTTGAGGGAGAGAGAGAGTAAGAGAAAGAGAAAGAGAGAGTGCACAGAAGTGGAGTAGGAGTGGTAGGGAGGAGGGGCAGAGGGAGGGGGAGAAGCAGGCTTCCCTACTGAGCAGGGAGCCAGACTCTGGTGTGGATCCCAGGACCCTGGGGTCATGACCTGAACTGAAGGCAGACACTTAACTGTCTGAGCCACCCAGGCTCCCCCAATTGATAGACTTTTAACCTTTTTTCAGAAATGAGATTTTGTAGTTAAAAAGTGAATCAAGGGGTGCCTGGGTGGCTCAGTTGGTTAAGCATCTGCCTTTAGCTCAGGTCATGATTCCAGGGTCTTGGGATCCAGGCCTGCATCAGGCTCCTTGCTCGGCGGGGAGCCTAGTTCTCCCTCTCCCTCCGTCCCTCCCCCCACTCCTGTGCGTGCATGCGCGCAGTCTCTCTCTCTCTCTCTCAAACAAATAAAATCTTTTAAAAAAAAGTGAATCAAGAAATCAGCAGGAAACCACAAAGATTTAGAAGCCTCTCCAGAAGTTCTCTCTCTATGAGATAAAGAAAGTTTTGTTCTTCATAAAAGCCACAAAAGAAGACGTATTTTTTTTTTTCTTAAAGAACAGACTAAATATTCAGGAAGCATTTCCCCCTCAGCTGTTGTTTTTTTCCTCTTTATTATTCATAAGATTCTGTTTTCACATTTCTAATATAACTCTCCATGCGGGTTTAAACATACACAAATACATATAAACAAGATGAATATTTTAAAGCTTTAATTTTGGTGTCCAGATATATTAACTGTGTCTTTGACTTATATAAGATTGGGAATGCACAATACCATGTTTTTATTTATTTTTTATTTTAATTTTAGATAGTGAACATACAGTGCGCTATTGGTTTCTGGACTAGGAGTCAGTGATTCATCACTTACATGTTAACACCCAGTGCTCATCACAAGTGCCCTCCTTACTGCCCATCCCCCATCTAGCCCATCCCCCACCCACCTCCCTCCAGCAACCCTCAGTTTGTTTTCTACCATCAAGAGTCTCTTATAGTTTGTTTCCCTCTCTCCTTTTCTTCTTTTCCCTCTTCCCATGTGTTCATCCGTTTTCTTTCTTAAATTCTGTGTATGACTGAGATCATAAGTTATTTGTCTTTCTCTGACTTATTTAACTTACATAATACACTCTAGCTCCATCCACATCATTGCAAATGGCAAGATTTCTCTTTTTTGATGGCTATTATATTCTGAGATATATATATATATATTCTCTTTTTTGATGGCTATTATATTCCACTATATATCTATACCACATCTTCTTTATGCATTCATCAGTTGATGGACATTTGGTATCTTTTCCATAATTTGGTTATTGTTTATAATGCTGCTATAAACATCAGGGTGCATGTACCCCTTCGAATCTATATTTTTATATCCTTTGGTTTATCATATTAATCACACCTTTACCAAGACCAAATATAAATTACTTTTGTGTACTGCTTTTGTGCTTTTTAGGTTTATAACTTTTAATCTCTAGAAGTAACCAAAGATTTCAGATAACTAAAGTTTATCTGTAAGTTAATTTCGTATTAGTCCAAGCTTTAAGGATCTTGGTAACATATTTGAGTTGGGACGGTGTAGAGTAATAGAATTGCAGTTGGTCTTAACATTTAGATGGATGGTATTTAAAAGTTTTCAGTAAGTGAAACATTTAAGTCAAAATTATCTGCACTATTGTCTGATATTTATAAGACACAATCCTTTTATGTGCTCGCTTCGGCAGCACATATATAAGACACAATCCTTTTAAAATATAATAATTATTACGATTTAATTTAGTCAAACACTTACATTTATATCTTTGTGACCTTAACTATTTTATGGAAGAAACAACTTATCTGATCCACTAAATCATAAGAAATTTTAGAAAGTTTAATCAGTCTTCTTTAAAAGTAACCAAATCCTAAGTCCTACAGAAAGGAGAATGTACATTTTAACCTTGTTTCACATTTTATTGCAATTAAATCCGCAAGAGGATATTCAGTTTTCTTTAACATCTTTATTCAGATTCAATTCATGTAACATATAGTTCTCTAGTTGAAAGCTTATCATTCAGTGGTTTGTAATATATTCACAGATATGCGTAACCATCATCATAGCCAATTTTAGAATATTTTCATTATTTTAAAATGAAACCCCAACCCTTTATTTATTCATTCATTCATTCATCACTCATTCATTTATTTATGAGAGAGAGAGTAAGCAGTGTTGGAGAGGGGCAGAGAGAGGGAGAGAGAGAGAATCTTAAGCAGGCTCCACGCCCAGCGCAGAGCCTGACATAGGGCTCAGTCCTTCGACCCTGAGATCAAAATCAAGAGTTGTATACTTAACCAACTGAGCCACCCAGGAACCCCTAAACCCCAAACCCTTTAGTTACCTCCCTGCCTGCTGCCATCACTCATTCTTCCCAAGATCTAAGCAACCACTAATCTACTTCATGTCTCTATGGATTTTCCCATTCTGGACTTTTTGGATAATTAGAATTATAAAATATGTGGTCTTTTGTGGTTGATTTATTTCTCTTAGCCTAAGTTTTTTGAAAATCTTTATTTTTTTAAAGATTTTATTTATTTATTTGACAGACAGAGATCATAAGTAGGCAGAGAGGCAGGCAGGGAGAGACGAGGGGAAGCTGGCTCCCCGTGGAGTGGAGAGCCCGATGTGGTGCTCGATCCCAGGATCCTGGGATCATGACCTGAGCTGAAGGCAAAGGCTTTAACCCACTGAGCCACCCAGGTTCCCCCAAATCTTTATTTTTTAGAGATGATTTAGTTCATGGAAAAATTGAAAGGGAATTACAGAGATTTCCCATATATGCCCTGTACCTACCTACATATCCTTCACTGCCACCAACATCTGCCACCAGAGTGGAACATTTGTCATAACTGATGAACCTACATCGACACCTTATTTTCATGCCAAATTTCATAGTTTATTTACAATTAGGGTTTTCTCTTGATGTACATTCTATGGGTTTGGACAAATGGATGATGACATCTATCCATCAGTACAGTATCATACGAAGCATCAGTCCCCTAGAAATCCTTTGTGTTCTCCCATTCATCCCTCTCTCCAACCTAACTACTGACAACCATTTATCTTTTTATTTTCTTTGTAGTTTTGCTTTTTCAAGAGTGTCAGATAATTGGAATCCTATAGCCTATAGGTTTTTCAGATTGATTTTTTTCCATGTAGTAATATACATTTTTTTAAAGATTTTACTTATTTATTTAAAAAGAGAGCTCCATCAGGGGGAGAGGCAAAAGGAGAGGGAGGAAGAATTCCAAGCAGACTCAGTACTGAGCATTGAGCCCAATGCGGGGTTCAGTCTCACGACCCTGAGATCCTGGCCTGAGGCAAAATTAAGAGTCCGATGTTTAACCCACTGAGCCACCCACATGTCCCAGTGATATACATTTAATTTTCCCTCATGTCTCCTTGTGACTTGATAGCTCATTTCTTTTAATGGCTGAATGATATTTCATTGTCTGGGTGTACCACAGTTTATCTATCCATTCACCATTGAAGAGCATCTAGGTTGCGTCCAAGTCCTGGAAATTCTGAGTAAAACTGCTAGACACAATCATGTGCAGGTGACTGTATGGACATGTCTGTGACTCCTTTGGGTAAACACCAAGGAGCATGATTGCTGGATCATATGATAAGAGGATATTTAGTTTTGTAGGAAACTACCTGACTGTCTTCCAAAAAGGCTGTAACAATTTGCATTCCCACCAGCAAATGAATGAAACTTCCTATTTCTCCACATTCTCACCCTCATTTGGTGTTGTCAGTGTCTTCGACTTTACTTTTTCTAGTAAATGTGGCATAATGTTTTCAAGGTTAATTCATATTATAGAATGTACCCATATTTTGTTCATTTTTTTAATAGATTGTATTTATTTATTTGACAGAGAGGGAGATCACAAGTAGGCAGAAAGTCAGGCCGAGCAGAGAGCCTGATGCGGGGCTCGATCCCAAGATCCTGAGATCATGAGGAATGTTACAGTGGACATTCATGTATAAGTGTTTATATGGACACGTGTTTTGATTTCTCTTTGGCATATACCTAGGAGGAGAATTTCTGTGTCATGAGGTGATTCTATGTTTAACTATTTGTGGATGTGCCAAATTGTTTCCAAAGTGGCTGCACCATTTTTCATCTGATGTAGTCAAAGAAACAGACAATAAAGTAAGTCAATAATAAATGCAATGGAGAAAAAAATGAAGAGACATGGAAGGCTAGACCATGACTGGGTCTTGTTGAAGTGAGAGGACCATTCTGTGTATAAGCTGAACTACACATAGTATTATCTCAGTCTAAAAGAATGAGACTGAGAGTTTGATCATCGTGAGGGTACCTAGATTCACAGAGGTTAGACTTTGTGCCCAAGATTACAGGGTGGGTAAAGGGTGAGCTGGAACTTCAATCCAGATTGCTCTGACGTCACAACTCAAGCTCTTCTCACTCTACCACATTTTCCGAAGTGTTTTCTAGAGGAAGAACTTATTCCTTAAAATGGAAGCATAATACATTTGGGACAAAACTGACAGTTCATGTTTGGAGCTCATTTTCCTTAAGAAATAGTCTCAGTGGAAAATAAGAACATACTCAAAAAGAGTATGTTCTTTGACCTGATTGATGCATAACTAAGATCATAAATATGACGTAGCCTAGAGAAACGTCTCTCCTACTATCTCCAGGATAGTTGTACCTCTTCTGAGGTACAACATTGCATATAAATCTTGAGGAGTTCCTACACTGTCACATTTCTAGCTGAAAAATAAAAATGTCCTCATTTTAACAAAATATCATCATGTAGCCAGATTTAATACTTTTGAATCCTGACATAGCTTCAGGCCATGCAGTTGAGGAGGCCTGAATTTCATAGGGCAGGAGGCTGTTAGGCTGGAGACCCAGGGAAGAGGTGATGTTGCAGTCTTGAACTAAAGGCAGTGTAGAGGCAGAATTCTTTCTCAGTTCTTTTTTTTTTTTTATAAGGCCTTCAACTGATTGGATGAGGCCCACCTTTACCATGGAATGGAGGATAATCTGCTTTATTCATAGTTCACTGATTTAAATGTTAATCACATCTCAAAAATGCCCTCCAAGCAACATCTAGACCAGCGTTTGACCAAACACTTGGGCACCATAGTCTAGCGATGCCAACACATAAAATTAACCATCCTATTTCCTTACCCTAGGAAACCAACCTGATTCCACCTGGGGTATATCCACTTCAGTTTGGAGAATTTTCTGGATTGCTTGAGTAGGGCTTTAATGATTCAGCAATCTGTGGGTCAACTCTAAACAAGGTGTGCCTGTGTGAGTTTAGTGAGAATGACCGGCAAGTGGGGAAATAATGATTTTCTGAACCCCTCCTCTAGGCCCTGAGACTGTAGTCATGAATGAGACAGATGATACCTTACAGAATTTATTTTGCAGCAGGTAAAATTAAAAAAAGAAAAAAAATCTACCTACATAACACAAAATCATCTATGTGCCATGGGAAAGGAAAAAACAAAAGGGTGGCATCTGGGCCAGGCTTTGAAGAACAGATATGCTTTTAACAAATGAGAATGGAGAAGAGGTGTGGGAAGTATAAATTGGATACTGAATGAATGCTGTTGAATTACTTTCTAGGAAACAACAGCAACAAAAATTCTTCAGAATCATCCTATGTGATCATTTCCCTTTTTATTCTGAGCCAGTGGAGGAGCCACTGTTGGTAAACCCTAGATTAAAAATATGAGATTATTCCACATGCTGGACATGGAAATCATGGTGGATTGACTTGGTTGGAAATGGAAATTTCCATCCAAATGGAAATGGAAATCATGAATAGGAAATGGATGAATAGGAAATGGAAACGGATTTCCATGGAAATGGAAATCATGAATAAGAGTGCTTTTTCTGTATCCAGAATTCTCCAAATGAGCTGGTACCTCAGTTAAAAAGTTAGCCCACAGATGTTTTAGAGCCCTCATATCCCCCTTCTTAAAGACACACTGTGTTTGCTGTGTCCATGCATCCAGTTCCCAAACCCTTTTAAGAAATAAATGTTCTGATCCAGTTGTTTCTGCACAAAAGTTCTCTCACTGCCTTGAGCAACACTTTTTCTCTATCAGCTTCTCAGAGTGGCTGGTTACTGACTAACCATTGACTTCTTCAGGGCTTGGGTTGGGAATTATGTAATTAAAAAAAACATCCAGCACAGCCAAACCCAGGCCCGATAGCCGGAGGGCAGGCAGGCAGAACAAGTAGGTTCTGAGGACTTTAGTATGGCAAAAAGTTGTACATTAAGCAACTAGAACACTGACGGTCAGTATGCAGCCAAGCATCTGGTTTGAGTTCTGCCACAGTTTGCCTTTAGTTAAAAATAGATGTGATGTTTGCCAGTAACTCTCCCTGAGGGATGAAAGTGGCATGCTTCACATGGAAGGAGGAAATACCAAGCCATCTCAACATGTATATTTTCATCGTATAAGACTGTATAAGCGTGGTATCTAGTATTTTAGAACAACATTAAAAATGAGAGCTTTTTTTTTCACATTTTCGTAGGACATCAGCAACTCTTGCCTCAAGTTTTCTTTTCTTTCCTTTTTTTTTTTTTTTAAGGTTTTATTTATTTGACACAGAGAGAGAAAGAGAGAACAAGCAGGGAGAGCAGCAGGCAGAGGCAGAAGGAAAAGCAGGCTTCCTGTGGGAGCAAGGAGCCTGATGTGGGACTGGATCCCAGCACCTGGGATCATGACCTGAGCCAAAGGCAGTCATTTAATCAACTGAGCCACCCAGGCGCCCTGTCAGCTTGTCTTTAAAACTATTTTTGTGGGTGACAGGCATTTGCAGTTGTCCTCATTACATCACTGAAACCAGACGTTGTCAGTCAAGGTCAGATCAACCCATCATGGACGCTGTGATGGTCAGCTCACCAAACGACAAACTGTTGGACAAGAAAAGGACATTACTGAGATGAGTGCGGGAGTGTCCAGCTCTCAGTTGCAGACTGCTTTGATGTTTTTGCCTCTGCTGCCCTGGCTTATCCCTCTCGCCTCCAGGCTGTTAGCTCAGGAGGACAGCTTTGAAATATCACACCTCTTTGCTCGTACCTTCTTTTGTGAACACTCTACTTTTTTCTTATGAGTCCATCTTGTCCTGTTTGGTAGAAGTTTTCTGAAGGCATTATTTAGCTCCAAGAGCAAGAATGCCCAGTATGAGACACCTGGGTTGCTCAGTCAATTAAGCATCTATCTTCAGCTCAGGTCATGATCCTGGGGTGTTGGGATTGAGTCCTGCATCGGGCTCCTTGTTTAGTGGGGAGCCCTCCTTTAGCCTGCCATTTCCCCTGCTTGTGTGCTCTCTCTCTCTCTGATAAGTAAATAAATAATATCTTAAAAAAAAAAAAAAGAGTGCCCAGTGTTTGGACCATTTCCCAATGCTGAAGATTTTAGGACCCTCTATATATGGTCACCATTATATCCAAATGCCTGGTGGAGTTCCTGACACATCACAAACACTTAGTAGTATTTGTTAAGTTAATAAATATAACACACAAGGGTGTGTGTGTGTGTATTTAATCCAGGCTGCTGATACAGCTTTTAGAAAGTAAAGCTTTTCCAATCCCATCCATGCTGAGTGAAATAAGTTAAGCAGAGAGAGTCAATTATCATATGGTTTCACTTATTTGTGGAGCATAACAAATAGCATGGAGGACATGGGGAGATAGAGAGGAGAAGGGAGTTGGGGGAAATTGGAAGGGGAGGTGAACCATGAGAGACTATGGACTCTGAAAAACAATCTGAGGGTTTTGAAGGGGCGGGGGGTGGGAGGTCAGGGTACCAGGTGGTGGGTATTATAGAGGGCATGGATTGCATGGAGCACTGGGTGTGGTGCAAAAACAATGAATACTGTTATGCTGAAAATAAATTAAAAATAAATTTAAAAAAAAGAAAAAGAAAAAGAAAGTAAAGCTTTCCCCCAATACACATATTCTTTATTCCACTTCTTTAAGATTTTTTTTAACCTCTTTTAGAAAGACAAATAGTAAAGATGGTCATGATCATGTTGCTCTATTCCCTACAATAGTGGAACAACTCAGAGAACAAAAAAGTCTTTCTCCTTAAGTTTCACTTGTATTACAGACTGTGTAGGTCTTCTCTTTTCACTTGGAAATACATGTTTCCCAGGCAATGAGAAGAAATGGTTCAGTTTTGGAGCATCCTGGAGTTGTTTTCTCTTGTGGATAGGTAGGGGAAAAAAAATAGGCATCAGTATTGTGTGTTGGATTCTAGACCCCAGTTCCCCTGATGGAGAACTGAATGATGACATGTTAAAGCTGGCAAGGCACTGAGAAAGCTTTGTGTCCAGGCTTGTGGTTTTAATGAGGAAGAAACAAGCAGTTGCGAGAGACGAGGAATTTCCCAGTTAGCCATGACAGGCCCATTGATGGAAATTGAGTCCCTTGTCCCAAAATAGGTGGTGCAAGGCTCTTCCTTCCCATTTCCTGTCTCAGCAGTCCTCATGTGAATGCTCTCCAATTTCTGTTCCAATCTAAGGTTTCAAATGCTGGTGGAATCAGTGTTCTAAACTTTCAGATTTCTGGAGTTGTGGGTGGAGTTGTTGTTTCTTCTGGATTACAAGAGAGTGGAAAAGCTGAATGATTGGAGAAACAGTAACATAACTATGTGTTTACAGCCATGGCAAGACATTAGGTCAAAACAGCAAGTTGCAGAAAAATAGATAGCAATCAAGGCCATTTTGCACACGTGGAGTTTAAAAAGAAATCTGAGCTAAAATTGTTAAAAATGGTTACTTTGGGGAGCATAAATGAGATCAGATAGTGGGGCTTGAAAAGGAGTTCCCTATTTTTCTGGTAGATGCTGTTCTGTTGTATTACTTTTGCAGTGAAAAAGTAATCATGTATTTCATGAGTAACATGCTAGAAGTTACTTGAACTCAACAAAGGACTAGTATCTAGAACACATAAAGCACTCTGAAAAGTCAACAGTAAAAGCAATAACCAGTCCAGTTAGAAAATACACAAAAGGCATGATAGACCTTTTGCTGCCATTCAGATGACAGTAACACATGAAAAGGTATCCGATGGGGGCGCCTGGGTGGCTCAGTGGCTTAAACCTCTGCCTTTGGCTCAGGTCATGATCTCAGGGTCCTGGGATCGAGCCCCGCATTGGGCTCTCTGCTCCATGGGGAGCCTGCTTCCTCCTCTCTCTCTCTCTCTGCCCGCCTCTCTGCCTACTTGTGATCTCTGTCAAATAAATAAATGAAATCTTAAAAAAAAAAAAAAGGTAT
This sequence comes from Mustela lutreola, assembly GCF_030435805.1. Taxonomy (NCBI): domain Eukaryota; kingdom Metazoa; phylum Chordata; class Mammalia; order Carnivora; family Mustelidae; genus Mustela; species Mustela lutreola. The sequence goes on from NC_081294.1 coordinate 148,233,517, forward strand.
CCAATGTCATTAGACATAAGAAAAATAAAAATTAAAACTGCAGCTCAATGTCCTTAGACAACTCTCAGAGTGGCTAAAATAAAGAAGAATGAAAATTTCGACAAGGATGTGGTATAATTGGGCTCCTTTGCTGGTGGGAATATAAAACAGCTACACTGGAAAATAATTTAGTGATGTCTTATGACACTGAACCTTATGATCCAGGAATTGTACTTTTTTTTTAAAGATTTTATTCATTTATTTATTTGTGTGTGTGTGTGTGTGTGTGTGAGAGAGAGAGAGAGAGAGAGATCACACAAGCGGGCAGAGTGGCAGGCAGAGGCGGAGAGAGAAGCAGGCTCCCTGCTGGGTAAGGAGCCCGATGCAGGACTCAATCCCGGAACCCTGGGATCATGACCTGAGCTGAAGGCAGCAGCTTAACCTACTTAACAGCAGCTTAACCTGAGCCACCCAGGCACCCCTGCAGCACTTGTACTCTCGAGTATTTATTCCAAATACATGAAAACTTAATGCTCGCAAAAAACCGAATGCTCCTAGCAGCCCTGTTCGTAAGAACTAAGATGTGGAAGGAGTCCAGAGATTCCTCAGTGGGTGAAGAGCTCAATGTGATGAAGTTCTTGAACCTAGGTGAGGTTTGGTGGGCTGAGGTCTGGAGCCAATGACCAAGAAAGAATTCTTGAGACATCTTTGGTGCAAAATGGTGGTTTATTAGAGCACGGGGACAGGACCCGTGGGCAGAAAGAGCTGCTGCCCGGGGGATGTGAGGAGTGGCTGGTTATATACACAGGAGTTGGGTAGGTGAGGACAAAGGGGTGTTCAGAAGGGCTATTGGGGTAAAGAAGACTGTCAGGATGTTGAAGGCCTGGTTACTATCAAGCCAAGGCCGCTTTCCCTTCAATGAGGCACTAACATAAAGACAATTGGGAGTCTCCTGGTGGAATGTTACATTCCTGCTATCAAGCATCCTTGTTAATGAGATTTAGGTTTAGAAGAAATTTAACTTTATTTACTTTTCCTTCTACTTCCACCTCCTTCATTTTTTTTTTATGGAGGGGAGGGTGACATTAGGGCTTGAGGAACTGAGTTGTGGGCCTCTGGAAATTGGGCTATTGATAAGGTAACTTCTTTGCTGTAAATCTCAAGGACATTTGTAAAACCAAGGGAGACTCCTGCCTTGCAGGATTGTGATCTCTGCAAGTTAACTATTTGTTTTTCTTTTAGGGCAGTCAGGGGTGCCTGAGGAATGTCACACATATTACCAAGGGCAGTGGGTGGAGAGGGGGTGCAAGGTGCCAGCTTTTGCTTTGTCCTCAGCCAGCCTCCTGCTCCCTCATCAAATGCACTGTGGCGTGCGTGTACCATGGAACACTGACTATTGACACATGTGACAACTTGGATGCCTCCAGGGAATTACACTGATGAGAAGAGTCAATGCCAAGAGGTTACATAATGGATGACTCCATTTATAGATGATCTTGAAATGACAAAGTTTTAGAAATGGAGAACAGCCTAGCGGTTGCCAGGAGTGAGGAGTAGAAAGGGCTGCGGGGGTGTGGATGGGATCGCCAAAGGGGGCTACATGGGGATCCTTCTCGGAGTAGAAGGGTTTTGCTCATTGACTGTGGTCAGACACATGAATTTACATGTGATACAGTTGGATACAGCTGACACACACAGTACAAGGAAACCTGGGGAGATGTGAATAAGAGTGGCAGATTACAGATTGGTGTACAGATTATAGATCGGTGTATCTACACTGATATCCTGATGGTGGTTTTAGGTACTATAGTGTTGCAAGATGTTCTCTTGGAGGAAAACTAGGTAAAGGTTTCATGGAATCGCCCTGCTTCATTTCTTACAACTGCATGGGAACCCATAATGATCTCAGTGAAACTTTCAATTAAAAAAAAAAAAGAATTGTGGGGCACCAGGGTGGCTCAGTGGGTTAAAGCCTCTGCCTTAGGCTCAGGTCCTGATCCCAGGGTCCTGGGATTGAGCCCCGCATCGGGCTCTCTGCTCAGCAGGGAGCCTGCTTCCTGCCTGTCTCTCTGCCTACTTGTGATCTCTCTCTGTCAATAAATAAATACAATCTTTAAAAAAAGAAAAGAATTGTTACATGTTGAATCATTTAAATACATGAGTCAACTCCTTCCTGTAGAGCTTTGGGCAGACAGTGGCATAAGCCCCTTCTACCTCCCCAGCAGGTACAGTCTTCCCAAACACGTCTCCCTCATTCTTTCCCCAAGCACAAGTGGGAAAACAGGAATGGCTATCACTTCAGTGCACTGCTTTCTATGACTGTAAAATCTGATCTGATAGTGGCCTAGGTCTACATCAGAGGCTGTTGGCCTTGGCTACGGATTAGAATCCCCCGTGGCAATTTAATGTGGTTCAGTAACTTACCCCTGCCAACACCCCACCCCAGACTGATTAAATCTGAGTCTTGGGGATTAGATCCTGGCATAGTTTTTTGTTTGGTGTTTAAGCTGCTGATAGTAACATGCTTCCAGGACTGAGAACCACCCCTCCTGGTCAGAGTGGTTGTTGCTATCATGGTATTTAAAACACCACCCCATGTTCCCATTTCTCACTATCCCAGACTATATGCTACTGGGGTCAGAAGGCTCTGTTTTCTGGGGTTCACCTCCCCTCTGCAGTGAAAGCTGACACTGAGGAAAACTCAGGAAGAGGGGTGCTCGGGGAAGCCAGATGAGGGCAGGCCGGGGTGGGGGGTGAGTTCTAGAACACACATAGGCATGCTTAGTACTCTCCAGGCTGTGTACTTGGCTGAGTTCCTCCACGCACTACTGAAACTTTGCCGGTTTTCTCTGCTGGCTGCTTCTGAGGCTGTTGAGAGACTGAGCAGATTGTGGGCAGACCCCCGAGGAATGGGAAGGATAAAAGAGGCAGAGGTCATTGGAACGACAAAGGCTTCTTGGACCTAGCTCAGCCTCCAGCTGAAAGCCCCTAGTCATGCCACAGAAGACTGGTACCTCTCTCCGGGTCTGGCTGGCGTCAGGGACGTAAATGGAGCCTGGGGATTAACCTCGGTGCCCCCAGAGTAGAAAAGAGATTGCAGATTTAGTGCTTCCCCTTCCCCCCGGAGCATACTTTTTTTTTTTTTTTTAAAGATTTTATTTATTTATTTGACAGACAGAGATCACATGTAAGCAGAGAAACAGGCAGAGAGAGAGGAGGAAGCAGGCTCACTGCTGAGCAGAGAGCCCGATGCGGGGCTCGATCCAGGAACCCTGGGATCATGACCTGAGCTGAAGGCAGAGGCTTTAACCCACTGAGCCACCCAGGCACCCCCGGAGCATACTCCTTGACAGGGTACCCACTTCCAAACACCCCCAGAGACCAAGGGGAAAGGAAACCGCATTTAAAATGGCCTGTATGCACGTGGCATCCAGCGGTCATTAGCATCTGGAAGGCATGCAGAGCTATGAAAAACCCTGCCTGACTTTATCAGAAGTACCTCAAGAATCTCTCCAGTAACCCAAACGCATTCCACAGACTCTGCTAAAAGCCAAGTCGAGCAAGAAGAGCTCTCTGGCCCTTTGTGCTCCCCCGCCCAACCCCATCGTTCTGTACGAATTCCAGACATTTTCTGGATTGTCTCAGAGGACAGCAAAGTTAGTTTCTCCCTCCATCCAACTGTGTCGCCTTTTTCACACTCATCACCATTCCCATTCCGTTCCTAGGCTGCCGATAAGGATCCATTCATCAGGTTCCAAAAAAGCCGCACTCTGCTTGACCCAGGATTCATTGTGTTTACAGAATCCCAAGGGCAACTATTGAAACAGATGCTGTTCATCTGTGTGCCATGGTCGTTTAATTCAGTCCTCTCCTATGTCCACCCTCCGTGTCTCGTGGCGAGCAAGGAAGAAAATAAAGTCTTCTCTCTCATCTCTCTTCTTTGTTTGCAACTGCCGACACTCCTGCAGAAAGACCTCTCTGAGAAGTCATTGTCAAGAAAAACGGAAGATTGAAAAGGCAAAGCCACTAGCACCTGACCCGTCGGTACTAGCATCTGGGCTGAGGGCGTGCTGTCAGGTTTTGAGAGCACCGCTGCCTGGGACCTTCACGGACTCAATTCCTAATTTCTTCATCTTTCCTCTCTCTGGTCTTGACTGAAAGTGAGGAGACCATTTATGTTTTCCATAAAGCAGCTCCAAACCTACATGAAAAATCCACTGAGTCTTTAGCAGATTTCTGGGGGTTCTTTTTCCTCTTTAGATCAAAGGCACTCAGCTCTTAAGATAAAACTTAAAGGTCAGCCACTCTGGCACTCAACTCCAGTTCATTCGTGGACTTCTCCTGGACTCTGTCCCAGGCACCTCTTGTCTTAGCTGACTCTATTGTGTATCCTTTTGTTGGAACAAACCATAACCAGAAATAAAACAGCCTCTGGTGAATTCCATGAGTCCTTCCAGGGAACTGTCAAACCTGAGACCACTGAACTTGCAGTTGCCATCAGAAGTGGTTTTGGGGGGACACGTGGGTGGCTCAGGGGGTTAAGCATCTACCTTCAGCTCAGTTCATGATCCCAGGGTCCTGGGATCGAGTCCCACATTGGTCTCCTTGCTCAGTGGAGAGACTGCTTCCTCTGCCTGCTGCTCTCTCTCTGAAAAATAAATATATAAAATCTAAAAAATAAAAAGGAAGTGGTCTTGGGGGACTTCCTTAATTGTGCAGTTCCCATGAATAATTCTGGGAAAGTAAGGGGCACCTGGGTGGCTCAGTGGGTTAAGCCTCTGCCTTTGGCTCAGGTCATGATCTCAGGGTCCTGGAATGGAGCCCCCCATTGGGCTCTCTGCTCGGCGGGGAGCCTGCTTCCTCCTCTCTCTCTGCCTTCTTGTGATCTCTGCCCGTCAAATAAATAAATACAATCTTAAAAAAAAAAATTTCCAGAAAAGTCAGATGACTTTTCTGGTCTTTCATGAACTCACTGGAAAGTGGGGACATGATTTTATCTGACCTTCTAGCCTTCATATAAAGAATAAGACAACTAAACCAACAGATCTGAAAGCACTTTGTGAACCGTGAGGCAGTTTGTAAATGACAAGGATTATTATCACCACAGCCGCAGGCTGTCTCAAAGAGTTCCCCGTGAGAGGTGACATAGCTGTAGAGGTTAATGGTTCAGGCTTTGGAGTCACCTAGGTTTGGCTTTGATTGTCATGTCCACCAACTACCAAGGCTGCTTACTCTCTACATTTCACACTCTTCATCTACAACACGGAGGTTTATTTAGTTCATACACTTATATTAACAACTTAAAAAGACTCTAAGGACTCAGCACCTGTACAGATGGCCTTCAACGAAGCAATGGCTTGACTCACGGGTTTTCGCCTGTACGATGGGGCGAGAACCATACACATTTAATAGAAACCATACTTGAGATTTTGAGTTTTGATCTTTTCCTGGGCTAGCGATATGCGAACGATATTCCCTCACGATGCTGGGCAGCAGCAGTGAACCAAGGCTCCCAGGCAGCTACCCAAACACAAGGGCAGACAACCAATACACTTATAACCATCCTGCACCATAAAACCGTTTATTTGTCATTTTCAGTCCAGTATCCAATAAATTACAGAAGGTATTCAACCCTTTATGGTAAAATGGGCTTTGTGTTAGATGCTGTTGCCTAACTGTAGACCAACGCAAGTGCTCAGAGCATGTTTAAGTTAAGTTGGGCTAAGCTATGATGTTTGGTAGATTAGGTGTATTAAATGTATTTTGACATTCAATATTTTCAACTTATGATGGGTTTATCAGGGTAGAACCTCATCGTGAATCAAGGAACAGATTTATTATTGTTGCTGTGATTGTTTTTGCTTATTTTTGCTTATTCTGTGGCTAACCGGCTGCGGATGTGGATACAGGATGATGGGGATACATTTCCATATTTTTGTGTAAAACTCAACATGTTCTTTCTCTTTGCTTCATAGTATTAGCCTGGTATTGGTTAGTAAGTTATTGCTTTAGAATATGAAGTAGCTACTGATATTAATATAGTAATATAACTTCAAACCTCTAACTTACTACTAAGGTATAATCAAGATTGGATTTTATATGCCATTTTGGTTTTATTGAAGGATGTATATTAATTGGCTTGTTGTGGGTTTGTTGATTAGTGTACTAATTAATATTCTTCTTTACTATATTAGTAATCAGGAGTGGGTCTTAACAAGAACTCATAAAAACATATAATAAAAACAGGCATAGGGATTAGAATAAGGTTGGGGGAAATAGTGCAAGGCCAACGTGTTTAAGAATAGCTTTAGGGGCACCTGTGTGGCTCAGTTCATTAAAGTCTGATTTCAGCTCCCGTCATGATCCCAGGGTCCTGGGATAGAACACCGGGTCTGTCACGCTCCCTGCTCAGTGGGGAGCCTTGCTTCTCCCTCTCCTTCTGCCCCTCCCCCTGCTTGTGCATGCTCTCTCTCTCTCAAATAAATAAATAAACATCTTTTAAAAAGAGAGAGAGAATGGCTTTAAAACTGGGACTTGTGGGTGGCTCAGTTGGTTCAGCACCCACCTCTTGACTTCGGCTCAGGTCCTAGAGCATCAGGCTCCGTGCTTAGTGTAGAGTCGGCTTGGGATTCCCTCTCTCCCTCTGCCCCTCCCCAAACTCTCTCTCTCTCTCAAATAAATAAGTAAAATATTTAAATTTAAAAAAAAAAGAATAGCTTTAAAACTGTTTCAGGACTTTACCAATGTTTCCTCTCTTGGCTTGAAAACATGATTTCTTTTCCTGACCTCTGTCCCTCCTTGAAGGACAACATACGGTTTCCTTCTTGCCTAGAATGATTTCTGTCAGAGCTTACTTGTGCTCTTCCCCTTTTGTCCAGGCCTGACCCCCTGCTGAGGGCTTGGCATCGTGCCATGCCAGGCAGCACTCTCATCTTCCTCCAAAGGATACCCGAAATATGCTTTTGAACATCCAGGGGTCCACTGACAAGGATGTGGCTTTACTGCCTTGAAACTGGAATGGGAGGTGACATTTTGATTATCACTGCCAGGGCAGCCTTATCCAAAGGTGGGCCAAAAACATAAAGTTTTTGTTTTTGTTTTTGTTTTCTAGTGATGAAGCTGTGTGTGATGCAGAGCTCAGTGAGTGTGTCAAAGAGATGTGTTTGCACACATCTCTTCTCTTCACCAGTTCCGGCTTCTGTCGCTGTCTCTCCACCCCCGAGCCCCACCCCGTCTCTGAGATTCACATGCCCCCATCTCTGAGCCTCCTTGTTTCTTACTCTCAACTTACAGCCATCAGGAGCTAGGATGGCACGCTGCACCCCTTTAAAAAAACGAACACTGGAGGGGTGCCTAGGTGGCTCAGTCAGTTAAGCATCTGCCTTCGGCTCAGGCCATGATCTCAGGGTCCTGGGATCGAGTCCCACATCAGGCTCCTTCCTTGGCAGTGAGTCTGCTTCTCCCTCCCCTGGCTCATGCTCTCTCTTTCACTCATTCTCTCTCTTCCAAATATGTAAAATCTTAAGAAAAAAAAAAAGACCACTGGAAAAGGCACACACCTCTTTTTTATGTTCCATGAACCACACTGGAGTGACATGACTACATCTAACCGCGAAAGCCTGTATTCAAGAAACTGTGCCCACCTTCTGCCACTACCACTTTGCCTGGCTTATAGTGATTTGCAACATCCTTGTAAAATATTTTGGTTTGTTCCCTAGCATTTTACACCATTTTTCTTTCTTTCTTTTTTTTTTTTTTAAGATTTTATTTATTTATTTGACAGAGAGAGAGAGATCACAAGTAGGTGGAGAGGCAGGCAGAGAGAGAGGAGGAAGCAGGCTCCCTGCTGAGCAGAAAGCCCGATGAGATCATGACCCGAGCCGAAGGCAGAGGCCTAACCCACTGAGGCACCTAGGTGCCTGACCATTTTTATTTCTTGATGATCAAAGCCATATGGCTGTGGTAGAAAATTGGGAAGTACCTCATGCTGCTAAGAGGCAGTAAAAATCTTAGCCACAATCCCATCATCCAAGAGGAACATTCATTCATAGTCATATTATACTCATATTCATATTAAATATTCATATTCATATTAAAGTTCTTTCCAGAACTTTCTGTCCGTTCCTTTTCTATACATAGTGCAGATGAAATCGCAAATGCAATTTGTGCTTCAAGTTGTGTTCTCATTTGTGAGTAATGGTATTATCCAATTGGGTTGGGTTTTCGCTTAAATTAAGCAGTGTCTCTGATTCCTAGGAGAGGAAGATAGTACTTCAGTCCTCAGAGCCTGGAAGAGGGAAGTGAAGTTGATAGAACTGTTGTTCTGAATACTTAAGATGGCAGCCACCCATTCTCATTGTAATCTAAACAAACTGGTAGGAGCTGGGCCCTGGGGAAATGACTGGGAGCATGAATAATTCAAAAAAAGAGCAAGGCTAAGCCCAGACCCTTGATAAGTGGACATCAGAGATCTTGGAACCAAAAGACTGTAGGCAAAGGTGGAAGGAACCATGGCCCATGACTTTGTGCAGGAACAGAGTTCGAGGGACTTGTGGATGAGATCCAGGTGTCTGCATGAGATTTGAGTCGATGAGTGGACGAGGACGTGTCAGTTTACCAGATGTCAAACGCCAACATTCAGGCAGTCTTAGCCAAAGTAGAACAGCAAAACAGGACAGAGGAGACTTTTCCAGTTTCCTGATGAATCTACCAAGGGTAGGTGATGGGCAGGACACAGTAGAAGAAGGGCGTTCTCGCAGTAGAAACCAGACCTCAAAGGGAGCTTTGCAGAACAAGTGTTCACAGGTCCCTCCAGCACCGAGTGCTGAGGGCTAGCTACCACATGGGACCCCAGTCACAAAGAGGACAGGTTTGAGGGCAAGCTGGCATCATAATGGACCTCCCCAAAATAACAGTAAGTGCAACCCATCCTCTTCCAGACCACTCTACCCAATGGGCAGTGATAAAATACTTAGAAAGGAGTAACTTTAAGTTATGATATCAGATCCATATTCTCAAACTTTTCTTACCTTTAATCAACTCTGTTTTGATAAGGGAGCCCCTTGTTTACCTACAACTACTTCCCCCTGGGAAAAGAACTTGGGGATTACAAAGCATTAAAAGAAAGCCAAGATTATAATGAACATGGTCTTATTGCAGTAATCAGGGAAAAATAACAAAATGATCAACAAAAGTAAAACATTCATAATTCTACCAATCTATGATTAATATAAACCTTACAAATTAATTGAAACCCTTGGCCCATGCAAGCCAACATTGATGATGTGATCAAGTGTGTCTCATCTAAAAACTGTGGTAATCTCAACTCTGTGTAAAAAGCTTTGGAACTAAAGAATCACCACTAAGCATTTGGTATAAATGTAAATTACCAAATACTGTGCTTAATAGAAACCCTTGTCCTCAATTCCTAGTTGTATCCCTGACCCTCCCAGGAATCCCTGATTCTGGCCTAGCTCTTGCTTCTTAAATCCCACCCCCATTCTTGAGCCTCACGGTAGCCCTAAGCCCCCATTTAATAACTCGATCACCTTGAAAAGGTCAAAGTAGAATCTTCTTTTTAGCATCACGAGCCAGGAAATGAATGTAAAACATCACACGTTCACGGCTACAGTGGCTTACTATGCCCAGTCCTGTGTTACTTAATGAAAGTTCATCTTTAGATGCAGACTCCAGCCCAATAATTCAGACATTGTAATAACAGAGACCCAAATGTGAGAAGCATGAAAAAAAAAATCTACCTTCAAGTATTAACTATGCCGGCAAGAGCTAAGGAAATTGATCGTTCAGCCGACGGAATCAGTGGCATTAGGATGGTTTTATGCACCCTAACGTGAACAGCTTGCAGAATTAGAATTGGACATCTGTTGGGATGACTGGGTGGCTCAGTTGGTTAAGCGTCTGCCTTCAGCTCAGGTCATGATCCTGGGGTCCTGGGATCGAGCTCTGCATTGGGCTCTCTGCTCGATAGGTGGCCTGCTTCTCCCACTCCCACTGCCTGCCGCTCCCCTGGCTCATTTTCTCTCTCTCTCTCTCTCTCTCTGACAAATAAATAAAACCTTTAAGAAAATAAAAATAATTTGGGGGGGTTTCCTTTTTTTCTAATTTAAATTCCATTAATTAATGTATAGTGTTAGTTTCAGAGGTAGAATTTAGTGATTCATCAGTTGCACAGAGCACCCACTGCCCCTTCCATCAATTTCCCCCCTTAATTTCCATCACCCCGTTACCCCATCCTCCAACCTGCCTCCCCTCCGGCAACCCGCAGTTTGTTTCCTGGGCTCTCTTATGGTTTATCTCCCTTTTAAAGAAAATTTAAAATTTTTTTAAAAAGATTCACTTATTAAGAAAAAGAATTGGGCATCTGTCATTATACAGGCATCAGTTTGGTAAATACAGTGTGACTCAAAGCAGAGTCAACAGTGTTGACCAGGGATATTCTTGCACACCCATAAGTCACCTCAAGTCATCTGGGAAGCAGATGCTGATGCAATTCCAGAGATTTGCTGGGCGAAGTAAGTGCCTGTGATGGCTAAAACGGAAAGGGAGGTAGAGGATGCAGGGAGAGACTCCAGGCTGCAGGGCAGGTCCAGCACCTGTGACAGGAGACAGAGAAGGAAGATGGGGAGGAAGAGTCTTAGACTGGGGCCCAGCATTCAGAAAATCAGCTCTAGACTGGAAGGTTCCCCATTAGATGAGTCCTGCATCAGGCAGAAGTAGACCGTCTCTATTACCACACTATGCCCAGTCACTGCCTGGTGCAGCCTGGGGAGAGCGTTGCCCCAGCACGGACAGTTAGAAACACCTGTCGCAGCAGGTTTTCATGAAGGATGATCTGAGAGGTGCATCTTCATAAATGCCCCAGTCCACCGCCTCGTGCTGCTCAGATCCTCTGCTCTTATAATCGAGGAGCTGTGGACCTCTCTTCTTGAGGGAAAGTCTTACTGACTTACTTGTGCTCTGACTCAAACCCTCATTTCTGCCGGGTTTGAGCCCTTGGTAATCGTACCCGATTCAAGCCGGGGTTGCTACACATGTCCATTCACTGTTTCAACCAGGCAAGTTCTGCTAAGAAGTACCAGAATGGATTACCTCAGCTGTACCTTATTCTGCACTGCTCTGCTGTATGAGCAGGAGATGGGCAGTCCTATCTCATGCATCTGCTGGCTGGGCTCAGTTATCCCTGCCCTGATGGTGACTCTTCATCTCACCCGCTGGAACATGGTCATGGGGAATCCAAGGTTCCCTGCCAATAGCCATAGCATATAGTTCAATGGAACCCTGGCTGTGTGCCCTGGTAAGAGTGTGCCCCCACTGGATACGAGGACCTCTAACCCCTGTGATCCCAGAGTTGCCCAGGAAGCACCTACTCCCTGAGGGGTCACTGAGAGTAATGATAAGTGAGGCCTCTCTTGATTCCACTTCTTGGGTCTCAGATACTTCCATGTTTCCTGTAGAAGACACATCACTACACAAAGTTCTCTGACTCTATGTCTCTAGTGCATCCCAAAGGAAAGCACCCCTTATTGCCAGCAAGATAGCACCTCAGTTGCACCTCTGGAAGGCCACCAATGGAAGGCCACTTCTGTCAGATGGTGCTGGATATGATATAAGGAGATGCTATGGTCATGGCCCACTGCCACATCTCCTTTGCTCTGAAATGGGTCCCCTGGCTGGCTGCAGTGATGTGTGAGATTATATGCCTATGAATCAGGCATTCTGCAAGTCCCTAGATAGTAGCGTTGGCTGAGGCTCTGTGAACGAGAAAAACAAGCCCATTCCCCAGACAGTTATCGTTTCCTCTGAAGATGAACCACTGGCTCTTCCAGCATGAAAGGAGCCCAGCAGAGTTTATTTGCCATAAAATGATAGACTGGCCTCCTCAAAGAATTGTGCCATTTAGGAGATTCAGTTGGGTCTATTGCTGGAAGGTCAGAACTTCAGAGGGCGTGGTAGTTCAATCAGCCTTGGTAATGGGCATGTATCCTGTTGAGTTCATGGGCAGCCTCTATCTCTACCCCTGTCTAGCCCATTCCATTCATATGTACAATGTATCAATTCTGGGACAGTCAGTGTTGAAGGTTAATATCAACTGGCTACATCCTTGTGTCTAGTTGGGTGTTGAGTATCTTCTATGGATGGTTTCTGATGGACGTTAGTATGTGATCTGAAAGTCTTCACACTTGATGCCCATACCATCCAGTGCTGTTACCCCAGACCTCCTTGACTCTAACCCTCCAGTTGTTGTTTTTTTTTTTTTCCTTCCAGATCCCTGGAACTGCATCCTCAGAATCTATATATTCTCACCTGGGGCTACATTTCCTTCCACACAAAGTCAGTGACAGGATGCCCTCTCCCAGCTTTGCACATTGGAAGATTTTTGTCTCCAGTGTCTTTCAAGGCCGACTCTAAATGTGGCCATACTGTAGCCACTGTCCATTTTCGGCTTGCGTTCACAGACCAGGTCAACTCATGGCAAAGTCTGGCTTCTTCCTCCTCCTTCATCCCGTTATATGAGATTCCCACATAGATGATCATATGTACAAGCTGAAGGAGGGTCACTGGTGTGACCAGGGTGCATGACATAGGTGTCTGGGTTAGTGGTCATGCAGCTTATTCACGGCTTCCGGTCTTGCTTGGCCTCAACATTCCATTTCCATCTTCCTGTGGACTTCTGCTGGACCTGTTTCACTTTAGGACTTGGTGGGATTAACAAAAGCCACCTCATAATGGGCCTTTGTGTATGCACAGTCACTCGGTGCCCTATGGTCAAGCATTCTGGCTCTAATAGGGCCCAGGAACATGCCAGCAGCTATTTCTCAAAGGACAAAGGCAAATAATTCTCTGCAGCCTAGATTCGCTACAGAGCTCCCCCACACAACTCCCCTCCAGCCACCCTCAGTTTGTTTCCTAGAGTTAAGAGTCTCTCATGGGGGCGCCTGGGTGGCTCAGTGGATTAAGCTTCTGCCTTCAGCTCAGGCCATGATCCCATGGTCTTGGGATCAAGCCCCACATCGGGCTCTCTGCTCAGCAGGGATCCTACTTCCTCCTTTCTCACTGCCTGCATCTCTGCCTACTTGTGATCTCTGTCTGTCAAGTAAATAAATAAAATCTTAAAAAAAAAAAAAAAAGGAGTCTCTCATGGTTTGTCTCCTCTCTGATGACTTTCCATTCAGTTTTCTTTCCCTTCCCCTATGGTCTTCCACAGGTGAGTGAAACCATATGATAATTGTCTTTCTCTGTTTGACTTATTTCACTTAGCATTATTTCCCCCAGTTCCATCCACAGCAATGTAAGTGGTAAGTAGTCATCTTTTCTGATGGCTGTGTAATATACCATTGTATATATGAACCACATCTTCTTTATTCCATCTGTCAACGGAATCTTGGCTCTTTCCACAGTTTAACCACTGTGGACATTTTTGCTGTGAACATTGGGGTGCAGGTGCCCCCTTCAGATCACTACATTTGTATCTTTGGGGTAAATACCTAGTAGTGCAATTGCTGGGTCATAGGGTAGCTCTATTTTTAACTTCTTGAGGAACCTCCATGCTGTTTTCCAGAGTGGCTGCACCAGATTGCATTTCCACCAACAGTGTAAGAGGGTCCCCTTTAGCCGCATCTTCACCAACATTTGTTCTTTCCTGACTTGTTAATTTTAGCCATTCTGACTGGTGTGAGCTGGTATCTCATTGTGGATTTGATTTGTATTTCCCTGATGGCTAGTGATGTGGAACATTTTTTCATGTGTCTATTTTGTATGTCTTCTTTGCCATTTGCATGTCTTCTTTGGAAAAATGTCTGATCATGTCTTCTTCTCATTTCTTGATTGGATGATTTGTTCTTTGGATATTGAGTTTGATAAGTTCTTTATAAGTTCTTTATAGATTTTGGATACTAGCCCTTTATCTGATAGATCATTTGCAAATATCTTCTCCCAATCTGTAGGTTGCCTTTTAGTTTTGTTGACTATTTCCTTTGCTGGGCAAAAAGCTTTTATCTTGATGAAGCCTCAAGAGTTCATTTTTGCTTTTATTTCCCTTGACTTTGTAGATGTGTCTAGCAAGAAATTGCTATAGCCAAGGCCGAAGAGGTTGCTATCTGTATTCTCCTCAAGGATTTTGATGGATTTCTATCTCATCTTTAGGTCTTTCATCCATTTTGAGTTTATCTTTGTGTATGGTGTAAGAAAATGGTCCTGTTTCATTCTTCTGCATGTGGCTGTCCAGTTTTCCCAGCACCACTTATTTAAGAGGCTGTGCTTTTTCCACTGGATGTTCTTTCCTGCTTTGTTGAAGATTAGTTGACCATATAATTGAGGATCTATTTCTGATTTCTTTATTCTGTTCCATTGATCTATATATCTCTTTCTGTGACAGTACCATACTGTCTTGATGATTACAGCTTTGTAATAGATCTTGGAGCCCAGCATTGTGATGCCATCAGTTTGGGGTTTGGTGTTTTTTTTTTCCCCCAACATTTCTCTAGATATTCAGGGTCTTTGCTGGTGTTATACAAATTTTAGGATTATCTTTTCCATCTCAGTGAAAAATGTCTATAGTATTTTGATAGGGATTACATTGAATATATAGATTGCTCTGGGTAGTAGAGAGAGGGGAAAGCAGGCTCCATGTGGGCCTCGATCGCAGGACCCTGAGATCATGACCTGAGCCAAAGGCTGAGGCTTAACCCACTGAGCCACCTAGGTGCCCTAGTATAAACATTTTAACAATACTTATTCTTCCAATCCATGAGCATAGAATGTTTTTGCATTTCCTTGTGTATTCCTCAACTTCTTTCATGAGTGTTTTATAGTTTTCTGAGTACAGATCCTTTGCTTCTTTGGTGAGGTTTATTCCTGGGTATCTTATGGTTTTTAGTGCAGTTGAAATGGGATTGATTCCTTAATTTCTCTTTTTTCTGTCTTATTGGTAGTGTATAGAAATAGAACTTATGTCTTGCACTGATTGTATATCCTGCCTAGTTGCTGAATTGCTGCATGAACTCTAGCAATTTTGGGGTGGAGTCTTTTGGGTTTTCCACATAAAGTATCATGTCATCTGCAGAGAGTGAGAGTTTGACTTGCTCTTTGCCAATTAGAATATTTTTTATTTATTTTTGTTGTCTGATTCCTGAGGCTAGGACTTCTAGCCCTGTGTTGAAAAACAGCAGTGAGAATGGACATCCCTGTCATGTTCTTGACCTTAAGGTAAAAGCTCTCAGTTTTCCCCACTGAGAATGACATTTGCTGTGGGCTTTTCATAGATGGCTTCTATAATACTGAAGTATGTACCCTCTTTCCCTACACTGTGAGAGTTTTAATCAAGAAAGGATGCTGTACTTTGTCAAATGCCTTTTCTACATCAGTTGAGAGGATCCTATGGTTCTTGTCCTTTCTTTTAGTAATGTGATGTGTCATGATTGACTTGCAAATGTTAAAGCACCCTTGCAGCCCAGGAATAAATCCCACTTGGTCATGGTCAATAATCTTTTTAATGTACTCTTGTATCTTATTGGCTAGTATCTTGGTGAAAATTTTTGTATCCACATTCATCAGGGATACTGGTCTGCAGTTCTCCTTTTTAGTGGGGTCTTTGTTGGCTTGGGGATCAAGGTAATGCTAGTCTCTTAGAACAAGTTTCAAAGTTTTCCTTCTATTTCTTATTTTTGAAACAGCTTCAGAAGAATAGTATTAATTCCTCTTTAAATATTCGGTAGAATTCCTCTGGGAAGCCCTCCATTACTGCTTCAGTTTCCTTGGTGGCTCTAGGTTTGTCCAGGTCTTCTATTTCTTCTTATTTCAATTTTGATAGTTTTTAAGTTTCCAGGAATACATCTGTTTCTTTCAGATTGCCTAATTTATTGGCAATATAATTGCTCATAATACATTCTTAAAATTGTTTATACTTCCTTGGTATTGGTCATGGTCTCTCCTCTTTCATTCATAATTTTATTAATTTGGCTCCTTTTTCTTTTCTTTTTGATAAGTCTGGCTAGGGGTTTATCAATCTGCTTAGTTCTTTCAAAGAACCAACTTCTAGTTTCATTGATCTGTTCTACTGGTTTTTTTTTTTGTTTGTTTGTTTGTTTCTATTTCATTGATTTCTGCTCTGATCTTTATTACTTCTCTTCTCCAGCTTGGTTTAGGCTTTATTTGCTGTTCTTTGTCCAGCTCCTATAGAAAAGAAATCTCCTTTTGAGATTTTTCTAATTTTTTGAGAAAGGCTTATATTGCTATATATGTCCCTCTTAGGACCACCTTTGCTGCATCCTAAAAGTTTTGAACTGTTTGTTTTCATTTTTATTTGTTGCATGAATTTCTTAAAATCTTTAATTTCCTGGTTGACCAATTCATTCTTTAGTAGGATGCTCTTTAACCTCCAAGTGTTTGAACTTCTTCCAAATTTTCTATTGTGATTGAGTTCAAGTTTCAAAGCACTGTAGTCTGAAAATAAGCAGGGAATAATCCCAATCTTTGGGTACTGGTTGAGACCTGATTTGTGACCCAGGATGTGATCTATTCTGGGGAATGTTCCATGTGCACTAGAGAAGAATGTGTATTCCATTACTTTAGGATGGAATGCTCTGAATATATCTGTGAAGTCCATGTGGTCCAGAGTGTTATTCAAAGTCCTTGTTTCCTTGTTGATTTTCTGCTTAGGTCATCTGTCCATTGCTGTGAGTAGGGTGTTGTAGTCCCCTGCTATTATTGTATTATTATCAATATGATTCTTTAATTTTGCTATTAATTGGTTTATATAATTGACTCCTCCCCAGTTAAGAGCATAAATACTTATAGTTGTTAAACTTCTGGTTTGATGCCATTTTAATCTTCTTTATAAATTTTAATGCTGTAACTTCGGAGAGGTTCTTTGTATTTTGCCTTATTTTTTTTCTCACTGTTAAAATAATATGTTAATTTTTTTAAATGTGGAAAATTATATAACTTAGTAAAGAAGTACTTAGAAATATTATCCCAAATCTTACCATCCTTGGATAAATCATTCTAGTGTTCTGGTGTATTTTCCATTAAGCTTTTCTCTTACTTTTTTCCCTTAAAAAAAAAAAAACTGATTTCAAAGTATGCCATTTTTTTTTGCATAATTTTTTCCCTCCCCAAATGTTTCATTTAATGGGGTAGTATTACCCTTTAAAAAAAGTGTCACTCCCTTAGAAAAATGAAATTGATGTGGACCTAGGAGTTACAGAGATAAGATTACCGCCAGGTCAGAGTGCAGAGAGAAATGGTGGCTAAAGTGTGGCTCTCCTACATGAAACAGGACATGTGCAGACCTAAACCACCTCATCTGTTGAGATGACAGGCTTATGCTCAGAGGAGAGACAGGGAGGTAGTGAAATGGTAAAATGCTGAATTCTTGGAGAAGAAAGAAGAGTCAAGGCCCATAGGGAGTGAATTCCTTCACATTTGTACCACAGTCATGCTCAATGTCATAAGGGGAGGGCATGACTATGTATTTATTTATAATGAGTTTTTAGGTCTACTTCCTATGTCTAGAATTAACTGCATGGTGATAATCATGCCCTAAGGCCAGGATCATACTAAGTTCTTAGGTTGTCAAGTTAAATTTCATTTCCCCAATTTATCCTGCAGTGGGAGCAAGACACCAGAGAAGAAAGCCAATGCAATTTTCTAATGGCTCTCTATGCATGTTTGGATGATTAAGCCTTGGCTACTCCTGGGCTTCTCATGAGAGCCTGGCCTACTGAGAAAAATAAAAAGCTATTTTCATGATGCCAGAGATAGAAGAATTAAGAACTATTTTCTGATTTTTAAAATCCCAAACCAGAGAAGGTATTCATATAAGCTAAAATCAAAGCATCTTTACTGCACCCTTCAACAAGTCTTTAAGTACAGAAGTTACAAATCAAATAAGTTTGCCCATGTGTTAATAATTGTTAAACCAAATAATAGGAATACTGCAGTTTCTCCCTGCTTTTGGATGTTTGACATTTTTCATAATAATAAAAATCCCCCCAAAACTATTTGTCACAACTTTCATGATTTTATAACATTAACTCATAAAAACCTCATGAACTCTTTGTCCATCTTGTTCACCAGTTTATCTCCAGTACCTAGAACAATCCTCCATTAACTTCTCAATTGATTAATTAATTAATTGAGATAAGTGAGTTTCCTCAAAAACAGAGACTCTTTAAATATATTCCAACCCCTCCATGTGTGGATAAATTTCAGGATTCATCTGTATCCTTAACCTAATTAAGAGTAGAAAGTGGAGGATTTTTTTTTCTTTTCTTTTCTTTTCTTTTCTCTTTCTTTCTTTCTTAGTTTCTTCTTTCCTTTCTTTCTTTTTTTAAAAGAGCAAGAAAGAGTAAGGTGGGAAGGGGCAGAGAGAGGGGGAGAGAAAGAATCTTAAGCAGGCTCCATGCTCAGCCCAATTCAGGGCTTGATCTCATGAACCTGAGACCATGACTTGAGCCAAAATCAAGAGTCAGATGCTTAACTGACCCAGGCACCCAAAAGTGAAGGATTTCTACTGCAGTTACAGGTATGTCTTCTTTGTAGAAAACACTAGTGTAGCTATGTCCAGAGTAACAAAGCAGTCAGAGAAAGGAGGGCTGAGGCAGGGAGGTTGGAGGCAAAATAATGGAGGATAACATGTACACCAGAAATAAACTTCAGAAACTCCAACCTCTTGTCTTTCATCATACTCTTCTCCACCCTTCATTTTGCACAGAGAATGCCATCAAAATATTGTGTGCACATAGGCCACCCTTAATTTCCATACAATAAATCATGTATTCCTAAAGGATGTGGTTCCCCAGCCAGAGTTCTCCGGAAACTTTGTGGTTCCTGTAGATTCAGGCTCAAGTGTAATATTAGAGTCCTCTGAAATTCTTTATTGTAGTTTCTAGGGGAAGAAAATAACATTTAAGCTTCCTTTGTGGTGTTTCTTTGCTAAAGAAGGCTTCTTCTGATATAAATCATAGCAATAGTTCTCATTTGATGACTGTTTACTGATGTGAAAAGCAGTGTACAAAAAGCACCTTATTTAATCTTCACAGTGATCCTATAAGAAAAATCCTGACTCCATTTAAAGATGAGAAAACTGAGATTGAATTAAATTAATCAGTTGCCCAAGGCCACAAAACTGGAAAACAGTACAGTAAATTTTGTCTCTAAAACATACACTCTTTACTTATGGAGGGATAATACCCATAAGAGCTCAGTCTGGACACTTCAAGACAAGAACATTTTCTCTTAAATCATTTGTAAAGTTCAAATGGAAACTATGGGATTCCTGAGTACATGATCAGAATTAATTAACTTTATATTCTGTATCTTCTTCTGGGGATGTTAACACAATTATTGAGCAAAGACAGTCCTTTTGACAAATGGTGCTGGAGCAACTGGACATCCATATGCAAAAAAAAAAAAAAAAAGAAAGAAAGAAAGAAATAAAAATATATATTTATTTATTTATTTATTTTAGAGAGGGAGAGAGAGGGGTAGAGGGAAAGGGAATCTCAAGGAGACTCTGTGCTGAGTACAGAGTCCATCACAGGGTTTGATCTCATGACATTGGGGTCATGGCCTGAGGCAAATCCACCACGCAGGCACCCCAGAAAAAAAAATATGAATTTAGACACAGACCTTGTACTCTTCATAAACATTAACTCAAATGGGTCAGAGACCTAAAGTTAAAGTATAAAACTACAAAATTCCTAGAGGAAAATATAAATAATAGATAAATATATAAAACATATAGATAATAGATCAAACAGAAGCATGTAATATATTCTATTAAATAATACAGAAGAATATATGGATAATAGATGAAGTATAAAACTCAAATGACCTCAGGTATGGTGATGACTTTTTAGATACAGCACCAAAGACACAATCCTTGAAAGAAATAATCGAAAAGCTGAACTTTATTAAAATTAAAAACTTGTGCTCTGAAAGACAATGTCAAGATAATGAGAAAACAGAATTGGGAGAAAATAAATTGCAAAAGATGCAACTGATAAAATATATAAAGAACTCTCAAAACTCAACAGTAAGAAAACAAACAACTTAATTTAAACATGGGCCAAAGACCCAATAGACACCTTACTCAAGAAGATATATACACAGGTGGCAAACAAGCATATGAAGAGATGCTCCACACCATATGTCATCAGGGTATTGCAAATGAAATCAACAGGGCCATACCACTACATACCTACCAAAACTGCCAAAATCCAAAACACAGACAACACCAAATTCTGGTGTGGATGTGGAGCAATAGGAACTCTCACTCCTTACTGGTAGAAACAGAATGGTAATGCCACCTTGGAAAATAGTTGGCAGTTTCTTGTATAATGAAATATACTGTATGATCTTGCAGTCGCACTCCTTGATGTGTACCCAAAGGAGCTGAAAACTTATGTCCATACAGACACCTGCACACAGATGTTTATTGCAGCTTTATCAATAATTTCCAAAACTTACAGAACAACCAAGATGTCCTTCAGTAGGTGAATAGATAAATAAATGTTTGTATATCCAGACAATGGAATATCACTCAGCACTAAAAAGAAATGAGCTTGAAAAGTTCATGCCATAAAAATGCAATATATTTGAGAATAACAGCTCAAAAAACACAGGTAGGAGGAAAGCTGTATTGGAATAAGATAATAATACCAGATGGTAACTCAAATCCACAAGAACAAATGATAAATAAGAAAGTTGACATAACAAACTATAAATAGAAACTTTCAACATTTTAAAAAGACATAAAATTATTGAAAGTAATGATTATGACAATGTAATATTGGATTGGTAACACATATGAATATAATATATATAACCATGATAACACAAGGAGTGAAGAAGAATAGAATTATATAGGGTAACCTTTTTATATCTCAGTGGAATTAAATTAGAATAAATCTGTAGTAGATGCTGAGAGTTAAAACATATATGGTAAGTCTGCCATTATGAAAATAATTCCCAAAATTGTGGAAAAATTATTAAAGGAATAAAAACATACCAAAGGTATTCCCTTAATGCAAAAGAAAGCAGTAAAAGAGAACAGTGGAACAAAGAAGACATGAAGCATATAGAAAACATAGAGCAAAATATCTGATATAAATCTAACTATATCAATAATGACATTCAGTGCAAATGGGTTAAACAATCCAATCAAAAGGCAGAAATTGTCAAATTGGATTTAAAAAACTGAGATTCAACTATGTGTTATCTATGATAAACATACTTCCTTTTTTTTTCACCTATTTCAAGTTTCATTTAAATTCTAGTAAGTAGCATATCATGTAATATTAGTTTCAGGAGTAAGTAAAGATACGTTAGTTTCAAAGATACAAATAGGTTGAAAGTAAAAGGACATTAGATATACAAGCAAATAGCAATGAAAGAAAGCTAGAGTGCTCATAATATCAGGCAAAATAGACAATTAAGATAAGATGGGTATTCTATAATGACAAATAGGTCCATCCATCAGGAAGATATAAAAATTATGAACATCTGGGGCGCCTGGGTGGCTCAGTGGGGTAAGCCACTGCCTTGGGCTTGGGTCATGATCTCAGGGTCCTGGGATCGAGTCCTGCATCGGGCTCTCTGTTCAGCAGGGAGCCTGCTTCTCTCTCTCTCTCTCTCTCTCTCTGCCTGCCTCTCCGTCTACTTGTGATCTCTCTCTATCAAATAAATAAATAAAATCTTTTTTAAAAAATTATGAACATCTGTACACCAAACCACAAAATACCTGGAGCAAACACTGAAAGGATTGAAGGGAGAAATAGACAATTCAATAATAATAGATAGAAACTTCAATATCTTATTTTCAAATATGGGTACAACCCAAGAGAATTGAAATTTACATTGCCATAAAAATCTGTACACAAATGTTCATAGCAGCATTATTCATAACAGCCAAAAGAGTGGAAACAACCCAAGTGTCCATCAAGTTAATGGGTCGATAAACAAAAGTTTGTGTATACATAAGGTGCAATGTTACTCAGCCATAAAAAGGAATGAATATCTACACATGTTATTTCAATGAACTTTGAAAGCATCTTGCAAAATGAAACAAGCCAGTCGAAAAAGACCATATCTATATATTGCATGATTCCAGAATTGTCCAGAATAGGCAAATCCATAGAGACAGGAAGGAGATAAGTCATGTCTGGGACTAAGGGTAGGAGTCTTGGGATTGAGCCCCGCATCGGGCTCTCTGCTCAGTAGGGAGCCTGCTTCCTCCTCTCTCTCTCTGCCTGCCTCTCTGTCTACTTGTGATCTCTCTATCAAATAAATAAATAAATAAATAAATAAATAAATAAAACCTTTAAAATAAATAAATAAATGAAAAGACTGACTACTCCTAAGTCAGGGGATTTCTTTTTGGGATGAAGGAAATGTTCTTCAATTAGTGTTGGTAATTGTACCATATAGTAAATATACTAAGAACCACAAAATTGTACATTTTAAAAGGTAAATTTTTGATATGTGACTTGTATCTCAGTAGAAGGAGAGAAGTAGAACAAGGAGGAGGGAGAAGAGAAGAAGGGTGCAGACAGTTCACTTTAGAAAAGCAAGGCAGGGGCACCTGGATGACTCAGTGGGTTAAAGCCTCTAACTTCTGCTCAGGACATGATCCCACGGTCCTGGGATCAAGCCCCACACTGGGCTCTCTGCTCGGCAGGGAGTCTGCTCCCCCACCTCTGCCTTTCTCTCTGTCTACTTGTGATCTCTGTCAAATAAATACATAAAATATTTTTTAAAAAATAAAGAAAAGAAAAGCAAGACAAAGAAAAAGTCTTAAGAAGGAGGGAGTGGTCATAAGTTAAACAAGTTAGATGAAAATGGCAAAGGGTCTCTTGTATTCAGGAGTGGCAAAGAAATTCAAAATACAGTGGCTTCAGAAGTGACTGGGTGATGGCAAAATGGAAACATTGAGATATTTTGTTGTGGAAGAAAGTGTAGTAAATAGAGGGGTGAAGGAAACAGGGAGTGTTTTCTTTTTTAGTGTTGAGAAAGATTTAGGTTAGTGTTGAGAAACAATTCTTCATGGATCTCTTGCATTTTCACATACCTTGCATAGGTAAGGATTGCTTTTCTGCAGAACTCCCTCTTGAGAATGTTTATGTAGTGAAAAGTCTTGGAAGATAGAGATAATGTTTTCCTTGGAGCAAAAGGCAGATTTATTTACTCTCCAGTAAACAAGATAATGTCTCCCTTTGGGGCAAAATTCAGACAGACATACTGTCCATTATAAAAGATGCAGGTTCCCTAGGTTGGGGCTCCTCTCTCTGTAGTGCATTTTATTATCTCTGTGGATATCACCTGACACTCCTCACATTGTCCTTTGGGAAATGGGACTCAGGGAACCCCAATTCCCTGATGCTTATTCTGCTTGTTGCGTGTTGTGAATGATGAAGTCATTTGTCTCAAAAAAAAAAAGGACAGAACAACTCAGCAGAAGATCAACAAAAAATAAAAGACTTGAATGATACTAAAAACCACTATACCTACTAGATATCTATTGACTCCACCCAACAACTGTGGGATATACATTTTTCTCAAGTGTCCACAGACTATCCTCTAGTCTAACCACATGCTGGGCCATAAAAAAAAACCTTCAATGTATTTAAAAAGATTGAAATCATATGAAGTATGTACTTTAATCATGGTGGAATTAAAGTAGAAGTCAATAATAGAAAAATAGGGGAAATTCATAAAAACATGAACGTTTAAGAACATGATCATAAATAGCCAATAGGTCAAAAAAGTCACAGGGGAAGTTAAAAATAATTTGATATGAATGAAAATGAAGACATGAAACCCTAAAACTTAAGAGACACCACTAACATAGTACTTAGATATTTACAGGTATAAATGTCTGTTAAAAAAAAAAAAAGAAAAAGAAAGAAAGAGGGCGCCTGGGTGGCTCAGTGGGTTAATCCGCTGCCTTCGGCTCAGGTCATGATCTCAGGGTCCTGGGATCGAATCCCGCATCGGGCTTCTGCTCAGCAGGGAGCCTGCTTCCTCCTCTCTCTCTCTGCCTGCCTCTCTGCCTACTGTGATTTCTCTCTGTCAAATAAATAAATAATGTCTTAAAAAAAAAAAAAGAAAGAAAGAAAGAAAGAAAAAGGCTCTGAACAGAACATTCACAACAGCCATGTTTTGGTGTCCAAAAGGAAAGAAAACTTTTATTATTATTATTATTATTATTATTGAAACCTAATAGAAACAGAAGAGAAAAGGAATCTACACACACAGATGAAAGTCGTAGTGGGCAATAAATGAGAACAAGGCAAAGTTACATCGAACTGGGTACTTAAAAACATCCAACCTTGTTAGCTGTGGAAATACTCTTTTTTTTTTTTTAAAGATTTTATTTATTTATTTGACAGACAGAGATCACAAGTAGGCAGAGAGGCAGGCAGAGAGAGAGAGAAAGGGAAGCAGGCTCCCTGTGGAGCAGAGCGTCCAATGCGGGGCTCGATCCCAGGATGCTGAGATCATGACCTGAGCCGAAGGCAGCGGCTTAACCCACTGAGCCACCCAGGCGCCCCGGAAGCCCTGTGAAAATAACCAGGCCAGAATCACAGTTGAGAGGCCTGGAAGGAGAGTCCTTCCTTCAGGTGAGACTGACCATTCCCCATAAGGGCCATATGTATAGGACAAATGATGGGAAGTTAGACATTTGTTCACATACGTGCAGTTTGGAGCAAGCTGCATTTCTGTGTTATCATATTTTTGTATTTTCAGGGAGACTGAGCTATGTGGGTCGGCCTCCCCTCCCAGATTCCATTCTGGGTAGCCAGCCCAGCCTAGAGCAGGAGGAGATGTGAGACAAGATTTGTAGCTTTTGGCATCCAGAACAGAAGGATCAGTTCTGACCTGGAGGTCAGATAATACATTTCAAACAACCAGGCTCCCAAGGCTATTCATGTAGCATGAGTCTCAAAAACAACATTTCTTAGCCTGTTGCGTATGTGCAAGTCCGGGGTGGTCAGATATGCAGAGCAAATCACAGAAACGTCAGTCCTTATAGAACAACGCCTACATCAAAAAATAGATAAGATCTCACATCAATAGCCTAACCTTCCACTTTAAGACATTTATGAGCATAGTCAACCTAAAGCAAGCAGAAGGAAGGAAATAATAAAATTAGAATAGAAATTAGTGAAAAAGAGAATTAAAAACCCAATAAAATCAATGAAACCAAAAGTTGGTTCTTTGAAAAGTTTAAAAAAATGGTAAATTTTTAGCTAGACTGATCAAGAAAAGAACAGAGAAGATTTAGATTACTAAAGTTAGGAATAAAAGCAGAGGCATCACTACTGACCCTAGAGAAACTCAAATAAAAGGATGCATCATCTTCCCAAAAGTGAAAGTGAGCACAACTTTCCTATATGTTAAGATCTGTCTCTTCAAAACATAAAATGAAAAACTTCTTGCAAAGGCATTAATGAAAGCCCCTATACTCAGGACTTGTAAAATTTATTGGACTTTTGCCAACATAGGACAAGAGGCACTGCAGACTACTTACCCAAGCCGTTCCCACCTCCCACTGGAAAAAAGAACTTGGTAATAACCAAGGCTTAGATAGGGCCCAAATTAAAATAAAAATGGTAACATTTCAGCAGTTACACAAAAATTTACCACTACATAAAAACAAAATGATCCACAAACATAAAACACCATTAAATTATATTAATTATTTCAGGAACAGCAGCAGTTGAAACCATGACCCACTGCTGTCAGCATTGATGGTGCAGATAATACATTGCAGTCTGAGAATTAATGGAAATTCCTCTCTTTTTGTGCATCAAGGGCAATGGGAATCTTACAGCACTCAGTGACAGCTAGATGTCTTGTATTAGTCTTCAATAAACTCTGCTCACTGGCTAATTTTAGTCTTTGCTTAAAGTAAAATTAGTCTATATAATTGTGCATGAGTCACCCATAATAATTTTTTAAAGGGGCTTGCACAAAGAGGCGTCCCAAATCCTATCAGTGTTTGACAAATCTTCTTTTAGGAATCATTGCTTTGTAACTGCATATTGATTGCCATATATGGATTTGGGCATATAATACATAACCCATTGTCAGCAGGACCTTCTTCCTGTCTTCACATAAAACAAATGGTAAAGCTGACTTGGATCCCAGTCACATGGAAGTCCAACGCTCTTCCATAATTTCTGTCAGTTTCAGGGATGGGAAATAGGTGGGCACATTGCACAATCTTAAGATCTCTTTTTTGGGATCATCTCTTCTATGTAAGAGGTCTCTGTGCTGCATCACAGCAACACAGATGTGAGAGTCAGGCCCCTCTTTACATCTCAACCTCAACAACAAAATCGCCTTGAGAGATGTTTTGGGAAGATAAGCGGGAAGATGGGGCAGGTGGTGGTGAGAGGACAGCAACACAAACACCTTCCCATGCTTAAAATAGCCTTCCCCTTCCTCACCCTCCATTTCCTTCTCTCCCCTCTGCCTGCCCTCTCCCCCCAACTTTGGAGCTTCACCAGCTTTCCTCACCTAGTCCCAAGGAGGTCTCCATCTTGTTTGCTCATCCTAATTCTCCTGTGCCGTCTGCTTTTGGTTTTCTTCTCTCCCTGGTTTAGAATAACAAACAAACTCTGTGGTCTCAGAGAAAAGAGCATTACTACTTCTCTACTACTTCTCTAAAGATATGACCCCTGTGAGTGCACACCCAGGTCTTTGGGATCTCACCTTGAACTTATTCCCAGGGCTGAGCTTTCCCTTGAGAATCAGCTATAATGGGCATGGAGGATTGTGTGAGAATGTGGGACGGTGTTGCTGAGCTACCTGGGTTGAGAGGAGGCTAGAAGCATTTCTTAAGGAAAGCAGTGATTTTTTTTCCCCAGGAGAGGGTGATGGGAACATAGGGAAAGCAAGAGCTAAGTGTGTAGTAAATATTTGCTGAGGAAGAAAGAGCAAAGAGCTGGTGAGCGAAGAGAAAGTGAGGGTAATGAGATAGGATAAAAACTAAAGTGAGGTGGTAACCCTTTTTTAGGAGAAAGGGTGCCTCTTTTACTGAGACAGCATGAAAAGAGATGAGGCAATACAGTTAAGGAGCATTTGTAGGTTTGTATGTAGGTGGCAAGGGTGGTCAATTGTGGGTGTGCTTGTTCAAGGGACTTGCAGTTTCTCAACGAAATCAGGAGTAAAGTCATTTGCTGATGGTCACAAGTGATAGCCCCGCACTGTGATTGGAGATCATTAGTTACTACTTTTTTCCCCAGGTTACACTGTTGTACAATCTTGTCACACCATATGCACCCCCTGATGGATAGGAGCTGATAACAAATATGGCTTGGGGGCGCCTGGGTGGCTCAGTAGGTTAAAGCCTCTGCCTTCAGCTCTGGTCGTGATCCCAGGATCCTGGGATGGAGCCCCACATCGGGCTCTCTGCTCTGCGGAGAGCTTGCTTCCTCCTCTCTCTCTGCCTGCCTCTCCGCCTACCTATGATCTCTGTCTGTCAAACAAATAAATAAAATCTTTAAAAAAAAAAAAGGAAAGAAATATGGTATGGCTCTTGGGCTGTGGTTTTGTGAATCCAGTAAAACAGAAGGATGTGAAGACAAGTCAGCAAATACAGTACGGACCAAAAATGTCATCTAATGGCCTGTGGAGATTGGAAGAAAATTAAGTGGCCCAAAGGACTGGGTATGGCTAAGATTAAACATATTGAGAGCAACAGAGGGAGCCGGAAGAGTAAGAGTGTGCTGACGAAAGCTCCACTTTTAATGGTTAGGATATCAGGTGAAGATCAGCTTTAACTTATGATGTAGCCCGGAGTGTGGCCCATGGGAATCGATTTTGCAGACTGTGGATGAAAATCCATGGTGTTGGGGCTCCTGGGTGGCTCAGTTAGTTAAGCAACTGCCTTTGGCTCAGGTCATGATCCCAGAGCTCCAGGATTGAGTCCCGATCGGGCTCCCAGCTCCATGGGAAGGCTGCTTTTCCCTCTGACCCTCTCCCCTCTCATGCTCTCTCTCACT
Organism: Mustela lutreola; assembly: GCF_030435805.1. NCBI lineage: Eukaryota > Metazoa > Chordata > Mammalia > Carnivora > Mustelidae > Mustela > Mustela lutreola. The sequence continues at coordinate 148,261,527 of NC_081294.1, forward strand.
GTCTCTCTCTCGAATAATAAATAAATAAAATCTTTAAAAAAGAAAGAAAGAAAATCCATGGAGTTGAGAAGGTCAAGGGGCTCAGAAGCTAGGATGCGTCATTGACAATGCTTAGTTAGATGTTTCAGGATGTGGCTAGCTGGGGATAAATAGGAAAACTGAGACAAATGTCCAGACCCCTCGGCCAGGAGGCTGGAATCCAGCAGTAATAACGTTGTGGAGAAGAAAAACACTCCAGGAGTTCACCAAATACTAAATTTTAACTCTTGAAGTGAAGTCATAATTTACATGGAATAAATACCAAAAATCACTCGTTTCATATAGGCATCAGAGTCGATCCTCAAGGGAGAACAGGTGAGAGAAAAAATAGAATGAGTGACACAGCAGCAGAGAAAAAAGTTGACTACAACTTCTCAAAACGTTATGCTTCATAAAGTCAAGGCATACTCCAAAGCCCAAGAGGTTGGTGTGTCCAGATTTGGGATTTTTTTTTTTTTAATATAGGTTAGAAAGACAGTGGGTTGAGTCCCTGTTCTCGAATATTGAGCTCTTGGAAAACCCAGTAGTGACCAATATTGGAAGTTATTGACAGTTAAAGCAAGAGATGCTTCTCTAAAACCAAGAAAACAGATGCCTTCAGTGAAAACCATACACATTCGCACACACCATCACAGGCATAATCTTCACGCTAAAAGGCAATCACCATGCAAAAGAGACAGATGATTGAAAAAATAACTTACAAGTGCTTGACGGAAGTTTTCTTTCTGTACTAAACATTCACAGTGAAATTCCTGAGATACATGAGGAAGGAGAACATCCGTAGCCACCATATGTAGAGCAGTATAAAAGCTCTGGAGACTTTTTGCTCTGTTTCTTCAGAACACATTGGCCCCTCTGTTGATTTTGCAGATCAGCATCTTCCGAAGAAATATTTATTACCTGTCCTTGGGCGCCTGGGTGGTTTAGTTGGTTGAGGGACTGCCTTCAGCTCAGGTCATGATCTTGGAGTCCTGGGATCGAGTCCCACATCGGGCTCCTGCTCAGCCTGGAGTGGGCTTCTCCCTCTGACCTTCCCCCTCTCATGCTCGTTTGCTCTCATTCTCTCTCTCTCTCTCTCTCTCTCTCTCAAATAAATACATAAAATCTTAAAACAAACAAACAAAAAAAATGGAGTTCCACTGACCAGTGAACTAGGAAAATCTGTCAGGACTGTGTGATTCCTGGCCAGTCCTAAGAAGGAAGATGAATATTGTATTTTGCATCTCAGTCACTACTCAAGGTTTCTGGGACAAAAGCTAAGGAAGAAACAATTCCTGAAAAGAATGATATCCAGACACTTGATAAACCCAAAACCTCTACTCAGGACCTCAAGTAGATTTAGTTTAATTGTGAACTATTTGACAGCAAAGTTGTTAAAATTGATTAAATAATGAAAATTTTGTTTTCAGTGCCAGCGTTTGGTTAAAAAAGAAAGAAGGAGGGGCGCTGGCTGGCTCAGTGTGGGGAGCATGCAACTCAATCTTAGAACTGTGAATTCAACGCCTACGTTGGGTGTAGAGATTACTCAAAAATAAAACCTTTTTTTAAAAAGAAGGAAGCATAGGGGCACCTGGTGGGCTCAGTGGGTTAAGCCTCTGCCTTCAGCTCAGGTCATGATCTCGGGGTCCTGGGATCGAGCCCCACACCAAGCTCTCCACCCAGCGGGGAGCCTGCTTCCTCCTCTCTCTCTGCCGGCCTCTCTGCCTTCTTGTGATCTCCGTCTGTCAAATAAATAGATAAAATCTTAAAAAAAAAAAAAAAAGAAGCACAATGAACTAGAATTTATCTGTTCTTTTACTCACTTATTCAAGATGTATTTAAGCTAGACACGAGAGATAGATACACTGGTGAGCATAATGAAAAGAAAAAAAGTGTTTTTAGCAAAAGTTACTTGCAGGTATTAAGATTTTGATACCCCTGGTAGGAGGCAGACATGTTTCTTGTTTTTCATTTCTTTGGAAAACTTTAGATGGTGGTTTTATCTGTATATACTGCAGTCGTTAAATATTTGTAAATCAGATATGGTGTATCACCTTACACTAATATAACACTATCAATGTTTAGAAACAAAACAAAACAAGGCAGCAAGCCAAAGGAAATACTCCTGTTGCTTGTTTGCTGAAAAGTGCTTTGTTTTCAGCATTTCTTAAAATGGGAATGCATCTTGCTTAATTCAGCCGGAAGGGGGAAATGTACATTGTGAGACAACTTGTCTGCTTGAGACCCGCAGGGCTGTTGTCCGAATAGCCTCCTTTGGGAAGCTGTACATTTCATCAGTAAAGATGCCAGTTTAGAGGCAAGAATAATCCAGTCCTCTGTAGTGATTAACCACTGATTAGCATGAACTCAGAAGAAAGATCTCCTGTCAAAATTCACTCCATTAGAGTGGGCATTGAAACCACCATGGTGAGAGCTGCAAGCTTTCTGAGCTCCATCCCTTGCCCTTTGAAAGCACCAGGGAGTTTTTCTGCATTTATGGTGTAGGAATGCAGGCTTTTTTCTCTGGAGGAGAGCGCAGTCTTGAAAGAGGGCACACAGAGAGTATCAGCCAAGGGCTGGGGCTCAGAGCCGATCCCACGGTGGAATGAAAATTAGCTCAGCACTCATTCTTCTGGATCTGTTGATACTGCTGAAATCTTCTTCCTTCCACTCGTGGACTCTGTGGGGAAATTGAGGATAACGCTCAGAAGGGTTGAAGTCCAACGATTTGAAAGCTTCTGAGAGTTCCACGCGCTTTCTGAGAATCCTGATCTTTCTGAGTATTTCGATCGCGCCACTAATTGTAAATCTCACTTCGGCTGCCTACGTCCAGCAGGCTCCACAGAAAAGAACAATCCTACAGGGAAGGCGTATTTCTTTTGCAGCTGCTGAATGTACATGAACTCTGCCAAATGCCATGATTCACCTCCCAAATTTAAATTTAAACCACTGGCTGAGTCTTCTAAATGTTCCAATGAAAACCTAGGCAATTAGCAAATATTTTACATGTTACATATTATACAGAAACCATCTTACAGGCACTCATTCAAAAGGAGAAAACTTAGTGTCACATGAAAGGAAAACCTATCTAGACATCCTTGGGGTTGCTGAAGGAGCAATGATAGATTTTTTTTCTAGAAGTAGTTGAGATAGATTTTTTTGTATCAGTCAGCTCTTGCTAGTAGGACATTGGATGGCAAATGCAGAAATCTAAAACAAAGCAGTTTAGGCAAAAAAGAAATTGCTTTTGCATCTAGCTGCTACTGGATCCAGGACCCGCAATGATCTTGCTAGCAATCTTTCTTATACCTTCTCTCTTTCTCCATCTCTGCTCTGCTTTCCTCTATGTTGGATTCAACCTCAGGCAAGGCATTCTTCCATGTGTAGGAAAGATGGTCGTCAGTAACTACAGGCTTAATTCAACCAGGCTAATAACCTTAAGGAAGGAGATCACCATTCTCCCAATAGTTTCTTCTCAAATCATGGGAATGACCCTGGTTGGCCTGCCCAGGGCAGGTGCCTATCGCTGTTCCAGCCTCCTGAAGGTTGTGCTATACTTAGCCATGCCTGGCTCATGGGCCCAATGTAGAACTGGGGGATGGATCAGCATCTCAGGGAACAAACCCATAGATAATCAGGACACATGAGGAATGGTTCCCAGAAGGCTACATGGCAGGCACCTATCAAAATAAGCGAGAAAGGATGTCGGTCTGCTAAACACAACAGGAAGAATCGAGAGACAAGGTCAAGTTACCTCTCATGATAAGTTTGTATTTCAAGGGGCACCTGAGTGGCTCAGTAGTTAAGCGTCTGCCTTAGGCTCAGGTCAAGATCCTGGGGTCCTGGGATGGAGCCTCTCACTGGGCTCCCTGCTCAGTTGGGGAGCCTGCTTCTCCCTCTCCCACTCCCCCTGCTTATGTTCCCTCTCTGGCTGTGTGTCTCTCTGTCAAATAAATAAATAAAATCTTTTAAAAAATATATTATATTTCTAGAATTCCTGTGGAGATAAGGGAGGTCAGGAAACAAGCTTCAAGAGTCTTCATGGGAAGCGAAGCACAGTTCCTGATACAGGGGCTCCTCCAGGAGCCAGTCTGACTGTAGATCTAGAACAAAACATCCGCTCTAGAAATTGCCATTTGACAGTCATACAACAGATGAAGCTATGCTCCCTCTCATAGGTCTGGTTCATTTTGATGCTTCCTTTTTTTCTGTCTCTGTAACTACTAACTCATTACTGCTGTTCATTTTCTTCTCTCTAATGCCTTTTAATGCCTTGTAGCTTCTGTTTATTGCTTTCTTTACATGCATTTCTCTTCTGAGCTACTATTTTTCCCCATTATATTAATTTCTGCTTTTCCCATATTTCTGCCAGTTTTCTTGAGCACTTCTCTGCTATTCTTGTCCTAGCATTTTTTCCAGTTGGATAGCTCGTTAATTTCCCATCTTTCCTGTTTTCTGATACATACAATCAAGGCTATAAAAGGCCCTCTGAACTCTGCATGATCAGTATCCCCCAAATTTTGATATGCAGGGCTTTCTGTGTCCTTCAGCTCCAAGTATTGTAGAATTCTCATTATAATTTCTTCTTTATCCTGTGACTGTAAAAAATCTGTTGGGGGAAGGGGGCACCTGGGTAGCTCTGTGGGTTAAGCCTCTGCCTTCACCTCAGGTCATGATCCAGGGTCCTGGGATCGAGCCCCACATCAGCTCTCTGCTCCGTGGGGAGCCTGCTTCCCCCTCTCTCTATGCCTGCCTCTCTGCCTACTTGTGATCTCCGTCTGTCAAATAAATAAATAAAAACGTAAAAAAAAGAAAAAAGAAATCTGTTGTGGTAGTATAGTATACATAAACTGCATAACTCTTGAAGTGAGCAGGCTAATGAATGTTATATATGTTTTATACCTGTAGAGCCTAGATCAAGTTATAGAACATGTCCCCCTGGTATTCCAAAGAGCTCCTTTATGCCCCTTCCTGATGACTACTGCCCTAGAAGTCAGCACTGTCGACTTTTAGTATCATGGATTCATTTTACCTCTCCTTGAACATCCTCTCAATTGGCATCGCACCCCCCATCTCATTCCTGTGAGAGCAATTCATGTTGTAGCATCTCTTTCCCACCCTCTCTTCATTACTGGCAGGGAATGCATTTATTCATTCATACTACCCTTGGTGCATATTTGGTTTGTTTCTAGTTTGGGGGTATTATGGATAAAACTACTATGGGTGTTCTTGGGGCACCTGGGTAGTTCAGTCGGCTAAACGTTTGCCTTTGGCTCAGCTCATGATCCCGGAATCCTGGGATCGAGCCCCACATCGGAGGGGAGCCTGCTTCTCCCTCTCCCTCTACCCTCCCCCTGCTCATGTTTTCTCTCTCTCTCCCTCGCACATTTTCTCTCAAATAAATGAATGCAATCTTGGGGAAAAAACCTACTATGAATGTTCCTAAAAATGTGTTTTGCTGGATATATGTCCTCATTTCTCATGTATATACCACTAGCAGAGTGGCTGGGTCTTCTGGTAGGCATATGATCAACCTTATGAGGTACTTCCAAACTTTTTTTCCATTGCAGCTTAACCAGCTTTTACTCTCACTCGTCATGTGTGAGTTCTGATCATTCTACATCACATCAGTATTTGATATAGTTAATTTTCTTTTCTTTCCTTTCCTTCCCTTCTCATCTCTTTCTTTCTTTGAGAGAGACAAGAGGTGGGGAAAGGCCAGAAGGAGGGAGACAGAGAACTTAGTTAAGCGGGCTCCACACTTAACACAGAGCCTGATGTGGGGCTCAATCTCGCAACCCTGCGATCATGACCTGAACTGAAATCAGCAGTTGACTGCTTAACCAACTGAGCCACCCAGCCACCACCTTTTCTTTTCTTTTTTAAATTTTAGCTATTCTGGCTATGTGCCTAGTATCTTAAAGTCCTTTTAGTCTGCATTTCCCTAAAATTTCCATGAAATGCATTTCATTTAATATTGAATGCCTTTATTATATGCTTGCCGGCTACTTGTCTATTTTCTTTTATGACTGTTCATTCAAACCCTTTGCCTATTTCTGAGCTGGGTTGTCTTCTTATGATCGAGCTATAAGAGTTTTTTTCCATACTCAGGATAAGTCCTTCACAGATGGGTAGATTGTGAATTTCTCCTCCCAGTCTCAGGCTTGCCTTTTCACTCTCCAAATTAACTCTTTTGATGAATAAAACTGAGTAACAATGAAATCTAATTTTTTGTCTTTCACTGGTTGTGTAAGAAATCCTTGCCTACCCCCAAGGGCATGAAGATATTCTCTTATATTTTCTCTTAAAAGCTTTCTTGTTTTATCATTTACATTGAATTTCATGTTAATATTTGCATATGGTATTATACAGGAATCAAAGTTCATCTTCTTTTTCACATGGCTATCCAACAGACCCAGCATCATTTATTGAAAAGAGTGTTGGGAAGATAATCCTTTCCTCTTAGTGAACTGCAGTGACTTTTTGCTGGGAGTCTGTTTCCGGACTCTGTTTTGTTCCATTGGCTAGTCTTGTGCCTGTATCACATTGTCTTATTTAATGCAGCTTTATGATAAGCCTTAAAATCTGGTAGTCTAGGGGCGCCTGGGTGGCTCAGTGGATTAAAACCTCTGCCTTCGGCTTGGGTCATGGTCCCAGGGTCCTGGGATCGACCCCTGCATCGGACTCTCTGCTCAGCGGGGAGCCTGCTTCCTCCTCTCTCTCTGCCTGCCTCTCTGCCTCCTTGTGATCTCTGTCTGTCAAATAAATAAATAAATAAATAAATAAATAAATAAATAAAATCTTAAAAAAAAAATCTGGTAGTCTAAATCCTCAAACGTTTTTCTTCTGCAAAATTGATTTGGTCATTCTCAAGTCTTTGCATTATCATATGAATGTTTAAATCAGTTTATCAGTTTTCCACAAACAAAAAAAACCTGCTGGGATTTTGATTGGGATTATATGAAAGCTATAGATAAATACAGAGAGAAATGACCTTTAATCAACAGTGAATCTTTCAATCCATGAAAGTAGCATATCTCTCCTTTACTCAAGTCTGCTTTAATTTTCTCATTTTTTCACCTAGAGTTTATTTCTGGATATTTGATTATTTAGCTATCAAAAATGCTATTTTTAAAAACTGTTATGTTCTGATATTTACTGCTAGTATATAGAAATACAGTTGATTTTTGCATGTTGACCTTGTATCCAGAGACCCTAATTTCATCTATGAATTTATTTTTTTTATTTTTATTTTTTTAGATTTATTTATTTATTTATTTATTTGACAGAGAGAGAATTTATAAGTAGGCAGAAATAGGCAGAGAGGCAGGCAGAGAGAGAGGAGGAAGCAGGCTCCCCGCTGAGCAGAGAGCCCCGATGAGGGCTGGATCCTAGGACCTGGGGATCCTGACCTGAGCTAAAGGCAGAGGCTTTAACCCACTGAACCAACCAGGCGCCCCTCATCTATGAATTTAAATAGGTGTGGAATTTTGTTTTGTTTTGTTTTGTTTGTTGTGAGATGGAGATAGTTTGGATTTCCTACATATGCTTTCATGTTATGTGGACAGAATGGCAATTTTATTACTCCCCTTCCTAAGTCCATGCCATTTGTTTATTCTTCTTGCCTTAGAGCACCCGTGCATTTTTTTTTTCTGGCATGCTTTTAAGATCTTCAGAGCCTTTGAGGGTTTCTGCTCTCTTTATTGTTAGGTTCTCTAATTTTGCTGCCCTCTGCTGTAGAGAAAAATCAGAGAGTGGGGTAACAGAAGACAAGGAAAACGTGTTTCTAGAAGATTGCTCACACTTCTGATAATCACGTAGTTCATAAAGAGAGAGAATGTTCATTACTTCTCCCCTGCCACATCATGTGCTGTATAGGACCACCCTTAGATCTCCTGTCCTGGTTCCATGCTCTGGAAGGGTCCACAAATCACACACACACACACACACACACACACACACACTACACTTATCAGTTGATACCTGGGATTTTTCCATTTCTAAGGAAAGTCTTCTCCTCTTCTCTTACCCTTTGTGTTTGAAACAGAAAGTGACGGCCAGACCCTTGAAGGTGTGTGGGTTGCACCGTTGTTGGCACCAAAGAAATGTACTGCTTTAGAATGAAGTTCTTCCAAGAAAGAAACCCTAAGCCCAGCAGGAGAAGAGAAATCATAAAGATCAGAGCAGAAATCAATGAAATAGAAACCAAAAAAACAATAGAACAAATCAACGAAACTAGGAGCTGGTTCTTTGAAAGAATTAATAAAATTGATAAACCCCTGGCCCGACTTATCAAAAAGAAAAGAGAAAGGACCCAAATAAATAAAATCATGAATGAAAGAGGAGAGATCACAACTAACACCAAAGAAATACAAACTATTATAAGAACATACTATGAGCAACTCTACGGCAATAAATTTGACAATCTGGAAGAAATGGATGCATTCCTAGAAACATATAAACTACCACAACTGAGCCAGGAAGAAATAGAAAGCCTGAACAGACCCATAACCAGTAAGGAGATTGAAACAGTCATTAAAAATCTCCAAACAAACAAAAGCCCAGGGCCAGACGGCTTCCCGGGGGAATTCTACCAAACATTTAAAGAAGAACTAATTCCTATTCTCCTGAAACTGTTCCAAAAAATAGAAATGGAAGGAAAACTTCCAAACTCATTTTATGAGGCCAGCATCACCTTGATCCCAAAACCAGACAAGGATCCCACCAAAAAAGAGAGCTATAGACCGATATCCTTGATGAACACAGATGCGAAAATACTCAACAAAATACTAGCCAATAGGATTCAACAGTACATTAAAAGGATTATTCACCACGACCAAGTGGGATTTATTCCAGGGCTGCAAGGTTGGTTCAACATCCGCAAATCAGTCAATGTGATACAACACATCAATAAAAGAAAGAACAAGAACCATATGATACTCTCAATAGATGCTGAAAAAGCATTTGACAAAGTACAACATCCCTTCCTGATCAAAACTCTTCAAAGTGTAGGGATAGAGGGCGCATACCTCAATATCATCAAAGCCATCTATGAAAAACCCACCGCAAATATCATTCTCAATGGAGAAAAACTGAAAGCTTTTCCGCTAAGGTCAGGAACACGGCAGGGATGTCCGTTATCACCACTGCTATTCAACATCGTACTAGAGGTCCTAGCCTCAGCAATCAGACAACAAAAGGAAATTAAAGGCATCCAAATCGGCAAAGAAGAAGTCAAATTATCACTCTTCGCAGATGATATGATACTATATGTGGAAAACCCAAAAGACTCCACTCCAAAACTGCTAGAACTTATACAGGAATTCAGTAAAGTGTCAGGATATAAAATCAATGCACAGAAATCAGTTGCATATCTCTACACCAACAGCAAGACAGAAGAAAGAGATATTAAGGAGTCAATCCCATTTACAATTGCATCCAAAACCATAAGATACCTAGGAATAAACCTAACCAAAGAGACACAGAATCTATACTCAGAAAACTATAAAGTACTCATGAAAGAAATTGAGGAAGACACAAAGAAATGGAAAAATGTGCCATGCTCCTGGATTGGAAGAATAAATATTGTGAAAATGTCTATGCTACCTAAAGCAATTTACACATTTAATGCAATTCCTATCAAAGTACCATCCATCTTTTTCAAAGAAATGGAACAAATAATGCTAAAATTTATATGGAACCAGAAAAGACCTCGAATAGCCAAAGGGATATTGAAAAAGAAAGCCAACGTTGGTGGCATCACAATTCCGGACTTCAGGCTCTATTACAAAGCTGTCATCATCAAGACAGCATGGTACTGGCACAAAAACAGACACATAGATCAATGGAACAGAATAGAGAGCCCAGAAATAGACCCTCAAATCTATGGTCAACTAATCTTCGACAAAGCAGGAAAGAATGTCCAATGGAAAAAAGACAGCCTTTTCAATAAATGGTGCTGGGAAAATTGGACAGCCACATGCAGAAAAATGAAATTGGACCATTTCCTTACACCACACACAAAAATAGACTCAAAATGGATGAAGGACCTCAATGTACGAAAGGAATCCATCAAAATCCTTGAGGAGAACACGGGCAGCAACCTCTTCGGCCTCTGCCGCAGCAACATCTTCCTAGGAACAACGCAAAAGGCAAGGGAAGCAAGGGAAAAAATGAACTACTGGGATTTCATCAAGATCAAAAGCTTTTGCACAGCAAAGGAAACAGTTAACAAAATCAAAAGACAACTGACAGAATGGGAGAAGATATTTGCAAACGACATATCAGATAAAGGACTAGTGTCCAGAATCTATAAAGAACTTAGCAAACTCAACACCCAAAGAACAAATAATCCAATCAAGAAATGGGCAGAGGACATGAACAGACATTTCTGCAAAGAAGACATCCAGATGGCGAACAGACACATGAAAAAGTGCTCCATATCACTCGGCATCAGGGAAATACAAATCAAAACCACAATGAGATATCACCTCACACCAGTCAGAATGGCTAAAATCAACAAGTCAGGAAATGACAGATGCTGGCGAGGATGCGGAGAAAGGGGAACCCTCCTACACTGTTGGTGGGAATGCAAGCTGGTGCAGCCACTCTGGAAAACAGCATGGAGGTTCCTCAAAATGTTGAAAATAGAACTGCCCTATGACCCAGCAATTGCACTATTGGGTATTTACCCTAAAGATACAAATGTAGTGATCCAAAGGGGCACATGCACCCGAATGTTTATAGCAGCAATGTCCACAATAGCCAAACTATGGAAAGAACCTAGATGCCCATCAACAGATGAATGGATCAAGAAGATGTGGTATATATACACAATGGAATACTATGCAGCCATCAAAAGAAATGAAATCTTGCCATTTGCAACAACATGGATGGAACTAGAGCGTATCATGCTTAGCGAAATAAGTCAAGCAGAGAAAGACAACTATCATATGATCTCCCTGATATGAGGAAGTGGTGATACAACATGGAGGCTTAAGTGGGTAGAAGAAGAATAAATGAAACAAGATGGGATTGGGAGGGAGACAAACCATAAGTGACTCTTAATCTCACAAAACAAACTGAGGGTTGCCGAGGGGAGGGGGTTTGGGAGAAGGGGTTGGGATTATGGACATTGGGGAGGGCATGTGATTTGGTGAGTGCTGTGAAGTGTGTAAACCTGGTGATTCACAGACCTGTACCCCTGGGGATAAAAATATATGTTTATAAAAAATAAAAAAATTATAAAAAAAAAAAAAAGAATGAAGTTCTTCAACTGTATAACCTTTTTGTAACACCTAAGTTACAAACAAGAAGACAAATTGATTAACTTTTCACACTTTCCTCTTGGTAGCGTGAATACAATATAGCGTGAATACAATAGATGCTTTCATAAGGAAGTATCCATTCCCAGGAATGTTATGCAACATCCGTTTTCTTCCTTCTTAATATCTTTCAGTGCCCGATTTCAGAAATACCATGAATCAGGACATTCACAACAGTTTCACAGAGCAACTGAGATTGCTTTACCATATTAAAAATGTATATTCACTTACATTGTATATTTTTAGGTTTGATCTGTAACGCCTTTGATGAATGATGTAAATTGTCAATTTAACGGGTATTGAATATTAAAACTCCAAGTCATCCTATTTTTATAACAAGAGTTAATAAAATGTAATTAAGCTTTCAAAGTACTAAATGAAAAATTTGGTTCTATTAAATGATTTTGATTTAAGTTTTTCACATTACCCATACATTCTATTCTCCTTCACATTTTAATAGATCATTTTGAATATTTTAGGAGAAAGTAACTTTTAAAATAAGAGTGATTTAAAATTTAAATCGTGGGATTTTACATTTATTTTAATTCACTTATATCAAAATATTTTCTAATTTTGTACACTTCGAATACATATACATGTTTAAATTCAGAATCATTGCTTTCAATAGGACATAAATTATATGAATATATTAATTTCATAGTAGAATTAAGCAATTTTGCTGAAATGACAGAAAAAATACATTTTACGAAATAAATATATTTTCTAAATTATTTATGTCATACATCAATGAGTAGTTTTAAAACTTTATTGTCTTTAGTGTTTTACCAACTTGCAATTACATAAGATCACACTTCATGAAAATTTTTGTTTTGTTTTTCTGAAGTTATGTCTGAAATAAGAAAATGGAACATATTTTACTTTACACTTTCTAGTTTGACTTATTGATTTCTAACCATTCTTTGCATGTTCTAGACACAACATGTATGGTTTGCAAACGTCACATGTATGGTTTGCAAATGTTCTCTCACATTTGGTGGGTTGTCTTTTCACTTTCTCGATAGTGTCCTTTTAAGGACAAAAGTTTCTAATTTTGAAATCCAGTTTATTTATATGTTCTTTGGTGGTTTGTGCTTTTGGCGTCATATATAAAAAACCATTGTCTGATCAAAAGTTGTAAAGAAAAAAAAAGTTGTAAGGATTTTGCCTGTGTTTTCTCATGAGAGGTTTACACTTTCAGCTCGTACATTTAGGTCTTAGATCCATTTTGAGTTGATTTATTTTTACCTGTGAGCAAGTGGTCTGACCCCTTTGTTTGTATGGGGATGTCCAGCCTTGGCAGTCCTGTCAAAAAAATCAATTGAATTGTCTTGGTACTCCTGTCAAGAAAACCAACTGCCCATAAACATGAGGATTTATTTCTCAACTTTATTTATTGATTCGCATGTCTATCCTTATGCCAGTATTATATACTGTCTTAATTACCGTAGCTCTATAGTAAATTTTGAAATTGAGAAGTGTCAGTCCCCCAGTTTGTTTGTTTGTTTTGTCCAAGATTGTTTTGGCCATTGTAGGTCCTCTGCTCTTCCCCCATGAACTTCAGGATCACCTTGACAATTTCTGGGGTCCCTGGGTGGCTAAGTCGATTAAATGTCCAGCTCTTGATCTCAGGGTCAGGAGTTTAAGCTTAATGTTGGGCTCCATGCTGGGCATGAAGCCTTCTTAAAAAAAGAAAAACAGAACAAAACCAAACCTTGTCCATTTTTGCAAAGAAAGCAACTGGAATTTTGATAGATTTTGCATCTCCTCAGTAACTAATTTTAATTAAACTTTTTAACATTTCTACATATGATATGTAGATCTTCAGCTCCCACAAATATAAAGTTGGGCATGACTTTATTTATGCTATTTTCATAACTCACACTGACCCTATGGGGAAGATATTATAAAGGAACTTTCTCAAGATCACACAGCTAGTAAGTGGCTGAAATGGACTAAGTGCCCTTGTAGGTTTGGTTCCCCAAACTGTAACTTTCTCATGGTATTATGCTATCTCTAATAATAATATCATATAGTTTTAGAATTATAGATTTTTATATTTTCTTGCATATTGTCATTATGCACAAAAACTATGTTGAGAAAGGATAAAATTATCACTTCCTAGTTTGCTGTCATAGCACATCATATCTACCTTTATTATTGTAACTCTCCTCATGCTATTTGCCTTTTCTTCACCACACTCAGTGCTTTCAGGACAGTGTCTATGTCTGGGTATTCCTGTATGTGATGGCTGAAGGAATACATGATCATTCAGAGGCTCGTGTCATAAATTCCTTTATTCTGGAGTGTGGTTCGTGTCCCCCCACCTACTCTGGCAAAGCTCAAAGGCCGAGCCAGAGTTTTGTTCACAGTAGGTGCTCAAAGCTTAAAACTTATGGTCCAGGAGGCCACCTTCCTGGGTCCAAGAAGAAGAACCAACATATCTTGAGAAAACAAATATATGCAGTTCACAGAGAAGAGAGAGAAGTAGCCCACCAGAAAGTAGGAAAAGGCATTCAACGTCTCTGCTGGTCAGAGAGACCCAAATGAAACAAGAATTTGCCTTATGCCTCTGAAACTAGCAAAGGGTGAAAAGTTGACAAAACCCAGTTAGGTAAGAAATATGAAGCAGAACAGCAAGCAGTGGTTCTATACATATATGTATTTTTTAATTTTAAAATTTAAATTAGGACATAGAGAAATGGGCCCTCTCGTGCAGTCTTGGTGAGAATGTAACTTGGTACAACTTTTCTGAAGAGCATTTTGGCAATGAGTATTAAATTGTAAAATATAAATGTAAATGTAAAATATAAATGTGCTTGGGAAAAATAAGTAAATAAATAAATGTGCTTGGATGTTGCCTGTCCACACTTTTCTTTACAAGTGTGCAGTGTTGGGAGAGATAGTTCTTCTTGGGCATCTCGTACATTTTTTGCTGGGGAGGGGGGTGGGAGGGAGAGGGGTGAGGGGAGGTGCCAAGACTGCAAGACCCCCCCCTACTCTGTCCTTGGGGCCAATTCTCAGGATTATCTTGCACAGCTGGTCAACCGGAGGGATACGTTAACGTCTTCCTTTCGACCAAGAACAGACTTGTTTAGTGCCTGCTATAAAACCAGCAGAGGTTCCAAGCTCAGTGCTCCTCTGAGGCCACTCAAGCCCACTCCGTGTGTGGCATCACCATGGCTCACATCATGGCCATGGGACCTGGAGGCACAGGGGAACCACACAGCCATGTTGATGTTCGTGCTGCTTGCTATGCAATGAGTAATAAGCCCTTTATCTCTGGGGAAAAAAATTATCAGACCCATTTTCTACAGATAAGCAAAGGGACCATCCCAGATGACATGGTCATTTACTGGTGGAGACAGGAGAGCCCAGACTGAGAGTCTATCACAAAACACAGAACACCTGGATAAGCATTTTGAGCGGGAAGGATGGGAGCAGCTCTCATCGTCAGACTTCATTTAGTTCGTTTACGTCATTTGCTCTGAAAATATCCACACTGTTGCCCACCCCAGCTACCAGATTACTCTCTAGGACAGCAGTTCTCCAAGTATGATCGCCAGGACCAGAAGCATCAGCATTCTCCGATAAATTGTTAGAAATTCAAGTTCACAGGCTTTAACCCAGACCAGCTGAACCTTTGCAACCTGTGTTTTAACAGGCCTGTGGTGATTCTGATGCATGAGAAAGTTTGCAATACACTGCTCTGTGCACAGTCCTACCCCACCTTCTCCAGCTGGGTTTGAGGGTCACTAAGGGACTCCTGGGTTTATTCCCACACCTGTTTGTGCTGGTGTACTTGTCATTCCATTTACATATTTTCATTAACTATTGGGGCACCTGAGTGGCTCAGTCGTTAAGTGTCTGCCTTAGGCTGAGGTCATGATCCCAGGGTCCGGGGATCAAGACCCGCATCACATTGGACTCCCTGCTCAGCGGAGAGCCTGCTTTTCCCTCTCCCTCTGCCCCTCGCCCCCTGCCCATGCTCTCTTTTATGGTCTCTCTCAAATACATAAGTCAAATCTTTAAAAAAAACTTTAATATTACATTTACCAATGAAATATGAGGGCAAAAAGAGAATTGCTATTTCTATGAAAAAGAAACTGAATCTTTGAGAAAGATTCAATGAAGACCCATCACTAAATAATTGTTTTTGAAAGAGGGAGAAAAGTAGCAAGCACCCACTGATTTGAACTCAGTCTGTGTCATCCATATCTTTAGGTGTTTATTCCACTTCAGAACTGGAGATGATAAAAAATGGATGTGGTTTAGGTAAGAAGTAGGGAGCAGAAAACCAAGCAATGATTCCATAATTTTTTTTTAATTTGTATTTATTTATTTTAAAAAAGATTTTATTTATTTATTTGTCAGAGAGAGAGAGAGAGAGGACAAGCAGGGGGAGCTGCAGGCAGAGGGAGAAACAGACTCCCCACTGAGCACGGAGCCTGATGCAGGACTCGATCCCAGGACCCTAGGATCATGACCTGAGCCCAAGGCATATACTTAACTGACTGAGCCACCCAGGCATTACACTATCTATCTATCTATCTATCTATCTATCTATCTTTATTTTAAAAGGCTTAAATCTATATCAAAACATTTATAAAGATGTGGTATTGGGATTTAAGTTAAAATGTGTATAGTATAAGTGTTTTTCATAATTTCCCTTATAAATAATGTTTTTCCTCTATTAACTGACTGACTTCTGGCTTGCACTTTGTAGGGGAGAGAGCTTCCCTTGGATATAATTTAGACCCTGATATAAAATTACTAGCTAGAGGGAAGAATGAGACCCACAATATCTCCTAACTGCTTTTTCTTTCATTCTTGACTCTCTAAGAAAGAGCCTTGAGTCTCCCCTCTTTGGTTCTCCTCTTCTGCCTCTAAAGCAAGAGGGCACCATGGCTGATATGCCTACCCTTGAGCAGCTCTTCCTAGGGGCATGTTTTGTGAGAATATCCAGGACATGTCCTGGAGTCCATCATTAAGCCCAATGGCTGATCAGTTTGTAGCGTGGGCTTTAGTCAGAAAATTCTTTGTCCTGCCAAAAGGTACAGAAGCTCAAAGGACAGAACAGACAGAAGGAAGAGGCTTCAGGAAACCCCTCATGCCCCTCACATCTGAGAGAAGCCATTTGTCCCAAGGCTCCTCCTCCAAGAAACTTCCTCACCTCCTTCTCAGTAATCTGGCTGCCATGTTGGCCCACTCCCTACGTTCCTTGAACTCAGGGCGGAAACCTGATTTCCACCCACCAGTCTCTTCGCTCTCCTGCAAACAGGGATGTGGCATATAGAGACTTAACCTCTTCGCTGAATGAATGAATTATAAGGGGTACACAGCTGGGGCGGGAGGGGTGCCAGGATGCTCCCTGGTGCTGGAAGAAGCAGAAAAAGCCATCCCGGAAGAGAGAAAAGAAAGGGCGTGCCTAGAGAGAAGCAGAAAAGAGTGATCCTGTAAATGGGGACAGAATAATCTTAGTTGGTCGACCAACTGAGATTATGAGAAACAGTGACCAACAGAAAGTACTTAGCCCAGACATCTTCAGGAGCCTATTCAAAACAAACATTGGCGATTCTATGGTAATAACTCTGTTGTTGTTTCAAATATGAACTTTAAGCAACTGCAGATAGAGGGAGTTTACTGATTAGGAACAAGAGCCCTGACACAGACAAACATGACTTTCTGGTAAGACATGGGAACAGCCTTAGTATCATTTAAAAAAAAAAAAAAAAGATAAGCAGACTTTGGACAACATATTACAGAATAGACATTTAGACTAGAGCAAAACAGAGGCAATTATCTTAGTCATTCCTAGCAAAGGCAATGTTAAAGCAATTCTTGCTTGATAAAGATATTAGAAATTAATATCAGGAACACTTGAAGTGTTTGTTTTATTGTTCGTGATTATGGTTAAATTCATTCTTATTCTACAGCATGGACTGAGTAGTTTCTCAGAAACCCTGTAGCTATTTTAATGAAAGCTGGAATTAAAGAACCTTCCCGCCCTTCTCACCCCTTCACCCAGAGCACTATGGAGTCAGGACATAGTCATGGGCCTTACCTGCCTAATATGGTCAAAGCTCAGGTGCCCAGAGGGGGAAATGGCCCCACTGGCTGAATATTCTTTTAGTGAAACTTCTCTCTACTCTCTATCTGGGAGTGTGAGACACTCTAGAAACCACTGAAATGACACCACGGTTTCCTCCTGCACCCTTTCCCTTGTGTTCCCTCCTGACCTCATTAAGAAAAGAAAACAGATGGAGAAGGTATGCCAGGAAGGACCCAAAGGAAGAGGGTGAGCCACAGTTCAAAAGAAAACAATGCTGACATTGACTCAGGGCATCTCTGCTTAGGGGCTTGGAGAGGGGCTTTGGGAAGGAGGCATGAAGGCTGCTGGGGAATCAAGGATCCTCAGCTAGGATGCACGGAGGCGGAGGCTCGGCCTGGCTGGGAGAGGCGGCTGGGAGGTTCTCTTCTCTCACGCCCCACCCCCACCGCCAGGGGCTTTGAGAAGTAATGGAGGGATTCAAGTGAAAGGGTTGGGAAGAGCTGGGCTGGGGCAGAATCTGATGGAAGGGAAATAAAGGAAGACAGACCATAAAAAGGTAGAGAGAAGGGATTCACTCACGTCTGGAAGTGGCTAGGCGGAAGTCAGTAAGAGCCAGGTGCGTGTCTGTGTGTGTCCGTGCGTGCATGTGTGTGTGTGTGTGTGTGTGTGCGCGCTCACGGGTGTGTATGCATGCATACTTCCACCAAGGAACAGACTTCTAGTGTAATGATTCAAGGGAAACAGCATATCCATTTCACCTTCTTGTTTGCTTTTTAAGAAAATATTTTAAGATTTTATTTATTTATTTGACAGAGATCACAAGTAGGCAGAGAGAGAGGGGGAAGCAGGCTCCCTGCTGAGCAGAGAGCCCGATGTGGGGCTCCATCCCAGGACCCTGAGATCATGACCTGTGCCAAAGGCAGAGGCTTTAACCCACTGAGCCGCCCAGGCGCCCCTTAAGAAAACATTTTAAAAAGCCTTATAGGATGAGGAGTGTAAAATCTGGTGTTAGACAGACCTGGTTTCAAAAAATGGGCTTTACACCTAATTAACTGGGTGACTTCAGTAAACTGTTGATGTAGTTAACCTCTCTAAACCTCCCTTTATTCAGAGTAAGTCACCTTCGTTCCCAGGGACTAGGACTGCCCTAAGAAAGAAACAAGATAATGAAGGGAAGCAGCTAGGTCTTGGCACACGTGAAGTGCTATAAATGGGCTCCACCCGTTGACTGATCAGGAAGTGAGTGTGGAGACCTGCTTATGCCAGTTCCTATTTATACCTTTAATACCTCCCCGCGATTAGAGCTCCCGTTAATGACGGCGTTTACACCAAGATTTGTGACCTCATCCCTGTATTCTGTTTCCTGATGACTTTTCTCCATTTCCAGAGTAGACACGAACACCATGAATGTGTTCTATATGAATCAAGCACATAAAACCTGTAGTCCAGATTGAAATTAGTTACATATCCTATTTTAAGAACAACCTGGTTTTGTGATTTTTTAAAAAAGATTTTATTTATTTATTTGACATACAGAGATCACAAGTAGGCAGAGAGGCAGGCAGAGAGAGAGGAGGAAGCAGGCTCCCTGCTGAGCAGAGAGCCCAATGCGGGGCTCGATCCCAGGACCCTGGAATCATGACCTGAGCTGAAGGCAGAGGCTTTAACCCACTGAGCCACCCAGGCGTCCCTGGTTTTATGATCTTGATATAAATATTTGAGAGGTGCCTGGGTGGTTCAGTACCTGAAGCGTCTGCCTTTGGCTCAGGTCAGGATATGAGGGTCCTGGGATCAAGTCCTGCATGGAGCTCCCTGCTCAGCAGGGAGCCTACTTCTCTCTCTCCCTCTGCCCCTTCCCTCCGCTTGTGTTCTCTCTCTCTTTCTCTTAAATACATAAATAAAATCTTTAAAAATATAGATAAATGTTTGAGTCGATGTCCATTACACAGAGGAACATACATATATGAGTTGTATAATGTAATGACTTTTTCATAAAGATTTTATTTATTTATTTGACAGAGAGAAACACAAGGGGAGAGGGAACACAAGCAGGGGGTGTGGGAGAGGGAGAAGCAGGCTTCTCGCTGAGCAGGGAGCCTGATTCAGGGCTCAATCCCAGGACCCTGGGATCGTGACCTGAGCCAAAGTTTAAGGACTGAGCTACACAGGCACCCCTGTAATGATTTTACAAGGGTGGCTACCACCTATCAGCATGCAACACTGTCACAATACCATTGACTGTATTCCTTATGCTTTAAACGTGATTATTTTAAAATAAATTTGCCAGCATGTGCAAGAAAATAAGTTTCATGATTTTATAATCTCCCTTGTCTTTCCCTGTCTTTCTTAAAAAAAAAAAAAAAAGCAATACCTAACTATTCACATTCCAAAGATCTTTGGTTCTTTTTAAAAATAATCACCCTCCATGGGGCACCTAAGTAACTCAGTCCATTAAGTTTCTGCCTCAATTTTGGCTCAGGTCATGATCTCAAGGTGGTAAGATTGGCCCCCAGTGGGGCTCTGCCCTGGGTATGGAGCTTTGGTGCACTCCCTCTGCCCCTCCCCACCCACACACATGTTTTCTTGCCCTCCCCCGCAAAAAAACCCTAAAAAATAAATCATCTCCTTTCTTAAATCTAAAGCTTTTCCATGCCAGTATAGTCAAAAGAATCTGCCACGGGCAGTAACAAAGGGGACGCCTAAGAGAATCTTTTGCTTTCTGGAGCACTGGCTCCTTAAGGCTACAGCTTTAAGGTTGGGGGCGGGGGACCACACTGATGTTTGGCATGTGAGTTAAATCCAGGCTTTTCCTCATACGTGTTCCTTGGTTTGCCTTCTGTACCCAACTTTAATTCTCTGTTCTACCTTGCCCAAAGGTTTATAATCCTCTATGCTCCTTGCAGTCCTGTGTCATTTTGTGGTAGGACCTCACAGGGTGACCGAAATTCCTCAGAAAGCGATTGCTGGTTTGGTTTCTGTCCCTGGGGACTAGTCTACCTACTATAGTATTTATTTTTACATTTAGTCCTTGGAAGCATGGTTTCTTTTTTTAAAATCTTTTTTTTTTTAAACTTTATTTATTTATTTGACAGAGAGAGATCACAAGTAGGCAGAGAAGCAGGCAGAAAGAGAGAAGGAAGCAGGCTCCCTGCTGAGCAGAGAGCCCCATGTGGGGCTCCATCCCAGGACCCTGGGATTATGACCTGAGCCAAAGGCAGAGGCTTAACTGACTGAGCCACCCAGGCGCCCTGCATGGTTTCTTTTTATAAATAAGTATAAAGTATCATTATGGGTGGGCTCGGGGAAAGCATAGGATTATATAGTAGCATAGATAGGAAAATGTTATCTAGACCTGTACTATATAAAAATAACATATTATCTTCTATTCCTATGCAGTAAGAAAGCCCAGGTGCGATTTCTCTCTGGACTCTAGCCTTTTCTCTATCATCCTCACCTTTGATACACTATCTTGCTGTTGTTTTATTCTCCCTTGTCCTACTTCTGCTGTGAATTTTTCAAACCAAATATGTACATATGCATGGTAGAGGCTAATTCAGAAACTGCATCCTACTCTATTTTTAAAGACCTATTTAAGGAGCGTCTGGCTGGCTCAATGGGTTGGAGTGAGTGACTCTTGACCTCGGGCTCGTGATTCTTAAAAATATTTTAAAATTATTTATAATTATTTAAATATTTAAATTTTTTTTTAAATAAAATCTTTTAAAAAATAAAAGCCACTTAAAAACCCATTATGGTTTGAGCATTAGGAAAGCTCAACAAATTTACCTCATCTCCAGATGAACATCATGTCCTGGAACCAGGGAGCAAGGAATGAAACCTTAGTTAATTTTCATCACAGATGATGTAACTTCAAAATAAAAGCTTTCCCTGGTCTCCATTAGAATTAAGTAAATATATAAAATATGAAACATGAACTCAATATTGCATATAGCATTGGTGAAATTCCTGGTGAATATTTTTCTTCTTCTTGCTTAGTTGGCTGAGAAATCTGTATTTTGGACAGATAGCCACTCACTGCCGTCCGGGCATGGCCAAAAAGCAGAATTTTTTTTTTTTTTTTTTCCTGCAGAAAGGTCTGTGTGCAATTTGTCTAATGATATTTATTTTCTGAAGGTGATTATCTGAGCTACATTACATGATCCTTCTGTGCTTTTTCTTGATGGGGATCAGATTCTAAGTCATACAAGTTGAAGAAATTTAATAAGCTTTCATTAACATAAAGCTAAAAGAAACAGAAGCATGAGTCATTAAGTGATCAGAGTTCTTTTTAATTTATGGATATCATATTCTAAAGTGAAATGAATAAGGGCAATTATGAGATGAACTTTCTGAGCACATGTTATCAGAGTAATAAGCAATACTTTCAGAGGGATAGCCCGTCATCATTTTGTCAGGACCTTTGGAGACAAGTCCAAGAGCTCATATATAATCAGCATAAACATTAAAATGCCCAATAACTTAACATGCTATTCATTTGTGTTTTAAAGATTTTATTTATTTATTTGACTGACAGGGATCACAAGTAGGCAGAGAGAGAGGAGGAAACAGGCTGGCTCCCTGCTGAGCAGAGAGCCTGACACAGGCTCAATCCCAGGACCCTGGGATCATGACCTGAGCCGAAGGCAGAGGCTTTAACCCACTGAGCCACCCAGGCACCCCTATTCATTTGTTTTTAATCACAAGCCCCAGCTCATCCAAATGATTACTAAAGTATATTTCATTCCTATTTCCTAAAAAGTCAAACGGGTGAAGTGACAAAAATTCAGATTCTGGGCTGCGAGGCTGATCGCCCACGGAATGCAGTAGTGGAATAGCGAATGTCTGGGGCAAATGTCTAGGGTACAGGTGGGAGACCTGTTCTTGAAGGAAGCAGATAATACAGTGAAAGACAGTCCGTTCAGATCGTAAAACATTTCCCTCAAAGCTCAGCATGAAACTCTAAACTTTTCCATTGCTTGATTAAAACCAAACCAGAGATTAATTGGAAATTAATCTGAAAACCAAACCAGAGATTAATTCTTGGGCTCGCCTTATTATAATAGTTGAATTCAGCATCTCTCCGTGTCTTTTAAGAAAATCAGGAAGACAGTGTGGGAAAATGAGGATGCTGATGACTAGAAAAGCAATGATCAGGATTGGAGAATCCAGGAGGCGCCCCCCCACCCCGATCTGAAATACTTGTTCCTGCTTACCTTTCCTGAGGCTCCCCTCCCTTACAGAAGAAAGTGAACAGTCCTACAGGAAGTCCCCACTGTGGTTTGGCTGGTGACCAGAATTCAAACTAAGACAGAGTGAGGTATAGAACCAGAGTAGGGAAAAATAAGAGCTTTACATTACAAAGAATTGCAAGAATTTACTAACTCACGTCATGTAAACTTGAGAATGTTAGTGGAAATGGCTTTGGAAGGAGCTCAGTTTTCCCATAGCTTGTATTTCGATGTGGGTGTTGCTGTTCTTTGGGCTGGTTCAGGAAATCGCCTCTGATTCTCAAAGTTTGATGGCTGCACAGGCAACTACAAGCTGGCCATGAACCAATGTATTGAAAGGCAACAAGTTCCTTTGCATGAGGCTGTGGAATGAATTCAAAGACTTCAGAGGACATCCATGTCAGATTTGGTATTTGAAATCATCCCTCCAAACTCCCCTGTCCCCAAAGCAGCCTTGAAGACTGCAGCCCTGCCAGGAAGGATAGATTGGAGAGAAAATAATCTGCACTACTAAAGGATGCCTTACTAGCTGTGCTAGTCAGCTGGGAAGGCTGGTGGGAAAAGCTGAAAGAAAATGGGCTCCCTAAGCTCATGGGGTCAGGAGGGTCCCTGAAGACAGTGCCCTACAGAATATCATTCTGCTCTGTATACTAGGCAACAGACCGAGCTTGTTAACTGCAGCTAAAACCGGGTGTCCTATGCAGAGATTTCACTGTGGTTGATTTATGGCGTCCACAGGGATAAAACCAATAAGCAATATATGAAGTTCTAATTGATTTATGTAGTCACAGCCACCAAGTAGGATCAATGTTAAGAGCAACCTTCATCCACTTCCAGGCCTGAATCTGTTCCCAACCCTAGAAGGTCTTGAGTAGACTGTTGGATATCCTTAGGAAAGTTTCTTTCCCTGATCATACTACTAGCCTCTGTCCTTGGACCTTGGCCATTTTACCTTGGAAACATACACTTGGAATAATAATTTCAGTTTTGAGGATTATTAAATACTAGCTAGCTAACACTCATTCCAGGGTCTCCAAACATCACTTTGATTCATCAGTCAGAGCAGGGGTATACGGGGTCAAGGGATACAGGGCTTCGATTCAAGTCAGCCTCACCCGAAGCCCAGTTGAGCCCAAGATATATACATTCTTTTTTTTTTTTTTTAAGATTTATTCACTTATTTTTAGAGAGAGAGGAAGTGTGAGTGGGAGAGGGGCAGAAGGAGAGGGAGAGAATCTCAAGCAGACTCCCTGCCGAAGCATGAGCTTGATGGGGGTATGGGAGGGGGAAGTTGGATGCTTGATCTCATGACCCTGAGACCATGACCTGAGCCAAATTCAAGAGTCAGATGCTCAACCGACTGAGCCACCAAAGCGCTCCCCAAGATACATTCTGCAGTCATTTTTTCTCAGCTCCTGATTAAAGGGCTGGTGTAGCAACAATAATTGAAAACATTTCCAGGTTACCTCCTAACCCACGGAAGGAATATTGGCAACATGGCAAGAAGCATCAGATGGAAGTTATCAGAGCTCCTTCTCAATATCAAAATACTAAGTCAAGGGGCACCTGGGTGGCTCAGTGGGTTAAAGCCTCTGCCTTCGGCTTGGGTCATGATCCTAGGGTCCTGGGATCGAGCTCTGCATTGGCTCTCTGCTCAACGGAGAGTCGGCTTCCTCCTCTCTCTGTCTGCCTCTCTGCCTACTTGTGACCTCTGTCATATGAATAAAATCTTCAAAAAAAAATTTAAAAAATACTAAATCAAAATAATACCAAGGAAAATAGGGAAATCCTGGATGATTCCTAGATTTCTAGATAAATAGATGTGACAACAATAGAAGGAGACCATTGCTTAGAGCCAGACTAGCCTTCTCTTTTCTGTTTAATGAATTTTATTTTTTATTAAAGATTTTATTTATTTATTTGACAGACAGAGATCACAAGTAGGCAGAGAGGTAGGCAGAGAGGCAGGCAGAGAGAGATGAAGAAGCAGGCTTCCCGCTGAGCAGAGAGCCCGATGCGGGGCTTGATCCCAGGACCCTGGGATTATGAACTGAGCTGAAGGCAGAGGCTTTAACCCACTGAGCCACCCAGGTGCCCCTGTTTAATGTATTTTATATAGTAGTGTAATCCAGAATAGATTGTAGGTTAAAGGCTCATAGACGGTGACCTTATTGAAGGTAGTGTCTGCCTCTTTCGGCAAGACCACGACCAATGTTATTTTCCAAGTGCCAATGTTAAGCTAAATGTTAAGCTAAAAGACATTGTTTTATTATTAGTTCTTGCCACCCAATTATACAATGTGATATAAAGGACATTGAATGTTGTTAGCCTTGCTAGTTAAGCACAGTGCAAATGAACTAAGATTCTCTTCAATTACTCCCTGCCCTAACCACCCATTTGCAACTGTTCCTTTCCATTTGTCAATGTAATTTTATTTCCAACGACGATATTCCTACATATTGAAAAGACGTTCATATCCAATTAAGGGTAAGCCAGTAAACACAGTTGTTTGAAAATGTCATGCTCTATAATCCTAGCATTTTCCAGTAGTTAAAATAAGATTGCTAGGGGCACTTGGGTGGCTCAGTCGGTTAAGCCCCTACCTTCGGCTCAGTTCATGATCCCAGGGTCCTGGGATTGAGTCCTGCATCGGGCTCCCTGCTCAGTGGGGAGCCTGCTTCTTCTCCTTCTGCTGCTCCCCGGGCTTGTGCTCTCTTGCTTGCTCTGTCAAATAGATAAATAAAATCTTTAAAAATGAATAAATAAGATTGTCATGTATAACAATACAAGAGGGAAGAACTGGGACCTGAATGCTGGGTGCTTTGTATCCAAACACTTATCATTCTTATTCTCCATCCCTCCACTCACCCCTTTCACCAAGATTTATTTAACACCTATTATGTGCCAAATAATGCAGCAGAGAAAAGGCAGTTTTCTGTCTTTTAATGTGCTTATTTTAAAAAGAAGAAACTATAATAAAAATAAAGATGCTTGACTTTTTAGTGTTTCAACCCAGTATTTCCTTCCTCCGTGGGTCAGAAGCCACACTGGAAACGTTGTCAGTTACAACCTTATAACCAGGCACCCAGCACAGTGCCTAGAAACCCAGCGTTCTCATTCACAGAATGCCCCCTTACAGTTTTCTCCATGATAATTGCTCTCCGCTCTACTGCCAGGCAGTTCCAGCTTCTTGAACATCACCAGGATGTCGTTGAATTCCTGAGTATTACTATGAAAACCTGAGTAGGGCTTCATTTAGGGAAACATTTCCTTAACCTCAGGAAAAGTCAATGAATCAAATCTCTCTGTCTCTCTCTCTTCCCCGACCCCCTCTCCATATTTGTCCCCCAGCATCTTTTATATGCTACTCGGTCACCCCGGCCAGTAGCTTTTCTCCTCTTCCTGTAGTCAGTCACTCATACCATCTTCCATCCTACACCCTTCCCAACAGGTGCCCCTCAGCCATCAGCCGACATGCTTTGGTTTCTGGTCCCCACCATCTTTTCTCGGGGACACCGTACCGGTCTTTCAGCTGGTGATACTTCACCTTTCTCATCCAGTCTTCATAGGGCAGTCAGATGCTCTTTTTACAATACGACCCGAATCCCAATAAGGGTCCTAATCCTAATCCTTATTCTCTCATGCTTCAAACTTTTCAGGGTTTCTTTGCTGCCCTGGGAAAACATCCAAATATAATCACATGGCTTTCCAGAAGCTTTGTGATCCATTCACACTAACCACTTTTACCCTAATGTGCTAGGACTGCAAATCCCCCAGGAGAAAGGAACGCGGCGGGTTTTGTGCCTGGGCAGAAATATTACAAAGGCTGCAGCACCCCCTGGCGCCGGCTTCGTGTTGCTGTGGCTAAAGACTAAAAGATGAAGGGGAGTAGGGACTCGCAGAGCCCTGCGTGTGCACAGTGACACCTGTGTGCTTCCAGGTAGAAGGCATCTTCCTCCATTCCTTCCCACATATGGGGTAGAAGGCAAAACTGATGTTCTCAAGGAAGGTGGTGTGTGGATGACTGTCTTCAACTTCAATTTTTCGAAACACAAAAACATTTTCCCTGTGTATTTAAAATATCACGCCCTAAGAGTGGGCTCCAAACATAAAATCTTAACTCTACAATGTGGAGAAATGTCTCCGAAGAGGGGAAAACCTGGCCCTGGCTTCTGTGCTTTCTGATCGCTGACAGTAAGGTGGAGTGGATTTCTGGCCTCCAGGCGGTCTGTCATTGCATCTCCCCTGGGGAGAGACGTCTGAAGACTAGGGGCTTCTGAGTGTCTGCCCTTTTCTTGAGATACACGGGAGACTCGTGTGATTGGCCAACATCAGGGTTTCCTTGCAGGTGAGTTCTTACCAGCAAGTAGACAGGCACTGGCAGCAACATTCTGAAGAGGTCACACCAATTTATTCTATAGATTTAGTGCCGCCTTGGAAAAATTATATGCTGTGTACAATCCTGGCAGATTTGGGAACTCGCAAGAGTCTGGCTGTGCGTCCTTGGGGACAAATCTGTGGCTATCTCTTCAGATAGATTAAGGAACAATAAAAAATAACAGATTAATATCCCCCTCCAAGTCTTTACTAGGGAGCTTTCTGTGGGGAGCTGGGCAAAAGCGCAGGGATCCCTCAGTTTCTGAATTCTCACCATCTGAGAACTGCAGACAATTTTACTCCAAGTTCACTCTAAATCAAAGCTCACTCTAATGAATCTGCAGGTACCTGCCAACCAAAATATGTATTCTAGGGACGCCTGGGTGGCTCAGTCAGTTACACATCTGCCTTCAGCTCACGTCATGATCCCAGGGTCCTGGGATGGAGCCCCACATCAGGCTCTCTGCTCAGTGGGGAGCCTGCTTCTCCCTGTCCCACTCCCCCTTCTTGTGTTCCCTCTTTCTGTATATCGAATAAATAAATCCTTATTTATGTGGTTTGTTCATTATGGGTATCAGCTCTGGATTATTAATGGCTATGGAATGAATGTTTCTGTGCCCCACCCCCCCATCAAAAAAATGCTTATGTTGAAGTCCTAACCTCCAAAAGTGATGACATTAGGAAGTCGAGCCTTTGGGAAGTGATTGGGTCTTGAGGGTAAAGACCACATGAATGAGATCAGTGCTCCCTTGCCCATTCCTTCGTGTGAAGACACAGCGAGAAAGAAGCACAGGCTATATACAGGAAAAGGGTCTATGCCAGAAGGCAACAGGGTGTAACCTTGATTTTGAACTTCCTACCCTCCAGAACTATGAGAAATAAATTTCTGTTGTTTATAAGTTTGTTGTATTTTATTAAAGCAACCCAAAAGACTAGGACATTAAATAAAAATGTCTTCTGAGAAATTGATCCTGCTGGTTAGTTGCTGGCTAACAACATTTCAGGGGTAGAGATCATCTCAAAGTCAAAAGTCACAGATATCGCTAACGTGAGAGTCCTGTAAATACACATGTAAATATAAATATATATATACACTATAATTATATAGGGAAAATGTGAAAGAACATAAAGTTCTGGTTCACCTTAATGCTCACTGTTGGTCAGCAAAAAGAGGAAGGGGAAGGAGAGTAAATACTCAGTGCCAAATGTTTAAAAGATACTTTAGGTCACACACAGGAAATGATCGTTGGTGTCAGTGACCGTGATCGTGACACGAGCAGAAGCATCACATCAAAACTGCATTTCCAGGCACGATTTTGTTCCTGGGGACTGCCTAGCAGGAAGATAAGGAAACGCTAGCCATTTTGAGGAGCTGTTTTATTGGCTGTTTGGGGTTTCGTCCTAGTGTTTCAGGCAGCGCTTCTCAGTCACTGACTCAGCCTTAATTGCCAAGTTGAGAAGAATAACTATTCCTTGAGTTTCGACCCAGATAAACCTCCAGCAGGCACCTACTGCCCACTTCTCTGTTCACTAGCCCATTCTCGCTCAAGCCTCACCAGTTGCCAGACCTCCACCAAGACCATAGTCCCTCTTCCCTCCCACCCACAAACCTCCCTGGGGTGGTTAGAAAGTAGCTATTTTTTAATTTCCTCACTTTATCCAATTTTCTTTTCCTACGTGTTATTACATATATTCAACAGAGTATGTCCTTTCTTGACCTTGCAGTGCGCCGTTCATTGCCTTGTAAAAGGAAAGCACAATCCATATCCGATACCTTATAGTCTCCTTGAGTGCTGCATACAAACATACTGTTCATGAGCTCAGGAACTGTCAAATAACTGAAAAATAAGTATTTTATTATGTTTTTAATATTTTATTTATTTATTTGACACAGAGAGAGATCACAAGTAGGCAGAGAAGCAGGCAGGAGAGAGGGAGGAAGCAGGCTCCCTGTTGAGCAGAGAGCCCAATGCAGGGGCTCCATACCAGGATCCTGAAATCATGACCTGAGCCGAAGGCAGAGGCTTTAACCCATTGAGCCACCCAGGCGCCCCAACAATAAGTTTTTTAAATGCTTCAGTCATGCACTTAATAAATCGTCACAGGAGTTGAAAAGCGATGTTACTGATATGTAGGAAACGTGGTCGCATTTTTCATATGGACAAGGCATGAATGAGTATTTTTCCCATTTAAAATACTAGCACAGGAACGCATGGGTGGCTCAGTCTGTTAAGCGTCTGCCTTTGGCTTGGGTTATGATCCCAGGATCCTTGGATTGAGTCCAATGTTGGGCTCCTTGCTCTGCCAGGAGCCTGCTTCTCCCTCTGCCTGCTGCTCCCCATCCTTGTGCTCTCTCTCTCTGACAAATAAATAAAATCTTTTTTTAAAAAAAGATAACTTTTTAAAAATGGTACTCTTTTAAAGGACAATTGTACAGAGTTTCTACTGCATTCCAAGCAAATCTCTCATTTGGTTACTTCTGGAGACTCTGAGGGAGAAATTTCCAGGCCTTTCTCCTACCTGCTGGTAGCTGTGGGCAATTCTTGGCATCCCTTGGCTTGTAGACCTATCACTCCAATCTCTGGTTTTGACTTCACATGGCCTTCTCCCTGTGTGTGTGTGTGTGTGTGTGTGTGTGTGTGTGTATCTCTAATGTCCCTCTCTTTTCTTTTATAAGGACACCAGTCACTGGATTTAGGGACATTCCAAGATCCAGGGTGATCTCAACTTGAGATCCTTACTTACTTCTGCAAAAACACCCTATTTCCAAGTAAGGTCTCATTCACTGGGATGTGGAGTTAGGATGCAGATATATGTTTTTAGGGGACACAATTCAACCTGCTATTCATGTCAACACAAATAACACATTTTAAATGAAAAATAGCCATATATTCTGAGTAAAAATTTAGTGGTGAGTGATATTGCTGCTTATTTTTGTAAATCTTTTTAATATCAGGATTCATGAGCTAAGTGCTCATCTGCTTTTTTATTTTCAATCCATTATTTTGTTGTTTCGGTTGAGATACATGATGAATAAAAAGCCTCCACTCAGAGAATCTCAGACCCTACTGGGAGGGTTTCAGAGGCTCCCAGGGGTCTTTGGGGCACACTATGATAAGCACTCTCTCAGGTGTACACTTTAAAATATATGCCAAGTGGAATTTCTAGGCATATGTATGTATCTCCTGCTTTCCTAGGTAATGCCACACTCTTCATCGTTTGTATCACTTTACACATGACTAGCAGTGTTTGAGGGATCTTCTTGCTCAACATTGCTGCTCACCAACCTCTGATATTGTTACACTAGAAGCAGGTGAGTGGGAGGGGCGCCTGGGTGGCTTAGTCCAGTAGGGCATCTGCTTAGTCCCATCGGGCTCTCTGCTCCCTGGAAAGCCTGCTTCTCTCTCCCTCTGCTGCTCCCCCAGCTTGTTCTCTCTCTGTGTGTGTGTGTGTGTGTCCAATGAATAAACAAAATGTCAAAAGAAAAGAAAAGAAAATAGAACCCATGTTTCCTACTTTGAAATTCATTCTTTCTTCCTCTCAAGGCGCAACCAATGCTCACCAAGGTGCATTCTCCTCCAGATCTTATCTCCTTGGGGGTCCTCTCCCCACTGCGGAGGCTTTGGGCACCACAGGCCAGTGGAGGTCCTGCATCTCCCTCCTTACCAACACCCCCCACCCGCACCCAGCCTCTTCCTCTGCCTCCCTCCCTTCCCTGCCTGGCTCCTACCCACCTCACCCTATTTACTTCTCATAAAGCCCTCTACCACCTTCTGCTGATCATCTTCGAGTGCGTGAGCCTCACCATGGTCATTTCTTTAAAAATGGCATAATCCCTAAGATGTGTTCATATGCACAAGAAAATGTATAATTTAAGAAATCAACACGTTTGTTACCATTACCTACAGTTTTTTTTAAGCTCTCCAGCACAAACCAGGCTGTGACCATAGGCAAGTTACTCAACTTTTTGGATCCTCAATTTACTCATCACGAAAATAGGTGACATCATACCTGACTGCGCAGAAGGACTTGTGTAATACTCTTGGCACGGTACCTGATAAGAAGCGCTCAAATGACGTTTATTTTTATTTAACAAAAGCTTATTGAGTGCTTAGAGTACCAAAAAGTAAGGTACTCTCTGCAAGTACTGAAGCCCTGTAATAATGCTGTGGGTAAGGCAGTACTGTCTTCATCGTACAGATGTGAACGCTGAAGCAGAGCGATCGACGTGATACCTGCGGGCGGCACGCCCCACCTAGACACCGGCGGGACACACCCTTCTCTCTGGCCCCGCCCCGCCACGTTCAGGACGATGGCCCCGCCCCTCGCCTCCGGAGCCGGCGGCCCCGAAGCCGACGTCTCGCGAGCTTCCACGTACACACTCCAACGCCTCTCCGCCTCTGCGCGAGGAGAGCACATCCGGGTTGCTGGAGCAGGTGCCTCAGGCCCCGCCCCCTCTTTCCAGGAGCTCGCCCTACTTCCGGCCATCTCAGGCCTTTTCCGCCGGTGCCGTACCGGCCTTATCTCCGCTCTGTAGGTCGTTCCCGGCGCCAGGCCCCGGTCCCTGCGCAGCGCTCGCCGGCACCCAGCGGCTCGCTCCTCCTCCCGAATCTCTCCGAGGCTCGGAGCGACTCTGCCGTGCGTCTTCGCGGGCCGCCCGGGCCGAGGCCTGCCGCGCGCGGCGAGTCGGCGCCCACCTGACCCCGCGTCTCCCCGCAGCTCCGTTGAGGCCGCCGCCGTCGCCTCGGGATGCCGGGGCCGGGGTCCGCGCAGCGCTGGGCGGCCGCCGCGGGCCGTTGGGGCTGCAGGCTGCTCGCGCTGCTGCTGCTGGTGCCGGGGCCCGGCGGCGCCTCCGAGATCACCTTCGAGCTGCCGGACAATGCCAAGCAGTGCTTCTACGAGGACATCATGCAGGGCACCAAGTGCACCCTCGAGTTCCAGGTACTCGGTGCTCTGGAAGTCCAGGGGCCTCAGCTCGCGGTTCCGGGGTCGGGGCTGCAGCCTGCTTGCTGCCTCCCTCCTGCCGTGGTTTTTCCCTGCTTTGGCCGAGTCAGGACTCACCCCTAGGTAGCCGGTGCGGGGCATTGGCCTTTCCTGTTCTCAACCTGGGGCGAGAGCCATTTTAGGCCAGATACGAAGATGCGTGGATTCCAGAAATGCTTCTTGTAGCTGTGACTTGCCCTTCCATGCTCCGGTGGCCTGCCTTTCAACGCCCATCGAACTTCCCTCCTTGAAAGACTCTCCTTTCTTAAGAAAAAGTTCTTCCTGTTCTGTGGCGCTCAGTGTCCCGTCCCCTGCTCTCCCTGACCCGCGCCTCCACTTTAATCAGATTTGAAGGCCTGCCAGTATCTTTTCCCACTAATGTTGCTAGGACTCTAGGTGAATTCTGCCCCCTGTCATGGGAAGAGCTCCGTGGGAGGCCTGGTGAGCACCTGCCAAAGGTGTAGAACGAAGAGGTGTGATCAGTGAGAGGCCCCTTTTTGTCTTGGGGATTTTATAGAAAACGGACTTTAATTCACAGAATGTAGTTTATTAAGTTTGTTACAATAGTCTTTATTTCTATTTTCCTTGGTAGGCTGACTTAACATATGAGTAGCTGTTGAGTGGTAGGTGCTGGTGATTACAGAAGTGGTTCAAAAAGCTTGGGTCACTGCCATCATGCTTGATTCCCTACCCATCCTACTCCCCCCCCCCCCCCCCCCCGCCATCCTAGACTCTGCTAAAAAAAAAAAAAAAAGACTCTGCTTTAAAAAAAAAAAAAGACTCTGCTTTAAGAGCAGAAAATAGGAGATTAAATGATCTATCTTTGGGAGCGAGGAGGGCTTCCTTTAGGAAGTGATTTTAAACTCAAGTCTAAAGGATTAGTTGTACATACTCTGGTATGTACCAAGAGTGACTGGGTCTTTGAGGACCACTGAGAGATCCAGTATGGTTAGGAATAAGGAGCCAGAGGAAGGGAGGTCAGGGGCCAGACCATGTGCCTTGCTGGCCTCGTTAAAGATTTTAATTTTTCTTAAGAGTATGGGAGAGCTCTCAGGGTTTTAAGCAGTGCACTGCTGTGATCCAGGTGTTTGGGGTAGTTATATGGATATTTATTTACTTGTGCAGGTTAGAGATATTAGAGTGTTGCAGAATGGTTGTGGAAGACTGATGCGGAGAGTACTAGAGTGGGCCAGCCTTCTAGGATGGGAGCTGTGGGGAAGGAGGAAAGTGAAGGGATTGGAGAGAAGTGAAATCAAGAACTTGATTTGGCTTTTGTGAGTGAAGGGAGGGAGGCTAAGGATCACCCTTTGGTTTGTTTAACTTCATGGATCAGAGCCAGGGGACGGAAAAGAAGATAGCAGGGGTGGCATTACGGAAGTGTGAGTGTGTTTCAGGTGTCAGCATCAGACACTGTGCTTGGTGCTGAGAATACTACCACTACTATTCCAGGCTAAAAAAAAATTAGATCTTTTATGTAGCAGAATATAGATACAGTTCTTTTTTACTTATAAAGCGGAGGCTTTAGAAGCTTTAAACAGGGTCACAAAACTTAGCCAGGAGCAGAATTAGTATGCAGTTCTAGGTTAAATTCTCAACTCCTTTAATAATATACACCACTTCCCAAAGATCAACAAGACTGACCTTGACCTCCGGGAGCTTCCATGGACACATTACCGTCATGCACTGTTAAAAGCAAGAGCGAAAGTGCACGCTTGGTACAGTGCTAGCCAAAGGAGGAGGAATCCTCAAGGGAAAGGTAGCTGAGGGGTTGATGTTTGAGCTGTGTCTAGGAGATACAGAACTTACTCTACCAGATGGCAGAGGGGGAAGGGCATCCTAGGCAGGTAGATTGTGAGACTCAATTCCTGAAATCAGCTTGAGCCCCCACGAAATACGGTGAATAATAGTGTTGCTTTGTAATTGTGGATCCAGTAGCACTAGTGGTCTATCCTACCAGTTTGTCAACACTGTTTATGGGTAACAGATCGATGATGAAACAGTCTTGCTGAAACTGCCCCCCTAAAAGGCTGCGTTGTCAAGACTAGTTACTAGGTAGGAATATCTCAATGTGACCAGCAAAATAGGAAAAAAAACCCCGGGCAGGCCTCCATTTGGGGTTTACTGGCTCACTGGTACTTTGCACACTTGGGTGCTTCCTCATCTGAGAGTCTGTGTCCGGCTTCAGCCCTCACAGAGGGAGGACGAAGGAACCCACACCTAACTTCCCAAACTCTTTCTGTGAGACAGCTTTTGACTCTGGTAGTTTCTATTTTTCTCCTGTAATAAGCTGTAGATTGGTAAGCATTGCCATTGCGGGTCCTGATTCTTTAACAGACAGGACCTGTTTAACCTGTGGCTGTTCATGCAGGTGTAGAACAGATTGGTTCAGAGACCTTCTGGCCCTCTGCTATTTCTGGAACACAGAATGAGGAAGGGTATAAAAGAGGTGCCAAGGCTATCTTGAAGGAGGTGCAGAGGAGTGATTTGGCATTGTTTGCACTTTCTGGAGGTCACAGGAATTGAGAAAAGGTTTTAAGTGAATGAGGGATGGGGAGGTGGGGAGGTTGCCCCCCCACCCCCGACGTGGGAAGTGGGGAGGCTACTGGCATCTGGGGGTTGGAAACCAGAGAGGCTGCTCAACAGGCTGCGGTGCCCAGGGCCACCCAGTCCCCTCCCATGAAGAATTATCCAGCCCTAAGGGAGCTGAAGCTGAGATTGAACCCCTGGGTTGGAGGGAGGAGAGATCGGGTTGTGGGAAGACCTTTTAGGAAGTTGTGCCTTTAGTCCTGTCTAGGGTAGGCCTTGGATTAGGAATGGAAGAGATGGGATGAATTTGAGAGAGGCAGCAACGGCAAGAGATTTCTGTGAGAACTGGACAAGTAGGGACACTTAGTTCGGAATAATTCCCAGTTTCTAATTTCTGTGACCAGACAGATTGTGAAGGGGTACTTTTTAAATCTGAAATAAGATTATTTGTTTTAAAGCTTGGTGGAGGAGAAGTGGCATGATGATCAATTCTGGCCCTATTCCATTTGTGTACACATTTGATGATCAAATACAGCGGCCACATGTGAACACTTGGATTTATAAAAAACTGCTTCTGCCTTTAGCTCAGGTCATGATCTCAGGTCATCTCGCTCTGCTCAGCAGAGAGCCTGCTTCCCTTCCTCTGTCTACCTGCCTCTCTGCCTACTTGTGATCTCTGTCTGTCAAATAAATAAATAAAATCTTAAAAAAAAAGTCATGATTTTCACTTGGAGGAAAGGTTGACATTTGGAGGAGTGGTAAATGTCTAATTGTTAAGACGCTTTTTATGTCAAAACATTATATCCTTATGTTAATATATGCCTATTTTTGCAGTTCCCTCAGTACACAATTATACTTCATTTAATTATCAAAATGATCTTGTAGTTAGTTCAGTTATCCATCTTGTCTTCTGTGTGACAAAAGGTCACATTAGCAGCTAGGCCTTCTTTGAAGTGCAGAGTTGGATCGCTGTCCTACAAATCTATAAAGTCAATATTAAGCTAACCAAGAGGGGTCAAGCCTGAAAGTACAGGCTTGTACCCACCCCTGTTCCCATCTCGGGTGCTTGGGAGCCCTCAAACGCTTGCCTCTCATATCTTTCCCACCTTTGCAACTTACACCCTTTCTTTCCTATGTCCCTCTCTCTATTCCCGCTTATTTCTCCCTCCTATAAGGAGGCCTTTCTCCTCCCTAATCCTTTTCTGACTATGCCCTTCCCATTACCTCGGGAAAAATTTCCCTCCCCTTCTGTGCAACCCCGATGGCCTATAAACTGTAACTGATTAAGCATAAGCCCTTGAAAACAGCTCCAGAATCCTCTTCAGAACATTTCATTTACCTCCCCCACCCCAGCTTTCTTTCCAAATGTGCTTGCTCTAAAATACAGGCTTTCCAGATAAGCAGAAAATTTGTTTGCTTTTGTTTTGTTCTGTTTTGTTTTTGCTTTAATCACAAGTGTACAGACAATATAGTTTAGTCCTTAATGTTTCTTTGGAGAACAAATTCGTAAAATAATGATAAACTCTTAAATACCCCAGAAGTCTATTCAGTTCATAATGTAGTTCAAAACAAAATATGTATCACATTCCATATAACTGACTTATAGAAGCACTTATGAAGCAAACCTGTCTGTAATTCGTCAGTAAAATGAGTTGAAGTTCTGTAATAGAAATATGCTCGGGGTGTCATGCCAGGGGCCGGTCTGCTTTCCTACTTTACTGAATTATCCTTGTGTGTGCTTGGATGGTGCTGAGAGGAAACCACGGGAGATTTGGGGAGGGAGAATATTTTTTTTTTTTAAAGATTTTATTTATTTATTTGACAGAGATCACAAGAAGGCAGAGAGGCAGGCAGAGAGAGAGAGAGAGAGAGAGAGGGAAGCAGGCTTCCTGCAGAGCAGAGAGCCCGATGCGGGGCTCAATCCCAGGACCCTGAGATCATGACCCGAGCCAAAGGCAGCAGCCCAAACCACTGAGCCACCCAGGCGCCCCTGGGGAGGGAGAATATTACGTGACAGTGAGCTTGAGGGACAAGAGTCTGACTTTAGAATTCAGGTTCTGCCTCGGCCTTTTGCTAGATGAGCACTCTTGGGTAGGTTGCTTATCTTAACTCCATTTCTCAGCTTATCAGATGGAGAGCAAGATCCCTCTCTTGTAGGGTCATTGGGAGAATAGAGTGATTCCCTCCCTTTACTAGAACGTTGCCTGGCTGGTTAGTTAGTCCCTCTCTTGTCATAAGGAAATTTGTTTGGTTTCTATAAAGCTTCAGTTGAACTGACATCTGCCTCCCAAACTCCATCCCCTGCTGGATTGAAAAAAAAAGTAAAATTGCCTGTGGTAGGGAAAATCCTTTGCCAATAGCCTTATTGTCATTTTAACAGGAAATCGGGTTACTTTCTCAAACTCATTAGTTGCAATGATGTCTTCCTTTCCCCCCCTTCTCTCTACAGGTGATTACTGGGGGTCACTATGATGTAGACTGTCGACTAGAAGATCCTGATGGTAACGTGTTATACAAAGAGATGAAGAAACAGTATGATAGCTTTACCTTCACAGCCTCCAAAAATGGGACATACAAATTTTGTTTCAGCAATGAATTTTCTACTTTCACACACAAAACCGTCTATTTTGATTTTCAAGTTGGAGAAGACCCACCTTTGTTTCCTAGTGAGAACCGAGTCAGTGCTCTTACCCAGGTAAATAAAACGTCAGCAATATAGCGGTGTGTTTAAAGAGGGGGAAGTATAGATTAATATGCCTTAACTTACTGACGAACACAGAAGTTTGAGGCTTTTACATAGTCTTTAAGGTCTATCTTAGTTCTTACAGTAGATTAAGCCCTTCACAGAGAACTTTGGACATTTTCTGTGAAAACCACTGTTAAAGAATGTTACGAACTTTTAAGGTGTAAAGAAAATAAACTTTAAAATAGGAGGATCACTTCAGTGGGAAAAGAAGTTTAGGAAGACTGGACAGTGCTCACACATTGTGAAGGCGTGGAGGGATGTGATTTCATTAACTGGAAATAAAATGATTCCTTAATTGATGCATAAATACGCCACAGGCAGTGTTATACCAGTGTTTAGTGTCAATTCACGCTGCTCTTTGAATAGTGTTTGCTGTAACTTAAAGTAAAATATTAAGTAAAGTAAAATATTAGTGGTAAATTTAAATAAAGTAAAATATTAGTGGTAAACCATCTAACAGAAAATAGGTAATGGGCGCCTGGGTGGCTCAGTTGTTTAAGCAGTCAACTCTCGATTTTGGCTCAGTGTCTCAAGGTCTTGGGATTGAGTCCTGAGTAGGGCTTTGCACTTGGCTCAGGGGTCTGCTTGAGGATATTCTGTCTCCCTCTGCCCCTTCCATCTCTAAAATAAATCAGTCGATCTTAAAAAAAAAAATAGTTAAGGAAGATAAAGGTAGATTGGATTTTATTTTGAAGAAGACCTTAAGGAGAGAAAGATAAGGAAAGAAATAGAAAGTCAGTGAACAGATGCTGCTCAGGTGATGAGAAGGGCTCTTTAATTTCCAGTTTAAATGTAGTCTGAGCTTAGTTTGTATCTAAAAGATATTCAGTTGGGTATCCGGAGGAATTGTTTACTTTCTACTTGTTAGGACTTTAAACTGGTATTTCATTCTACTTGTTAGGACCTTAAACTGGTATTTCATTCATCCCAGTTAGTCTGTTGGCCAAAGTCATAGAGGCAGTTTTGAATAATGTGTAAGAACCTTAATTCCTAAACCTACTGTAAGCATTAACGGGATGTATTTACATGCTCGTGCTTTTAGAATTTTAGCATCCCGTAAGAATGGCACTTTGTTTTGTTTTTTAAAGATTATTTATTTATTTGATAGAGAGAGAGAGAGCACAAGCTGGGGGAGAGGCAGGCAGAGAGAGAAGCAGGCTCCCCGCTAAGTAGGGAGCCTGATGCGGGGCTCAATCCCAGGACCCTGGGATCATGACCCAAGCCAAAGGCAGGTGCTTAATGACTGAGCCACCCAGGCATCCCAGCACTTTGCTTTGTAAAAAGATTTATCTTTGGGGCCCTTGTTTATAACTGAACCTTCATGAATTTTAATTTGTATAGGAAGGTAGCTTGCCCTCAAAGCCTGAATAGATAAATATAAGAAATACGTGTTAATAAAGCAGTTGGTTTTTTTTTAAATAGTATAATGAGGAATTACTTTTTTTTTTTTTAAAGATTTTATTTATTTATTTGACACAGAGAGAGAGAAATCACAAGCAGGCAGAGAGGCAGGCAGAGGGAGATGGGGAAGCAGGCTTCATATCAAGCGGAGAGCCCGATGCGGATCTTGATCCCAGGACCCTGGGATCATGACCTGAGCTGAAGGCAGAGGCTTAACCCACTGAGCCACCCAGCTGCCCCAACAATTGTTTTTTTTTTTTTTTTTTTAAGATTTTATTTATTTATTTGACAGAGAGAGATCACAAGTAGACAGAGAGGCAGGCAGAGAGAGAGAGAGAGAGAAGCAGGCTCCTTGCCGAGCAGAGAGCCCGATGCAGGACTCGATCCCAGGACCCTGAGATCATGACCCGAGCCGAAGGCAGCGGCCTAACCCACTGAGCCACCCAGGCGCCCCAACAATTGGTATTTTTTATCCATTTATTCATCTCACATTTTTTATTTTTTCTTAGTCTTAACTTTTCTCCTTTCAAAGAGCTAATAAGTCCCTCATACAGTAGTGATACTTACAAAGCAGCTGTTCATAACTTAAAGTGAAAAAAAATAAGCAGCTGGTAAATGCAGAAAAATTATAGAGTTGTTGTAAATTCTTGTTTTTCACCTGTTAGGAAGTAGTAGACCGTGATTACGGGTCCCTGCTAAACCACGAGGTGAAAGGCTTGAGGGGAGGTTTACAGTGACTGGATCACACTGATAGCACCTCAACCTAATGACCAGTCCCGGATAGAGAGATAACTAGGCATTGTGTGTCTTCTATGTGTCTTTGCATTGAGGACGTACATAGCGTTGTCTGGAAGGTGTTCCCATCCAGAACATTGTGTCTGAATCCCTTCAAGTCTGTTGCTCCAATACCGGTTTACAGGAAAAACAGGATGGAGGAACACCATGAGGATACATGGTCAGCATAATCCAGGATGTTGGAATTGCTGCAGGACGGTGGGTGGACCCATTTCTTCCAAAAGACAGGAAGAGAAAGAAGCAGGAAGAGAACCTAAAGATTCAAGTAGACTTAAAAGACACACCAATCAAGTGACTGTGTCCAAGTTGTTTGGATTCCGATTTGGAAACAACTCTTTTGAGATACTTGGGGAAATTTGAACATTAATTTTCAATTGAAACATTTTAAAAACTATTTTTTATTATTTTATGGGCGATAATGCCCCTGGGTTTACGGTTTTCAGGGTTGCCTTTCAGAAATGAGTATAAAGTGTTAGAGTATCACTGAAATGATAACACACAGGGGATTTGCCTTAAGTTAATTAGAGCGGGGAGGAAAATAGGTGAGGAATACTTGTTGGTGAAACAAGATTAGCCGTGGGTTCTTTACTGACATGAGGTTTCATTGGACTGTGCTCTTCTGAATGTGAACTTGAAGGTGAATGTTTCTGCTTAGCATTTCCCTTTTTTCCCTACATTTTCTGTCTCAAAAACTATATGAATCCATACAGTTGGTCCCTTAATTTGTGTCAGGCTTCAGGGAATCTTTAAACATTCTGAATTTGTGTGAGATCCTTACTTCTATGCATACTTCCAGGGTTAGCCCGCATACCACTCTGACAATGTTTGGAAAGTAGAGATTGTTGGAAGCACATCTGTAGCCCCCTACCACAAATTGGAAGGCATTCGTTTTAGGACATTTTTGCTAGTCTTTGATTCCTCGATGCCTAAACAAGAATAGCAAAGATGTCGGGTATTCTAATAGACACCTGCAATTTGTGGACCACATAATTTCTCACACTTATTAGAACTGTTTTAATGGAATATTTTTATAAATGATTTCTTTCATACTTTGGTAGAACTTAATTAAATGTTTGAATTCTTTTCCAGTGTCTATATTCTTTCATTAAAATTAAGGCAGGAAAAAAACATTCCCAGAATCTCTGGAGAAGATTCTGTGGATTTATTAGTAAAAAGAGGGAAGAAGCTGTAAAAGTTATAAACACGTTAGGAGACATGAGTCCAAATAACTTTGTAACATAGAGGTATTATAGTGACTGAGTTAGCTTAACGATTTTGGGGTCCAAAAGGAGAGAGAGGAGCAGAAAGGAATGTTGGAAGGTTGCTAGGATGAACTTCATTTAGTGGAGAATATTCCAGAATACAGGAAAGTAGTAATCTTCACCACCTTCCTCCCCATGCTTCCCACACTCAGTGTTCCTCTGACCTCTGTCATAAAAATATTTTTCCTTTGTATGGCTATGCATAATACACGTTCCTTCTGTAGTGATGAGGGAAAAAACCCTCAGATTATTTTAAAAATTCTTAATATATGGTTTGTGATATAGAACAAGTATAATTTAATAATTTAACAATTAATAATATATAATAATATAATAATTTAATGATTGTATAATTATATACTTGTATATATTATATAATATTAAATAATATATACTAATATAGATAGATAATATATGTTATATAAAATAATATATGATAAACATATAAAAATAATAAAGTGTGTATTTCATCACTAAAATTAAGTTTTCAGCAGTAGAAGAATACTAAACTCTGCCATATAAAAGAAAGTTTAGACATTCAACCCTTCTCGAAGCAGATCACGTGACGAACGTGTAGAAAGGTGAGGTGCTGTCAGGAGACGGCTTACAGACTATGACATGGTGAAGCTGGAACTTCTTCCCATTGAGAATGGTCCTATAGGTTCCGTGGACTGGCAGGAGGAAGGAGACATATTTAGCAAATGGATAAATTAAAAAAAGAAAGACTTTGATGCTCTGACCGATCACTCTCAGACTCAACTTCTTTTAAAATCGTTAACTCTG
The DNA here is from genome assembly GCF_030435805.1 of Mustela lutreola. Lineage (NCBI taxonomy): Eukaryota > Metazoa > Chordata > Mammalia > Carnivora > Mustelidae > Mustela > Mustela lutreola. Next base: position 148,303,019 of record NC_081294.1, read on the forward strand.
ACTGATTCAATCTATTTTTGTGTCATACTTGGTTTATTTTTGTAGACATTTGGATTTTGATTTGTCCTCTTACTCATCAAATTTACTGACCTGCCATTCACATCCTCCTAAGTCTTCCTCATGGAGGAACCTGAACTTGAAATTCTGTCACCACCAACCATAACTGCTAAGTGTTCCTGCTGCTCTTAGCTCAACGTTCCATCTAGCACCTGAGCGCTGCTACAGCTGTGACTTTCCCAGGTGGCACAAGCCACCTCCTCCCTGAATCTCCGCCTCAGGAATTCCCCTCGAGGGGCATGGCCAGGAGGGCAGCATGGCCAGCACCACTGGCCTGCACGAGTGAGCGAGCCAGAGCCACTTCAGTAGCAGCTAATCAGATGAGGAATGGAGATGAGATTGAAAGATGAGTTACACATACTAACTGGAAATCTTTCTCTTTAGATGGAATCTGCCTGTGTCTCCATTCACGAAGCTCTAAAGTCTGTCATCGACTATCAGACTCACTTCCGTTTGAGAGAAGCTCAAGGCCGAAGCCGAGCAGAAGACCTAAATACCAGAGTGGCCTACTGGTCCGTAGGGGAAGCCCTCATTCTCCTGGTGGTCAGCATAGGGCAGGTGTTTCTCCTGAAAAGCTTTTTCTCCGATAAAAGAACCACCACAACTCGAGTCGGATCCTAACTACGGTTTGAGAGTTGACACACCATTGCCACCATAATATTGCTGTCCTCTAATTAATTGTAGGTACCGAAGAACTTAATATTGGCAACATTTTTAAACCTTCCTCATACACTTGTTGGGGGGGGGATGTACCGTGCATATCCCCAAACTGTGGAAAGGACACCTTTTTTTATTTGTAAAGGTAGAAAAACTTTGGAACTTATTTTGGGCTCCCCTCGTTAAATAGTCAGCACCAGTGATCTTTTCTTGGTTATTTCTATCTACTGTTCGCACACTAAACTTTGGCATTTTGATTCCTTTTAGCCATTTAAAAGTACTTTTCTTATAGGTAGTGGATATTTTAAAAACCTTCAATTTAACGTCTTGTGTGTTGTGGAGGAAGAAAATTACCCTTTAATTGTTTATAGTAAAGTTTTGTTTTTCAGAAAACCAAACGTGATTTACTGTAGCCCAGGCCCTATTCTGCACTGTTTAATTTGGGGGTGAGGGGGCCACCATGGAAATGTTAGTTAATATTGATATAATTTTAAATTGATGCATCATGGTATAATTTATTTCTTACTAGTTTGGGAAATGTCAGATTTTTGGTTTTTGTGTTTATTCTATGACTTACAAGCAGATATGTTCTTTTTTTCATGAAGACATTCTTACCACAGGGAAAATAGTATGTTTCAATAGTGTAACAGTTTATACAGGCCTTAAAAATTAGACTGTTAAACAGGTAGAGTAATTACAGAAAAACAAAAGATTCTATAATGGGAGGCAAATGAAATGAGAAAAGTTTTAGCAAGTTATCGGCACATATTATATTTCCAGTGCTTTTACAGAGACAAAAGGTGGTCTGTTTCATTTTAACATTTTGATTGGCTGGTTTGGGCCCTAATGTGGTTTCAATGTCTGAGTCATTCCTGGCTTAAATTAACAGTTGTAATATTTGTAATGTAAAAGTGCCATATATTTTATCCTGATGGGTGTGATGCACTGAGAAGTCAGTTTCTTTGTTTTTTTTTTTTTCTTTCTTTCTTGTTTTGGTTTGGTTTGGTTTTTTGGTTTTTGTCTTGCACATGTAATTTGTACAATCTCTGGTTAGCCACCCCAAGATGATTTAAAACTTTAGAATGCTGTGTGTTTCTTATTTGATAATCTTCATCAGTTGTACTGCATTTAATGAATATTAAACAGTGCATATTCTGTACACTATAGGGTTTAGACTGTGTTTGTATTTTATAATTTGTGTAGACTGAGCTGATCGAAATAAGATTTGTTCAGGTATTCCAGAAGAGAATACGAGACAAATGCGAAACTATAGATGTTTAAAGCTTTTCTGCTGTTTAAAAAAAAAAAAAATGCAGCTGCTTTTTGCCCTGCCTCCCTCCCCCACCCAAGACTGTGGAGTGCTGAACAAGGCTGTCCTATTGTAGAGACTCTGGTAAGTGACACAAAGCTAGTATACTGATTGAATAGCAGTTCGAGTCACTTATCACTGCGGACTAGAAGTTAATTCCTAATGCTAAGCTGTCTTTAACCGTCTTCGAAAAGCATATATGCTTCTGCATGTAAGAGCAAATGAATTCACAGTTGTCATGCTTACTAACTTCAGATGCCCACTATGTAGCAAGGGATGAACCCGTTTTCAACCCTTGAATTCTAAAAATTTTTAAGACCAAATAGCAACTCTTTAAACTGTGTATCAGCAACAGAAGTCTAAGATTTTGCAGATTTACCTGTTTGGGGTCTTGCAGTAGGTTTGTCCTGCAGCTTTGTAAGTATCCCTCTAGATAGATTTGCACATTTTCAGCACTAGCTTTAATGTGGCTGATAAGCATGGGCGTATGTCCAATGTCCTTCTCTCTCATTGCCTGTCTGCTCTGTCGCCTTCAGACACTTAACACCATAACGAAGCAGAGCTGGGTACCATCAGTGCCCGGAGTTAGCAAAAGTAATGCAGTCATTTGGTCTGTGCCTATCAAAAACCTCATCATACTGGACTACTACCATAAATAACTTCTGATGACACTCTTGATACCTGTTAAAATTTCTGGAAACGCCCCTGTCACCTGCTGTAGAAGATAGTACAGGCTTAGTCTCATCTGTATATAACTGGTTCAAGTTTGATGGCTGTCGGTACCGAACCGGGTGTGTATAGATAAATTAGAAAATACATCTCTATCCAGACATAAATGTCAAGACCTTTTTTCTTTCTTCCTCCTACTATATAATTTGTAGCTCATCTTTTTTCTTTAATCCTTTCATAACTTGTTGGAACAGTTTGAGTTTCCCAAATATTTATGTTTAGACAGATGGCTCAGAATATATATTTAACATCACTAGCTGTATATATTTTTAAAGTAAAATAAATAATGGAAAAGGACTTGATACACAAGTTTATTACTAAAATTCCAGCTGTGTTAAGATATTACTTTGCTAATAATCTAAACATTCTTTTTTCTATTAAACAAGTGGTTTGTGGTTCACAGCTTTCAACCTGATACGATAATCGACTTTGAAAATACAGTGTACTGAAAAGCAGTTTTATCTTTGAAAGATTTCATTTAAATCTCTGTACATCCATTTTTGCTTCAGTTTGTAAATGTGTAACATTTGTAGTTAAATAAGACAAAGCAGACCCTATGACTATTGTTTTAAAAAATTAAACAAGTTAATATATAAATAATTCAAAGGGGGTTTTCATTTACTTTTTTGAAAAGAAAAATTTCTCTAAACAGATGTTGGTTCTCTGGGATTGCACCAATCAATTCTTGTAGAATAAAAAAAAAAAAAAAAAAACTTTCAACAAACTGACTTCACTTGTTTCTGTCAGGATTTGTATTTTTAAAGCTCCTTACAAACTTGCAGCTTGGGCTATAGTTTGTAGTGAGAGTGATTTTTTATTTATTTTATTTTTTTTTAATTAGGCTCTATACCCAGTGTGGAGGCCAGCTCAGGGCTCGATCGCACAACCTTGGGATCATAACCTGAGCTGAAATCAAGAGACACATGCTCAACTGACTGAGCCACCTAGGCACCCAAGAGAGTGATTTTTATTTGGTATTTCATTTAAACATCTCAGGGGCTGGCCAAGAAAGAAAGATAAAGAAGAATACCACCTCTAAACTACCTCCTTTTTAGCCTTTGTGTATTTCTTACTGAAAGTTTGGGTGAAAAGGAATTAAGCCCTCAGTTCCCTAAAAAGCTCTTCATTTGTTTTAAGTAAATTAACTGCAGTTGTTCAAGACCAAGTTTCCTCAAGTTTTTTTCTTCCCCTTCATAATGCAGTCATAGGAGATGTTCTGGTTCCTGGGCAAAATTCAACAAAAGTAGCGGAGAAGGAACAGTAAAACTAGGTTAATATTTATTGAACGCATACCCTGTGTCAGGTGCTATGCTAAGTATTTTACTTGTAGCGACACATTTCATCTTGGCAATAAGGATATTCTTCCCATTTCACAGATGAGGAGATGGAGGCAACAATAGGTTAAGGAGCCTTCCTGTATCTCAGTCCTGAGCATCAGTGGTGTGACCCATGGCAGTCCGGCTCCAGAGCCCTCTCCAGCCACTCTGGCACTGCCTTCCACACCCCAGCTAGGGGTAGATTTCAAAAGGTTTCTCTGGCTTAATTTCAGTATAGCTCAACAGCGGGTCAGGGCTTTTTGGCTTTGGAGTTACAGCCAAGTTCAAATCATGGTTGTGTGACTTCACACAAAGGATTTTATGAACTCCATGTATTTCTGTTTCTTCATCTATTGCTAAGATAATTTCTACTATAATGGGAGGTGTTTGTGAACTCCATGTATTTCTGTTTCTTCATCTATTGCTAAGATAATTTCTACTATAATGGGAGGTGTTTGTGAAACACTTAGCATCAGTGCCTATCACATAGAAGTACTTAATAAATAGCTCTATTTTTCTCATTGGTCCAGTTCTAGTCTCTTGATCTTTAGTTTCTAAAGTTCTCACTATAGCCTCTGTTCTGTGGCTCTTAAATGATATGTAACACAAGTGTGAAAGTGTTTATCTACCATGTACTTCATAGTCTGCTAGAAGTTTCAAAAGTGAGTCAGACAGTCAGATGACCAGGAGCTTAACTTAGTTGAAGGAGACAGGATAGCTCTAAGGGCAACCAATTTGCATAAGTAGTGAACCGACTTGGAGTCTTAAGACGTTCTAGGATGCTCAAAGTGAAAGAGAACATAACGGATCTAAAGACTTAACTGCCCAAGGAATTTAACTCTTGTCTTCCCACAGGGGAAGCCCATGGTTGTCTAACTAGGCCGGTGATTACATGGATTAATCTCTAATTCAGGGATATGGACTGTTAGCCAGTCTCCGTTGCTACGTATTGAAAACACATGTTAACTTTGTTAGTAATAAACGTGATATTTGATCTAACTTCTCTGTCATGGTTGCTTCCAAATTTGGGGAGGAAATACAAGGATGTTATCCCTAAAGCACCAAATGCGCTGTTTTTCAGTCCATATCTCTATCAGAAGTGATCACATTACTTGCTGGAATCAGGATTTACCAGAAATACCACTGGTCTGGTACAATCTCTTAGTGCGGGTAACTACTAGTGATTACTACTTAAATAAAGAAAAGGCAGCACAAGAATTTGAGAATCAATAGTTCAAAGAGTAAAATCCACTCAATCCACCATCCACTTGGGTGTATTTCGGTTACTTTATCGATACGTGCATATATATATATATTTTAAAGAGTTGGTATTATATTGCCCGAATAAGATTTTCAACTTAAAATTGTAAAATCTGACATAATACAGAAGTCATTAAATATGTATAATTTAAAGAGAAATAATTTAAAGCATACATTCATATAACCAGTGCTAAGGTTAAATGCAGCATTGCCAGCACTGTAGTCAGCTTCTGTGTGTCCTGAACTGACTACATCCTTGACCTTCCCCACTAGGCATAACTAATGTTCTGATGGTAATGAAAATTGTTTTCTTATTTTTCTTTTTATTCTTACTACACAAAATTCTTATTTTGTGTAGTAGTTCTTTTCAAGCCACTTTTCTTTTTTTAAGATTTTATTTATTTGACAAAGAGAGAGAGTACAAGTAGGCAGAGAGGCAGACAGAAGGAGAGGGAGAAGCAGACTCCTCGCCGAGCAGAGAGCCCGATGCAGGGCTTGACCCCAGGACCCCGAGATTATGACCTGAGCTGAAGGCAGACACCTAACGACTGAGCTGCCTGGGTGCCCGGTGTAGGATCTCTTGAGAATAATACATCCAAGAGTAGAATTGTTTGCATATGGAGTATGTGTATCTTCATCTCTACTAGATCATATCTCACTTTTCCAAAGCGATTGTAATAATCAGTGCTTTGACCAGCAGCAGGGGGAGGTTCTACGTTTGGTATTGTCAGACTTGAAGACTTTCAAACATCTCCTGGACGTGTGTGTGTAAAAGCAACATCTAAGAATTTGAGAAATAATAGGGCAAAGACTACAATCCATCCGTAATCCCACTAACCATTTTAATGTATATTCGTTGCTTTTTTAGATACATGTATATGTTTTTAAAGAAACTGATATTCTACATGGCGTTGCATAATTTGCATTTCCACGGAGTTCATTTGTTTTCTTCTCACAGCTTTGCTTACCATTTGGATTTCCTCTTCTGTCAAGTCCCAGTTGAAATCATTTGCCCATTTTTTAAAAAGGGATTGTTTTGACTTTTTTTTGGTTCACAGGATCTCCTTTTAAATTCAGGAGGCTAAACCTTTGGTTATAACTGTTTCAAATATTTTCTAACAGTCTGTTTATCTTTCTGCACCTAATGGAATGTATCAGCTTTTGTTTTTTTATTGTTGTTGGTTTTGTGTCTTGTTGAAGACATACTTCTTCATCCTGGAGTCACGAATATCTTCTTTTGTACCATTTTCTAAGCTAAGTATAATTTTGTTTTTTACTTGAGTCAAGTTTTGCATACAGGCTAAGATATATAACCTTATTCTCATCTTTTTCTTAATTCCTTGCTCATCTTTCTCTGTTTTGATTTGCCGTACCAATTCTGTCATCAATAAAAGCCTGTATTTACCGGAATCTATTTCTGGGCTCTTTGTTCTGTTCCATTGGTCAGTCTGTCCGCACATCAGTAACATATTGCCTTAATTACTAAAGACTTTAAAATTCTTGATGTCTGGTACAACAAGTCTTTATACCTTTTTTTTCGAGATTTTGGCTGTCATCTTCCTTGGCATTTTTGTACAAAGTTTGGAATTAGCCCAGGTTTCAACTAAACAAACTAATCTGTCACTTTTCTGTATTACTTGTCATCAATATTAACTCAGATTTTCAACTTCCTAGTCTAATATATATTTTAAAATAGAATTCCAGGGGCGCCTGGGTGGCTAAGTGTGTTAAAGCCTCTGCCTTAGGCTCAGGTCATGATCCTAGGGTTCTGGGATAGAGCCCTGCATTGTGCTCTCTGCTCAGCAGGGACCCTGTTTCCTCCTCTCTCTGTCGGCTTGTGATCTCTGTCTGTCAAATAAATAAATAAAATCTTAAAAACAAAACAAAACTAGGATTCCTTTTAAAATGAGACTTTAGCTGTATGTTCATTTTCTGTGCTCTGTGACCAGTGACCCCAAACTTGCCTGTCCCCAGTAGCATACTTCTGTTATTCTCCTAGTGTCTCTGCACACAGCTTAGCTGGGTTCTGTGTTCAGGGGTTCACAAGAATGCCACAGGGAGTCACCTAGCCTGCATTCTCAACTGGAGCTTGGGGTCCTCTTCCACATGCATCAGATGGTTGCTAACAAAATTCAGTTCCCTGCAGCCCTCCGCCACTAGAGGTTGCCTCTCCGTACAAGTGGATCAGTACTTGACAGCATGCCGCTTCCTGGCCGGCTAGAGAGACACTGCTTTGAGTCTCTTTCAGAAAAGGCCAGCCAGGATTCACCTGATGACGTCACAACCACCCAGAAAGTGCTCCCTTTTGACTCAGAGCCAACAAAATAGGGACATTAACGGCATCTCTAAAATCTTTTTACCTTCGCCCAATCTGTTGATAAGAAGAAAGTTGGTAGGTTCTGCCCTCACAGGGGTATGACTATGGGGATGGGGAGGGAGTGCAGAGGCTGTCTTGAATTCTGCCTATCATAGACTCCATTCTGCACGTCTGGTTATCTGTTTTTTAATCACTCATTAATTTCAAAGAATTTTCTGATTTCATTTTTATTTGTATCTATTTGGAACTAGAGGTCTCAATTTCAGGACATAGCAAGCTAAGTGATAAATGCATTGTTTAATAACAATAACATTAACATTGTTTAATAATGATATACATTCTCTGCATGATCAGAATTCTTTGACATTTGTTGACCATTGCCTTATGACTCCATTTACCTCCCTCTCAGTTTATATGTTGTCATATATTTTGTATTTCTTTAAATGTAAGTCATGACTGTTGTTTTGTATAGTCAGTATTCATTTAGGTTTACCCATATATTTGCCATCTTTTTTGCTCTCTGTTTCTTGCTGGGTCTTTGAGCTACCATCTGGAACAATTTAGTGTAGTTCGGCTCGTGGCAGATTCATTTGAATTTTTTTTTAATGTCTTTATTTTTCCTACCCCCCACCCCGCCTTTCTTTTAAGATTTTATCTATTAGAGAGAGAGAGTGAGAGAGAAAGCACGAGGGTGAGGGGCAGAGAGAGAAGCAGACTCCCCACTGAGCAGGGACCCCCCCAATATGGGGCTCTATCCCAGGACTCTGGGATCATGACCTGAGCTGAAGGCAGGCACTGAACTGACTGAGCCACTCAGGGGCCCCCTTTTCCTTCGCTCTTAAAGGGAATTTTTTTTCTGGGCCTGGAATTCTCTTGGGGGTGAAGATCTTGAAGCTATCTTCCCATTGCCTCTGGCTTCAGTATCATAGCTATGAAGAAGTTAACTATTAGTCTCTTGCTCCATTGAAATTAACGGGATCTTTTTCCTCTGGCTGCTTTCAAGGTTTTTTCTTTGTGTTTACTTTTCTACAGTTTTAGAAACTGAAGATTTCATTGTATTTTTCCACTTGGATTTTGTTTTGCATCTTGCTATGTGGATTGATACATCAGTTCTGGGACGTTCTCAACTACAATCTTCTAAATATCGCTTCTGCCCACTATTTTCTCTCCTTGACTTTTGGGGCTCCAAGTAAACACATGTTAGATGTTCTTTGGTGTGTTTCCTATATCCTCGTTTTTCTAGATGTTCTACATTTATTTTCTCTGTATCCTACATGGTTTCTTTTGCTGTGACTATAAATCATGAACTCACTTTTCAGCTACATTTAATTGGCCATTGGTCTCATTAAGTTTTGTAAATTGTTTTTATATTTTTTAATTCTGTGTCTGGTTTTTGGTTTTGGTTAGGTTCTTTTTCTTATCTGCTCTGTGACATTTTATGGTCTCCAGTTCCTTGCTGCATTTTAAAGCGAGGATTTTATTTCCATACATTCTCCTTTGTGTCATAATTCCAATATCTAAAACCCGCTGTGGTTCTGTTTCTGCTGTCTCTAGTTCATGCCACGGGTCTTCAGTGCTGTCTTGGCATTATCTTTAACTGTTTGCTTGGAAACCCTGGCGGGGGAAAGAAAAAAGGAAAAGAAATAATTTGAGACCTGGGTGATTTCATCTTCCTTGAGAAGTTTTTGTTTCTCTCTGCCAAGTGCCTAAGGTCATTAGCTGTCTGGAACCTCAGGCTTTAGAGTCTCTGTCCCCCTCCAGGTGATCCACTACACTGCACTCTGTACCCCCACTCCAGGTTACAACCCTTGGGCTCCAGTCTTTGGGTGGAGACCAAACCCAACCATTCCCTTTCCACTCTAATTGTTGATGAAAATACACCTCTGCCTCTCCACTAATTCCTTTAGACAGGGGCAAAAGAGCTCTGGCACTGTTTCCTGAGCTCTAATCCTCTTCCTTAATTTGACCTGGTAAATCCTATCTTTTATGTCTTCAAGCAGATGCTTAACTTTTTCCTCATGTTTCATCTTCAGTAAGAACACTGGTCCAAATGACCTCTTTTCTCATTACCACCTCCAGAAATCCAAGATTACACCTGCTCTTAAACAAGACATGTAACCTCTGTTTGTTGATTCTCTACTGCACCCTTGTGTGACTCAAGGAAGGAGTTCCAGGTAACCCCCACCCCAGATGCTATGTACCCATTGATCAGTGAGTGACTCATTTCATTCATTCAACAACTATCTCTTCAGTGCCAAGTATGTTCTGTGCTTTACCCCTAGAAATAGGGATTTGGGGATAGACAAGAACTTACTGTTTTGTTCCAGGAGACGGACAGGTCAGTTTTCACGTGAAAGATTAGTTTATCATGGGGTCAACCCCTTGAAATGATTTACAAGATTTTACGTACATCTTTAATCTTCTAGAGAGTTTGTGGTTTTCATCACATTTTTGAAGGAGTCTATGACTCAAGTATTTTAAAGAATCACTGCTTTATGCGCTATTAGAGTAATTTTAGCTTTTTTTGTATTACTAAAAAGGTTTAGGGGTGCCTGGGTGGCTCAGTGGGTCAAAGCCTCTGCCTTCGGCTCAGATCATGGTCCCAGGGTCCTGGGATTGAGTCCCACATCAGGCTCTCTGCTCAGCAGGGAGGCTGCTTCCTCCTCTCTCTCTGCCTGCCTCTCTGCCTACTTGTGATCTCTGTCAAATAAATAAATCTTTAAAAAATAAATAAAAAATAAAAAGGTTTAGAGTCTAAGCCCAATTTTTTATTTATTCCGCATTGCAAGAATTGGAGGGTTGGGTGTTGATTAGCTTAAGGATAAAACTCCCTACCATTCAGTAGATGCTTGAGGAAATATCTACTGTGGGATAGGCATTGGGGGTTCTGGCATAAATATGATAGTTTCTCTGGACATAGACACTAAACAGAAAATTAGAATATCTTACCTAAAAGTAGTAGTTCTCAAACATGGAGATGATGAATCAACTAGTCTACTTGTAAAATACTGACCTTTCTCAGATTCTTTCCCCTGACCCTGAGACTTTGATTCATTAGTTCTGGAATAAGTCTTGGAATCCGCCCCCTCCCGCCCCCTGCAAGGATTCTGATGAAGTGTTATACCACATTCTGAGAAGCATGGTAAACTCTTTTGTAATACTGCATGACTGCTCCTCTGTATTCTACATTCAGGCGATCTAATTTATTTTTTCCTCTGAACAGTGCTTTTTCCCCCATGGTACCAGCCAAGAAACCGAAACACAGAACAGTTGAGTCGACTTGCCCACAGTCACACGGTTAGCGCTAGAACCAGGTTTCAAGGGCAGAAAGCTGCAGGGGCAGGCTGGTGTCTCCCCTGTGTGTATGTAGGTAGGCTCCTAGCCATGCAGAGATATGGGAAGAGCTTATCCTGACCCTCATTGGCTCTCGTTTCCAGGGTCTCCCTGTTAAATTTTTGGTTAGTCAGCTGGTCTACTTCTCCCCTCAGGCGAGACCACAACTTCAGGTTGGCGCAGCTGGGGGCTTTCCCCATTCATTTCCTCCTAAGTTTGCAATTTTTATTGCCAGCGCCATTAAGAATGGACTTTTTGCCAACCATTGCAAATCAAGTTAGCTCTCTCCAGCAGTGGAGCTCCTGGCCCAGTGTGGCCCCAACCCAGGTGGGGAGTCTGGGGGGTTTGGGAGATCTGAAAAGCTTCTGGAAAGAATGCAACAGACTCCCACTACTCGTGCCCACAATTTGCAGAGTTTTGAAAAATGAATAAATGATTTTCAGTTTGTTGTTTGCCTTTGGTCAATTTCCAGAATCCTCAAATGATTGCTTGGCAATTTTTTCCAGTTTACTTTTTTTTTTGGCGTGGCGGGCAGTGGGGGCAGTGAGATTTGACATCTTTACTCTAGATAATCGCTAGAATCCCAGCTGTCCATTTTGTCAGGTCTGGGATTTTATTTTAGCCCACATACCATCTAATAAATTATCTAATAAATTAGTAATTAGGTGCTGTTTAATCGGTGCTTTCAGAAAACACAAGACTCCTGGCACAGAAACAAAGGACTTGGTTACCCATGGCACAGCAACAAGTACAACCATCAGCATATTTGCAGTGGTTCTTCTTGGTCACACATCCCATGAGGGTGACACGAAGAGGCTTAGGTGGGTGCTACACACGCAGTGGGTTTGGGTCATGTCTGAAGAACATGGAACTTGAGGAACCCACCACTTTTAAAGCAAGCAGTAAGCAAGCCTGTTCTTTGTCTTGGAGGGAGATATCCCCTCATGTCTCAAGGCTGCTCACTATAAACACCAGCCTGGGAAATGGCTCAGTTAAGGAGCAGTCAGGGTCTTCCGTTCTTGATGAACCCAGCAAGACACCCAGGAACATGAGAGGCAGAGGCACATAACTGTCTCTCCCAGCTCATTTTACCTAGTTTATTGGAATGAAGTTGTTAATAATATCTTTCATCTTTTAAAATTTCTTACAGTTTGTAGTGTAGCAGTGCTTCCTTTTTACTTCTAGTATGATTTGTGTCTTTTTGTCCCTTTTTTTCCCTGAGTAGTTTTACTAGTACTTACTAATTCTATTAGTCTTTTCCAAGAACCATCTTTTACTTTTGTTGATCCTCAGTTACTTTTTTCTATTTCTTTGCCTTCTGGCCTTATTTTCATTATTTACATTTTTTCTCCTCCCTTTGAATTTAATTTCCTGTCCCCCCCCCCACCCCCAATTTCTTGTTATGGATGAAAGTTGATTCTCCGGCTTTGTTTTTCTTTTTCTTTTCTTTTCATTTTTTTTTAATTGGCTTTGGTTTCTAATACATAATTTTAAGATTAGAAATTCTCCTTTAGGGGCACCTGGGTGGCTCAGTGGGTTGGGGCTTTTGCCTTCTGCTTGGGTCATGAGGGGTCCTGGGATTGAGCCCTGTGTGGGGCTCTTTGCTCAGCAGGGAGCCTGCTTCCCCTTCTCTCTCAGCCTGCCTCTCTATTTGTATGTGCACTCTCTCTCTGTCAAATAAATAAACAAAATCTTTTTTAAAAACCCCCTCTAGTTATATTTTTAGTTATAACCCACAAGGTCTAATATATGGTATTTTTAGTAATATTTAGACCAAAATCTGTATTTCAGTTTTTTAATTTGTTTTGATTTTTCTTTGTTGAGATGTGCTCTGTGGCCAAAAATATGGTCTAGTTTTGTTACCGTCTGATTTTGTTACTGTTCCCTGTGTACTTGAATATGTATCCTAAAATTGTATTGGGTGCCATAATATATGAATGTCAATCAGGTCAAGTTCCTTAATCATATTCAAGTCATTTCCATCCTTACCTAGTTATGTGTGGGTATGCTGGGCATACATTAGATATCCAGGAAAATGGTGCAGTAAGCTAAAGAGGTCAGAGGTTCAAGATCTTGAAAACACAGCATTTAATGCCAAACATTTCAGGGGTGTGAAGCCACAAGAAAAACATTTTACATGTGGGGAGGAGGCATCTCTTCCCTGATTTAATTAGCACTCTTCTCCACTTTGCTCATATCAGTCATTCATTCACCATGACCAATGACTGGATCTTGAGTTGCCTTACTTGTTGTTATTTTGGACTAGACTTCAAAATCTCCATGAGGACTGGAACCTCGTGTGTCTTCTTGACGCTATATCCCTCCTGCCGGTTACAGAGATGATACCGGATATTTGTGGCATAAATGACTAGTGCATTTTCTCGAAATGTAAACTTGATAATTTGAGGAGAAAACCAATTAAAATCATAGCCAATTTAACACATTTTCTTAGTATGTCACATGAATATTTACAAAAAACAATGCAAATTTGGATCGATTTAAAATATAAAATGGAACACTTCAAGTAAATTTGCCCTTGACACTGGTGACTCAGGGTTGATTTATGCATGCCAGGTGGTGGTGAATGGGAAAATAAATGTTTCTCAAACTTGTCATTAGTGGTATTTCAGTAAAAAAACTGAAAAGCACTGATATGAAGGATTGTCAGGTGAAGTACAAGCAGAGGAAATTTTGGCAGGGAGTGAGGATTGGTGAACTAGGTTGATAGGGTACGAGTAGGATTGGGGTCTTGAGATAGATAGGGTAGAATTAGATACTTGGCTTTATAAAGCTTTTTATGATTTTTGATTGCATTTTTGTTCTCCGTTCATATTCAGCGGAATTCCATTCTGTTTCGTTTGGGCGGAAGAAACCCTAGAGAGGAAACCAGCTTTTTCGCAGGGGTTGATGCGCCACGCATCCCTCCCCAGGGATGCGGCCAACGACAGCACTAGTCAGTGAAGGGGCCCCAAAGGGAAGGAGAAGCCAGGGGGCAGCCTTGAGGACCAGGAGAGCGGCAGGACCTCGGGAAGTGTTTAGCGTTTGGGTATGCCTGGGGATTCCTTCCTTCAGAGTTTAGGGACTCCAGTCCGGGATGCGCGAAGGCAGCGGCTGCAACCCTCATCCCAACACCCAGATCTGTATGGAGCAGACACACTGGCATCGACCGCACACACCGCCTCCGAGCCAGGACGCCCGGGGACATTAAAAAGCAACAGCAACAGCTCCTGGAGCGTGCCTGTTGGCCTCGGGGACAGTGCCCCCCACGCGACTGCCGTTGCTCCACCACTTCCGGCCCTCTCGTACCTCCACGCAGAGACCCAGGAGGGTTCTTGGGCCAGGTTGCCGCTGGGCCCCGCTCTGCCGGCTCGCGTCCTGGCGCCAACCCGTAAGGACGCGCCAGGTGGACACGGGCACCCCGCCCAACCGGCGGCGCGCGGGGGCGGTGGGCGGGGACACCCGAGGGGCAGGGCCTGCGCGCTGGACCTCCCTCCAGGCGGTGCGCGGAAGGGGCAGGCGTGGGCACGCGAGGGGCGGGGACTGCGCGCCCGACCTGGGCACCCCTCCCTTCAGGCGGTGCGCGGAAGGGGCGGGCGTGGGCACGCGAGGGGCGGGGCCTGCGTGCCGGACCCGGGCACAGCGCCCTCCCCGCGGCGCGCGGCGCGCGGCGCGCGGGCGCGGTGGGCGTAGGCCCGCGAGGGGCGGGGCCTGTGCGCGGGGCCGCGCGCCCTCGGTCCCGGCGGCGCGCGGGAAGTAGCCGCAGGCGACGTCTCCCGGTGGGGTGAGGAAGAATAGGGAGTCGCGGGGCGCGGTGGTGGCCGCCGCTGTGCAGGCGAGTAGCGGGCGCCGGGGCGGGAGCGGCGGCGGGGCAGCGGGGCTTGGGGCCGGCGGGCGCTTTCCTCCCTCTGCGGTGAGAGTCCGCGCAGCCCTCTGCTTTGCTTCCCAGTTTCCTTCTGACCAGAACACCTGTTTCTGGGGGAAAAAACCTCAGAACAGAAGCAGGCGGCCGAGACGTCCTGCGCGAGCCTCAGCCGGACCCGCGGAACCCATGCTGACGCTTGCGGTTTGGGTTTTTGTGTTGGCCGGCGTCTTGGCCAGCAGCGGGTTTGGGTAAGAGCACGTCGGACCCGCCGCTGTGAGCCGGCTGTCCGCCGTGAACGGAAGAGGGGAAAGGACTCTGTCAGGGCAGGAGAGGAGGCCCGTGAGCGCTCGGAAGAGCGTGTTGGCCGGACACGGAGCCGAGTAACTGCCTTTTCTGTCTCCCTGACCCCGGCCCGCCTCGCTCGCGCGTCCGCTGTGCCGAACCTGAAGTCACGCTTAGGCGGCGGAGTCGCGGGCACCTGGTCTGTGGTCATTTGCTCCTCGCGCTGCTTTTATCTCTTTAACAAGGACCTGCTCCTGAACCTCTTCGTCCTTTAACACCCCCTCGCCCAGACGTGCCCTGCGAGGTCCCAGCCGTCCCTTTATTCAAGAACGAAACAAAAAGCAGCACTCTGTTTGAATGGAAGCCTTGCTCCGCAGCGTCAGGCTCCACTCGCGTTTCCTCCTGCGCCCTCTCCTCGCGGGCTGCCTCCACCCCTGTGCAGGTGTTCACCTTACTACACCACGCGGGTGGTTGCTCCCTCGTCTTCCATGGTTTTTTTTCTTCAGTTGGCTTCCAGGCCGCCACATTCTCCCGCATTTCCTTCCTTCTCCCCGGCCCCTCCTCCTGCGTCTCTAGGTTTCTGTTTCTTTTCCCAGCCGCTGAAGTTTCGCGGGCGAGCAGCAGCGCCCAGTGCTTGGACGTAGTCTCTTTCTAGCCATACTTTGTCCCAAAGCAGTTTCCATCCCAGATCCTCTCTCATGACTGTAAATAACATCCAAAGGCTGGTGCCTCCCAGTGTTAAGCTTTCCTTCTGTCCCGAGTTCCAGATGCATATTTCTAGCTGTTTCCTCAACAGCTTTGCTTAGAAGTCTGATGGGCATTCGAGTTTAGGATGTCCAGACAGAATCTGGGGGGTACCACACGCACCCAGTCCGCCCTTCTGTTTCTCCCTCATTGACCTTCCTTACCACACTCGAGGTTCCTGCGGTCCTCTTAGCTCAGACCCAACATCCAAGCAGCCAGCCAATTCTGCTAGCTCTGCCTTGAAGAAATATCTCCAATCTGACCACATCTCAGCCCGTCTCCAACAAAAACCACAGTAACCTCTTACCTAGATGACTGTTAAGTCTCTGATTTGGTCTTCCTGCTTCTGCTCTCCTTCCTCTATGGTCTCTGTCCAAACAGCAGTGATTATTTTTTTTAAGATTTTATTTATTTATTTGACAGACAGAGAGAGAGAGATCGAGATCACAAGCTGGCAGAGAGAGGGGAAAGCAGGCTCCCTGCTGAGCAGAGAGCCCAATGTGGGGCTCCATCCCAGGATCCTGAGATGATGACCTGAGCCAAAGGCAGAGGCCTAACCCACTGAGCCACCCAGGAGCCCCAGACAGCAGTGATTTTTAAAAAAATATCATCAGAACTTTCACTTCCCTTCAAAACTTTCTGGTAGCTTCTGATCAAAATCATGAAAACTGGACTCTTGCGTTGACTTCAAAGCCCTGTGTGGTCAAACTTCCAAAAACTTTTCTGATCTTGGCTCTCCCCTTGGTCCTTGCTTACTCCGCTAGTGACCTTGACCTCACTGCTGTTCTTTTTGCCTGCAGTGGGCCTGGGCTGCACCCTCACAGGCTGCCGACCTTCACTCACCTCACTTCCCTGTTGAAATGCTATCTGGGATTACTGCCTTTTTGGCTATTTTAACAGCCCTTTGCTCCTGACCTTTGGTGCCGGTTGTTGTTAGATACTGATTGTTATTCTCTAGTGTTCCACAAAGCCTGGGCCCCTTTAAGCCCTTGTTGGCGTCTAGAGTTCTCTAATATTAAAAATGCACAACCATGTTTGTTTTGAGCCTCATTTTGATAAGACATACAGTTTGTTGTTATAGTCAGCATTTTTGTAAAATGTGCTTCCTGATTTGGAGAAGATTTCCCTTTAAATATAGAAAATGAAAGAAAAATGTTCACTTTGCCGAAAGGAATGTGCAGTGTTTTTTTTTTTTTTTCAATTCCTTCATCTCATTAGGAAATGATAGTTGCTCATTTGGAGGTTTTTTTGAATGGCACCAGGAATAAGTAGTTTTTTTGTTTGTTTAAGATTTTATTTATTTCTTTGACAGAGATCATAAGTAGGCGGAGAGGCAGGGGGAGGGGGAAGCAGGCTCCCTGCTGAGCAGAGAGCCTGATGCGGGACTTGATCCCAGGACCCCAGGATCATGACCTGAGCCAAAGGCAGACGCTTAGCAGACTGAACCACCCAGGTGTCCCAGGAATAGGTAGTTTCAATGGGAAGAAGAAAACGAAGGCACTTGTTCGGGGAATATTATACATGTTTGAGTTGTGTGGTGACCAAGTCAGTATCAGAATATCAAGAATTTGTAGTGAAATTCGGGTCTCTTTTTAAGGTATGTGGGGATAGAAGTGAAAAACAATATTTTTATTATTAGGAAAGGCTTTTGGGGGATAAAAGACTGTTTAATGTTTAATGCTTCTTTATCACTTTCCTCCCGAGGAGCTAGTTCTGTGGTGACATCAGTAGCATGTGTACCTACTTTCCCTTCATTTATTTATTTATTTAAAAAAAAATTTTTTTTAAGATTTTATTTATTTGACAGAGACACAGCGAGAGGGAACACAAGCAGTGGGGAGCAACAGAGGGAGAGTGGGAAACAGATTCCCCACTGAGCAGGGAGCCCAACGTGGGTGGGACTTGATCAGATCCCAGGACCCTGGGATCATGACCTCGGCCCAAGGCAGGCTTTTGACCGACTGAGCCACCCAGTTGTCCCCTTTCCCTTTTAAAAGAGAAGACACAAAAGCTCTCATTTCAGATTTGGGATTTCAGGTGCTTGAATAAATATGTAAAATGGAGGATTAAATAAACATTTCCAATGAGGGCATTCTGAGTATGGAACAAACTGAAGATAAGAATAGGTCAGTTAAGGCGAAGCCAGGAGTGACGTTAAAATCAGAACATACGTCACAAGCTGCTGTGTTGAGTACTCCTTAACCTGGAGCTTCCCAGCAGTGGAGAAAGGAGGCCACACAGCTGAAAAGCAGGTACCCTTGAAGATCCCTGTATTTTTGTTTTTATACCTTGCAGAAACAAAAGTTTTTGCATTTGTTTCCATTGTTTTATAAGTGATGACACATTGACTTGCTCTAAGGACCTGTTTTCAGAACGAGGGAGGTACATATTCTGCCTTCTGGTGCTTTACCATAAAGTAGAAATTGGAGGGGCCCTGTTTTGATTTAGAATTAGCAATCCTGGACTCTGGGGAAGTTTGTATACACATTCAAAAAACGGAGAGCAGGGATGCCTGGGTGGCTCAGTGGGTTAAGCCTCTGCCTTTGGCTCAGGTCATGATCTCAGGGTCCTGGGATCATACCCCGCATTAGGCTTTCTGCTCATAAAATCTTTTAAAAACAAAACAGGAGAGCAGACAGTTAATCATGGAGATGGGCTAAAGCCACCTGGAATGTGCAGATATGGCCCATAAGCAATATATCTGGACATCATGTTCATATGTCTTCTATTTAAAAGTACAAAACCCTCAAAAAACATTTTTTTGAAGATTTTATTTATTTATTTGACACACAGAGATCACAGGTAGGCAGAGAGGCAGGCAGAGAGAGAGGGGGAAGCAGGTTCCCTGCTGAGCAGAGAGCCTGATGTGGATGCTCGATCGCAGGACCCTGAGATGATGACTTGAGCTTAAGGCAGAGGCTTAACCCACTGAGCCACCCAGGTGCCCCATTTTTTTTTAACTTACTAAAAAACTCCCCCCCGCACTCTTTGCACTATCATTGTAGAAAAAGAAGATATGTATAGAGATGCATATAGATATATGTATATTCACACATCTACCACACACATATAACCAATGATATCTTTTTGATGTACTTTTTCCCATCTGTTTTCTCTACAGCATGTTTCACAAAGCTGATATCATACTATAGGTGAGATCAGTCTGTATAGGCTACTTTTGTTCAGTTATAGAAACATTTTCTCAGGTCCTTAAAATTATTTCCAGCAAACTTTTTTTTTAGAGATTTTATTTATTTATTTATTTAGAGAGAGTGCGTACAAGCAGGGGGAGGGGCTGTGGGAGAGGGAGCCCTGACTTTTTTCTAATTATGCTTGTCTTTCACCAGTATTTGGACATTTTGACTGTTTTCCTCCAGTAGAACTTCAACTAGCCTCTGATACTGCATCCACATTCTCTAATAATAAGAAAATACAGTCCTCTGCCTCAGACGTCAGAATTGCAATGACACGCTCCCAAAGATCCTATGAGATGACAAAGCTGAGCTAACCTGAGGAATTGAAAAAAGAGACCATGTGTAGGGAACTGGGGGAACATGGGGAGAGAGATATGAGAGGACGCTGGAGGAAGAAGCCTGATTAAGCAGTGTCTCGCCGTTTGCCGTCTTAAGAAATTCTGTGGGAGATAACTAGGCTTTCAGGTGCTGGTCACTTTGTAGTGCATATAGATGTTGAATTATAATCCTGTACATCTGATACTTGCATAATTTTATAAAATTGTTTTTAAGTCTAAGAGCAGTAGGAAGCCCTTGCAGAACTGTAAAGGGGAGTAATGTCATTGACGGGTGTTTTTCATGAAGATCATTGTGGCAGCCAGGCGGGGAAAGGAGCAGGCTGGCTGGGAGAGCGTGTACCAGACCAAGAGGGAAGCAGGATCGTGGACATGTGTTGATCCAGAGCCAAAGCGGGGTGCAGAAGGACCGTGGGAAGACTTGAGATGTATTTTGGAGGTGGAATAGATGGATGGGACTTTGGGAACAGCTCAAAGGTGAATGCATGGGAGAGCATCCAAATTCCATAGGAATGGAAGCGAATGTACTTATTTATATTCACATCATTTTTTTTTTTTAAAAATGCAACATTATGGCTCATTTAAAACAAGGTACGTTTGAATGGGCTAGCTAGTTCCTCATCCTCTTGAGTTAGTAATTTATGTGATAGTGAAGATGATGGTGGTAAAGCGGTCTGTGTTTAGCTCTCCCTCGAAACCTAGAAGGCTACATTAATCTTATATCTGGAATGCTGTCTTCTTTCGGGGGGTGTTCTTGAATGCTGGCTGTGCCCTAGACCTTGGAGTTACAGCGGAGAATAGGACAGATCTGGGCGTCATTGTGGTAGGGTTTACATTCTAGGGGGAAAAAAATGAGAAACTAAGCAGATATACGTACACGTCATTAACTGTAGTTGTGATCAGCGCATGACACCACAGTACTAGGGGGCGAGGCTCCTGTAACACCTTTCTCATACAAGCCTGGTACCTAAAATGAAAAATGCGGGCACTGGTTCCCTTTGACCATGAATAAATATCAATGGGGAATACACGACAGTTAACCTTTTTATTGATGTCGGCTTTTGCCATCCTTACGGATTCTGGGCAACCCCCAAAAGAAGAAAATGAATACGTGACGGCCAATCGTCAATAATGTTATTTCAGTATAAGATCGAGTGCCTTCTGATTCTATTTATTGTATTCCTGAAGTTATTGAATACCCGAGTGGGACTTGAAAAGATTTCCAGTGTAAAGAAGTCAAAGAAAAGTCCACGTGTTCCTCCTCTGGCTGGCATAGGTCTTTTCTTTGACATCCTGGCAGCCTCACGGAGCTCAGCCGTCCCATGCTGTATGTAGTTCCGGGAATTGCTGTAGTTCAGCATACTTTCTGGAAAGAGCCAAAGAGTAAATATCGTGGGCTCTTATGGGCCATATGGTTTCCCCTGGAATTACTTGGCTCTGCCTTTCTGTGTGAAATTAACCATAGACAGCACATGAGTGAATGTGCATTGTTTTCTTTTAATAAAACTTTATTTACAAAAACAGCCATAGGACACATGGGTGGCTCAGTCGGTTAAGCCTCTGCCTTTACTTCAGGTCATGATGCCAGGAACCTGGGATCCAGTCCCACATCGGGCTCTCTGCTCAGCAGAGAGTCTGGTTCTCCCTCTGCCTGCTGCTCCCTCTGCTTGTGTGCTCGCTCGCTTGCTCTCTGACAAATAAATAAAATCTTAAAAAAAAAAAAAAAGCCATAGACAAAACATCAGTGAATGTGCATGGCTTTCTCCCAATAAAACTTTATTTTCAAAAACAGCTGGCAGGCCGCATTTGGCTGCTGACCTCTGCCGTCATGCCTTGTCGTGAATTTGGATGCTCTGTCCGTCACGGCTGGGTTGCATAGAACAGAATCTACTGCAGGTAGTTGAAGCAGAAAGGTATGCATTTGAGGATATTATGGGACTTAGAATATCATGGGGGGAGTTGAAGAACTAGACTCCAGGTTGGGTTTCTAGGAAGACCTCAGAGCAGCACTTAGCAGACTCGGTCTAGCAGAGCTGGGCTTCTGCCATGGATGCTCCTGCCAGATCAGCAAGCTGCTGGCTTGGGAACCTTAACCAGCAGCGCCGCTGCCTTGGGCTCTGCCTCTCTCTGCCCATGGTTAACTCAGACATGTAAGTGCCTCTGATTGGCAGAACTGATGCTATACCTGGGGTCTTCCTTTTGGGGGAAGCCTGGGAAATTTAGCTTTTAGTGCTGGTGGTACAGGAGGTACCAGAGATCTGCAGCCAGGAAGTCAGAGTCATTTTCAGATGAGCCATTTTGCAGGCTCTGCTGCAGAACACCCCATTGGCGGCTTCACCTCCAGACTCTCCCCCATCTTCACATAC
Organism: Mustela lutreola; assembly: GCF_030435805.1. Classification (NCBI taxonomy): domain Eukaryota; kingdom Metazoa; phylum Chordata; class Mammalia; order Carnivora; family Mustelidae; genus Mustela; species Mustela lutreola. The sequence goes on from NC_081294.1 coordinate 148,324,780, forward strand.
TCGTGCTTCTAAAAAGCACAGCAGCAACAGGATGCTGTCTCCCAGTATAACTCAGCTACCCCTCCTAGAAACAAGGGGCACTCGCTTTCTCCCTGGAAGTCCCATAGGTCATAACATCATCACAGGTGTTATCCCAGGACCCAGCACACTCAGGAGTGAGGTGGCCTGAGGGAGAGTAGGAGAGACCGAGCTGCCCAGTGACCAGAGCACACCCATATTTGTCATCCTCTATGAGCAAATCCCCTCCATTTCTGAGCATTCCCAGTTACTCTTCTTCTAACAACGTCTCCTGACCCTGCATTGCCTTGTAGCTGCTGGCTCTTGCCGTCTTAGCAAGGCTTTTTCCCCTTCCCCATGCCCCCACGCACTGTAGACTCCAGAGCACACTGCGGCTCCTTCCGTGAGTTTGCTGTTCCCCTGTTATTGCTTCTGGGGGCCTCGAGGTGCTAAGTACTGTGGGTGCTGACCCCTGTCAGAAGCCCTCTCTTCCTTTGGCTCCCAGTCCCACCCTAGGTCTGACTTCCCTGCCACGCTGTTGCCACCCCTCCCCCTCCCACCTGGCTCCTCCTGGTCCAGACACCCCTTTGGCATCAGCTCTGTCTTCAGCTCTCTGCTCTTCTCCTTCTGCATATTCCCAGGTGCTCAGGATTTCACCTCTGGAGCCCCGGACCTACAAGTGTGAACACCCCCTCCAGGTCACGGGGCAAGCTCCCTGTGTCCCAGACTAGAGGAATGGGTCACGCACCCCCACCCTGCTCCCATCAGTGGATGGCAGCACCACTCACAGGCTACACAGGGCACTGGCTTGGGAGGCATATCGGCTTCTTGCACTATGAGCCCCCAGTGCCTCCCTGTGAACCTTTGTGTGTCCCCTGTCCCTTCCTTAGTGCAGGGCTCTGCGTCATCCCCTGGGTTCCTGCCACAGCCTCTCAGCAGGAGGCTCTCCCAGAGCAGAGCCTCATACAGCGCAGCCTGGTCTCCTGCCCTGCGCGATGTGAGGCCATCCTGGACAACTCAGACCATGTCTCGCTTGCTCACCACCTGCCAGTATGATCACATTCAAAGTCTTTGGGCGCCTGGATGGCTCAGTCGGTTAAGTGTCTGCCTTCCGCTCAGGTCATGATCCCAGTGTCCTAGGATTGAGCCCCACATCAGGCTCTGCACTAGCTGGGAGCCTGCTTCTCCATCTCCCCTTGCCCCTCTGCTCTGCTCATGCTCTCTCAAATAAAATCTTAAGAAAAAACAAAACAAAACCCACAAGAGTCCTCAACAGAATATGTCAGGCCCCTCACTCACTAACCCTATTTATCATCATCCTTACATCTCACTGGTACCTTCCCCCTTCCCACCCCCACATACCTGAGCCTCAGAAGCACCCAGCAGGGACCAATCCCAACTTCGCTCTGTGGTGCCCCAGTGGTTTTGCAGTTGCTGCCCCTCCCGCCCCGAAGCGTCCACCTCCCTCGGCCTTACACAAGTTTCCTCTGCTGCAGGGATCCCTCCTGAGTGCTTCTGCAGTGCCCCCTCTCCTGGATGGAGCACCAGCGCGGTGACTGTCGCCTTAGCCTGGCTTCACATCCCTGAAACCCAGAGGTCTTGGTGCAGAGTAAGTTTCCCATCACACTTCCTGCTAACGACTTCCTAATTGAACAAGGAACCACTGATGTTACATGTTTTTGCCACGAGGTGGTGCTGTTCAAATGGGAAAGAAGGCGGCTCTCGTGGCTGGAGGGTTCAAGCTCTGGCTGCCTTCGTCCAAAATGCCTTGTTTCAGAGGCAGTGAGTTCCGCAGTAAGCTTTCTCTGGGGTAGATATGCGGAGAGACAGAATTGTATGAGTGCATGCATTTTATCGTCAGATGATTATGGTTCCTTCTTTCACTCACTGCTGTTGGGAGCCTCTCTTCCCACGTGGTCACAGTGTTTCAAAAATACACATGTGAACTCCTCACTCTGGGGCAGCGCACTCTTGAGGAGGGTTCTCAGTTCTGAGTAAGCTTTCTACTGAATGTGTATCACTTCTGCGCCGTGGTGAATTCGAAACATTGTCAGTGAAACCATCATAAATTGGGGACCAGCTGTATTGCTCTGAAGGTTGTCACCACCCACAGTCCGGGGGGTAATTGGCTTGACTCCCAGGACACCCCTTTACCTGGTAAGCCCATCTAAAAAATACCTTCACAGCAGCATCCGGACTCCCCGTTTGAACTACAGCTGGGGCCCAGAACAGAAAATTAACCCTCACCAAAGGCCAGGTGAGATAAGTCAGCTGAGCAGGAAGGGAAGTTCCCAGTGCTGTTTGCGTTGAGCCCGGGATGGGGTCGAGAGATCTGATGGCAATAAGCAACCTTGAGGAACCCATCCGCGATTTCTGAGGAAGAGAGGCTGTCCTGGGAGGGGCATCCCTGGCTGTTGCCTGGAGCGCTCCTCCTGCTGGAACCTCTGCTGGGGTTCCTACCGGCCCAGCCCTGGGGCTCAGAAAGGATGATAGCCTTGGGGACACAGCCATTTCCTCTTAACTGACTCCATCCTGTACTGCTCATGTTTCAAAATGATGGGGCGCCTGGGTGGCTCAGGGGGTGAAGCCTCTGCCTTTGGCTCAGGTCATGATCTCAGGGTCCTGGGATCGAGCCCCGCATCAGGCTCTCTGCTCAACGGGGAGCCTGCTTCCTTTCCTCTCACTCTGCCTGCCTCTCTGTGTACTTGTGATTTCTATCTGGCAAATAAATAAATAAATAAAATCTTTAAAAAAAAGAAAGCAATTGTGCGGCTAAAGGGCTATATAGCTTCATCATGCTAATTAAAAAAACAAAACAAAAAAAAACAAAACAAGGTAGAGGTTTGGGGCAGTCCTTAGGAAGTGGTTTGGGTTCCTATTTTACTGAGACTGTTGAAGCAGTCAGAAGGGAACGAACGCGGGTGTCCCTGCCGTACCCATCCGTACCTGTACCTGTATCTGTTTCTTCCGCCCTCTCTCATTTTCACTGGGGAAAATGGTCACTTTTCTCCCCAACAAAGGCAACCCCTCTGTTGGCCCACCAGATCCCCCGCTTGCCTATATAAGCCGTCCCTCCAGTAGTTCTTGTCTTTCCAGCGTTGCTGAACTGCCCCTCTCCACTAGCTCTTTCTCTAGGCAAACAACCACCTTTAAAAAAAAAATTTATTTAGGGGTGCGTAGGTGGCTCAGTCATTAAGCCTTTGGCTCAGGTCATGATTCCGGGGTCCTAGGATTGAACATCAGGCTCCCTGTTCAGCGGGAAGCCTGCTTCTCCCTCTCCCACTCCCCCTGCTTATGGTCCCTTCTCTCTGTCAAATAAACATAATCTTTAAAAAAAAAAAAAAGGGATGCCATGTAGACAAGGAGGAAGCACTATGCAGAAGAGGGGTGATCAAGCTCCCTTCTGACAGGTCTGAAGGAATGCTCTCAGTCCCTGTAGATCGATTTGCATTTTCTGGATCTGGATATAAATGGAATCAAAATCTCTCTCTCTCTTTTTTTTTTTTTCCCAGTCTGGCCTTCTTCATACACCATAATGAGTTTGGGACTTACCCACGTCAGGGTGTTTATCGTTTATCTCTCCTTCGTGTTGCCAAGCAAGGCCTTCCACGGTCTGGACATCACAGAGTTTGTTTCTCCCTCCCCCTCTTGGTGGACGTTTCTCATGTCTTCCTCATTTCTGTAAGCTGGAAATTGTGTCTAAAGACTTGGTCAGAGCTGGGCTAAACATTTTTGGCAAGACTGTGTCATGCGTTTTGCTGACTGCTTGGCGAATGGCATCAGAAAATGCACACACTGTCTGGTTGTGATCAGTGAGCCTGAGCATTTGATGGAGGGCGGCGAATCTGTTCTATCTTGGAATTTTGTGTTATGTTCATCGGATTTTCTATTTCAGATGCATTGGGTTTTTTTTATTTGACAAAGATCACAAGTAGGCAGAGAGACAGGCAGAGAGAGAGAGGGGGAAGCAGGCTCCCTGCTGAGCAGAGAGCCCAATGCAGGGCTCGATCCCACGTCCCTGAGATCATGACCTGAGCTGAAGGCAAAGGATTAAACGACTGAGCCACACAGGTGCCCCAATGCTTTGGTTTTTACTCTTTTTTTTTTCCTCCTTATCTCCATAGCTATGTTTGTTTGTTTTTTCAAATGACTTTTACTGTCATTTTACATTCTCTGATTTTTTCCAAGCCTTTCCACCATATTCTGCTGTTACGGCTTTATCATGTTTATTCCGTTCGTTGCCTTCTCTGTTTTTTCCTAAGGGTGCTGGACCCTCGATTCTTCTACAGTCTCTCTCTCCATGTGATTCTGTTATCCCCGCTTTGATATTTCTGTTTCTTTGGTTACAGTCTCTTTAGGGTGTCCAAGGACTGTATCCCTTAGAGTGATTGTCTGTGATAAGACGGGCGCACCAAAGGGAAACTGTGCATCTTCCTTCATCGAAAATGTCCTGCAGGGATGCCTGGCTGACTTGGTCGGAGGAGCGTGCAACCCTTGATCATGGGGTCATGAGGGTCATGAGTTCAAACCCCATGCTGGGTGTGGAGATTACTTAAAAATAAAATCTCACAAAAAAGGAAGGAAAGGAAGGAAGGAGGGAGGGGAAGAAAAGAAAGACTGTCTTGCTCGGAGAAGAATGTCAGCTGAACTGAAAAGCACTTACCTGGTTGATTTATATCCTGGCACAGTCTCCTGCTTTTTGTCCCGGGCTGGCGCCAGACCATCCAGAGATTGGCCGTTGTCCCCAGACAGCACTTGGAGCCATCCCGTCCTAGAGCCTACACACTGTTGGTGTAAATTTTTCCTTATCTTCCTTGTTATGTCTCTAATAACCATAACGGCTGCCAACATGTATGAGAACGGTTCTCGGCCATTTTGATCTTCATAAAAGCCTTCAAGGCAGCGGAATTGTCACCGCTTTATATGTGGTGAAACTAAGGCCCAAAAATACCACGTAACTTGGACTAAGTCACACAGTAGTTTTAGAGCAGGGTGCTGGGATTTACATTCAGGCAGTCAGATTCCAGAGCACATAGTCCTTTTTTTTTTTTTCCCCCCATGAGCCCAGGAAGAGAGAGAGAATCTTTTTATTTTATTTATTTGACAGAGAGAAAAGGCGAGAGAGGGAACACAAGAAGGGGAGTGGAAGAGGGGAGAGCAGTTTCCCCACTGAGCAGGGAGCCAGATGCAGGACTCGATCCCAGGAACCTGGGACCATGACCTGAGCTGAAGGTAGATGCCTCACCAACTGAGCCATCCAGGCACCCAGAGACAGAGAATCTCCGCTGAGCACAGAGCCCAAGGTGGGGCTCTATCCCACCACCTTGAGATCATGACTTGAGCTGAAACCAAGAGCTGGCTGCTTAACCGATTGAGCCCCCCTGGCGCCCTCCATAGTCTTCATGAAAATAGGTTATTTTTGGTGTTTGCAAGCTATTCTTAATATTTGTTTTCATTTCCTGTAGTCTGTATGGCTACTTGCCAAGAATGCACATTTGTCAGTCTTCTTTTCACCTTACTCCTATTTAATGTGGGGGAATCCTATTGGGACCCCCTTGGGCTAGAAACGAGGTGGGTACCTTCTGGATTCTGCTTCCTTCCTTATCTGAGACCTGCTGATCTTCCCTTGAGAACTTCAGCTCAAGAGCTCCACTCTCTTGGGTTGAGTTTTTCCACGGGATAGTTGCCCTGAGAGGATGTCATTGGCTCAGTGGGACTGTTGTCTTGTAGCAGTGATCAGTAGTTTCGGTCTTAGATCTTTTCTGGGAGTAGGGGTAGAGGTAAGGATGTCATTCTATCAAGTTAAAAGCACACACACACAAAAGTTTCAGTCTTTCAGAGAGTAATTTGGCCTAATCTCTCATTATTGCAAATGCATTTGTCCTTTGATGTGGAAATCCCATCTGGGGAAATTATTCTGCAGATGAAGCTGCACATCGATGGGATGACTTTTATACAAAGCTGCTCTCTGCAGAGTTGTTCGTCCTAGTAGCAGACTGGGAACAGCTCACATAACCAAGAACAGGGGACAATTATGGTACAACCACAAGCTGCAAGATTCTGTTGTAAAGAAGTCATTGCTGCCATGGAAAGCTCTGAGGTTCTAGTCTTTTTTTTTTAAGGTTTTATTTACTTGACTGAGAGAGATCACAAGTAGGCAGAGAGGCAGGTGGGGGTGAGGCAGGCTCCCCACTGAGCAGAGAGCTGGATGCAGGGGCTCGATCCCAGGACCCTGAGATCATGACCTGAGCCAAAGGCAGAGGCTTAACCCACTGAGCCACCTAGGTCCTCCTGAGGTCCTAGTCTTAAAGGGAAAAGCAGTGTATCTCTGTCTCCTGTTTTGCAGTGGGTGTGTTTTTTATACATACATATATATGTGATATTTTTTATGAAAAGAAAAATATATATATTATAAAGAAACAGTGGAAGGATGTTGAAGGAACTAATCGAAGTGGTCACCGGTAGGAGGCCGTGGGGGTAACAGGTGGCATGGGGAAAGGAGATTTTTCCCTGTGAACATTTTCAAAGTCATTAGGTATTTTAGCCTCTACCTCTTTTTTTTTTTTTTTTTTAAAGATTTTATTTATTTGACAGAGAGAAATCACAAGTAGATGGAGAGGCATGCAGAGAGAAAGAGAGAGAAGCAGGCTCCCTGCTGAGCAGAGAGCCCAATGTGGGGCTCGATCCCAGGGTCCTGGGATCGTGACCTGAGCCGAAGGCAGAGGCTTAACCTACTGAGCCACCCAGGCGCCCCAGCCTCTACCTCTTCTTAAAAAGTAAATGAAAATATGTATATACACAGATGTCTTCATTCCCGTGACCAGTGATTTTGTGTGCCGCTCCTCGGCGACTGCCTTCAGGCTCCTTCCATTTCTCAGAAATGTTTTCACTTGCATTTGCAAGTGATGGGGAGGGGACCTTCCAGAGGTTTCCCAGGCTCCTTCCATCAGCCCTCCATGCCTGCCTTGCACTGTGGGAAAGCCCTCTGGTAGACAGAGTCAGTGGCTTGGTGGGAGCACAATCCTGTTCTCTCCGATCCTTCCAGCGTTGAGCACCACAGTCCAGGATGGGGACCATTTGCCCATCTAGGAACCACCATGGTGCCAGCAGAGGCTGCCCTCCACCTCACAGCTTTCCACATGTCTTTCCCTTGGCCGGCTCCTTGCTCTCCCCCTCCACATGGAAGGTGGTAGTGAAGTTCTCCAGATGTTGTCACACACTCTATTCTCTCTGGGCTGGGTAGGAGGGCTCAGGAGGGGGCTGGAACAGCACTGTCAAAGATTTCTGGAGGCTTTTGCTTTGTTTCTGACCAGTGTTTAAAAAAAATGAGACCTAGGGTCACCTGGGTGGCTCAGTGAGTTAAAGCCTCTGCCTTCGGCTCAGGTCATGATCCCAGGGTCCTGGGATCGAGCCCTGCATCGGGCTCTCTGCTCCCCAGGGAGCCTGCTTCCCCCTCTCTCTCTGCCTGCCTCTCTGCCTACTTATGATCTCTGTCTGTCAAATAAATAAATAAAATCTTTAAGGAAAAAAAGAAAAAAAAAATGAGACCTAAAGTTGCAGTTCTTTCCTTTTGTTATTTTTTTCATGTCAAGAGATTTCGTTGAGCCTGGCTTGACACATCATTTTACCCCAGTAGTTTGGGACAACTCCAAGCGTACTTACCTGCAGTGGCTAACGAGGAAGGTCATGGTGTTAAGTTGGTTTAACAAACTAATCTCAGTGCATAAGTGAAGATCATTTAAATTCACACCGTAAATGCTTCTGAACGCTTTAACAATTCTTTTGAAATTGTGATGTTGTTAACATAGTGTTGTGTTAGTTAGTATAATATAGCAATTCAACGATTCTTTACATTGCTCAACAATTATTTCCTTTTTTAATACAGGAGAAGCTTCTTTCTGCAGCTTTGCAGAGTGACACCTTTTTTTTTTTTTTTGTAACACAACAGAGTCAGCAGTGAATCCTAACCAGTGAAGAGAGTCCAAATTCACCCAGTTTTGTTATTCGGGATGTATGTATTAGCATTTTAGAATTATGTCTTCAGGTATCTCTCAGAAGCTGTCATAACAGCTTCTGTAACAGCTTTGGCTGTGAAGTAGAACCTCAAGTATAGACATAACACATTCATCGGGGTAGCCAGGAGGAGCCTCACTGTTCAGAGCAGCAGCAAACCCTTTCTCTCCCTAGGTACGTTAGAAGGAAATGTTCTGTGTTTTTCCTCTTCTTTTCTTCCTGTAACAGTTCTTCACCATTTTTGCTGAGCGGTTTTCTTTAACCTTGAATTATATTGGTACTTGTAAGCTTGTGTTATTGATGCCATTATGATCCCAAGCCTAATTCAATTCTTGACTTGAACTCTAGTCTTTATTCAGGAACAATAAATTTAAAGCCCCTGCCCCCCCCCCTTTTTTTGGAAATAGGAAACCTGTATTTATCTGTTCTGAATTTTCTATCTTTGGATAAAAGAATCCTTTTTGAAACTGCCTGTTTGGGGGTTCTGTTAACAACGTTGTCAACATTATCTGAAGATTTGTTTAAACTAGGTTCACGTGAAGCAGTATTCTCTCGCAGCTGATTTAATTCTTCCACTCTGACTTCCAAATTTTTTAAATTAATAGAAGGAGGGGCGTCTGGATGGCTCAGTCAGTTAAGCATCTGAATCTTGATTCCAGTTCAGGTCATAATCAGGGGTTTGTGAGATCGAGCCCTGGTCATTGTGGAGCCTGCCTGGGAGACTCTCCCTCTCCCTCACGTGCGTGCGCTCTCTCTCTCTCTCTCTTTCTCTGTTACAAAAATAAATAAATAAACAAAATAAAATAATGGAATGAGGATAGACTATAATGATTCTTTGTTGATTTCACTGGAGGAGATCCCTAGCCTTTGTTTCCAGAATCACTCCCAAACCCAGAAGTGAATTTTTCCCAAGGTGAAGACTCAGTCTTCTGAACCATTCCCAGGATTAGCTAGAAAAAGGTATTCCTCACTTTTCAGAACCCTTAGTATAATTGCTTCACCAGCCCTGACACCAGTGCCTGACCCCAGCCAGGGAGAAGAGCTCCAAGGCCGTGAACCCCGCATGTCGTTTCGGTTGACATTTCAGATCTTCTCTTTGTGCTGACTTAGTCACAATGCCAGCTGGTCATCTTATTTGTGTCCTGTTTTGTAATTGTGTTTGATATGAAAATGAGTTGTCTATTTACTACTTGAGTGTTCTGTTGCTCTCAACTTTTCTGTTTCTAGTTTACACAATAGCTCGATAATGAAGAAGTTGTATTTAAACTCCATATGGATAGACTGGCATGGGACCGACTTGCCTCCCTCAAATACCAAAGCAGTTGACTTTGTTCTGAAGGTTTCTAATTCCATGTCAGACTTCCAAAAGTCTCATGTTAGCATTACAATGACTCCCTGTTCCACTCCCCCTTGACCATCCGCGGTCATCCTCATGAAACTCACGGAGGGTGATCTTTCCCCAAGATCCGATCGGCATTTTTTTCTTAGGACCTCTATATTACAGTCTCTTGGAGGCTTTCAGGTTGAGTGAAAAAAAAATTTTTTTTTTCCGTTTGTAACGTTTGGATGACATTTATAACATTCGTCTGCTGTGTTATTTCTTCTCCTTGTAGAATGAAAAGAAATGTTGAGAAAGAAGTGAAGCTGTCCTCCTTTCCCTCGGATATTGATGATGGGTGTCGGGAAGTCTAAAACAGACGCCTGCCCTCTCTCTCTCTCCTTGGGGAAAAGCCCCGGGGTGGAAAAGAGTCAGGGACTCCAGGAGTCAGCTTCCAAGAAACCGGACAACCTCCCCATGCACGATCTGGCTGAGCCAAGCCCCACGACCCCGGTCCCGGTGCCCACTGGGGAGCACAAGGGGGCTGAGGGCCAGGGAGACATGTTGGAGGGGGAAGAGGAGAAGGAGGAGGTGGAGGAGGAGGAGGAGGAGGAGGAGGAGGAGGAGTTCCTCAAGTTTGTGATCCTGCATGCGGAGGACGACACAGATGAAGCCCTCAGGGTCCAGAATCTGCTGCAGAATGACTTCGGCATCAAGCCTGGAATCATCTTTGCTGAGATGCCCTCCGGCCGGCAGCATCTGCAGAACTTGGATGACGCTGTGAATGGGTCCGCATGGACCATCTTGCTGCTGACCGAGAACTTCCTAAGAGACACCTGGTGCAGGTTCCAGTTCTACACGTCGCTCATGAACTCAGTGAACAGGCAGCACAAGTACAACTCGGTCATCCCCATGCGGCCCCTCCACAACCCCCTGCCCCGCGAGAGGACCCCCTTCGCTCTGCGGACCATCAACGCTCTGGAGGAGGACAGCCGCGGCTTCCCCACCCAAGTCGAGAGAATCTTTCAGGAGTCCGTGTATCAGATCCAGCAGTCTCTGTGGAAGGACACCCGAAGTAGCATCCGCAGACAGGTCCTCTCCTGAGACGGAGCCCCCAGCACATGGCTGGCTCTCCTCTGGGAAAGCCGACCCCTCATCTCCACATGAGAAATCACAATTCTGGCAAGAAGTTGGCAGAATTTTACAGAAACACAGGAGCTCAAGCACAAGACGTTTCTGCAGGACATTGTATAGACTTTGGAGGTGCTCTTTGATGCCTTGGATAAGAGACTGTCCAAACTTTGAGAACATTCCTCTCACGGTTTTCCTGGTCCACACATATCACAAAGGATAACCTTAGTTCATAGCCCTGGTATCTGTCCTTGAACACAGACTTCTGTGGGAGACGTTGTACAGATACAATGATGCTTTCATTTTGTTGGCAAAGGACGTGCAGGAGAGAAGGTCCCTGGGAGACCTGACCACCCTTCCTCAGACAGAAATGTCACAGCCAGGTTGACTGGTATCATCGCCCAGAAATACAGAGAGCCCGATGAGAACATTCAGAACGTTCAGTATTGATACTTGCGAAACAAAAAGCCAATGCGAGAACGGTGGGGCATTTTACAAGAATCCAGCCAACTGTGTTCTTTCTGTGGACTTTGGGGATTTGGAGACAGTGCCTAGCCCTGACTAGCCACCCATTTGCTGGCGTTGTTGTTAGGGACGCCGGGGAGCCATGTTGTGAGGTCCCCGGAGCCTCAAGCTCTTGTGATGTCATCCGTAACTAGGGCTTTATGTGTGGGGCTTCTGAATAGTTCTGTGTCCCTGACTGTGAGTTCTCCTTTGTCTCTCTTAGGACAGCCTTGAGAAATTCCTCTCACTCCCAGTGCCCTACCAGGAAGTGTTCCTCAGCTCGGTGATCAGAGTAGCCTGACCGTGTGCATGTATGCTGTAGGTTATTGCTAGACTCAGGGTGGAAACAGGAGACGCATTCTGTGGCCTCCTCTTCTGTGTCCCACACTTCAGCACACCACACAGGCCCACAAAGCCCTGTCCCTTCCCCTCTTGCCCTCCTGTGCCACCTGTGGCTGAAGGAGAGCCATCAGGTATGGATGGGAAATGGGATGGGGCGGGTGTCACACCAGGTAGCTAGGAAAGCGCCCATGGGGACCTAGCCTAATGGGGACCAGGAGACCTGGTTCCAGTCTAGTCTCTGCCTCCAAGGCTGAATGTGACCTTCGCCTCCTTTATCTGTGAAATGAAAGGCTTGAATTGATGGAGCTCTAAAGGGCCTTTGTCCTCTCTCAGAATGTGAACAAGTAGGAACCAGAAAAGGGAACAAGCAAATAATAATGTTGTAGTGTGATGTGTAATAAGTTTCAGGAGGCGTGAGATCAGCTCCCAATGAAAGGAAACGCTAATGTGTTTACAGCATAATTGATTTCTGATGCTATCTGTTACACTTTAATAGTCCCAAGAGAATTCCAATACTTGCCTCCTCAGATTCTTTTAAAATACATTTTTTTGTAGGGACTGTTGAGCAAAGATGGTCTGCCTGATTTTTCTTTCTCCTTATCCTCACTTCTGCGTGTCTCCTCCTGGCACTGGGGTCTGCTCACATCTTTCTCCATCCACCTCTTCATAGCCATCACCAAATGTTCCATGAGGAACTTTTCCCATAATCCTGCAAGTTAAGTTAAACCTCCTCCTTCACTAGTACTCCTTGAAGAAGAGATCGTTTTCGTCGTGCCAGGGACATTTTCTTAAAGTCCCTTTCTGTCATAGTTGCTTACTACTTACTTTTCTTTCTCAGTTTTAATGGTGTTCTTTTTCCCCCCCTGTGGTCTGTCTCCAATTTCATACAGTAAAACAGCATCAACCCACCCTTTCTGCTTATTACCAAAGCGGGAGCTGTGGGTGCTGGGTGGTTTTTTTAATATATGTGCTGCTGAAATGGGCCCTCGATGGTGTTTTTTAAATAAATGTTTTTACTCATTTCCCTTGACTACCCTTGATTATTTCCAACCCCAGGGAAGATCGTGGGAAAGTATTTTGAAAAAATGGCATTCATCTGTACTTGTCCCTAGAGTACCAGGCACAGCGCCTCCTTCAATCTGGAGTGAAATATATTTTTTGTGATGAAGAAAAATGTGAAGCCCTGAATAACGATGCATGTTGAAATTACCCGCCTTAGAAAGAATTACCAAATAACTAAACCAAGGATGACAAGAAGGCAAGGTGTGGCCTTAGTTGTGTGTTTGTGTGTGTGTACACATCCGTATAGATGAGATTCATACACACACATGCACACACAAGGAAATTCTCTAACATTCTGCCACACATTGAAGGGTGTCCATGGGGAGGACCCTCTGGGCCTCACTGCCCACCCTGGAACCTCACAGAAGAACCTGAGTTGTGTCTAATGGGTCAGTTGGGATTCTTCCAGCTGTAGGAAACAGAAAACCCAATGCCACATAACCTACACCTTTAAGGCAAGGGTCTCTAACTTAACAAGAGGTCCCCTAAGGTATGGTATCTCCGAGGTGTTCTTAAAAACCCAGGTTCTTGGGTTCCTGGGTGGCTAGATTGGTTAAGCATCCAACTCTTGATTTCGGCTCATGTCACGATATCAGGGTCCTGGGATTGAGGCCTGTAGCAGGCTCCCTGCTCAGCCCAGGAGCCTGCTTCTCCCTCTGCCTGCTGCTCCCTGCTTGTGCATACCGTCTCTCTCTCTGTCAGATAAATAAATAAAATCTTCAGAAAAATTAACCCCAAGTTTATAAACAACCGAATAATATTCTACCTTAGAAAGAAACAAAATTCTAATACATGCTCCAACGTTAGAAGAACTTGAAAACATGTGAAGTGGGAAAAACAAAAACAGGCACAAACACGAAACACAAATACTATTGATATGATTCTGCCCTATGAGGTGCTCTTAGAGCAGGCAAATTCATAGCGACAGGAAGAACAGAGGTGGCCGGGGGTTGGAGGGAAGAATAGAGAATCATGCCTAATGGGTACAAAGCTTTTATTAGGGGTGATGAAAAGGTTCTGGAAATGGGTTGTACGACATTTGGAATGTACTTACTGCCACTGATCTGTATGCTTAAAATGCTGAATTTTATGTGTATTTTACCACAGTAATAAATAAAAATAACCCAGTTTCTTCTTATCCTTTGGTCCTGCCATTCTCAATGACCCGGCTGAGCCTCCTCAGAGTTGAACCCTGGCTGTTCTGGCGTTAGGCCCCATTGATAAAGCTGGGGGAGCCTCAGTCTCATGAGAGGAAGGGACTGGTTCACCCAAGCAAGGACCCATGTGTCCTCACTGCATTATTGAAAATTACATGGGGTGATGATAAAAAGCCATCTGACTTCTAGCTGGTTTTATTATTTTTTAAAAAAATTTATTTATTGGTTTTACAGAAGGAGAGAGTGAGAGGGTAGGGGGGAGGGACAGAGGCAGAGGGAGAGAGAGAATCCCAGGTGGGCTCAATGCCCAGCGTGGAGCAACCCAAAGATCACAACCTGAGCTGAAACCAAGAGTCAGATGCTTAATGGACTACGCCATTCTGGCGCCCTGGTTTTTTAATTAATTTAATTAATTAATTTTTAAAAAGTTTTTTTATTTTTTAACATTTGTTTCTCTACCTGCATCCGGTGGACCCCTCACCCACCCCTTGAAATACACTGCTGTGGACTCAGACCCCCACCCTTGCCCTCGATAGACTGTGATCTTAAGCGAGACCCCTCACCTTCCTGGGTCTCCGTGTCCTCATCCAAAAACAGAGCTAAGAATTCCTGGCTGGTGGGATTATTTCGAGGATTGAATGAAATAAAGCGCATGGGGTGCCGGGGAGGGACCTTCCGCTCAGCCATGCTACTACAGTAAGATGGGGGGGGGGAGGGCAAATAGGATTGCCCGCAACCCTACTTCTGGAACCCTGGGAACTCGTAGGGAGCAGATTGTAAAGAAAGAAAGCCAGCCTTGTCTCCACAACATGCACTACGGATCCCATCCCAAACCCTGAGGAGCCCCAGAAGGCAGGAGTGTGTGAGTTATTGCTGGTGGTCGTGCCTGTGGACAGGCTGGTGCCCGGCAGGAGGCCACCCCGAGTGGTGGGGCCCCATGACCGTAGCAGGTGGGAGGAGTAGGGCCATCCGCTCCAAGAGCAGCAAAGCGGGTCTGGGAATGCCAGCCCGGAAGCCAGTTCAGGGCAAGGACCCAGGGCACGCCTCCTACCCTGTGTTCTGTTGCTCCTAACACTCAGGAGAGGTGGATACATTTCCTATACGCTTTTCTTTTTATTATTATGTTAGTCACCATACAGTCCGTCATCAATGTTTAACGCAGTGTTCCATGAGTCATTGTTTGCACATAACACCCAGTGCTCCACGCAATCCGTGCCCTCCCTAATGCCCATCGCTGGGCTAACCCTTTCCCCTACAACCCTCCCCTCTAAAACCCTCAGTCTGTTTCCCAGAGTCCACAGTCTCTCACCGCTCATCTCCCCTTCTGATTCCCCCCTCCTTCATTTTTTCCTTCCTTCCTTTTGTCTTCCATGCTGTTCCTTATGTTCCACAGATAAGTGAAACCATATGATAATTGTGTTTCTCTGCCTGGCTTCACTGAACATAATCCCCTCCAGTTCCATCCATGTTGATGCAAACAATGGGATTTGACTCAGCCATCAGAAAGGATAAATACCCACCATTTCCTATACATTTGATTTGAGGTGGGTCACCCACTCACCTCCGCTCCCTTCTGGGACTCAGGAACTCCAGTTTTGCCTCCTTTGGGAGTACTGGCTGGGTGAAGCTTAGACTCTTCTCCCTCTGGGTGGGCGGACAGGGTGGTAAGCAAATGACACAGTCCTCTGCTTTGCTCCTTCCTGCCCTGCCCAGGGATTTCTACCCTGTGCTCAAGGCTGCTGGCTGGCCTCAGTGCCTTGCCATTCGGGTCAGAGCTGTTCCCCACTTGAGTCCTTCGTTTGTATAGAGCCTTGTGGTGTGGGGGGGGCACCTTCCGACCTCTCCCAAGGGCCCTCGGCCTCTGTGTATTGGCAAGGGATCCATCCAACTAGTTAACAGGACTTAGGACCACTTCCTAGAGGACTAAAGCTGGCTGCTGATGGTGGGCACCGTAAAGCCTGAAAATGCTGAGTCACTTAATCCGCCAATAGTAAAGACTAAATTCACATGCGATTGGTGATTTCGCCACACCACCTCCCTCCGCACAGGACACTGCAGTGATTTTCACAGACTCATCACAGACAAGTCTGAGCTGGGACCCGGAGCTGCAGAGGACATACAGTGGCTCAGCATAAACGGCCAATGTGGGGACATTGCCTCGGTGCAGGTCCAGAAACCCCAAGTCACAATTCACAGTGGAGTCCAGCTCCTTCTGACTTCAGGTAAAGTCGGTGGGCCCACTACGGGGATGGGGCTGGCCCAGGTAGGGTGTGGGAGAAGCAGTGGCCACAGGGCCCCCCCCCCCCCCCCCCCCGGCAGCGGGTGCCTGTATCCCTGCGTCTCCTCTTGCATGTAGCCTGGCCTGCCACCTGCTGCCGGGCTGTCCCAGAACGTCCCAGTTACGTGACTGTCCTGCTGTACTTTCGGGAAGGTCCAAAGGGCAAGCAGGAAATTTCAGAAAGCTGCCACACCCTTGACAGTGAAACCAGAGCGTCTGAAAATGGACTTTGTTAAGCCAGGGACAGACAGGAATGAACTAGCAGCAGAGAATGGATGTTGTCCTTGAACCCGAGGTTTCTTGAGAGTTGCCTCCTGAGTGGAGAGATGCTTTCGATTTTTGAACTTTCCACAGCTGCCTAAGAACAGTATTCTTTTTTAAAAAGAAAAAAATCTATTTATTTAACAGACAGAGATTACAAATAGGCAGAGAGACAGGCAGAGAGAGAAGAGGAAGCAGGCTCTCCACGGAGCAGAGAGTCCAATGTGGGGCTCAATCCCAGGACCCTGGGACCAGGACCTGAGCCAAAGGCAGAGGCTTTAACCCACTGAGCCACCCAGGTGCCCCAAGAACAATATTCTTAAATGTGTAGTCTAAGTCCTAATTGACGATCCACATTAATACATGAAGTTTGAGTTGGAGTAAAGGGTACTTGAAGTTGCCATTAATGAGTAACTCAGAGCCCTGAAAATTACTTGATCCAAAGCCCAACAAGTGAAGCTGTGGGGAGAAATAGGAGAGATGCTCCCTTTGCCAGTGAACTGGCTTTCACAACTGTTTACTCCAACATCCATACTCTGTTCACACCTCCTTCCCTTTCTGGCATGAGCAAGAATTGGGGGGGGGGGGGGCGGGGGGTGGTGAATAACGCCTTCATTTGGAGTCTTACTCCTCTCCTTGTCTTCAAATAGAGTTAGCTCTGAGTCACTTTACTCGAGGTGAATAAATAGGAATGCTTTTTTTAGCAAGTAACAGGAACCTGCATTTAAAGAGGTGGTTTCTTCTTCTTTTTTTTTCCTTTTGCATAATCTAATTAGGAATGTTCCTGCCAGCTACCTCCTCAAACAGCAGGTTTAAAACAAGGAAATCTCCACCAACTAGCTCCTCCCAGGGGATTTTGTGGCCACGTTGGATGGGTAAGCAGCTTTACAGATTTCTTCATTCTATTATAAATAAAAACATGAATGCGAAATTATCTTGTGATGTTGGTTGCACAATTGTGCAAATATACGAAGGCTGCTGAATTGTACACTTTACATGGGTAGATTTTATGGTGTATAAGATACAGCTCAGTAAAGAATGAAGAGCAAACAAACCCACCCACGCACCCACCCCCTCCCCACAAACTGCAACAATAAAATGCTGTAGCCATTTGGAACACAGCTTGGCACTAGTGAGTGAGGTTGAAAATGGGGTGATCTCGTGAACCAGGCGATTTTTCTCCTGGAGCTGTAGGGTTGTACTCTAGAGAAAGTCTCCCACAAGTATTGAAAGAAACACGTATAAGATGTCTGTTGCAATGTTCTTTTACTAATGAAAGATTGGAAGCAATCAAAGTCTCCCAACGGTGGAAGCATTCAGAGATCTATCATGGTGGGTACCTACAACTGATGACTTTAGAGCATTTAAAATAGCAAAGCTGTATATACCAACTTGGGTTAAGTCCCAAAAACACAGTGCTGCAGAGGGTGCAGCAAACTATAAAATAATATAGACCATCTGATAACCGTGTATATAAAGTCTTAAAACACACAAGGTGGCACTCTTTCTTAACAGATACATACACAGGTGCCAGTATGTTATTTTCTGTGTTTTTCTGTGTGTTGGAAATAGCTAATAATCGTTTTGTTTTTCAGTTAGCAAACACTTGCAGTTGTGTTCAATGCTATAGGAACTTCCTTAAGCAACAATGATTTGAGGAATGAAAAACAGAGAGAGAAAGACTTGACAGTTTAGAAAAAGATCTGCTAATAATAGGTTTCATTTTTTTATCACCTACGGTCTCAGGGAATGAACTGACATTACGTGCAATATTCTGTAGTTTCTACATGCCTGATCTGATCGTGTGCAATGTGAGTCCCAAGAAGTTGAGGCTGGAGTAAGTCCTAAGCCCCAGGCTGGAAGACGGAGTCCTTAGACTGTCCCATGGTCTGACTCCAAAGCCTGGTTGTTGGTGGTTAGGCTCTGGAATGCTGTTTCTTAGTAGCTCTGCCTGCTTTTTCACCGTAGGAGAGTCTTAAAAGAGAGGTCAGTGCTGCAAAGAAAAAAGGAAAAAACCATAGCAATTTTAAGTTAAACCCTGGTGTGGTGAGGTTGCCCTATTTTTAGTCATCTTTGCCTACAGTGAATAACTCACGCCTGGGAATCAGGAAATACGTGTCCTGACTCCACGGAGCCGTCTCTCCTAATGTTTTTCAGTCTTCTGTCTTCGTGAGGCTGAACTTTTGTCCTCAGTTCTGCTTAGGACCCCTGTTTCGTTTCGCTTTGCCTCATTTGTTTTCTTTGCGCGCGCTAGAGGTCACCGATGGTAAATGGAACACTGATTTAGAGGAAAGACGAAGAATGAGAGGAACAGGATAAGTGGGCCTCATGCTTATTTCAGGAAAATCCGTGTTGCAGGATACATCTAACTGTGGGTTGTTTCTGTGTCCCTTTAGGAAGACAGGGCGGTGCTGCGGTGTCACAAAACATCAACTCAGGGAGCAAACACAGACGTTCACATACACTCCGATCTGTGAGTTTCAAGAGGGTCTCGTTGTAATGCCAGTTATTTTTCATGAGTAAATGGTACTACAGATAAAATCCCTACGACCTAGAATGCCGTGTATTTTGATGACAGGTCAGCCCGTGAGGCCACATCATCTAAGTTCATGTTTTAGAGCTGCTGTGGAAAGTAAATGAGTCAACCCAGGTAAAACGCTGGACACAGGGTGAGGCATTCCAAGAAGTCACTTTCGTCCCGATCCGGCCCATGACTTCTGGCTGACTGCTAAGTGATGAGCTAAGCAGTTAGCTCCAGATCTTGGTTGTTGCCCTATTTTTTCCCCCCTTCCAGACCATATGGGTTCACTTTTCTCCGAAAACTTTGCCAAAAAACCAAGGAACAATCCATCTGCCACTTAAACAAGAACAGATTTATTGCTTTTAACTTAAAAAAAAAAAAAAAAAAAAAAAAAAAAAAGATGTCAAGTGCAAAAAAAAGATGCATTCCTCTCATTGGGGGCCTAATGCAGGCTGCCATGTCCGGTGGCTGATGCTGTCCCAATATCCATTCATTGGATCGAAGCCAAGGGAGAGAACCTAGGGGTTGTGCCCTAAAGTGGGAGGTGACAAAAAGGATCAGTAGTCGCTGGCCCCAGGGACTCTAATATCTACTTTTTTCACTGGATTTTATATTTGCTGAAGGCCTGGAAGGCTCCCAGCCCTTCATCCATGGGTCAGGCAAACTTTGTTATAGTAGGGTCTGCAGTGCTAGTGACCAGTAACCCTGCACCTGCCCCAGCTGCCAGGGACATTCAAGCATTGGTCATAAGATGGACAATGGATAAGTCAGACTGCCTGACAGTTGGGGACTTAGGAGAACATCATTTTCCTTTTGCCAAGATCATTCTTCAGGCTGCCTTGTTAGGACCCAAGCTATTTTCTGTGGTCACGGAGACCTACTTTACTTAAAAAGTTTAGTTTCGTTCCATTTAATTTTCTAAACAGATAATATGTTCAGATGTTTCAAAATTCAAAGAATAGAGTGAAGCAATCTCATTTGCATTCTTTTTTTTAAAGATTTTATTTATTTATTTGACAGAGATCACAAGTAGGCAGAGAGGTAGGCAGAGAGAGGGGCGGGGGAAACAGGCTTCCTGCTGAGCAGAGAACCTGATGTGGGGCTCCATTCCAGGACCCTGAGATCATGACCTGAGCCGAAGGCAGAGGCCTAACTCACTGAGCCAACCAGGCGCCCCTCATTTCTATTCTTGAAGCCAACTAATATTAACCAGCTCCAGCCCCGTGTGAGTTCTCCTAAAGGTATGCTATGCATATACCACTATCACGTGTACATAGCTGCATATATTACACATGTCCCTCTCCATCACTGTCAATCAGTCCATCTCAGAAGCTATTCCTTTATCGATACAGGAAGAGCTTCCGCGTTTCATTCTTTTTTCGACTATCTAATATTTCGTTGTTTCAATGGATCAGAGTTTATTTAAGCCAGTTCCTATTATGAGCTTTTAGATTGTTTCCAGTCTCTTGCTCTTCTCATGCTCCTATGACAACCTTATACCTGTGAAATTTTGCACATGTATGAATGGGTATATCAGAGAGATAAAAACCTAGTAGTAGGCTTGCTGAGTTAATGAGCATGTGCGTGTGAAATTTTAATAGATGCTGACAAAGTTCTCTTCACGAAAGCTGCATCAACTTACATTCCCACCAACGTTTTATGAGAGGGTCGGTTTCCCCAGGTCCTTCTGAGAGGGTCAGGAAACTTTGTGATCTTTTGTCCATCTAATCGGTTTAAAAAAAAATAGATCTCAAAAGTACTATCTTATCCTGAAGTGTTAATTGTGTTTGTTTGTTTGTTTTTAAAGATTTTTATTTATTTATTTGACAGACAGAGATCACAAGTAGGCAGAGAGGCAGGCAGAGAGAGAGGAGGAAGCAGGCTCCCTGCTGAGCAGAAAGCCCAGTTCAGGGCTCGATCCCAGAACCCCGGAGATGATGACCTGAGCCGAAGGCAGAGGCTTTAACTCACTGAGCCACCCAGGTGCCCCTTAATTGTGGTTTTTAAGAAAGAAAACATGGGTAAGAGTCTGAGTGTTCCATTTTTTGTGAACTGTGTACACTCTTTGCCCACATTTCTCTTGGATTATTGGTCTTTCATATGGTTTTGTATAAGCCCTTCATGTGTTGGATAAGTTAGCCCTTGTCTGTGATTGAAGTTGAAAATATTTTTTTCAGTGTAGTTTTGACTTTGCTTTGGGTAGTTTTTTCCCCATGTAAACATTTTTTATTTGTAAGTGATAGAATTCATCAATTTTTTCCTTTATTTATTCCTTTTTTTTTTTTCCCTGAGTATTCTTTCCCTCGGGTTTGTTTGTTTGTTTTCATTTTTAGGAAGCTCTCCCCCATATGAAGATATTAAAATTAAAATTATCTTTCTTTGGCATCTGGCTGGCTCAGCCAGAAAAGCATGTGATTCTTGATTTCGGGGTTGTAAGTTCGAGCCCCATGTTGGGTGCAGAGATGACCTAAAGATAAAATCTTTAAGAAATAAATAAATAAAATAATATTATCATCTGGTTTCATCTAGCCCTTTTATGGGTTTATCATCCACATGGAAGTCTTTGACCCTTGTGCAATTTATTTTGGTATTAGGCGTGAAATGTTGGTGTAATAACTTTTATTCCAGTTG
Source organism: Mustela lutreola (assembly GCF_030435805.1). Taxonomy (NCBI): domain Eukaryota; kingdom Metazoa; phylum Chordata; class Mammalia; order Carnivora; family Mustelidae; genus Mustela; species Mustela lutreola. The sequence goes on from NC_081294.1 coordinate 148,345,995, forward strand.
CTCTAAACATCCTCTGTCTCTCCCCAATAGGTTTATTTTGATTTTTCATTTATATTTTTAAGTTTTTTATTTATTTTATTTTTTTTTTTTTAAGATTTTATTTATTTGACAGAGAGAGATCACAAGTAGAGAGAGAGAGGAAGGAGCAGGCTCCCTGCCCAGTAGAGAGCCCGATGCAAGACTCAATCCATCCCAGGACCCTGAGATCATGACCCGAGCTAAAGGCAGAGGCTTAACCCACTGAGCCACCCAGGCAGCCCCAAGATTTTTATTTTTAAGTCACCTCTACACCCAACTTGGGGCTTGAACCTACAGCCCTGAGGTCCAGAGTCACGCACTCCACCAACTGAGCCAGCCAGGTGCCCCCACCCTCTCCGATAGTTTTAAACACCATCCCTTCACCTCGTAAGTGTTCATGGATGTATTTGGGGCTTCTTCCCAGACTCCATAGTGTTTTCCATTAATCTGTCCATTTATTCACGCCTACTCATCTCACTGTTTCAATCATGGTCAGTTTATAATATGTTTCAGCATCTGAGAAATGCTCTTCATTTTCAGAATTTTCTTCTCCTCTACTTGCATGTTTACTCTTAAAACATTAGTTTTAATAGATTAATGTTAAAATATGCTTATAATCCTGCAAAAGTCCTTCTGTTACTTTTATGAGGACCACATTACATTTATGGCTTAGTTTAAGGATATTTGATATCTTGAAGATGGGTGTCGTCCCCTTAAAGAACATTTTATGCCAAAGAGCAACGAGGGGGGCACCTGGGTGGCTTAGTTGTGGAGCTGCTGCCTTCGGCTCAGGTCATGATCTCAGGGTCCTGGGATCGAGTCCCATATCGGGCTCTCTGCTCAGCAGGAAGTCTGCTTTTCCCTTGCCCTCTGCCCCTGCTTGTGTTCCCTCCCTCACTGTCTCTCTCTCTATCAAATAGATGAGTAATAATTTAAAAAGCCCTTAAAAACAGCAACAAAAAGGTAGCAACGTGGATGTGCCATCCTGGGAAATTTTAACAAAAACGCCAACCAAGGTTTTGTGTACATTGTATATGTCAGAATTTAAAACAGGTCTTGGACTGGTGCACCAAAAATTTTACTTTAGGACTTGGGAAAAACTTTTAAAATCTGCATTTTGTGATTATGTCTCTAAAATTAATAGTAATAACTTTAAATTTAAAAATATGAATTAAGAGGTGCCTGGGTGGCTTAGTCGGTTAAGTGTCCAACTTGATTTTTGGTTCAGGTTATGATCTCAGGGTCATGAGATCAAACTGTGTGTTGAGATCAAAGCCTGTATTGAGCTCAGAGCCTGCTTAAGATTTTCTCCCTTCCTCCTTCCCCTAGCTCACTCGTTCTCTCTCTAAAAAAGAAAATTAATAAAAAGCAATAAATATATGTATTAAAAAACTCAAAAATGCCCATTCTAGTAATTATGTTCCAAAGCAAGCAAATCATTAGAGATCTATAGAAAACATTGTGTATACTGAGTATAAAAAGATTTATTATAGTATTTTTGTAATAACAAAAATTGCAAATTATGTAAATGCACAGCAGTAGAGATTTGGTTAAATTATGGTAATTCTTGTCTTGAAGTACCATTCCACAATTCAAAATTTTTTCTTCTCATAAATATTTATTAACATAAAAATCCCAGTTATAAGCTTAAGTGGAAAAGCAAAAAACCAAAGTATATTTAGTATGGCCCTAATTTGCTTTAAAAAGTTGACTGTGGGGGGAAAAAAAGTTGACTGAGTATGTATTATATACACTTTGAAAAAAGACAAGAGTTTAGGGGCACCTGGGTGGCTCAGTGGGTTAAGCCGCTGCCTTCGGCTCAGGTCATGATCTCAGGGTCCTGGGATCGAGTCCCACATCGGGCTCTCTGCTCAGCAGGGAGCCTGCTTCCTCCTCTCTCTCTCTGCCTACTTGTGATCTCTCTCTCTGTCGAATAAATAAAATTAAAAAAAAAAAAAAAAAAAAAAAAAGACAAGAGTTTAGTAAACCAAAATGTTAGCATGAGCCGCCTACAAGGTTGGAGGATGGGCAATTTTAATTTTTTCTTGGTGTTTTGTTGTATTTTCCAACTTTTTTCTAGGAAGCAATAGACTTTTATACATGATGTAATTGTACATGGAAATCTTACAATCTGCATGCATCACAAGGTTGCAGTAGATAATGGTCATAGGAGGTATATTGGTGATTGAAATATTTTCTGAAGTCGGAGCAGACTACAAATGCTAATGTCCCTCCATATTATTTATGATAGACCTGCCCTGCCTGAAGGAAATCTTATTGAAATCATGGTGCCATTAATTAATGGCTGATATGTATAAATCATAGCTTTAAATAGGGTGGCTAGCAGGAAAAAGTTTTTTCCCAGGAAACACTGTAATAAAAGTAAATGTGCATAATTAAAATGAAGAACAGCCCTTCAACAATTTTATTTGCCAGTAGCTTGACCATGTGTTTGTTACAAACCACAACAACAAAGAAAGAGAAATCAGTTATTTTTTTTTAAGGATTTTATTTATCTATTTGACAGAGAAAGCACAAGTAGGGGGAGCAGCAGAGAGAGAGGGACAAGGAGACTCCCTGCTGAGCAGGGAGTCCGATGCAGGACTTGATCCCAGAGCTCTGGGATCATGATCTGAGCCGAAAGCAGATGCTTAACCCACTGAGCCACGCAGGCGCCGCGAGAAATCAATTATAGTTAGAGTTTTATTGTCCAAAGAAATAATTTTAACCGTTCGCAAGTCAACAAGAGGAAAAAGAAGCAAGCTAAAACTGTGCTTTTGAGGGGGATTGTGAGCAGGGGAGGATGGCAGGATGGCTGCCTGATTTCCACTACCTCTGAAATCTCTCACACGCAGAGGAGCATCCGCGTTCCACAGTGCGTCTCCCTGCTCTCACGGTGAGTGCTGTACACTGTGGGCTCCGTGTCCTGTGCTGAGGAATCACGGCTACTGTCCTCAGATAACAGGGAAACACGAGAACTGGAATGCAACATTCAGAAATGAACATTTCTCTTAAGTTTGGTTTTATTTGAAATAGTTCTACAATGCATTTTCCTCTTAGTCTCAAAGTATTTTACTGCCGAGTTTCTAAATGTTCTTCCTAATTTTTCTAAGAATTTCAAACTTATGATATATATGTTTTTTTTTGGACACTTGAATGACTTCTTTGAGCTGAAATTTTGTAGACACACCACTATAAATTTTAATCAATGAACATACATCAAGGTTTGAATTGAAAGAAGACTTATATACTAGCAGCCTTTCCGTTTGTGGATTTGGGAGGATACAAATTTTCTCTGAACAAAAAAAGGGGCGCCTGGGTGGCTCAGTCGGTTAAGTGTCTGCCTTTGGCTCAGGTCATGATCCCAGGGTCCTGGGATCGAGCCTCATGTCAGCTCCCTGCTCCAGGTAAGCCTGCTTCTCCTTCTTCTCCCTGCTCCTGCTTTGTCTTGCTCTCTCTCTCTCAAATAAATGAATAAAATCTTCAAAAAAATTTTTTTCTCTCAACATGCAGTTCCATTCAGTGCTGAGCCTCTCATTTAGATGTCCCCGTATATTTGTGATCACATATTTTTCTGGGAAGTGCTGATTTTTCTCAGGTTGAGAAATAGGACTCCTCCTTCCTAATTGTCATAGAGGGCTATTCCTACCCTCACCGCCATTCAGAATCTTTTACTGAGAACATACCACAAGCCAAGCATTGTGCAAGAGGCTGAAAATAGAAAGATAAGGAAGATGTGGTCTCTGTTCTCAAGGAGTATTCCTGAGTGAAAGACACAAGTCAAAGAGAAGTATGGCCACAGTAACAGAGGAAATGCCATGTACCAGGTACTGGGGAGGACAGAAGAGGAACTCCTGGACACAACCACCTGGAAGTCTCAGCTAGCGAGTGGCATCCTTAGCGTGCTGTGGTAATAGTGTTGATAACTGATGACAAAGACGGTGATGATAACAGGGCCAGGCACTGGGCTCAGTACTTCGAACATCATCTACTTACTCTTCACCACAGCCAATAGAGTAGGTTAGGACAATAATCGTAATTTATTGATAATCAAATAAGTAATAACTTATTTTAATTAATTAATTTTAATTAATTTATTAATTAATCAAATAATGAATCATTGAAGCCACCGATGAAAAGAAGCAAAGCCGAGCTACGAACCTGGGTCTATCCGACATGGCGTCCCAGCCCATAAAGAGGGAGGGCTTTGGGATGCTACAGAGCTCGATTCCAATTCTAGCAACCATTTACCCAGGTAGCTGTGGGCCCATTACTTCACCTCTTTGAGCTTAAATGTGACTCCCCTACAAAATGGAGATAATCATAACACCTGGGAGCAATGCTGCCCCTTTCTGACAGCTGCTGCCTCTCCCTCCCTTGCTGATGGAGCCTCCCTCCGATTACTGAGGCTGAAAACTCTACATACTCCTGTTCTTGGTTGCCCCCTTGCCGCTGGTGTCTGGACACATGACCAAGTCCTGAGCAGTGCCACTGAGTAAGAGCAACAGCTCTTCTCTGATACAAATTAAAGCTAGAGGGCCACCTGGGTTGCTCAGTTGGTCAAGCGTCTGACTCTTGATTTCAGCTCAGGTCATGATCTCAGAGTCATGGGATCGAGCCCCACAACGGGATCCATGTTGGTTTTGGAGCCTGCTTGGGATTCCCTTTCTCCCTCTCCTTCTGCCCCTCCCCTTTCATGTGGCGTGAAGCCCAGTCCTATTCTAGCCAGCTTGTGGGCAAAAAGAGGGATGCCATCGACACACTGAGGAAAGCTTCAGAAAGCACAGGAAGCAAAGCCCTCCTTGTTGACATCCTTGAGCCAATAATGTCACAGAGAACGGAGGACACCGTGAATAGTACATTTCCTACATTTTTTAAACCACTTTTACTTGGGCATTCTGTTACTCCTAGATACAGCCTATTTATTGAGTTTTAGATGAGCTAAATTGTACAAAGCACTTAGTATAATATTTGCATGTAGTAAACGCTCAGCAGTAGCCTTTTTTGGTCAAAATTATCTTCTCATGACTTTTATTTTGTAACATTTGTTTATTAGTATAATATGGAATTCTCTTTCTTTTCTTTTCTTTTCTTTTTTTTTTTTTTTTTTTTAAGATTTATTTGTTTGTCGGGGAGGGAGAGAGTTCAAGCAGGCAGAATGGAAGGCAGGAGGAGAAGACGTCTCCCCGCTGAGCAGGGAGCCCGATGTGGGACTCGATCCCAGGATGCTGAGATCATGACCTGAGCTGAAGGCGGACACTTAACTGACTGAGCCCCCAGCGCCCCTATTCTTTATTTTTTCGTAACTAAATTGACCAAATCTAAGCACGTTTATAATGTATAAGGCAAATAGTCAATCCTTCTGACTTCTTAAGGGATTAAACAGTGCAAAGTAACAACTAGGTGAATTAGATGAGGCCCCAAATCTATCATTCACTGTTTCCAGACTCATTCTATGGTTGGCATTAAAGGATTACGGACCTCCTGACTGATCGTCAGGAATGCACCTGTCGCTCCACTCTCTGCCATGTTAGAATATAGTGAGAGGTCAGCAGTCTACAACGCAGAAGAGGGCTGTCCCCCAAGTTCCACTGTGCTGATACCCCAGCTCACACTTCTAGCCCCCAGAATTGTAAGAAATATGTATCTGTTGTTTATGAGGGAAACAAATGCTCCTGTAGTTAGACAGGTTGGACTTATTGCCTGCTGCAGACAGGGAGAACATACATTTTAGGGAGTGATGGAACATTTCTTTCCGTAAAAGCGTATTTGAAAGAACCTGTTAGGGGCACCTGGGTGACTCAGTCAGTCAAACATCTGTTTTTGGCTGAGGTCATTCACGATCTCAGGGACCTGGGGTCAAGCCCCACATGGGGCTCCCTGCTCAGTAGAGTCTGCTTCTCCCTCTGCGGCCCCCAACCCCCATCCCCACCCACTGCCTGCCGCTCATGCTCTTTCTCGCTGGCTCTCTCTCTCTCAAATAAATAAATAAAAATCTTCAAAAAGCACAGAAAAGAAAAGAATCTGTTATAGGATTGGGATTTGGAGTGGGCAGTTTGCAGGGGGACTCTAAAAGAAGGCAGGGCTTTGCTCCGGGTTAGATGCTCTAAGAAAGCAGGGCCTGTTCTGTAATTGGGAATCAATAAATCTTATCTGTAGAGAGGGGAGGTTAAAACAAGGATAAAGTTGCTCTTGGCTAATAAGCGGCAGTCAGTCCGTCTTAGCCAATGTTCGGTATTTTCTAGATGGCACAGTGGCTTTATTTTTATTTCTACTTAGATAAAATTACGGAGGGAAAACAAAATTACGGAGGGGCCTTATTTGGTTTCCACTCTATCACAGTCCTAGAGTGACACTGGCTGAGGTAGATGTTCTGTGAGGTGATTTATGTCTCGTAGGGGAGTAGCCCAGACCCATTATGAGTGTAAGGCAAGCTTCTGACTGTCAGGGGCTGTCATTTCTGTTCCTTCTCAGTGCCAAGTGCAACTATAGAAGACATGCCATTCTCTGTGTAATGCTGTGTTTCGAAATTCAGAATGAAAGGCAGTAAGGGGATGGTGCTTTAATATAAAGAGAGGGAGGGGCACCTGGGTGGCTCAGTGGGTTAAAGCCTCTGCCTTCAGCTCAGGTCATGGTCTCAGGGTCCTGGGATCGAGCCCCGCATTGGGCTCTCTGCTCAGCAGGGAGCCTGCTTCCTCCTCTCTCTCTAACTGTCTCTCTGCCTACTTGTGATCTCTTTCTGTCAAATAAATAAATAAAATCTTAAAAAAAAAATACAAGGAGAGGGAAATGCATTGGTTTCTATTAATGGTTCATGCTAGAGAAATTCTGGAATTGCCTTTGGCTGGTTTAAGGAGGTTAGCCTGGGGATACCCCACCAAGAGCATGAAACTCTTTCCTCAGAAGGGTATAGGCTGGCCATCTCCTTCTTCCTGGTACTAAAGATAAAAAAGGAATTCCCACATGTATGCTATTCATCTATGCTTACCTTTTGGCAGTCAAATCTCCTTTGTCATTCCTGGTTTAAAAAAAAAAAAATCCAGGGTTACCTTTTGGAAAATGCTTTGACTGTCTTTGGTTTCTCTTGGTATTTATTCTTGTTTATATATTTGACAAGAGAAAACAAAAAACCATGGTACCAACTTGTTAATTAACATATGGGGACTGGTATTCTATATCAAAGATGAGCCTCAGTCACTGTGAATTCAGTTCTCAGTCCTAGAAATATTTTATTTTTTGAAGATTTTATTTATTTATTTGTCAGAGAGAGAGAGAGAGCACACAAGCAGGGGGAGCAGCAGAGAGGGGGGTGCAAACTCAGCAGGGAGCCTGATGCGAACTGATCCCAGGATCCAGGATCTCAGGATCATGACCTGAGCTGAAGGCAGATGATGCTTAACCGACTGAGCCACCCAGGTACCCGGTTCTAGAAATATTCTAGAGCCACATGTCTACTTGCAAATGAACGGTAAACTATGAAGACATAGCAGTAATCATTACAATAAAAGCAGCAGTTAGATCCTGGTTTGCAAGTTGGGAAATGCATCGCATAGGAACTATTCAAGGAGACCCTTAATAAAAGCATGTTGGTAAATGTCATTTCTGAAAAAAACATTTTTTTAAAGATAGTAATAAAGGGTATAGAGGATTGCTGAATAAATGTGTGCGAAATGGGCATCAAACTGTCTCTCACATGCATACAGCAACACTAATCTATGTGATTTTAACTTAGGTGGGATTTTCTTTCTTTTTTTTTTAAAGATTTTATTATTTATTTATTTATTTATTTATTTATTTGACAGAGAGAGAGACAGTGAGAGAGGGAACACAAGCAGGAGGAGTGGGAGAGGGAGAAGCAGGCTTCTTGCCCAGCAGGGAGCCCGATGTTGGGGCCGATCCCAGGACCCCAGGATCATCCGAGCCAAAGGCAGACGCCTAACTACTGAGCCACCCAGCCGCCCCAGCAGGATTTTATTTCTTATTTCATTTTTGTTGCAAAGACCATTTTCTTCATTCAGAGAAACTAAACAGCGCATTATAAAATCTTTTTGTTTTTCATGCGGGAGATCTCCAGGGTGAGGATTACCTTCGAGCTTTCTCATGGCTTTGCTTTTTTGTTTTGTGCCTGGCCATGGCAAGTTGCTAATTGTTCCTTCCCCCACCCCCCGCCCTTGCCTTTTGGGTCATAATTCCACTTAGACCTGTTCCTGCAGTAATCGTTTATGTTCCCCTATAAACCTGTCTGGAATTCATATGCATGAATTCACCTCAGTGACCGTCTGCTTTAGGATATGCTCAAGATGAAAAGAAAAATGAACAGCATCTGACTGCTGCCTTGCCCTTTCGTGGGAAAACAGGAAGCAAGGCCCATGGCTTGGCTCTGTGGACCTCAAGTTGCTTGTCAGCGGACAGTAAGGGTGAACACACCGTTGTGTGGTTCTCACACTTTACTGCACCCCGGAGTGCCCCAGTGGGTGTGTTAAAATGCCAGTTGCTGAGCCCGGCACCCAAGGGTTTCTGATTCCTTAGGTCGCAGCAAGCTCCCAAGGCCTGCTGGCACTACGGATCCAGGGGCCACGCTTCAAAAACCTTTCTTGATAACTTTCTATCTTTTGAAACCCCAACCTCCGTGGGCTGTATGTTCCTCCTTTCAGGTCTAGCCTTTCACCATGATGAGATGACTTCCGGGGGCACCAAGTGTGAGGTCTCCTCCTGTGGCTAGTCCCCGGGTCAGCTTCTTGGACCTCCCGGCTAGAACCTGAGTCTTGAGGCTCAGTCTTCCTAGGCTGGTTCCTGACCAGTTTCGCAGGCTCTTTGCTCATGTCCCTGGGCCTTTCTTTCTCCAATATCTCACCTGGGGCTCTGGATCCTTGAAACATCTTCTCTTGCCCTTCCCTCCAACCTGCCTCCTGCACCCACATGATTTGTGGTGCCTGCCCACCCCCGCTTCTGTTGGCATCAACCATTGGTGGCCCGCCATGTTCTGCTGTCACCCAAGTCCTTCAGAAAGCTTCTCACCTATAGAATGCTGACTTCGTTCAGTTCCATGGCTGGGATGATTATAACAAATCAGAATTTCCCTGAGGGATTTCAGGCACATGGGACTTTGTGCTTTGGTTGAGTTTGGAAGTGGGGATAAGTCATGATTAGCTGTTGAGTCATCATAACTTCAGGACAATGAGCAATGGATTTGTGTAATAAATGGCTTGAGTTCTACAAAGGCAAGCTTAGATAGAGCTGAATCAATGTGGATTTAAGAATTGTGTTAGTTTTGTGGCGTCTGGGTGACTCAAGCATCTGCCTCTGGCTCAAGTCATGATACCGGAGTCCTGGGATTGAATCCTGCATCGGGCTCCCTACTCAGTGGGAAGGCTCCTTCTCCCTCTCCGTCTACCCCTCCCCCGCTGCTCATTTTCTCGCTCTCTCTCTCTCTCTCAAATAAATAAAATCTTTAAAAAAAAAATGGTGTTAGTTTTTTCTTGCTGCATACTGAATTGTCACAATGACTGTTGTAAAGTAACACCCACCTGTCAGCTTCCAGGTCTGTGGGTCTGAGGTCCAGAGCAGAGCAGGGTCCCCCCTGCTCAACCCCAGAGGGCTGAACTCGGAGTTTTCTCGCTGGCTGTGGCTCCCTCCCCTAGAGGAGGAATCTGCTTCCAAGCTCACTCAGAGTGTCAGCAGAAGTCAGTTCCCTTTGGCCAGAGGACTGTGGTCCTCATTTTCTTGCTAGCAGCTGGGTGCCACTGTCCACTCCCAGAGACCGCGGGCCTTCCCTCTCATAGGCATTCTGGGAACACGGCAGCAAAGGGATCCTTCAAGGCCAGTGAGACACTCCCTCGAGTCACACCCTTTCTTGGTCTGGCTCTTTCTAACTTCAACCCTCTCTGATTTCCACTAGCCAGAGGAAACTCTCTGCTTGGAAAGGGCTCATGTAATGAGATGAAGCCTGGTCACATCATCTCCCAGTGGATATTTAATGTCCCTTAATCATGGGAGCAACATCTTGTAGTGCTTACATGTCTCATACACACTCAGAGGTGAGATGATTGTGCAAGGTTGAGGGACACTGGCCAGGGATTGGGGTGGAGGGATTCTGTCTACCCTCCGAGCCCCAATCATTCACGTCTGTCCTACGTGCAAAATACACGCACCTCCTCCAAAGATTTCCAGGGGTTTTATTCCTTTACAGTGTTAGTTCAGAGTCCCAAATCTCATCCAAAAATGGGCAGCTCAGAAGTCCACCATCGGAGTCAGATGCTGATGAACCTCCTGGATATAAGCAATTCTGAGTGTAATTCCTTTTATCTATGGATCTGTGAAATTAAAGAGACAAGTTTTCTGCCCCCCACATGCCCCAGAGATGGCAGTTATGAGCATTTCTGTTCAACAAGGGGTAAATGAAGGCATGAAGGAACTATCTGTCTAAAGCAGTTTTGTGAGGTTTTTTTTTTTTTTTTTAAGATTTCAGGGCACCTGGGTGACTCAGTGGGTTAAGCCGCTGCCATCAGCTCAGGTCGTGATCTCAGGGTCCTGGAATCGAGTCCTGCATCGGGCTCTCTGCTCGGCAGGGAGCCTGCTTCCTCCTCTTTCTCTATGTCTGCCTCTCTGCCTGCTTGTGATCTCTCTCTGTCAAATAAAAAAAAAAAAAGATTTTATTTATGTATTTGACAGAAACAGAGCACAAGTAGGCAGAGAGACTGGCAAAGTAGAAGGAGAAGCAGGCTCCCCACTGAGCAGGGATCCTGACAGCAGGACTTGATCCCAGGACCCTGACATCGTGACCTGAGCTGAAGGCAGACACTTAACTGACTGAGCCACCTAAGTGCCCCAGTCTAAGGCAGTTTTGATATCCAAATGGGCCAATTTCATCGGGTTTCAAGGGTTGGAAGTAATCATCCCCGATTCTCTGTTTCACTCTCCAGGTTCTTGGTTTTTTTCCTCTTAGCCCTTGGTTCTGCCCTCTGGGGGCAGGTCACTGAAGGTCATTCTTAGAATGCAGCCTCCCATAGCAATGATATGATTTTTTGTGTAGCCCACACTTCAGCTACCTTGAGGAATTTATGGCAGATACATAGCAACACATGATACCGTGATAAGCGTAATACAACCCAAATGTTTGTAAAGCTGATAAAATGGTCCCCGGGTTTTCAAGCACAGTGATATTAACCACCACATGTCAGATTATGAGTCACTCCCCCAGCAGTGAGCTCATACTCATAAGAAGATGACTTCTTGAAGCAAGAAACTTCCACCAGGAAAGGTCATCTGATAGGTGATTATCTCAAGAACGAAACATGAGGAAATCAAAGCACTTAAAGAGAAGTTTACAGTCAATGCTTTAAACAAAGTCCACTCCCATCTCCTTCAGCCAGGGGTTCTCTAGAGTAGTCAAATCTCATCAATAAGAAAAAGCCAACTGAATCTCATTTGCGTTTGGGTCATTAACTTCCTAATAAAAAATAAGAAATCACCAAGATCTGCTCTAGGCACAGCGTCCCCACGTGGAAGGCTCTTTAGAGGGGAATTTCGGCAGTGGCCATTAGCTTAAATCCTAGAATGTTGGAGAGCACTTCCATGCAGAGCATCTTGGGTGGGACCTTTGGACAAAGTCGTGAGAAGACTGATACAGGCCAAAAAGAGAGAAATTTAAGGATCTGAAGCAGACAGAGTAAAGGGAACCACCTAGTAAGTGAAACGTAGAACATAATCACGATTCTGATTCAGAGGGAATCTTTGAGATTTCTGAATAGAGTAGAGGGGATAATAGTGTTGGAACAGCAGGCCAGAGATCACGTTCGCAACAGAGCAGAAAACGGACTAGTGGACAGAAGGAGGAGAGGACAGAGGGGAGATGTGACAGTGATAATGTGGACATTTCGTTCTTCATAAAACAATGGTCTGGGCCCCCTGTCAGCACAGAATGTTCTCTGGGGCACTTCTCCAGTAGCAGTCGTGGACTGGTGCTAATATAACCATATTTTCTGGTCCAGTCTCTCCTGTGAAGCGGGGGGCAAGCATGACAGTGGGTCATTGTTGCAGCTACGACCATGTGTAAGGTTCTGTGAAGATTCAGCATGTGGTTGGAGACACACACGTATTTAGCCAGCAGGGACAGGACAAGAACTCTGGGTTTGGCCTTCTTAGATAATCGAATGGATACTCTTTATTGAGTTCCTCCTGGGTACAAAACACTACATTGAGTGTTTTGCAAATATTAGCTCGTTCAGTTCTCAAAGCAATCCCTTGGCAGTAGGAACTTTCAGCCCATTGAACAGTTCAGGAAACTGAGGCTCCAAGAGCTATTGCTGTTTGGCCCAAGGACACAGGATTAGTTGGGTGTGGTTGGCTCTATAGCTCTCTGTATACTTTTCTTCATAGCTTGTCCATTAAATCCAAATGATCTGTTACATGTTTGTCACTCACACCAGACTGTCAGGCCCGAGGACTCTGTCTTATTTTGCACCTAGTACCCGCCATACATGGGTGTTGACCTGAACTCTCTGCCTTTGAGGCCTGTGTTCTTGTCATCCGGCAGGTGTGCTAACTCCCCAAACTCAGTAGCCTTAGGAATGTTGTAAAAGTGTGGCAGGGACACAATTTTCAGGCCTGGAGGCAAGGAGAGTGCAGAGTTTTAGAATGCCAGCTAGAAATGACCTATGTTCTCTTCAGAGGAAGTCATTCTCGAAATCCTTCATCCACGCAAATTCTTTTTATTTATTTTTAATTTTTTTTTAATTTTGTAAAAAGATTTCATTTATTTATTTGACAGAGAGAGATCACAAGTAGGCAGAGAGGCAGGCAGAGAAAGAGAGGCCCTGCTGAGCAGAGAGCCCGACGTGGGGCTCAATCCCTGAACATTGGGATCATGACCCAAGCTGAAGGCAGAGGCTTTAACCCACTGAGCCACCCAGGCGTCTCTCTTTTTATTTTTTTAAAGATGTTATTTATCTGTCAGAGAGCACAAGCAGGGGGAGTGGCAAGCAGAGGGAGAAGCAGGCTCCCTGCTGAGCAAGGAGCTCGGTGCAGGACTTGATCCCAGGACCTTGGGATCGTGACCTGAACCAAAGGCAGACTCTTAACCGACTGAGCCACCCAGGTGTCCCCGTTCATGCGAATTCTTGATAAGGAGGAGAAACTGGACTCCATGAACAACACCATTGTTATAGAGACACTGTTACAGAAATTCTTTGTTCTTTTAACATCCTCTCCCCTCCCCCTCCCAGAGCACACAGAATCACAGGAGAAATTGGGCAAATAGTTGTGTCATGTGTCCTGTGTTCTGGCATTCCTGCTCGTCACCAGGTAGCCAAAGGGGATGGGATGCAGGCCCAGGGAACGCGCAGATGAGCAAGACAGTAATGAAGGCCTCCCAGCCACCAGGAGGGCTCCAAATTAGTCTTTCAAGGTAGATAAAATACAGAGGACAATTCAGACCTCCAGGCAGCACGGTGTGAAGTAGGCATTCCCTCTCAAAGCGTGGTGTGTGAGGCCAAGTTCAGAGCAAGAGTGTGTCCGGGAGGCAGGGTCAGGATACCAAGATGGCGGGTCTGAAGGCTTGGAGGAGGAATATGGTAAGAACCAAGGACGGGGGCAGATGGAGGCCAGATTCTGGAGTGCCTTGTCAACCACATTACTCCTTGTAGCTTTCTCCCTAAGAGCAGCGAGAAGCCCCCAAGGAACAGCCTGACCTACGTGCCTTCCTCTCTGGGCAGTGAAGGGAAGTATGAGCTGCAGAGAGCACATAGGGAGTTAGGGGAGGAAAGCCTCCCTCTGTGAAGATTAATAGGACCACCCTGGGAAGCCCTAGGACTGCATTCATCACCGGGTTGATTCTCTGCCTGGCAAGACCTACTTTGCATCCATCATGAGTCTGTCTGGACACTTCCTGAGGTTAGAGTGAGGTGAGTGGCGGGCTGGCTTTGCCTACTCCTGTGGCTTGTGCCATCCAGACTCTCTCCTCCACTATGCTCCACTCACATTGGCATTCTTTGACTTTCCTGAGAGCCTTGGGCTCTTTTTCTCTCTTTCTTTTTTTAAAATTTAAATTCAATTAGCCAACATACAGCACATACTTAGTCTCAGACGTAGTGTTCAATTATTCATCAGTCGCGTACAACACCCAGGGCTCTTCATAGCTTTTCTTTTTGTTTTTAATTTTGCAACAAGCCCTTGATCAATGATGTTTGCTTACCTCCACCCCCACTCTTTCTCTCTGTTCTGCTCCTTCCCACCAGTTAACCCTTGTTTCTCCAGCTTTCTCCCCAGATGTCTTTTCCTTGGGGCAACGCACCCTGACCCCTGAGAACACGTCAGGTCCCATTGTGTGCGCTCACAGACATCCCATGTTTCTCCTTCCTAGGTGCATATCGCTGTTCGTATACATTATGTTTAATTGTTCCTGCTGTTCAAAAACCTTTGAATACCGAATGAATGAAATCTTACTCAAATGGGCTGAAGCCCAACATAAAAGAGGTAGGAGGAGGGAGGCACTGGTTCACAGCACGGGGAAGCTGGGACAGGGACGGCATGACTGGGAGCATCATGGTCCATGGCCCAGAGCTTGGGTTCTGCACTGAGACTGTCTGGATACCGACTCCACCTGCCACTGGCCGACTGCCTGTGTGGTCTCGTCCAAGTTACTTCACCTCTCCATCCCTCAGTTTCCCCCTCCGTGTCCCAGGCCGTCCAGTGTTAGGAAAATCAATCAAGCAACCAGCCTTGAGCTTTTCTGGACAGCCCCTTACACAGAGAAACAAGAGATAAATGCTCACTGTTGGGGCACTTGGGTGGCTCAGTGGGTTAAGCCTCTGCCTTCGGCTCAGGTCATGGTCCCAGGGTCCTGGGATCGAGCCCCGAGTCGGGCTCTCTGCTCTGTGGGGAACCTGCTTCCCTCTTTCTCTCTCTGCCTGCCTCTCTGCCTACTTGTGATCTCTGTCTGTCAAATAAATAAATAGAATCTTAAAAAAAAATTCTTTAAAAAACATGCTCACTGTTTTCATCACTGTGACAGCGTGTCCTAGTACTCATTAATGAGGAAGGAAACTGAGGGATGAATACCTGGTTTCACATTTCTGGAACGTCTTCTCCCATCTCTTCACGAGGCTACAACCTCCCAACCTCCTTTCGGGTCTTGGCTCGCACACCCCTTCCTTGAGGTTGGGGCTCCCCTTCTGAGGAGTAGGTGAAGAGGTGGGGTTCTGCCCGCCCACACATTGGGTTTGGTCTGGAAACTAGGGCAGAGGCTGAGTCTTCCTGCCCACAGTTCCATGTGGGGCCTGATGTAGAAACAGACTCAGACTCAGCGGTGAGTTACATGATCCTAACTAGGGGACCCAGTCTGGTGGTTTTACCCCCCAAAAACCCACACCCTGGATATTGTTGTTTATTCTAAGGGCAGAAGAGACAGAATTTTGATGGGGAAGGGCTCTTGTGGGAAGGAATAATATGGGATTCTAGTCGCAGGACCTACTGAAGAGATCGATGCCTTGGATTAGAGACAGGGTGTGGGTTTGCTTAGCGGCATGTTGTTAGGAAAGTGGAATATGGACAAATCAGGCTTTTGACTCGCTGATCTGCAAGGCAGACCTTGAGACCTGGGTGAAAGACTTGTATTCGGGATAGCCCCCTGGCTGTGGGGCCAGGGACTTAGCCGGGCATTTTTAGCATCCCCTGCTGCTGGCTCTCAGAAGAAACAGAAGTCCATGGTTACTGGGTGGCCCTCAGCCAGCAGAGGCTAACCGCGGCCCTGCCCAGCTTGCTCAGGAAAGCTGCATGGCCATACCATTCAAGTTCAGCTTCGCTTGCGTGGTTTCCTAAGCTGCTTCACACCCTCACTCCTTCCGAACTCCACCTTCACGCCTCACCACTCCTCTGTCTGGATTGTTTCCCAGCCCCGCAGAACTTCTGTCTGTTCCCCAGCACCCAGCCCCCTCTTACCTCTCAGTCATTTACTCTTCCTGGAACTTGCTTCACCTCTTCCTCTGTGACAGCTTCAACCAACCCTGCCTCCGGAAAGCTCTCCCCTGAACCCACGTGAGCTGCTTCCGATGTTCCAGGAGGACACGTGGGAGGTGAACTCGCTCATGCGCACTGTGTCCCAGGTCTCATTGCTGGGCATAGTGCATATCAGCAAAGAGATGCATGTGGAGAGACGAAGAGACCGAGGGAAGCCGTGAATGAATGGATGGGCGAAATATACCCATGCTCCATCAACGACTAATCTGCAGGTTGCTTTCAGTGGGGTGGGACCTAGAAGGTCGGGGTGTGTGGGTGTTGTTGGGCTGGGTGCTCTAGACTAAGGAACTGAAAATTGTCCAAAAGGCTCTGGAGAACCCTTAGGTCAAATAATAAAGTAAAATAAAATAGCAGACTGATTTAGCCAAAATACAGTAAATCCTAGAAAAGTGAGATTGTCATGAGTGGCCCTCAGCTTCAAAGACACATCTGCTAGCCTGCTCCCGAGAATTGGGCCTATACTTCTCAAGGGGAGAACCTTCCACCTAGAACACAGATTTACCACCAATGTCGTCTTCAGACAATTCTCCAAGGGCGCTCTGCTAGAACACTGAGCTCACAAAACTGAAACTTAGGGCCTTCTCCCCTTCTGACCAGCAGCATCATCCAAAATTTGACTATAAGTACAGTGGGCTATTCTGGCCATGCAGGGGCAGGAAGAGAGGCTGAGACTTCGCATGGTGCCTACCGACTAGCATGGGCCAGGCTTTGAAGAACTAACAACTTCACTGCAAATAATGACGGTGGTTCGAAGAGCCAGACGGGACCCACTCTTACAAGGCAACACAACAGTTTTGGTTAACGACTCAGGCAGCCTTTGGCCAGAGGGTTTCTAATCAGAAATATGGGGAGCTCGAAGGTGTGTCCATGAGTGGCTTCAGCAAGTGTCAAAGGAACAGAATCCTCAGCGTCAGGGTTGAGTTCAGGTTTGGGGTTGGCACAAGGTCATGGTGGATCTACCAGTTGGTGGCAGGAGAAAGAAGCAGGAAGTAAGTGGGAGGTGTCAGAGAAAGTGACTCTGTTGTAGCACTGGCCTCTTCAGAGAGAGGTCAGCGTTGAACCAATGCAGGCGCTCACAGGAAGGACCAAAAGATGGGGTGGCTGACCCAGAATCCGTGGACATTCCCTAGATGCTCAGGAAGTCACAGGGATGAGAAATGAGGTGGGACAGAGCTTCAGGGAGAATTGTCTTACAGAATTCTACACTAGGACATAGCGGATTCCACCAGCAGGACAGAGTGTGGCCTGTGGTTTCTAGAGCCGTGAGCATCTGGAAGATGTTGCAGCCACTCTAGAAATCGGGTTGTCCCCTTGGCAGAGAGAGAATCATCTCTAATGCTTGGCGGGTAGGGGATCTTCCAGCTGAGTGTCCAAGGAGGCAACTGGGAGCTTCTGTATCGGGGTGCATCAGGAGGTATGAGAGAAGGCAGCTTTGAAGTAGATTCTGGAACTGAGACAGGATGTGAAAACACCAAAGGGGTGAGGGTTGTGAGAGCCAAATTCATTTCCAGGGTTCTGCATGAACTGAGGCACCAGAAGATCATTTGGGGGCTGAGGGACAGGTGTGGTAGCTCTGTTCCCAGGGCTGAGGGAGCAGGGAGGAATGCCCTGGACCCAAGGCGGGGTGGGGCATGCTACCGGATTAGGAGTGTTCTGACTCCTCCCTCTCTGTAAAAGTGTGGCTCCTGAGACATTGGGTGGAGTCTCATGTGTTCGCAACTGACAAGAACCCAGCCTATGTGACATCAGTCTGGGCAGCGACAGAATTCAGTGCCAGGATTTCTCACTTAAATTGTGGCTCAACAGGGTGTAAACCAGGTTGGTAAATTGACCCATAAGCAATTCTTATTGGCATCATTGGGGTCATCTGTCAGTCATATAGCCAACATCCTTGGGCCTGGGCTGAATTTCTTCTTGGCTAATGGCTATCTTGGGTTTTCTGTCCAGTGAGTCCTACTGAGTAGATGCTAAGGTAATTGGAAAGAAACAGGGCTGGGATGCACACCAGTGATGTCATATTCTTTTCACAAAGTTGGAAGACAAGAAGCCATAAGACCATGTTCTCCACCTTAGAGGATGGAAGAATCATCTCCTGGATTTGTTAAAACCACAGCCTCTTGTGTTTCACATTGAAGCTAGTGAATCTGAATTTCCAAGAATGGATTCCAGGACACTGCCCCTTAAATAACTTTCCTAGGTGGTCCATATTCTTAAGATCTGTGTCCCATTCTCTAGGAAACAATGATGTGGAGGCCCATTTTGCTTCAGGAAGTAGAGATGGATTTTCATCTTATGAGGACTGTATGAAATCCCCCTTCCCCCCGTTTGGCTCAGTCATGATGGCCTGGATGCTGTTGTAAGGTGTCTGAGAGAGAGGTGGTCTTCAGACCTGAGCCAAAATCAAGAGTTGGGTGCTCAACCAACTGTTCCCCCGCAGGCGTCCCTCAGAGTTCACCAATTTTTTTTTTTTTTTTAACATCATCTGTCTGGGCAGGGTGTTTTGTGGCAAATGGAAGACTCCAGTGGGTCAAATTTCCTATTACTAGTCATTTATTTTGAGAACAATCTAAGCATCGTCCCTCTACCCTCATCCCTAACTCTGCATTCTAGTGGAAGACCTCAGCAAAATCAAAGGTCCGTGTGGGTGCATCTGTAATATTTTTCTACCTGCTCCCTTATTCACAGGAGCCAAGACTCATCCTCAGAGCGAGTTTCCAAAAAGTAAACACTTTCTCTGTTCACCAGTCCTTGGTCAGCGTGCATCTGGTCTACCCGTAAATTAGCCAGCCTATCATTTAGGTCATCCCGTACTTTGTAAATCAAGATGTTCTGTATATCCTGCCTTTAAGGACTGGACTTTGGGCTGCTTCCTAAGGAAAACAAATGTAGGTAGGTGGTTATTATTTAGAGTTTAGAAGCCCGTTGTTAGCACCTTGTATTATGATGTCATTTTGCTGAAGATCGCAAGACTCTGTCTGGATCCCTAGAGGACCAGAATGCCTTAGTTTAATTCTGCTTCCTAGCTTGCAAAAAGGGACATATTCAGATATTCAAAAGGAATTAAAAGGCCGACATCTGGAAAAGAAAAAAAGAGATGAGATGGATAAATGTTCAGGGTGGATAATTGCTAGACTCGTCCATGGGACTGGGGCTGAGGCCAGCGAATTCCTGGTGAGGCAGCAGCTATTCCTGGTTGATTAATGGCCACCCACACAGGCATGGTCAGCCAGGCAGGGGCAGGGACAGAGGTCAGGGCAGGAAGAAGGTCAGAGACTAAAGGTCATGAACACACAGGGATCATTGCCAGCTGCCCTTGATGGACAGGACTGTGTTTCTGACTGTGGCTTCATATCTGGGGGTGACTCTGGTCTCTTTCATCTGCCCACACCTGGGAGCCTCCTTGAAGCTCTTCGAGATTCCCAGAGCAGATTTCCTGCTCTGAGTGACCAATTACATCCTCATCTCCTTGAGAAATCTGGGTTGCTGGGTCAGAACTTCTGGACAGCGTTGGGTGGGCTGGGTTGGGATGTATCAGGGGGAGACTATCAGAGGCTGGAAGCCAGTTCTGGAGAATCTGCAGGCTTTTTCTCATATATTGCTTGTAGAGAGCTAGAGTCAGGCCCTGACAACTTCAGGAAATGGGCTTAACAGAGGAAAGAAGCAGATACTTTTACAATGACACAAGATTTCTAGCTTGTGATAATGGGATGAGTAAGATGATGGCACCATACCAGCGAGGGAGACTGTGCCAAGAGAAGATGATCAGAATTTGGTGATCAAGTTGCTGCCTCCTCCTCTTGCATTGTTTCAGGAAGGAAAGAGAGGCTAGACCCAAATACACAGGGAGAATCCAGAAATCTCTGGCTGAAAGAATTCTGCTCTTACTTCTAACACCGTAAGCTTCATCAGAGCTCATGAGTTTCCTTTGGAAAAGGTGAGTACCTCCTGGATGTATTCTTGCTTTAAGTAGATTGCATCCACCCAGCCTAGCTCCTCCAAAAACCTCCCAAGAGGGCCGCCGACCTAGAGAATATCAATTCTGGTGGAGTTGCACAAACTGGAAATGGTGAACTATGATGCACTTTGTGGGAGGTGGGGAGTGAGGGCTTTCCACATTCAGAAGGTTGCCTAGGGTCCCACCCTGTGTCTGGGGGGGGAGTGGGGAAGAAGGGAGGGGCCATCAGCTCCCTGCTTTCTCCATTGGGCTCCCTCCCTTCTCCCACTGCCTTTTGGCTGGGCCTACTCCCACTCATGCTTCAGGATCTGGTTTAACCACACCTCCTTCCCAGACTCGCCCAAGGAGTCTGGGAGCCTTGGCAGCTCCATCCCTTGGGCCCTCGTGGCTGTTTATATACATATCTCATTCACTCAGATCTGTTTATAGCTACATTTCTCCCACAGACCATGAATTCTTTGAAAGCAGGGATCATATATTCACTCAGCCTCCAACAGAATACACAATACGATTCAATAACTATGCATATGATGAGTGGATTTATAACAGTTAAAATCCTTCGCACCCTGGTCAGACACATGTTCGGTGTTGATTAAATAGGTTTCTCAATGGCATGGGGCACCTCTGTGCTATTTTCGTGTTACTTTTCTATTCATTGAAAGAGGTTCCTTTCATGCTTTTCTGAATTAAACTGCTGCCCAGTTTGCCACTAAAAACAAAAGGTATCTTCTTTTGTTCACTCAAATCAGACCAAATTAATGAAGATCATAAAAACCGTGCAAGCGGACTGTTTCATGGAGGTTTCTGGTTTAAGCAGAGGCCAGCAAGAGGTAAACATTCGAAAATCCCCAGGAGAGGGGCGCCTGCCTGCCTCACACTCAGCGAAGTGTGTGACTCTTGATCTCGGGGTCATGAGTTCGAGCCCCACGTTGGGTTGGTTGGTAGCAATTATTTAAAAATAAATAAACTTAAGAAAAAAAAATCTCCAGAAGGAAAACTGTAAAAGGAATACCCTACTAATTACAGGAGATTATATGGACATCCCCCCAAATCACAAGGGTGGCCAGGCAAATTTGGGGAAATTTGATGCATCATTTTCCACATTCTAGCAAGAACTGAAGAAACGTAATCTGTAGTGGGTGCCCGGTTTGGTGATTTCAGCATACTCCTTTGCTGCTGGCCCAACTGTTTGGGAAAGCGGAATGCCAATATATATGAGAAGCCAGAAGGAAATTCCATAATGCAGCCCCTGGAAATTTATCCCAAAATACATGAAAAGAAGAAAACCTATATGCTTGAAATTGTGTGTTGTTCTCATAATAAGGGCGCCCTCCCGCTGCTAGTCCAGTTGGTTGCAATCACCCTTTCAGGCATGGGGTCGTGCTGCCTCTGGGTTCCCAGTGTCCTGGGGGCCTCCTAGGGAGGTACCCTCCCAGGCATTTGTAAAGTGTTGGGTGTCCCACAAGGCCGGTGAATCAGAGCTGTGGGTGCAGGTGACACCAGACTCCCCTCAGAGCAGACCAAGTATTCACCTTGGCTCCTGGCAGTGGCTCCTCATTTTATGCCCCAGCCTTCTGGGTCCCTCCCCATTTTTCCAGTCCGCTGATTCCCACATGCACCATCTGGAGGCTCCTTAGAACTTGAGTCCAGCGTTCTTCTTGGTATATACCCCCCAGAGCATTCTGAGGCTTTTAGGAAGGCAATAATTGCTGATTAAACCAGAATCCAAAGCTTTAGTAACCAAACCAATCCCTATCCAACCAACCCAGCCAAACCAAAAGCTTTTCCTCTCCATTCAGAAAGGGTTGAGAGGAGGCAGGTGTTTCAAAAAAGAATGTAAGATCATTTAACCACGACAAAATAAAGTATTTTAGTTGATGTTCTTTAAGAAAAGTAAAAACTAAAAAAAAAAAAAAATTGAAGAACAAATATTGCTGAAATCTTTAGAAATGGAGACGACCTCCAATAGGGGATTGATGAGTAAAATTAGCGGTCCTTAAACATTTCTGTTTACTATAGGACATACTATTTACTTTCTTGCATATTTTTAGGTTAACATTTAAAACGTTTCATCGGAAGTTTAAGTAGTTGCAAAGAATGCAATTTCCTGCATACTGTAAACATTGACATTTTAAAATGGAATAGTCACTCTCTTGAATGAATCCAATACAATCTAAACACCATAGACATTATGCCTACTACTCCCCGTTTTAAAAATATAAGAAAAACCTCTTCTTTACCTACAGTATATTTTACCTAGTTTATTTTTCTCTTTACACTATAACTCCATTTCACATTCTTGCCCTTCAGGATTATATCCTAATTTCATGCATTTCTGTGTTTGGATGTATTTTTTCTATCACCCTACTATATTTCTCTGCAGTGAGAAAATATATACATTTAAACTTCAGTTTTTGTAATTTTCCTGTGGCTAAAAGACTGTAAGTGCTGAAACACTTTCTTCTAGATTGAGATATCATATTTATTAGTAATAATCAAGTATTCAAAATAATATAAAATATATTACAAAGTTTTAAAATTAGACCTAAGTATTTTTTTTTTTTTTTTACAATTACTGCATGTGTTTGTTGTTGAATACTATTTCTTACAAGAAAGAGATATAGTTTAGCATCAGGGTTTTCTGTTTTTCATTTTTGTAAATTCTAAGAATGTTTTTACCATTAATAAGTAGATGGGATTGTAAGGCGTTTTGAACTTTTCAATTCTTTGAACTCCTTCTAACTTATACAACTCATTTAGTGATCTCTAGGCCATCCTTTATTGAAAGCAACTATTTGGAAATCATATAACTTGTAGAAGAATTTGTTACACAGCCATTAGAAGTACATACTTTCTCCACACAGTCCAGTCTTTTAAAGTCCAGATAGAAAACTGACACAGGTTCCCTGAAGTTTTTACACCCTGGAATAAGGCACCCTTTTAAGATTCTCAGTGAATGAGGGTTAAGCCTTCCTCTCCCCCACTTCCTTTTTTTACAATTTGGAAAATCTATGCCTATGGTGATACAGTTGGGAAAGGAAACAGGCAGACAACTTGACCGCATTCTTTAAAGCAGCAAATCAGTTTCTGGAAGTAATATGGATGCAAGTTGAAGATTGAAAAACAAGCAATCTTAAAATGATCTTAAGTGTGCACTTACCCCTTGAAAATCCCCCAGGGGGAGCACATCCCATTTTGCGGGTCACTTACATCATCTTACTGAATTTGTAAGAGAGACAAATCAGCTCAGGCTAGGTCTTGCTTGGGGTTTGTGACTGGCGTTTATCTGCACCTTGGGAGTATAGAACTGTGACATGCACACTAAGGATAAAACAGCTAGTCCTCTGGGCTGGTTGATTGTTAAAGAAGGCTGCCCTGATCCTTTATATTCTGTTCTTCTATATTTTCTTTTCAATGCTAGTAACCTGAATTTTGGGGTACCAATGTGGAGCCTGTGTACTGACTACCTAAATAAAAAATGATTATTAAGACTGTAAAAACATAAGAAATCTTTAGAGTATGGTAAGGGGAAAAAGCAAAATATGTAGTTGTATGATTTCAGTTATGCACTGAACTACGTCAACTACAACTATAACTACAACTACAACCCAACTACATCAATTACAAAAGTACATAAATTTATCAACAACACTGTGAGTCAGTAAGCAAAAATGAAGCTGTGATTTTCTGTGTGTGTGTGTGTGTGTGAGAGAGAGAGAGAGAGAGAGAAATGTCTGACTTCAAAAATAATGATTACTTTTGTGAGGCTGGGGTCAGATAATCTGTCTAACCTAATATTCTCTTTCCCCTGGTGGTACTCAAGGAACTGGGTTTGAGTTTAAGTTCCCCAAAATAAAGTGTTCAAGAGATTGATGATCAGGTTTTTTTCCCTTTTTTTTTTTAAATTTTTGATCAGTTTTTCAAACCCTATTTACTCATCACGATTCACTACGCTGTCATTCCCAACATGCTTACACTCTTCTTCAAGCTAGTTTCATACATCCCATATCTTAACGTCATAAATGTGATAATTTTCCTCCTGCTGTGTGATAAGACTCTGCACTCATGTGCTGGTTTTACTGTTGTCAGGAGCTCGACCTTGCTGACTTAACACTGCTCTGAAATTTTACCACTTTTCGTAAATTTTGTACCTTTTAGAATCCTTACTTAAAACAAAACAAAACAAAACAAAACAAAACAAATCATGTCTGGCAGCCTCCCCCAACGGATCTTTTTCCTCCTATTTCTGTTTCTAGTGTTTTTCTGGTCTTCTGTTTTTCCGAGATCTGAGAGCTCGGTGTGTTTCTACCCAAAGGAGAGAAAGAGTAGTCCGAGAGCATTGATGGGTGTGAGAGAGGAATAGGAACTGCCACCCTTCTGGAAGTTCTGGCCGTGGGAGCCGAAGGTCCCGCCAACCAGCCTCCCGAGAAACAGGCGCGGGGAAACCCGAGCGGAGAAGCCCGCGACCCGTCAGCACCACCTCCACCGACCCCGGCCCACGCGCGGCGATGGGGCCCCACGGCCCCGCCCCCTCGTGGGGCCACGCCCCCCGGCGTGCCTCACGCCGGAGCGTCTTCCGCCGGACTGGCCGCCCCGCCCCGCCCCTACGCGGTTGCTCGCGGCGGCCGCCGCCCTCCCCCGGCCCAATGGCGCGGCTGCCGCGTCAGTGATGTGAAACCTCGCTCAGGCTTGCCCGGCCCCCGGCCCGCAGCCCATTACACCATCCGCCGCGGCATCCGCTGCAGCTGCTGTAGCCCGCGCGGACGGGGAGGGCGGGAGGCGGCTCGGCGTGGCGGGGCGGGGCGAACGGCGCGGCCGGATTCATTCCTCTGGGGCGCGGGGCATGGAGGAGCTGTGCGGCTGCAGGCGGAGCAGGCCGGCCCGGGCGGCGGCGGGGACAACGGTTTCCATTTAAGGGGGCGGCCCGAGCCCCAGCGGCCGGCGGCGGCGGAGAGGACCAGCCCCCGGGCAGGTAGTGGCTGCGGCCTGAGGCTTCCCGCGGGGAGGCCCGGGCGGGAAGGGGAAGGAGGGCGCCCTCGGGCCGCGGAAGGCGGGCGGCGGGCTGGAGGCCCCGGGCTCGGCGGCCGGCCGGGCGGGGGTCGTGGTCGCTCGGGGAGGACGGGGAGGAGCTGCCCGGGTCTGGAGAAGGTGGCGGTGAAGGTTATGGGGGGAGGGGGCCCCGGGGGTCTGGGGAACCTGCGGTCCCTGGCGGGGGGTGCGGGGACGGATCGAAATGGGGCGGGCGAAGTTCTCTAGAAGGCGGCCGGATTTCCTGAGAGCCTCGAGTAGTTTGTAAGGAAAGCGAACCTTTAGGGCGAGGGCTCTGGCGCCGGCTGGCCGCGGTTTGTGTGTCCGACCTTTTTGTTCCTTCGCGAAACCCAGTCTGGCCACCGCGAGGCCTCGAGCCTGGCGCCCTTGGCTCGCTCTCCTCTGCAGATGTGAGAGAGAGAAACACTGCTGGACCCGCGGCTCTTGCCTCTTTCGGTTGTACTCTCCCTGGGCGTGTGCAAAGCAAAAACTAGAACAAAGCTTGGCTGCTTAGGAGGCGAGAAAACCGGTTGCCTGGAGTGTTCAATTTACCGCATATAGAAGAGAAACTGCCTGCCCCCAGAACATTGGGGTCGGTGTGCACCTTTTTGTGTTCTTTCCCAGCGTGTTTGGGTGGCTTGAGTCGTCCCTAAAGTACGACCACCCCCCCAACCCCTGCCACCTGGGAGTAAGAATTAAGAAAACCCAGTGTTTTTGCCTTCACCTCTGGAAAATTCGAACCTGCTACTTTTCCTCTTCCTTTTCCTTTTTCTAGTTTGGTGCTCTGGTGGTCAGATGTCGGAAGGCAGTAAGGCGACAGACTCTCCGTGGTTTTATATCCGTTTGGGGTGCAGCGGTTGACGTTGAACTTTGGTTCCTGTCACTCTTGCCTGTGTCGATAGAGTTAAGCGGGAGCTTTGCTTTGAGGGATAAAGAAAGCGCAGCCTTTCCACTGGACATAAATGGATCTAAAGACAGCAGTGTTTAACGCAGCTCGGGATGGCAAACTGCGGCTTCTCACCAAGTTGTTGGCCAGCAAATCCAAAGAGGAGGTTTCCTCCTTGATCTCGGAAAAAACAAACGGAGCCACGCCACTCCTGATGGCCGCCAGGTATGGGCACCTTGACATGGTGGAGTTCCTCCTCGAACAGTGCAGTGCCTCCATAGAAGTGGGGGGCTCTGTCAATTTTGATGGCGAAACCATCGAGGGGGCTCCCCCGCTGTGGGCCGCTTCTGCAGCGGGACATCTGAAGGTGGTGCAGTCCCTGTTAAACCATGGAGCATCTGTCAACAACACAACTTTAACCAATTCCACTCCTCTTCGAGCTGCCTGTTTCGATGGCCATCTGGAAATCGTGAAGTACCTTGTGGAACACAAAGCCGACTTGGAGGTGTCCAACCGACACGGGCATACGTGCTTGATGATTTCGTGCTACAAAGGACACAAAGAGATTGCTCAGTATTTGCTTGAAAAGGGGGCAGATGTTAATAGAAAAAGTGTGAAAGGTGAGTCCAACTTCTTCGTTTTGGCTTTCTAAGTGTTTGCCATTATTTTCAGGAAGTCTGGTCCCTAACTATAAACAGCGGCTGCTGAGTCAGCCAGCATTGACAGACCTGTTTTGATGAGGTGTCCCTTCCAGCAAACCTTGTTGGTCGTTTCTCCCGTGTTTGAGAATTCTTTGCGCAAGTGTGGTACAAGGACCTTGGTCACGATGTTAAGGAGCATTTTTTGTCTCTGATTTGGAGGCCCTTCCAATTCCAGGGCTCCCCAGAGTTACAGGACATGTTAGTGGCAGTTGATCAGAGCCCTTAGGCTTGCACTGAATCCACCTGAGAATATACTTCAGTGTAATGTATTTTCTTAGCTTTGATTTTTTTTTTTCCCCCCCTAAGAACACTGGTGGAGTAGAAACTACTATATTTAGTGAGTCATTGTCTTATGTGTCTTAGCTAGGCATTTCGTTTGTTACTCTGCCGGGGAAGGCCAGGCCACACTGACCTGAAAGGATTAATACCAGTGGAAAAGGAGAAAATCCGTTCCCTTATTCTCTATTTATTGTGTGGCCAATAGAAAATTCTTTCACATTAGAACATGTATTAAATATAGCAGGAGAGAAAAGAGATTTTAAAAACTGCTACAATGCTGAGAGCCAGACAAGCGCTAGGTTAGACAGAAGTGGATTTGTTGGCTAGCAACAGTGTAAACACCTCTGTCCAAAAGAAGAGCTCAGGTTTACAGTTGTGTGTAATTTTCAGGGATTGTAATAAGCCTAAAGCAGCAAAATGATAGTTGAGAGACTTTTTTTGAAACTTTTAAAAACAGGTGTTTTGATCGCCTGTTTTGATACTTGGAAAATTTTTTTTTTCCTTCAGCGTATTTATTTATACAACAGCAAAGTAATCCACTGCCCCATTAAAAAAAATCCATTAAAACTTAAAAAGTAGCCTACCTATATGGTAAAAAAACAAAACAAAACAAAACAAAAAACCTCAAACAATATAAATTGATTGACGGTGTTCCCAATGACAAATCTTACCATCTGACTTCTAGACTTCCAACCCACTGGCAGCCACTATTTATAAGCCCTGTTTATGGGGTTTTGTGTGTCCTGGAGATGGTCTGTGCAGAGACTTGTCTTTTTCTTCCCCCTTTCCCTTCTGTTAGTTGATACATACAGTTTCGGTTGCGGTTTTTTTTGTTTTTTTTTTTTTTTTAAACCTTAGATTATCTTGGATGGCATTGAACTCCAGCACACAGAGCTGCCTCATTCAGTTTAGCGGCTGCACAGTATTTCATTGTATGAATCCACATAATTTATCTAGGCCCTTTTGATGGAAAGTTAGGGCATATCCAGTGTAAGCCGTGATTCTGTAAATATTCTTGAACACAAGTGTGTCTTCGCACACTTGGGTGAGAAGAGCAGTAGGGTAGATACCAATAAATGGGATTGCTGACTCAAAGACTCCGGTTGTTGTTGTGATGGTGTCTGATTGCCTTTCAGTGAGGCTCAAGTACATCATTATGGGATAGGACATAGTTATTGGAAGAATTTACTCAAATTAGTAGAATCTTTTTTTTTTCTTTTAAAGTTTTGATATGAAATGATGTGGGCTCATTGTGATTTTCTGTAATTTTTTTTTTTTTTTTTCTGGAGAAAACATAAAAAATCTTACCAAATGCCACTTAGAGAAAAACTGATACATATGTGTAGTTTTATTTTATATGCTCTTCTATAGTCTTTTTTTTAGCTTAATCAGTAATGTCTTTAATGGCATTAATTTTAGCTCCCAATTTCAATAGCCACATACTCTCCCAATGGAGTTCTCTGTTGCTTCTGGCTTTTCAGTAGGAGACAACGAGTTTCCGTAGACATTCTTTCATTTGTTCCTGATCATCTCTTTGAGTGACATTTTTGTTTGTTTTAAACATTCATTCCTTTAAAGAATGCTAGTCTTAAGAGAACGGTTACTATTTACATGACCATGTTAACTATGAGGAATGCTTTGAAATCGTTACTAGTAGAGAAAGCATTAAAAGGTATGGCCGTTTGTTGAGGCTTGTTGGATTTTTTGTTTCTTTGTTTTGGGCTTTTCGTTCATTAGCCTAATAACATACAGATTGTCGAACTTACATATTTAGGTGAAGTTGTTTTAAAAACTCTTAGGTCATTGGAGAGATGAGTAGTGGTACTGTTTCCCTGAACAGTAGTACTACTTCCCTTTCCTCCTCCTCTTTCCCCCTAATGAACTGAATGGTATCTAACTTGACTGATTACCTTTGCTTTTTTGGACGAATGTTCCTTTCATCACCATCCTCATACAGCCTTGTATGTGAGGTTGTGGTCAAACGATCTAATTCTAGAGTCTTTCCACCTCCTCCCCTCCCCCAGCCCCATCAGTGTCTAGTACTTGTGCCTTTCGAAAAAATTACACATAACATGAGAAAACAGTTTTCAAAAATTATTTTCAGATAGTCTCAATTTTATGGACATACAGATATATGATACATACATATGTGTGTGTATGTATATACATACATATGTATATAATTTTGTGTGCAGTGCTTTTACCTGTTATGGTCTCTTTTAATTTCAACAGTGACTTAGTTAAATTGGAGGCAGATTAGGATGTATATGCACCCATCCCCATTCTGATCCCGAAGCTTCCATTCTTTGGTAATCACTCTCTCACTGACTCCAGATTTTTTTTTTTATGGGTTAATGTGTAATAAAAAAGCAGGGACCAGTTAAAACTGAGGCAGGAACACTGGTGAAGGATCAATCTGATAGGGCAGCAGGAAAGGAATCTCCCCTCGCCCCCCCCCCCCCCATTTTGCTCTATCCAAGAAGTAGAAAAGAGTGATGAAATGAGGGATGAAATGGAACCGTTTCTTAGGAAATGGTATATGTCAGCTGTTGGAAATGGTTGTGAAGAAGGAAAACCCCAGTAGATTTTGCTTGGTCTGCTTAAATACTAATTGCACGTGACTTCTACATTCCATTACTTTTTAACAGGCAGTTGGCATTTGAATATACTATTTAACCTTTTTTTCCCCCATGACTTTTTAACAGGCTGTTGGCATTTCGAACAGGTTTTAACCAAAGGTGGAATTCATTCCCTAATTAAGGGAGCACTTCCTGAGTCCCTCAGCGTACCAGGCTCTTAGATTGAGGATAGACAGAGCTGAGTAAGACCACGTAACCAGTCCTTGTTTCCTCGCTCTCCAGCTCACAGCTTTGTCACAGAGACAGGCTCCTCCGCAGGTCCTTGCGCCACAGTATGCAGAGCGTGGCCTCAGTGCTTCCTTGTGTTTGATTTTTGGAATTACCTTATCCCCAACCATCTCGGTACTTGAGGGGACCCTGCTCTCACTCTTTTCCCCTGGCGTTCACAAAGAGGAGAAAACCTTGGAGATGTTTACCAGTACTTCTCCAGTTGAGCACAGTGGTTGATTTGTGAAACAGGAGAGTGGGGTTGCTGTTTAAAACCGTAGACCCCAGGGTCGCCTGGGTGGCGCAGTGGGTTAAAGTTTTTGGCTTCGGCTCAGGTCATGATCCCAGGATCCGGGGATCAAGCCCCACATCGGGCTCTCTGCTCAGCGGGGGAGCCTGCTTCCGTCTCTCTCTCTCTGCCTGACTCTCTGCCTACTTGTGATCTGTCTGTCAAATCTTAAAAAAACAACAACAACAAAAAAACGTAGACCCCAAATGAGAAGTGATTCAGCAAGCTCATCTCAGAGCTTCCACATTGATTTCACCACATCATGGTTACCGTCATCTTCCGCTCGGTTTATTGTTTCGTTTTGTTTTAATGTTGTTGGTGGATTCAGAATAGAATCCGTGGTAAGAGACTTTGGCCCTTCAGTTCTGTTTTTGCACCCAGATTCTGTTGGGAATTGAGCAGCTGAAAGTGATTTGAGTACTAGAGACCAGCAGAAGAGCTGCTCTGGCTTGGGTTGGGAAGACTGACCCTTAGAGAACAGGCTACCCTCCAGCATGGGTTCATCTGTTTAAATATCCAGAGGTTATTAGGGTATTGGTAATAAGACAATCACTGTGCATTTTCTGTAGGCAGGGCACTGTGGTGAGCATTGTGGAGGCTGTGAGAAGGTACAGGACGTCGCGTTTGTTAACTGCTGAAGGAAGAATGTGAACCTGTGCGGGATGGATTTTAGGGTTGTGATCTTTATGGGGATGTTGAACTGGGCCTTGAAAGGATTGTCAGGGTTCAGACCTGTAGAGTGCACTGGATACAGTTTTAAAGGCTTAGGAAATGGTCTAAGGAAAGGCACATTGAGAAATATGCATGGAGGGCCAGGAAGTGGAAAAGTCAGCATATTTGGACCCCAGGGCACTCAGGGCTAGATTATGAAGGACATTGACTTCTAGGTAAAGAAGTTTGATTCTTTTTTTTTTTTTTTTTAAAGATTTTATTTATTTATTTGACAGAGAGAAATCACAAGTAGATGGAGAGGCAGGCAGAGAGAGAGAGAGAGAGGGAAGCAGGCTCCCTGCTGAGCAGAGAGCCCGATGCGGGACTCGATCCCAAGACCCTGAGATCACGACCTGAGCCGAAGGCACTGGCTTAACCCACTGAGCCACCCAGGCGCCCAAAGAAGTTTGATTCTTTAGGCGGGGGGTAAGCTAGTGAAGTTTTCAGCTGAGAAATAATTGGGATCTTTATTTTCTTTCCTCCTTCCTCTCTTTCTTCTTTCTTTCCTTTTTTGTAGGGAAACCCACCTAACTGCATTCTAATTCTTTTACATTGTGAGCTCTTTAAGACTAGAGACCTGGTGTTTGTATCCATGTGTTAGAGTGTCCGGCCATAGTGGGATTTTGGTATATGAGTTTGTTGAATGAAGTAGGTTGGATTTAAGAGAGGAAGGATTATAAGCTCCTTGAAGGCAAGGACTGTTTTGCTCTTCTTTCACTCCAGAAATAAAATCCATACCTGCAGATGTGAAGTTTAAGAAGTTAAGGCCGTAATCGTGAAAAATGAGCATTACTGGTCTTCAGAAATGGAGAATTCATGTAGGCCCATAAGTGGAGCTGGCTTTAAAAGGGTTTGAGAGAGAGCTAGGTCAGGCAGTTTATTTGCCTTTTTATTACAGAAATTTTCTAATTTCTGCATAACTGGAGAGAAGAATATGACTGGAACCACTATGAACTTATCACCTTGCTTTAGTAGTTACCCGCATTTGCCAAAGTTTTTTAAAACTTTGTTTCTAAAAATTTTAAACATATTTAAAAAATACATTTCTCTCTCCTTTCCTTTTGTTTTCTGCAGTCGTTTAAAGCAAACCACAGGCATGTTATATTAGTTGTCTCCCATATTACAGGCATTTTAGGGTATGGATGTATTTCAGTCAAGAAAATGTGAAAAGAAATCCTATTATTACTACTATTTTTTTAATGCACTATAAGTGCAGAGGAATCTCAAGTAAGAAAAATCTCCCCTCTAAATTAAGAACGGTTGTCCCCAATTAGGGATAAAGAAAATGACCTTTGTCCCATTGGTAGGCTTCACTCTACTTGAGGACTCTCTGCGTGTTGGAGGCAGAAGTTGTCCATTCTTTCTTGACTTTCCAGTGTTCTCGGCTGCTGGTCAGCCTCCACACAGTTACTTTCAGAGAACAATTAGGGAGAGGGCCTTAAAACTTCCTTCTCTTCTGTGGCCTGTGTGTGTTTTGTTTTGATAATAATGTTTAAATGACTTACTGGCATCAGGTTGTCCCTCCAAGATGTGCACGTTCGTCTTTTCTGTCTCCCCTGCCATACTTCTCCGTGTCCCCAGGGTAGAAGAGAAGGTGTGTAGACTGGGTGCAGTGGGGAATTACCCTCCATGTCCCACTCGGCCTGGAGATTGGATTTGGAGCTGTGAATCCTCACAAGTGAGCTGGAGTTGGAGAAAGTAAGTAGTTCCTGAGCCCTCCTGCCCTTTCAGCTGCTCGAAGTGTGTTTCACTTACCGTTGGGGACAAGTCGTTCCCTCACCGAGTACATCTTTATCAGATTTTCGTAGATTACAGTTGTTTCTTAAAACAAGTTTTCAGTAAAAGGCAGTTCAGGAAGTCCTTGGCATTCTGGAGGCTAAGTGCTATTGAGTCATTAGGAATGTACGTGGTGGAAGCTGGAGGTGAGGAAAGGCCCAGGTAAAGAAGTCACATGAGGGCAAATCTGCCAGAAACGTGTGTCTTGCCTTTGTCCCCCACGCTTGGGGAAGAATGGCCAGAAAGGGAGTTTTAATGAAGCCTGAATTACAATGTTGATGCTTTGACATTTTGTAATTTTCACCCAATTACACTAAATATTGGTTGCTGTAGTCCGGATCCCTTAGTTCAGTTCCTCTTGGCCTTAAAATTCCACTAGATGTCAAGACCCATCTTCCAGGCGCTTTCTGATTTCTTCAAGTCATAAGAATTCAGCTTACCTCTGGATGCAGATGTTTTTAGCCTTTAACTTTGTTATGAGTGTCAAGGGCCTCAGCTGTTAAATTGCCATATGCTCCCAGCTCACTGCCTTACACAGAGAATGAATGAAGGGAAGGCACGTGGTTACCGTGGCACAGTTCGTATTCGGTTCTGTTCTGATTCCGTTTTCTTTGAACTCCTGTCCTTGAGTGTCTCTGGTGTTAAAATACACCCTAAGTGGAGGAGCCTTCTAGTGCTCCTTAGATATCCGAAGTGTTTCTCTCTCCCCTTTCCCACTTCTTCCCTTAACATGCACCATTTAGTTATTCCAGGAGTAAAATGCTTGGGATCAGGATTTTTCTGTAGTTGAATCGCAGGCCCTCCCCATCTTTAGAAGTGGCCTCTTAGAAGTCCCAGCTAGAGTTGAAGAAGAATGGATGGCAAGCACAGTAGGCTAAAAAGGAGAGATGAGAATTCTTTTTATGCATTTCCAGCAAGTCAGTTACAGTAAGAGACCCTTTAGTGGTTGCTTCTAAAGGTCAAAACTTGCACTTTTACCAGAGACACAGGTATGTTGATTTTTTTTTTTTAATTTATTGGACAGACAGAGAGATCACAAGTAGGCAGAGAGGTAGGCAGAGAGAGGAGGAAATAGGCTCCCCTTTGAGCAGAGAGCCCGATGTGGGGCTCGATCCCAGCACCCTGGGATCACGACCCGAGCCGAAGGCAGAGGCTCAACCTACTGAGCCACCCAGGCGCCCCCAGGTACGTTGATTTTAAAACAGCTTTGAGACACAATTCACATACCCTTCACCCGTTAAAGTGTTCAAATCAGTGTGTATTCACAGGGTTGTGTGGCCATTACCTCAGCCACCTTTTTATCACCCCTTCCCCACAAAACTTATATCCAGTAATACATACTCTCATTTCCCCCACCTCCCCCACCGCGACTGAAGTAACCTCTGGCAACCACTAATCTTTCTGTCCCTCTGCATTTGCCTGTGGTGGACATTTCGTGTAAATGGAAGCACAGTATGTGGTTCGTGGTGTGCTTCTTTCCCTTAGTATGATGTTCTCGGAGCTCACCCATTTTGTAGCATGTGTCAGTACTTGATTTCTTTTTATTGCTTTAGTCTTTTTATTGTATAAGCTCTTGTGTAGATAGACCACATTTATCAGTTAACAGGCATTTGGATTGGTTCTACTTTTTGGCTCATGGGAATAAGGCTGATACAGATATTCATGTGCAAGTTCTTGGGTGGTTGTAAGTTTTCATTTCTCTTGGGTGTACATGGAGGAGTGGAATTGCTGGGTGACATGCAACTCTCTGTGTAACCTTCTAAGGAACAGCTCGGCGGTGCCATTTCACATTCCTGTCAACAGTGTGACAAGTGTCCCAGTTTTTCCACACCCTCACAAACATGGGTTATTACTCTTCTCTGGGAATAGCCGTCTTAGTGGGTGTGAAGTGGTATCATTGTGGTTTTGGTTTGTGTTTCTTCAGGGTTCTGATGTTCAGCATCTCTTCATGTGTTTATTGGCCATTTGTTTATCTTCTCTGGAGAAATGTCTTCTTGTTGATTGCATGCTTTAAAATTGGGTTATTGGGGCACGTAGGTGGCTCAGTGGGTTAAGCCTCTGCCTTCAGCTCAGATCATGATCTCAGGGTCCTGGGATTGAGCCCTGCATCAGGCTCTCTGCTCAGCGGGGAGCCTGCCTTCCCCCTCTCTCTGCCTGCCTCTCTGCCTACTTGTGATCTCTGTCTGTCAAATAAATAAAAATAAAATCTTTAAAATTGGGTTATTGTTTTATTACTGAGTTGTAGGAGTTATTTATATATTCTGACTACAAGTCCTTTATCAGATACATGATTGGTAGGTATTTTCCCCAATCCGTAGATTGTTTTTTCACTTTATTTTTTTTTTTAGTAAATTTAATTTTTTTAAGAAAACGAGGGAAGTTAAGAGTAACAGAGTATCAGATACACCAGTCAAAAGAAGAGGAATGAGTGAAATGGGTACTGGTCACCAACTTAATTTTTTTGGTAAAACCTGACATAATTATGAAATGTTTCTCCCATTTCTTTTCCTTCCTTCCTTTTTATCGAAGTATAGTTGACATACAATATTGTATTAGTTTCAGGTATACAACATAGTAATTTGAGTTAAACATATGCAGTGTTCACCATAGTGAGCGTAGTTACCATCTGTCACCATACCATGTTATTACAGAGTTATTGGCTATATTCCCTCTGCTGTACTGCTGTACTTTTCATCCTCATGACTTCTCTTATAGCTGGAAGTTTTTACTTATTAATCCCCCTCGCCTATTTCACCCATCCTCCCTCACACCCTCCCTCTGGAAACCACCAATTCTTTGTATTTACGAGTTTCTGTTTTGATTTGTTTGTTTGGTTTTGTTTTTTTACAGGCGAAACCTCTATATTTGTTTTTTGCTTGACTGACTTATTTCACTTACCAGATACCTTATGGCCCATCCATTTGTCTCAAATGGCAAGATTTCATTCTTTTTATGTTTGAATATTAATCCATTGTATATATATACACCACATTTTCTTTATCTCTTTATCTGTCAGCAGACTATTAGGTTGTTTCCCTGTGTTGTCTGTTGTAAATAATGCTGCCATAAACATAGGGGTGCATGTATCTTTTTGAGGTAGTGTTTTTGTTTTCTTTGGGTAAATAAATACTCAGAAGTGGAATTACTGGGTTGTGTGGTATTTCTATTTTTAACTTTCTGAGGAACCTCCATACTGTTTTCCCCAGTGGTTGTACCAGTTTACATTGGTTTTTTTCCCCTGCTTTTTTGAAGGTATTGGTTACAACAACTTGGATTTTATTTTACAAGCCGATTTTTTTGAAATATGCAACTGTAGCTCACTTAGATTTGACTTAAACAAGAAAATTGTTAAGAAAACACTGCAGGGTTTATTGCTACCCTTTACTACCTAGATAGGAACGGAACGTTTCTGTGGGTCAAACTGTGGAATCTAGTTGTACAGCACACCCTTTTCATGCTCTGGCATCTGATGTTCTCATTTAGCATAAAAAGGAATGGTGAAGTTTCATTTTCTGTGTGGTGTAAAACAGGCTGTGACCTAACCTTTCTTTAACCTTATTTTCGTATTACATGATATAGCTGTTAGATATTCCTCATCTATTTCCTAGTGCTCCGGGTAACAAAGACCAGCAGCACAGGCGTCCCTTGGACCCAACGTAGATTGGTTGAGTCAGAATCCACATTTTACTGTGATCCTCAGGTGATTGTGTACATTAAAGTTTGAGAAGCACAACTGTATTTAACTAAAACACATACACACAAAACTTGAACTGTGTGAGGACTTTACGAGGTAGCTGAATCTGTTGAATTGATATTTCTAGAAAAAGCAGTTTAAATTATAATAGACATTTTGTATTTGTAAAACATTTTACAGCCCTTGTGAGAACATTTTTGTATCATTAAAAATAGAAATTGGGAGAGGCTTAGAAACTGACTTAATTCTGATCCTGGAGTATCTAAGTAATCTTACCCAAATTGAGATATTTATAAATTATGTGTTGAAATTCTCATAGGATTTAAGTAGTTAGTCGATTGGTAACAATGTTATGCAAACAATCATTTACTTACTATTTAGTCAAACCCAAACATTTGGTTTGGAGCAATGGAACTCTTAGGGCTCCAACTAGTTATTACTCAAAATCCTGGTGTGTTTTTGGATTACTTATTTTAGGAAAATCTTGATTCCCTTGTTAGGCACCTGCATGAATCCCTGTCTGTTATGTGGCTGCTGTCAAAAGATTACAAGTCTCTTTAGAATTAACAGCAACTGAGATTGGCGCTTTCAGAGAAATACTACCATGTTTTTTGTTGGTTTGTTGTTTTACTAAGTATTTTAATTCCAGTATAAACATACAGTATAATATTAGTGATTCAGAACTTTCGTCCATCACCTGGTGCTCATCACAAATGCATGCCTCAATCCCTGTCACCTGTTTCCCCATCCCCCACCCACCTCCCTCTGGTAACCATGAGCACTTGTGTCATTTCCTTCCTTTAGTATCCATCCCAGAAGCATTTCTGTGAATATGGCTACTTTTTATTCTTCCAGATTTTCTTAGCACTATTTCAAGGTTAAGTTACGTAGTTGAAATTAGTATATTTAGATCTTATGATTTTAACTTTCTGTGTAAGTACTTTAACAGAATTAACACTTCATGAACCATTAGCTTGGTTTTTTAAGACATGTCCATTTAACAAGCATGTCTTTTGAGAAATCATGAGAATTTTCCATAATGAATTCAGTGTCAGAAATTTTATTTTTTCTCCAAATGAACATGTTCTGAGTCAGATGCTGAGAATTGTATAAGATAGTGTTTATTTTCTTTCTTTTTTTAAGGGATTAATTAAATTTCAGTGCTAAATAGCCTTAATTTCATCTAAGACGCCTGGTAGTATTTGTTTTTGAAGTTTATGAGTTCAGTTTTTTTTTTTTTAAAGATTTTATTTTATTTATTTGATAGAGAGAGATCACAAGTAGATGGAGAGGCAGGCAGAGAGAGAGAGGGAAGCAGGCTCCCTGCCGAGCAAAGAGCCCGATGTGGGACTCGATCCCAGATCCCTGAGATCATGACCTGAGCCGAAGGCAGTGGCTTAACCCACGGAGCCACCCAGGCGCCCCATGAGTTCAGTTTTTTAATTATCTTTCTCACTCTGAGGATACAAAATTAAGACATTATGAGGTAGAGCTACTGAATCTTCCTTCATATTGTGGAAACATAGAGGCACATAACTGAGGAAAAATGCTTGAGTTGAATATTCAGTAGTATTTGACATATGGTAATATGCACCAAAATTCTAAATCACTGATGTTACCTAGCAAAAATAAATATGATTTTATTGGTCTTTGGCACGTAACTTAGCACAGACTGGTCACAAGAACATAGTAACTTGATTTTTAAATTCATCTTTTTACATTTTTTCACGAGAACTCGCATTTCCTCCTGAAAGCATAGCCCTCTTGAGTGAAATAGTTAATAGAGCAAATATAGCAGACTAATAACTCCAGAAACTGGAACGTAAATAGACTTGTCATAAAAAAAAAAAGTTTGTAAACAAACATGGAAAAATGTCCTATATACCTAGGTACAGAAGTAATATAAATTAAAATTCAAAATTAACTGTAGTGCCAGAAAGAATACTGTAAAAGTGGATTTTTTAAAAGATTGCCTGATTCCTTTGGAATGATTTGGAGATGTATCTTGTGCTGTCATACACTTGTGATTTTATTCTAAATTAGGCATTAATTTTTTTGTCATTTAGTTATTGAAGTATAATTTTATTTTTAAAGATTTTATTTATTTATTTGACAGAGATCACAAGTAGGCAGAGAGAGAGGGAGAAGCAGGCTCTCTGCTGAGCAGAGAGAGCCGATACCTCGATCCCAGGATCCTGGGATCATGACCTGAGCCGAAGGCAGAGACTTTAACCTGCGGAGCCACCCAGGCGCCCCTGAAGTATAATTTATACACAATAGAATCCATCCTTTTTAGTATATAGTTGTGTAAGTTTTGATAAACATATACTGTAGTTTATCCACCAGTGCAACAAAGATGGAGCAGAAAGTTCCTTCATGCCTCTTTGCAGTCAGCCCCTTTTCCTGAATCCACCCCCTGGCAATCACCTGTTATCTGTCATTAAGGTTTTTAAGCATTCATTTTAGTAGTGAAAATTCTGAAGCAGCGCAGATGTCCATTGGCCAGGGGAGTGTTCATGTGAACTTGGCCATGCCTCCTTACTTGAACTTCTACCATAAAGCCATTAAGAATGATGACCTAGTATCTGTGAAGTTCATGGAGACTATGTACTTGTCACTTAACAGGAGAAAATGACCAAGATGTGGGAAAAAAGCAGGTGACAGTCATCTGTGGACTGATTGTAACTTTATCAAAACATCTCTATAGAGAGACTTGGACCTGAGACAAAAGTTATAGTTGCTTTAAAATTAAACTTTTCATTTCATTTTCATAAACTTTTTTTCGCTTGTTTCTGAAGGTTCTCTTTTCTAAACTTTATTTATTTTTATTGACATAATGTATTATTAGCCCCAGGGGTACAGGTCTGTGAATCATCAGGCTTACACAGTTCACAGCACTCACCATAGCACGTACCCTCCTCAGTGTCCATAACCCAACCACCCTCTCCCTCCTCCCCCTCCCTCCAGCAACCCTCAATTTTTTCCTGCGATTAAGAGTCTCTTAACGGTTTGTCTCCCTCCCTGATCCATCTTGTTGCGTTTTTCCCTCCTTACTCTCATGACCCCTTACCTTGCCTCTCAAATTCCTCATATCAGAGATCATATGATAATTGTGTTTCTCTGATTGACTTATTTTGCTAAGCATAATACCCTCTAGTTTCATCCATGTCATTGCAAATGGCAAGATTTCATGGGGTTTTTGATGGCTGCATAGTATTCCACTGTGTGTGTGTGCACATGCATATATATATGCCACATCTTTATCCATTCATCTGTTGATGGGCATCTAGTTTGGCTATTGTGGATCTTGCTGCTATAAACATTTAGGTGCATGTGCCCTTTCAGATCACTATACTTGTATTCAGAAACTTTTTTCAGGCTTTGAGGGTGTGAAAGTGTGATGGTCATATGCTTATTAGAGTAGTTATGATCTCTCTCCTAAGACTTTACTTTTTAAACTTATTTTATTCTCAGAAGCTAAGTTTGAATCACTTTTTGTGATAATGAAGTATTAAAAATTTAAGACTCTTGCCTTAGCCTTAGTAGTATGGTAACTGCTAGTTGGGTATGAAGGACAAACTATATAGGATCTGTGGACTTTCGGACTAGAAGACCAATTTAGGCAAGAAAACTGATGTGTGTGGTAGTAACATTGTACTGTTATAAGGTATTATATAATATCATCATAGTTCATGTATTAGGAATAACTACCAGAATGAGTGACACATTTATTCACTAGGCATCCTCAAAATGCAAGTTTGTGTGCTATAAACAATGAAGTGTCTTGAGGCCGTGGAAGTTGCTTTTGAAACTTGAAGGACAAGAAGTTAAAATGGTGAAGAAGAAAGTTACAGAAAAACAAGAAGAGTGCAGAAAAACGAAGAGCAGAGGCGTGGAGGTGGAAGTGAGCAGGCCTGTCTCCAGTGCTGGGAGGGACACTTAGGATGGAGTAACAGGAAGTGTAAGTAGGGTCTCAGCTGTGTGATTGGCAGGTATTAACGATGTCTCCGAGAAGGTGTTGGCCCAGTAGGGCCCAGGGGCCAAAGCCTGCCCACCTCCTGTTCTTGTTCTGCCTGACTGCTAAGATGTTTTGTATTTTAATGGCTGGGGAAAAAAAATTAATGAAGATGAATACTTTATGACACATGAATATGCCCTGGAGGCCCTATTTCAGTGTCCATAAGTCAAATTTTGTTCGAACAAGGCCATCTCCATTAATTGGATGTATTGCCAATGGATACTCCTGGCCACGGACGGGCTGAGTGGTTACAGCAGGGACATTACAGCCTCCTAAAATACCATCGAGCCCTTCATAGAAAAAGTTGGCCAGCTCCTGGAGAGATTCACAGTGCAGCATTCACTTTGGACACGATGAGACATGAGGCTGGGCAGGTAGGGTAGGCAAATAAGATCTCAGTCTTCTCAAATCCATTTCCGATAGTGTACTTGTGTGTGTTCCCAGTAACTGAGATTAAGCTTTACTCATATAACATTTTCTGAAGCTCTGGCTTTCTTCCTCATCGCCCTCCTGCCTTACAGGGATAATGCTTTGAGAAGCAGTGTTGTAGAATTTTGAAAGCCATCTTGAAGGTTTTCAGTTGTATCTTTAGAGGAAGCATGGAAGCAGTTGAGTTGGAAAGGCACGTGATGGGGGAGTTCCATTATGAGGTTTGCCTTCTATTAGGTAGAACTTACTCATCAGATTCTAGTATGACTAGCATTTAAAATATGACCCCAGGAATGCACAGTACACTACATTGACGATTGGGAGACAGGGGTTTCTGTTTTACTGCCAACTTCCCTGCTTTCTATTTGTATAAGTATTTTCTCTGCTTTGCCTAGTTACGAATATAAGATAACGAGGGGGCAACTGCTGATACGTAAGACTCAGGAAAAGAGAAAAAATGCTGTGCTAACATATGGATACTTTTTTCCTCTCCATTATGTTTGCTTTTATGATTTGCTTCAACTTTCTCTGGGTTTAATTTAATGTTTTTCTCCTTTAGTATCTTGAGATGGAAACTGAGCCATCTTTTTAAAGGGCTTTTTTTTTTTTTTTTTTTTTTTTTTTTTAAGATTTTATTTATTTATTTGTCAGAGAGAGAGAGAGAGCAAGAGTGAGCACAGGCAGAGTGGCAGGCAGAGTCAGAGGGAGAAGCAGGCTCCCTGCGGAGCAAGGAACCCGATGTGGGACTCGATCCCAGGACGCTGGGATCATGACCTGAGCCGAAGGCAGCTGCTTAACCAACTGAGCCACCCAGGCGTCCCTAAAGGGCTTTTTAAAGCCTTTCTTCTCTAGGGTGCACGTTGAAGCACAGGTTGAGCCACGTCACACAGGATTTGTTACTTAAGGTTTTCATTTTCATCTGGTTACAAACATTTTCTCTTTTTCCATTGGGTTTCTTCTTTGACCCATAGGTTATTTAGCAGTATGTATTTAATTTTCAAATCTGTGGAGATTTTTCTAGTGTTTTGTTGTTGCTGCTGTTGGGGTATGTGTGTTTTCTACCTTGCATTGTGGACCTAGAAGAGAATCAGTACTATCAGTCTTTTGCCGTTTCTGTGCGTTTCACTTTGTGGCCAGAATGTGGTCCCTGTGTCTGTTCTTTCATATATCCTAGAAAGAAAATGGCATTCCACAGGTGTTGAGTCCAGTGTTCCTTTATATACCTCAGTTAAATCAAGTTTGTTCATGGTTTCACATCTTCTCTACCGGTATTGGTTTTGTTCTTTGCTACTGAGAAATGTGTGCTCAAGTGTCTGGTGATGGTGGGTTTGCCTCATTCTCCTCATTGTTCTGTTGATTCTTGCTCTGCATAATTCAAACCTGTGTTTTAGGTAAAAACGAATTTGGAAATACTGTATCTTTATATTGTTTTGTATTTTATTTATATCCTTGTAAAATGTTTCCCTATATCTCTAACCATGCCTTTTGCCTTAACGTCTCCTTGTATCAGACAGCTTTCTTATTTATGGTTCACTTCTGCATAGGATCTAATAAGGTATAATTTTTTTCTATTTTGTTCACTTCAGCCTTTTTCTATCCTTGTGTTGAAGGTTTTATCTCCTCTAAGCAGTTGTGCATATTTCTATTTTCAGTCTTAGAATTTGTGTCTTTTTAGGAAGCATTTAGTTTGCTTGCATTTGATGTAATTACTGATCTGTTTGGGTTTTAATCTCTGACTTTCTGATTTTTATTTGTCCTACCTGGTTTGTGTTCTTTGTCTCTGATTTTTTTTTTTTTTGTCTGCCTTTGAATTTTTTTTTCTTATTTCATTTTTTTCTCTGTATTAGAGGGTATGTAGTGATGAGATGCATATCCTCTGTTATTTGAGTGGTTACTGTACTACTTTGAATTACCAAAGGAATAACATAAATTTCTGAGTTTCCTTCTTTAATTCCAATTGCCCTCCTTACCTTGATGCTCTTGCTGTCAAGCATTTGACTTCTCTGTGTATTTCAAGCCCTATGAGACGCTTGTTAATTTTTGAAGTCATTTCTTCTCCAAGATTTACCCCTCTTGTCGATGCGTAGGCCGGTATCTCTGTGCTTCCATGTGCATCCTCATCCTTTTGCCAGTACTAGGTAGGCTGGTAATAAATACCTTGGGTTTTCTTTTTCGTTCTTACCTGAAACAGTACTTCATTCACATTGATTCTTGCTCTGGGTATAAAATTCTCAGTTGGCAGTTATTTTCCTTTAGTGTTTTCAAGTCTGTTGGCCTCTGGCTTCCTGTTCCTGGTGAGAACTTTGCCACTGGCCAAATTGTTTCTCTTGTGTAGGTCATTTCCACCTGTTCTCTGGTTGTAAAGTTTTTCCCTTTGCCTGCCTGAGCGCTGAGCTGTTCTGCTGGAGTGTGCCTTGAGGGGATTTTCATTGTATTTCTCTTTCTTGGTGTGTGTAAAACTTATTAAATTTATATGTTAATACTTTACCAGCTTCAGAAAATTCTCAGACTTTATCTCTTGTGTATTGCTCTGAGCCCATTTTCTTCCTCTAGAATTCTGGTTTACAAGTATTAGCCCTCTGACATCGTTCCCTCTGTCTCTCACTGTCTCTACTTTGCCAGCCTGTCATCTCAATGCTTCTCTCTGTATATTTTCATCTGACGGATTTTTCCAGCCACTCATTTTCTGTTCAGCTGTGCGTAATCTGCTTTTAAAGCCACCCACTGAGGTTTTCAGTTCTAGAACATCCATTTTGTGCCTTTTTGTAGTTTCCAGTGTTCTGCCTAATTCTCAGAATTGTTTTTTAATCTCTTACTTAGCTCAGCATAATTACTGTTTTAAAGTCTGTGTCTGATGACTGTATGATCAGGATCTTCTGTTGGGCTTTTCCATCATTTCTTAACTTCCTTTGATTTTGTGTTGGGGTTCCTTGATTGGGTATCAAACATTAGATAGAATATGAAAAATAATTTGAACCCTAGTAAATACGTACTGTCTAGATAATATTTTCTGCAAGTAGCATTTGTATTTGCTTTTGGCTTTTGTCTATTTTCAACTAGCAATCCTGAATTATTTATTTATTTTTTTAAAGATTATTTATTTATTTATTTAGCAGAGAGAGATACAGTGAGAGAGAGAACACAAGCAGGGGGGGGGGTGGAGAGAGGGAGAAGCAGGCCTCCCAACGAGCAGGGAGCCCAATGTGGGGCTCAATCCGAGGACCCCAGGATCACGACCCAAGCCAAAGGCAGACGCTTAATGACTGAACAATCCAGGTGCCCCCTGAATTTCTTTAGTTCAGTATTGACATGATCTTAAATTGGGTTTTGGTTCCTCCAATAGCTGGTTTGTAATTTGTCTTTAAGGACTAGGGTGCAGTTCTTCAGAGCTCTAACTCAAAGTATATGGGGGGTTTCAAAGTTCCCATTTTAGTGGGTTCTGGACTCTAGTTTTCTCCTCTGGCCCTGCCTACCTGTCAAAAGCTCCACTCAGTGTTTTAGCTGCTGGTTCCAGAATCAGAAGAGGCCATTGGAGGAAGCTTCCCTTAGTTCTGGACTTCTCTGATTTTCTTTCTTCTTCTGTATGTTGTCTTCCTTTTAGCTCTTTACATGCTGACAAACAGATTTTTCAAAATAAAATTTTCAGCTTTTTAAGTTATTTCCGGGGAGGGTGATCATACCGCTTCTGCCATTACTAGATATGAAACTATTCTGTAGGTTTTTTTTTATCTTAAGAGAAACTGTTTCTTTTTTTTTTTTCAGTGTTT
This sequence comes from Mustela lutreola, assembly GCF_030435805.1. Classification (NCBI taxonomy): domain Eukaryota; kingdom Metazoa; phylum Chordata; class Mammalia; order Carnivora; family Mustelidae; genus Mustela; species Mustela lutreola. Next base: position 148,390,406 of record NC_081294.1, read on the forward strand.
GGTGTATTCTAATACAGTAGTTTAAAAAAACTGGCTTCTCTTGCATTCTTACTCTTGATTTTATGTGATTGTACAGAGCAGAATGCCATCTAAACCTCCTGTTTCTCTTATATTGTCTCTTAGAGGAAAAGGGATTCTTAATTTAAAAGAGCCTTAAAAACACATTTCATAATAGCCGTGTTTACTTGAAATTACTTTGAACAAATGAACATTAGTGTTAGTAGGGAGAGGCTCTGGGCTCTTGCAGTGCTTGCTTACAGATGCATGGCTAAAACGTTCCGTCCAACACCATTCCATTATAGAACTATGAAATCCTGAGTCAGAGTAAATGTATGCAGGTAGTGCTATAGTTGTGTAGGTGCTGTGGAAGTCTCCACAGGATGACCCAGGGGAGAGTCAGGTCCCAAGGTGCAGTAACTGGCTCTTGGAAATTTCAGTCACAAATTTGTTATGGGAAGTGGTCAGGTTTCAGCTACTTTCTAGTCCCCTGAGGCCTTCTCTGTCTCTGGAGGTGAGTCAGCTGGTCATGGGAATCGTGGTATGATAGGGACCTGGAGCTGGATCCTAAGGGGAAAGGCACTGTGTGGCTTAGAGGAATCTGCAGGCTTTTTCTGTCCCGGGGGAGACCCATTAGGAGTCTCCGAGCTCAGGGTGGGCACCCTTCCTGGAGATACCCCTGGGAGGAAAGCAGGTATTAAGCACAAACTGTATTGTTTGTACAAACAGTGATTCCCCTTATCCTGGAGGGCAAGTTTTTGGAACAGACCAGCTCTCTGATGTCCACCGAGGGCTGGCTCCGGGCAGGCAGCTCTTTCTAAAGACACCAGTGCCAGCCTGCGAGAACTCTGCTGCACTCAGCCTCTGGTGACTCACTGCAGAAATTTTCTGTAAACACCGTAGGGTGATACCAAAGGTCTATGTGATAGTTTTTGTTACAATAAGTAGTAAGATGTTTGGCATGAAACTTTGGCAGCTAAAATAGTTGTGTGCTCAGAATGTCTTGGTATGTTGCATACGGGCGTTTCCTGATGTGCCAGTGTCTGTTGTCCATTTGAATCCACGTGTGGGAAGAGCTGGACGGCATTGGAACATTTAGTATGGCTTCAGAGAATGTTTAAAAAATTAAATTACAGTGGGAAATTATCCATTACAAAGGACACTTCAGATGGCTCCTTTTAAATTTCCAGTTGAACCACCCACATATTTTTTCACATTTTACTGGACTTGTTTTTCTCCTGGGAGCTTTCTGAGGAAAAGTACTCTGTCACCGAGAATTTTGACTAAGGCAGCTGAAGTTCACTTGGCAATCAGAAATATGGAAAAAACAATTTCTGACTCCTGTTAGAATGAAACTAGAGATTACTTATAAACGTGGACCCTTACCCAGAAAGTTATGTGACAGTCTGCAAAGCTGACTAGCTGGTTAGTTGCATTTCATCACTTTTTAGTCATAGAATATGCACTTGCAAACGCTACTGAAAAAACCCAAGAGGACATGGATTCAAGTTGAATTTCATTAGTGACTTTGATCATCTTTTCATGCCTAATTTGGTCATTTATTCAACAAACTTTATAAGTATTTATTTAAACCTTGCAATGTGTCACGCTAGTCCTGGGGGCTGTGGATCATTTTTTTTTTCCTCATTTGTTTTCAAATTTAAGTCCCATTAGGGGCCCCTGGGTGGCTCAGAAGCCTCTGCCTTAGGCTCAGATGATGATCTCAGGGTCCTGGGATTGAGCCCCGCATCAGGCTCCCTGCTCAGCGAGTAGCCTGCTTCCTCCTTTCTCTCTGCCTGCTGCTCTACTTACTTGTGATCTTTCTCTCTCTATCAAATAAATAAATAAAATCTTTAAAAAAAAAAAAAAATTCCCGTTAAGGTCAGCCTGGAGCTGCCTGCTTTTCATGAGGTTCCTAAGCTACATACATGTATTCCATTGTCTCCTGCTCCCTCAAAATCTGTTATCTCTTTCTTTCCTCTCCTTAAGGTAATACTGCATTGCATGATTGCGCAGAGTCTGGGAGTTTGGACATCATGAAGATGCTGCTTATGTATTGTGCCAAGATGGAAAAGGATGGTTATGGAATGACTCCCCTTCTTTCAGCCAGTGTCACCGGTCACACAAATATTGTGGATTTTCTGACTCACCATGCACAGACCAGCAAGACAGAACGGATCAATGCTCTAGAGCTCCTGGGAGCTACATTTGTGGACAAAAAGAGAGATCTGCTTGGGGCCTTGAAATACTGGAAAAAGGCCATGAACATGAGGTACAGCGATAGGACTAATATCATCAGCAAACCGGTACCGCAGACTCTGATAATGGCTTACGATTATGCCAAGGAAGTGAATAGTGCGGAAGAGCTAGAAGGTCTTATTGCCGACCCCGACGAGATGAGAATGCAGGCACTATTGATCAGAGAACGTATTCTTGGTCCCTCTCATCCCGATACCTCTTATTACATTAGATACAGAGGCGCTGTCTATGCGGACTCTGGAAATTTCAAACGATGCATCAACCTCTGGAAGTATGCTTTGGATATGCAGCAGAACAACTTGGACCCTCTAAGCCCCATGACCGCCAGCAGCTTGCTGTCGTTTGCGGAACTGTTCTCCTTTATGCTCCAGGATAGGGCTAAAGGCCTGCTGGGCACCACTGTTACGTTTGATGATCTTATGGGCATCCTGTGCAAAAGTGTCCTTGAAATAGAGCGAGCTATCAAGCAAACTCAGTGTCCAGCTGACCCATTGCAGTTAAACAAGGCTCTGTCCATTATTTTGCACTTGATTTGCTTGCTAGAGAAAGTTCCTTGTACTGTAGAACAGGACCACTTCAAAAAGCAGACTATCTACAGGTTTCTGAAGCTGCATCCGAGGGGGAAGAATAACTTCAGCCCCCTTCATCTGGCTGTGGACAAGAACACGACCTGCGTAGGGCGCTACCCTGTGTGTAAATTCCCGTCTCTGCAGGTCACGGCCATACTGATCGAGTGTGGCGCCGACGTAAATGTCAGAGACTCTGACGACAACAGCCCCCTGCACATTGCCGCTCTGAACAACCATCCCGACATCATGAATCTCCTTATTAAATCAGGTGCACACTTCGATGCCACAAACTTGCACAAGCAGACTGCTAGTGACTTGCTGGATGAGAAAGAGATCGCGAAAAATTTGATCCAGCCCATCAATCACACCACCCTGCAGTGTCTTGCTGCTCGCGTCATAGTGAATCATAGAATATATTACAAAGGGCATATCCCAGAAAAGCTAGAGACCTTTGTTTCACTTCACAGATGATAATCTGCCTGGCTCGTCGCACTGTCGAAAGCACGGATCGCTGACAGTTGCCTCGTAAGTGAGCACTGTTGTGAGAACACCAGCATTCACTTGGCTTGACACCTCGTGCTCTCATTGGCTAAAGCATTAGAAGCATCAGCTTTCCAGGATTGGTTTCCCAGTATTTAATATAAATACACCATATAATATATTGTTTGTGAATTATTGAGAAATGGAATGTCCTACTCGAATTTCTTAAATTGTCTGCCAAAGGCTTACCTGTTCTGGTTCTGTTTGCTGTTGGGTGTTCGGGACAAAATTCACTGTTCTTCAGTGGTGTCTTTATACTTTACTGGTTTGTGAATTTTATACAATTGAAGGTCTTTTTTTTTTTTTTTCCTTTCCTGCTTCTTCCTTCTCTTGTCCAGGCTTCTTCACTCTTTCCACTTGATTTTTTTTCCTCCCCATTTCTACTTACCATCCTTCCCCCCCCCTTACGGACCCATGCTAGGTTGCACACCCTTTATGGACCTGTTACCATTTGCAATTACCATAAGTGCTTTATCTTCTCTATGCACCGGCTTAAACTTGACTGTTGTATGTTAGCACATTTTTCTATGCAGCAGTTGGTCAACTTCAACTCAAAACCTGTTACATTTGTTACAAAGTTCCTTGTTTTGAAAGTAGTACTCTTTGTAGCATGACAGTTTTTAGAGCTATAGGTCAGCTACCTGAGCTTAGGCTTTTCTGTTTGTTTCTGTGGGGTTTTTTTTTTTGTTTGTTTGTTTTTTTCCTTCTTCTTCTTCTGAGGTTTCTCTCTCTAATCCACTGAAAGTATTGTGTGCTAAATTTGGGAAACAAATCTCTCCTAACTCATTAACCCAGTTGGAATTTAGGTCTGTTGTCTTAATATAACCTGCTGTAAAAGGAAGACTCCTGACAAAGTGACCCACCTTTCATGCCGCCGGCGTTGTCCTGCTCGGGCTGATGATGTGATTAGGTGTAGAGAATTCACATCAATTTAACCTCAGAGTGTATCATGCAGCTTTAACGAGTCACATTGAACTCTTCCGCAGTCAGACCGCAGATCACTTTTAGTTACAAAAAAGAGCTACAGCATGTCAGTGGCACGGTGCTTGCCAAGCCCGATCTAGGCATCTAGGATAATTAAGGTATTTTCGTATGCAATTTACTGCCGTAGTATCCAAGGTCAGTACCAGTGTCCATCCGTCCTTCCAGCTTCGGTATACCTTTCCAAATAACTTGCATGGATTACTTTGGTCTTGGTTATTCGTCACCCTAGTTAAACACAAAAGGTTGCAGTGCTTCCTGTCCCCTTCCTGAAAGTTAGCTTGGCTCTGCTCTTCTTTCCGTACGGTTTTCTGTTTTGTCTTGTTTTTGGTTTGGTTCTGTCGGTTCCTTTCACACAGTTTCGCTAATGCCACAGAAAGGGCTCTTTCAAGAAGAGATTAAGAGAAAAGTACTAAAGAAGATTCAGGTAGTTATCCTTCAGCACTTTATTGTTATTCAGGATAAAATGTATGACGGCACATTTGCCCTGCAAATGTCTTAATGAAATTGTTCTGAATAAAAAGCTCCTTATTAGTTTGAGGAAAAAACAAACTCAAGTGTACCTGTGAGTTGAATGAGCTGGATCCACTTGGGTTTTTGCTCGCATTTTATCCTGAGGGTTGATGTCATGATCTTTACAGAGTCATCACTGCAAAGAATTGCCTTAGGTTTATTTCATCTTTATTCAGTAAAACAAAAAACAAGAAAAAAAAAAACTCATGATGAAAAGTAGTAAATAAAAATCATTAGACTTACTTTCTGATTAAGTAATTGAGGTTTAATTTTTTTTTTTTAAGGTATCCTGTTTTTACTAGGTTCTGAATTGCATTTCACTGTCGAAAAGGGTGAATGGGATGTAACTGATCATGGTTGCTCTCCAGCCTTTTGATGAAGAGCCTTGAAACCCGTGTTTACCGCGGGCAAATTTGGTGGAACGTTTGGGCTGCCACATATATTAACCATTTGTTATTTAGACACACATTCTAGAAATAGCAGACATCAACATTTTGAAATCATTTGCTTCTAACCCTCTGGTACATATGCATGGGCAACCTTTTTTTTTTTTTCTTTAAAGGGAAACTCTGTACGTGCAGTAAATCAACACTAGTGGATCCCAGTAATTTGGGGGTAAAAGATGAGCAATGGAATTTTCCAGTGATTTGGCATTTCCCCTTCCTTTCTCGGGCGGGGAGAAGAGGGCTCACGTGCTCGTTTGGTACTGCACACTTCACACTATCCAACGGGTGAACCGAAATCGTGCGGCTCTAGTGGAACTCAGGATTTCTTCACGTAGCATTTTTCCACCGCTAAAGATGGATCGCTTCAAAGTGTTCTTCAGTCTCGAGAACTGGAATGCCTTATTTCAGTTAGGATACGACTCTCCTCTGTTTGCCATCTCCCCAGATGCTGTTAGGAGCTCTTGACAAATCGAGTGGTTTGATAGCTCAGAGTTGTCTACAGTTTCATTCTGGAGGAGGTTGGTTAATAAAAGGTGACCTCAGACATTGTGAAGGCCTTTGTCAGAAAGTATTCTCAAAATTGTTTTTGACTGAATTGAAAAAGATATGTCCGTTTGTTACTTTTTTTTAACCACAAGTGAGTAATACTTAATGAGCTACTTGCACTGGTGTGAGTGGAACTAAACCACACTGTAGCGAGTGATGTTGGCTGGAGTTTCTAAGTTCTGATTCCCTTTCTGTAAAAATGCCTCGTGAGGCCTGCTGAATTTTAGATGCTCCACTCGTGATCATTCCTGGAAAAGAAATGGTCATTTTGCTCAGTTGAGATACCAGTCTACTTTATAAAGACAAGTGGATTCTAGATTTTTTTTTTTTAAAAAAAGAGTCATTTTCTTACCTGTAAACCTGACAGGGGCATAAAACCCAAATCAGCAAAAAATCAACCTGGTGCCCATTCTGACTTTGAAGTTACGTGCTTATTTGTAAAGTGACTACCTTACTGTATAATATTTTAGAGACCCCCATCTACTGTGACTTGGGAAAATTCTTTAAATTATATATGAAAAGGTCGCTCTTCAAAATCCTGTCACCCAGCTAAAACCTTAGGTTGACTTTTAGAGGAAAAACGATCCTTGTAGTTATCAGAATTGTGGGGGCCAGATGAGATAATAACCATCTTCTCGGACACTGCGACAGCAGCATTATTGCTTGGAACTTTAACCATTTTAGAGTTAGATCCTAAAGAAACTAATTGGTCCTCATCCTTTTTTCATTTTTCTTTTTTCTTTTTATTTTTTCCACCTTCATATATCACTAAACAACTAGTTTCTCCCTTTTGTCACTTCCCATTGTGTATTTTTCAGAAGTACTGTATTCAGATGCCAGCCAATAAATTGTCACATAATGGAAAATGATACGCCACAACATTCATTGTAAGGTCTAATAAAATTAAATTTGCACCAAATACAAGCGTATTTGTATTAACTTTTTTTTTAAAGTTTTTATTTATTTGAAAGCAGTGTGTGGGGGGAGGGGGAAGGGTGGGGGGGCCAAGGGCAGAGGGAGAGAACCTCAAGGAGACTGTGCTGAACGTGGAACCCTACGTGGGGCTTGATCGCATGACCCTGAGGTCATGATCTGAGCTGAAACCAAGAGTCGGGTTTTGGTTGGGCACCCCTTGTATGAATTCATCTTTGATTGATGACGTCTTAATGCTTTGATGGTGTGCTTCTGTTTTAAAAAATACCTACTTGGTAATTTACGGTCCATGAGAAGTGTTAGAGCATTTATTGTTCATACTTATATGTAAAAAAAGATGGTTTTTGTACAGTTTGTTCTGATTTCTTTTCCAGTGAAGACCACAGACACTAAGTTATAGAAAGGCTTCTGTTGTTCAGTGCATGGGAGAGCGGCTGCTTTTAACTCCTACTCTTGTATTTTAACTGGTTTGGTATTCAGTATCAGAAGTATGTCAGAAATACACATTTAAATACAAGTATGTAAATATTTATATTTATAAAGCATTTATAAAATAGTAAATACAATATACCATGAAGGTAAATTTCATCAATTCATTTCCACTTTTTGATGGTCAAATCTGGGTAGTCCTTGTCGTCTTGTATGTAAATTTCCTAATACAAAAAGTTTTAGTAGGTCCAAAAATGCTCCGACTAGAATATTATCTTATATTATATATACAATATATATTATATTATCCAACTAGAGGTTATCTAACCATAAACGGAAATATCCAGCTGTATCAGATTTCCCCGCTTGAATCCTTAAACTGCATTACCAGTTACAAGTACAGACTTGGTCATCTTCCCGACAGAATCCTTTTAAACCTTAGCCTTCCGTCCCCTTGGTTCTATGGACGTCCACCATCAGCGTTCAAGAGGAAATCTTCCAAATGTGTAAGGATAAGAAAATTACATTTTTGAGAATTTGATAAAGAAAAAGTCTTCCGTCCTAAGGATGTTTTTTCTTCAAGATACTTTCTGTTCATTTTTTCCATCTCTGTACTATCAGAATGTCCCTTTTTTTCTTTCTCCTTAATCTTTATCCATTTTGCCCATCCCCCTTACCCCCAGCAACCGCCAGTGTGTTTTTTGCATTTAAGAATCTGTGTGTTTTGTTTAGATATCATGTGGAAATGAAATCATATGGTATTTGTCTTCCTCTGACTAACTCCACTTAGCACAACACCCTCCAGAATGTTCGTGCTTAAGTAATTGATGTGAGGCTCAATCCCAGGACTCTGGAATCATGACCTGAGCTGAAGACAAGAGGCTTTAACACACTGTCACCCAGGCGCCCCGCAAATAAATCTTTTTTAAAAAGTAAAAAACTTAGCAGATACCTGACACCTTGATTATCTTGTTTTTTAAAAATATATTTATTTAACATAGGGGTGCCTGGGTGGCTCAGTTGATTAGGTGGCTGCCTTCAACTCAGGTCATGATCCCAGATTGCCGGGATCGAGTCCCGTATCGCCGGGATCGAGTCCCGTATAGGGCTCCCTGCTCAGCAGAGAGTCTGCTTCCTCCTCTGACCCTCTCCCCTCTCATACTATCTCATTCTCTCAAATAAATAAAATCTTTAAAAAATTATATATATATATTTATTTAATATATTTATTACAAGGGCTGAACTGAAGACTATTAAAAAACCGAAGAGAAAAAATTGCACCACACCTTGAAATAACAGAACATCTAGGGAAAAATACAAAGACAACATAAGGAGTGAGGCAAGACAGCCAGGTTCAAGGCTCTTATAGGGACACCTGCTCTGAGGACGTTTCTTGCAGGTACCTCAAAGTTGTGGGTGTTTCCAGAATTTACCACCCTATGTTCACAAAGGGCTGCCAGTGTTGCAGCACGCTCTGCTTGGAGAGTGGGATGGTTCTTGACATTACAACAGGGCAGTTCTCCTGTCTTCCAGGATGTCCAGGCAGCTGTGACCGTGGTGGTCCTGTGGTGGGGAGTTGCAGGGCGTGGAGGCTCCCCCCACAGGGACGCTGTGACAGCGGCCACTACGGACCCCCAGGGAAAGCTGCTACCTCAGGGCTCCCCAGACTTTTGGGGATGCCTTCCACCCATTTGTAGAGATGAGGCTGAAATCTCCTCCTTGGCAGACTTCATGAGGATCATCAGCTCCCACTGGAGCCTCTGGTCCACAGAGCCTTGATGGCACCCCCACGGGGACCCCATCCTTTATGGCTGGAGGCTGGGGCACAGTTCTGGGAGCCATCTCCGCCTCGATTCTTTAATAGTTCCTGCCATACCAGTGCACTGTTGAGTTGATAATATCGAATTTCTGCTGTACCAGGCACTATGCCAAATGATGATTATATCCATTCACTATGGAAGACTTGGGGAGCTAAGCAAAAAGGAAACCACCCCTCTTGCCTCCCGTTATACACAGTTAATGCTAAGTTGTGTTTTCGATCTCCCGTTCCGTTTTAAATCTCAAAATTCTTTCAGGACAAGCAAATTCTTAAAATAGTGGGTGGTAGCTAAAATTCAGGAGATGCTGAGTAGAGAATTAGGTCAATGAATTTAAGTGAGTGTGACCTGTTTATACTGGAGTGTTAAGGGAGAATTAGGGATAGTCCTCTCAGGGTCTCAGTACGTAGTCGAATTGTGACTTATTTCACAGGCGACGTGTACCAATTAGTAAGGATTATAGGATATTTTTCTTTGCATACTCCGACAAAATGTTTTGGAGTAATTTTGTATTTACAGAAGAGTTGAAAAGGTGGTAGGCAGTATTCCTGTGTGTCCTTATGATGTAGGTTCCCCTAACACTAACATCCGATGTACGCGGTATCTGTTTATGGAAACGTAGATTGTCAACACTAAGAAATTAGTGTTGGTACAATACAGTTAGCCAAATCTATGGACTTAATTTGTACTTCAGTTTTTCCACTGAAGTCCTTTTTCCGGTCCCTGGACTCAGTCTAAGATACCACCTTTCTTTTGGTCATCATGTCTCCTTTGTCCATAACAGTTTCTCAACCTCTGATGGTTTTCCTAGACCTTGACATGATCAAGAGTATGGGTCAGATATCTTGTAGAAAGTGCTTCAGTGTGGATCTATCTGGTATTTTCTCCTGTTTTCCTGGGGGCGTGATTTTCTAGGGAAGACTACCACAGAGGTGCTATACCATTCTTATTACGTCTCATCTGGCATTACGTGATGCCAACATGGTGATATTAACCTTGAACATTTGGTTATGATGGCGTCTGCCAGATTTCTTTCTCTGTTGGACACCTTTCATTTTTCCATTCCATAGGCTATTTTTTGGAAGTGAGTCGCTAAGCTCAAGTCTTGCTCAAGGAGGAAGGGAACTAAGCTCTACTTCCTAGAGGGGGGGGTATCTACATATATTATTTGAAATTCTCTCTCTCTCTCTCTTTTTTTTTTTTTTTAAAGTAAGCTCAATGCCCAGCATGGAGCCCAAAGTGGGGCTTGAACTCATGACCTTAGATCAAGATCTGAGCTTAGATCAAGAGTTGGACACTTAACCAACTGAGCCACCCAGGGTGCCCCTGTTATTTGGAATTCTTAAAAGAAGGGAAATTTGTCCCTTCTCCCTCATTTAGTCATTTTTCACCATAGTCTCATGGATATGTATTTCTGTGTGTTACAATCGCATACTATAATTTATGTTTCATTGCTCAAATCGTTCCAGCTTTGGTCATTGTGAGCCACATCTTTTTGAATTTCTTTTCCTTTTGAGCCTTCCTTTTTTTTTCTTTTTCTTTTTTTAAAATTTTATTTATTAGAGAGAGAGAGAGATCACAAGCAGGCAGAGAGAGAGAGGAGGAAGCAGGCTCCCCTCCAAGGAGAGAGCCCGATGTGGGTCTCGATCCCAGGACCTGGGGACCATGACCTGAGCCGAAGGGAGACACTTAATGCGACTGAGCCACCCAGGCGCCCCAAGGCTTCATTACTTTCTGTCATGACAGAATACACCGGGCTCGTCTTGCATTTGTTCACCCCAGCCCTAAAGAACCTGCTGTTTCTCCAAGGAGCCCCATTCCTTTTATCGGGGAATGGTATTCAGAACCCAAGACTTGATGGTCAGAAGTGCTTGAGTATACATTGTCCCAGGCACACAGCCCGATCTACAGTTACCTCTCCGTCCGTAGTGTTGAAAAATACATCTGAGTTCATGCCTCTGTCCGCACCTGCCCCTGCAGCTCCCCAGAATTCGTCCCAGCTTTCTCCCTTTTGCTTCTTTGCAGCTTTTCTGTCTCTGTCTGTGAGAAACCCGACTCCTATTATCTGTAACGGATTATTTTTTTCAGCCCCGGTGGACGACTAAGGCAGTTTCAGAAATGCTAATCCAGTACCCCCGCAAGAAATCAACCTCCCAGAATACAGGGCTCAAATGCATTTCTCTCTCTTTTTAAAAAATTTCTCCCTGTCCTCGGCCTTGCCGTGTCCAATCCAACGACCCTTCTCCAAGGTTACTTAAGGCTGCGCCCTTCGTGTGCGACAGAACTTGTGTGCGACGGGAGATTCTGCCTGCAAAGCTGTGGCTCACCGTCCAAAACAAGGAAACGGAGAAGAGACATAATGTGCAAAAGTAGAAATATGAGCATTTAACCTGTTGCCAGCCCACGCTGTTCTCCCTGTGCCCGCTGATCGGACTCTGGTATCTTCCCCCTGCTTTTGCCCGTTGCGCCGCTTTTTCCGCGTTAAATTTAGATGCTGTGATTCCTGAAATAGAATCACACGTTCCACTTGCTGAAATTAGTCTGCCGGCCACTTGAATAGGCCTTACAAACGAAGTGATGTTTGAGGATGGTTGGCCGGGGGTTGGGGGCAAGTTTAGGGAGGAGTCTTGCTTTGAATTAGCTTTTCAAGGGTGTTTATTCAAATGATATTATGCTCCCTGATTGCATACTCCAACCCCTTAGGCAATTTGTGCTGAGAGCCCAAATAAGGGAATCGGTAATAATCCTCTCAACACATGGCTTTTCTTTAGGCCTCAACTAAATGTATCGTGCACACATTACACATTACGACACGTGCATACATCACGACACGAAGGGACACTTGGGTCCGACTCGCAGAACTTAAACTCCTCCAGCCTGTCAACATATCAGAAAGTTAAGAGAAAGAGCCTTTATGGTGGAAGGAAAATAAATTGGGGGGCACTTCACACATAAAGTCACACGTTCAGTAAATAAGTTGACCATCAAGCCTGATCCAGTGAGCCAGGGATATAAACAGTCTTCAGGGGAGAGGCAAACAAAGCCAATTTTCAACAGATCTGGAGAGCACAGGAAAGGGGTGGGGGGGTTCTGACTTTCAGGTTTAATAAAAATGGAGATTTTTCTTTTTAAGATTTTACAGATTTGTTTGACAGAGAGAGACAACAGTGAGAAAGGGGACATGAGCAGGGGGAGTGGGAGAGGGAGAAGCAGGCTTCCCACCGAGCAGGGAGCCCAGTGCAGGACTCAATCCCAGGACCCCGAGATCATGACCTGGGCTGAAGGCAGATGTCTAACGACTGAGCCACCCAGGCGCTCCAAAACTGAGAGAGATCTTGAATGAAAACTGCTTCTATATTACTTGTGCTCCTTCCCTCCCCGCTAACCCCCGCCACCCCCCCCACCCCCCATCAAACCCTAGTTCACACGGTTAGGATCGGTTCTTTCCTTTTTTGATTGAAATGAGGTTTAGAGGAAAAGTACACAGTGCAGCTGAATTTCTTCATCTTTTTGACATCATTATTGTGCTAAAATTTGTACTTTATATCTTATTTGAAACGTGTACTTTTTCTTACATAAAATCGTGGGAGCTGTCCTTTGAATGTGTGTGTGTGTGCATGGAAGTGACCTTTTTTGTATTCCGAACTCGTTAAATCTGGCCCATACTGTGCATTCAGAATGTGTGCTCACCACGATTGAAAATCAGAGTCTACCCGGCTCAGTAACAAGATCTGTTCTCTGTAGTCTGGAATTTCAGAGTTTTTTTTTTTTTTCTCTTAACTAAGATGTGGAATTGGAAGAAGAATAAAGATGAGTGAAGGATCAAAAAATAAATCTCGCAGCTTGAACCTTTTGTTAATCTTTTAAGCCATCTAAAACTACTTTTAAACAATCCTGAAACTGATCCAGAAAAAGTGACTTCTTAGCTACCATGAGAATGGGGGGAAGCAGTGTTGAAAGCAGTGTTTTTCCTTTTTTTCTATTCTGTAGCCTCTGTTTCTAGTCTGTTCTTCTTTTTTTTTTTTTTTTTTTTAATGATTTATTATTTGAGAAAGAGACAGTGTGCAGGGGAAGGGACAGAGGGAGAGGGAAAATCTCAAGCAGACTGTGTGCTGAGCAGAGAGCCTGATGCAGGGCTCAATCACGACTTTGATACCACCATCTGAGCTGAAGGCAAGAGTCAGACGCTTATCCAACTCTGCTTCTCGGGTGCCCTTATAGTCTGTTCTACATGTTGACCCAGGTAAAAATGCTTCCAGGACCTTAATCCAATGAGAATGTAGTACTTCTGTGAAGCTATGGTGCCAACAAGATAGTAAAGAGAATATTACCCAGGTCTGTAAATATTTTCATCGGCAGTGGTATATGTTGTTTTGGGTTTCTTTCATTTTTAACCAAATCTGAATCTGTCTTTTTAATATTTGCGTCTCAACTTATTTACCTTTAAAGTAATTTCTCATTCATCTGGATTTCTACCATCATCTTTTGCCCAACTTTTACTTGGTCTTTTTGTCTCCTTTCATACCTTCAGGGAGATTGTTCTCTTTATTTCTTATTCTATTTGTTTAGAATTTTTACGTTATGCTTAAAACAAAACAGAACAAAACTTAGTTAGTGACTGCTTTTACATTTTTTTAAACATGTATACCGGGTTGAATTGTAGTCCGCAAACATATGTCCACTCAGAACCTCAGAATGTGACCTTGTTTGGAATAAGGGTCTTTGCAGATATATTTATAGGGCAAGGATTTCAAGATGAGATCATCCTGGATTAGAATGGGCTCTAAATCCAAAGAAGAGTGTCCTTTTGAGAGACAGGAAGCCAGGGGAAGCCTTGTGAAGTCAGAGCCACACGCAAAGGTCATACGAAAATGGGGGCAGAGATCAGAGAGTGGTAGCTATAGGTTAAGGCTTGCCAAGGGCTGGGAGCAGCCCACCAGAGCTGGGACAGGGGCACGGAAACAGATTCTTCCTCGGATCTTCCAGAAGGAACTAATCCTCTTGACATTTTGATTTTGGACTCTGCCTGCCACAACTGTGGTGGTGGTGGTGGGGGTGGTCTATTGCTGTGGTTGGAAGCCAAGCTTGTGGTTAATCACTAGCAGCCTGAGAAAACCCATATGACATGCACGCTGGCTTAACAGAGCTCTGCACACCCTTGGATGTTTGCACACCTGTCCCCTCCCTCTGGAATTTCCGGTCATTGCCCACCTCCAAGGACGGGTCAGCTGGGATTTAACATTCCTCCCATACACATGAATCACTTTCTTGTTCTCCTTTATATTCGAACGTGCTTATTTGCCAGTCTTGCAAACTACTATTCATTACCTGCAGCCCATTTTTTTCCTTTTGGGGAAAATTCTTTCTAGCTTACAGGAGACACTTTTTTTTTTTTGGAAGATTTTATTTATTTATAAGAGAGTATGCACGTGTGAGAGAGAGCAGGAGAAGGGGCAGAGGGAGAGGGAGAAGCAGACTCCCTGTTGAGCAGGGAGGCCAGTATGGGGCTGGATCCCAGGACCCTGGGATCATGACCTCAGCCGAAGGCAGACACCTAACCGACTGAGCCACCCAGGCACCCCATGCAGAAACACTTTAAAGATGTATATTAACAGCTTTTCCATGGACAGCGTTTCCCCTCCTCTGCATTTCTAAGACACTCTTCCATTGTCTTCTGGCCTCTAAAGTTGGGAGAAGTGCGGTCATTCTTTGTTCCACTGTGGGTGATGGATTTGGTGTCTTTTTCTCTCACATTTACCCTGTTATTTTCTGTCTTCAGCATTTTGCAGTTTCTTGACAATGTGACCAGGTTGGGATTTATGTATTTATCCTGCTTGGGACTCAGTGTGATTCTTCAACCTGTGGACTCGTATCTTTCTTCAGTTCTAGAAGATTATCCCCTGTTCTATCTTTGTGTGTTGACTCTTCCTCATTCTCTGCCGTTTTCCCTTCTGGAACGCCTACGGGACCTGTTTGACTTTTGTGATCTCTTCTTTGTCTCTTTTCTTACCTCTTCACCGTCTCTGTACTAGACTCTCGTTTTCCTGAACCGTTCCTCCCTTCACTACTTCCAAGGTCTCCTACATACATCTGCTGTCCAGCCTGTCCAGTTCTTAAATTTCACTGCATCTCTTTTTGTTTCTAGAAGTTCCCTTTTGTTCAAGTATCCTTGTTCCTTTTTCAGTTTCTCCTGAGCCCTGTGTTAACATTCCTACTTCATGATTCCTTTTCGTTAAACTGTCTCAAGTTCGTGGGCGAATTCTCCTGTCTATGGTGCTTTCTCTTGGTAATGCCTTGTTCCTTCTGAAGAGGGTAATGTTATTTTTACAGCTGTCCTCAGCAGGTGATAGTTTTTCAGGTGTGAGAGCTCTGCATCTAGGAAATATCCCTACAGAGCTACCAGGGCCCCAGGGGTTCCAGAATTCATTTTCACACTGAAGTTTCAGTGGAGCTGGAGCGCCCTCTAAGAAGAGGGTGAAACTAATTTGAATCCTGTGCACAGTGGATTGGCTTCAAGTTAGTTTCACGGGAGAACCTTTTGTTATTTAACCTGATGTGGAGTAATGAACATACCACAAAGGCTCCTTGAGGCTGAGGTTTTCTTGGTCCCCTATACTTAAGGACTAGTCTTCCAGGGCTCTGGACATGATGTGAAGAATTCAGATCCAGCTCCCGGTCTGAATGGACTCATGGAGCTGCCTTCTGTGGGTGTGGAACCCTCAGTCCCCAGCCATGAGAACCCCCTACCACCATCCATGTTGGTATTAGCTTGTGCATTTAATCTCTGGCTTTGCATCCCCTCTTCATTTCTGAAACTTAAAGAGTTTTCCTTCTTCTCTTCCTCCTCCTCCTCCTTCTTCTTCTCTTTTAAAAATTTTATTTATTTATTTGAGAGAGAGAGTACACAAGCAGGGGGGGTGGCAGGGAGAAGGAGAAGCAGGCTCCCAGCAAAGCAGGGAGCCCAGTCCATGTAGGACTTGATCCCAGGACCCTGGGATCATAACCTGAGCCATAGGCAGACACTTAATTGACTGAGCCACCTAGACACCCCGAGAGTTTTTCTTTCCTTCCAGCTTGGCTATATATTAAAAAACAAAAAAATTTTTTGAGGTGGGGAGGGGTGGTGGGTTTATCTGCCATCTATCTCTAGGTGCTTGTAATTAGAGAACACCTGGAGTAAGCAAGACCACCCGCCTTATTTTCAGTCTAATGGGTGGCAAGTCTGAGGGTGATCAGCGGGGGTCCCATTTTGTAAGTTAGAGGTGAGTCAAGGTCATTCTTATATTGATATTCTCCCTGGAAGTCAGTTACACTTGGTCAATGGATCAAAAAAGCACGGAATTATTCTAGACGACCTTGGGCATGCCCACGGGACTCACTTCTGAATGAGAACATCATTTTCCCTCCTCCGCCATAGAAAACGAAGCTGCTTAGGGCAACCTGTAATGAGGCCAAGATCTGGGGCTGAGAATCTGTTGACCCACAGAGAGGTACTAGGTCTTCATTTTGTCGTCACAGCCCGTAGACTTCATTCCTGTGAGCCTGCCTGCAACGTCCAGGCAAAAAGAGGGGGTGAATGTTTCCCATAGCACATTTTCTCTCCTTTACTAGAAAAATTCACTTGTGGGCTGTTTGGGTGTTCAAAGTACAAGTTCTGTTTTTATTCTGATTTACATGTCTGTGAAACACTGAGCATTTCATGACCCTCTAAGAGAGTGTCATACACCTCTAACAGTGGGCTGATATCTCAGGGTAGCTAAAAGAAGAAGAAATGTGTATTTAATGGATCTTGCATCATTCCACTGTGCCAGAATACTGGAATTCTGGCATTCCATTTTATATAATATATATATATATATAATATAATGTATATATATAATTATATACAATTATAATCTCATACAATAATATATAAATGTATAATATTTATATAAATATATAATGTATATTGTATATGATATAATATAAATACATATATAAATAAATGTATAAATTATGTACTATGTTAAATATATACACAAATATATTAATATAATAAGTATATAAATATGTATTTATATATGATATATACTATATACACACATGTTTTTGTTTTTTAAAGATTTTATTTATTCATTTGACGGACAGAGATCACAAGTAGGCAGAGAGGCAGGCAGAAAGAGGAGGAAGCAGGCTCCTTACTGACCAGGGAGTCCGATGTGGGGCTTAATCCCAGAACCCTGGGATCATGACCTGAGCCGAAGGCACAGGCTTTAACCCACTGAGCCACCCAGGTGCCCCTACATACATGTTTTATATATTAGAGATCTACAGATATATCTATACACACACACACACACACACATACATACACCCACACACACACACACATAAATAGGGAGAGAGAGCCCTCTCAAGACACTATTGAACGCAGAGCGAAATGGTAACGTGCTTGTTGCCCTGGGTCGACAGCAATCAGAGAGTGTATTTGCTGGTGTATTTGTGCTGAAGTTAAGGATGGCTTATTAAATGATAATCACAAGGCTGTTTTTAGTCGTAGAATATGATAGCCATTCAAACGTCAGGTGTCTAAGAGAAAATTAGACCCATCAGATGGGAACACACTTTAAATAATCGTGACCACATTTGTTTTGCCGGTCTCCTAGCTACCCAGGGGACATGACAGAATCGCAGACACGGAGAAGACATAGTAAATTACCCTGATCCTCAAACAGTTGGGAAAAACGCCTTGGCGCTGGTGGCCGAGAAGCTGGTCAGTTCAGAAAATAAGGCAGAGCCATTGGAATTTCTTGTTATGTCGGCTGGTTGTTTCCTGGGTGGGATTCATTCAGTATATCCTCTTGGTTGCGTCCAAGTGCAGCGTCAAAGGGTTGAGTGATTACTACAGATGTGTTCACGTGCCCTTAGCGTGTACAACGGAACACTGCCTTTTCTAGAAATGTAAAAGTCGCACGTGGGTCTATTTATTCCCTCGATTGGATGTCGCAGACTAGGTCAAAGGCAGCGATGAGCAGAACACAAAATCACAAAGGGAACTGATGAGTAAAATACAGGAGAGTAAAGATTAACGTCATCACTTAAGTGAATGAGTCTCCTACGTGCTGGGTGATACTTAACTTTTGGAAGCCTCAGATCTACAGTTAATGAGAATTGATAATACTGATCTCACACGGATCTTAGGAGGAGGAAATGAAGCCCTTAAGGAGCTAAATAGAGAACGTCTGGGACATAATAATTTGCTCATATGTAGAAGCTAATATCACCAGCTGGTGGGGAAGTAGGTGAGAAGATAAATACTAGATTTGCTCGAATTTTAACCTTCTGGCGAACTGGACATGCACCACGAACTTATCCTATACTTGATTGCAAGTGTAAAATTTTTATTTTCTGAAATCCAGACTCTAAAACTGAAGAGGGCTGCCGATATCGGCCGCTAAGAAAGCTGTTCTACTTTCCTGGAAGATGGACTTGGAGGTAGTAATGGGAAAGAGCTCAGCTCCAGAAAAGCTTCATTCTTAATTCTGAATCAGGCAGAACAAGGCTCAAACTCGTACACTAAAATTCTGTAATCCTTCTAAAAATCAGCCCCTTAGCAACAGGGACCAGGATGAGAAATGTGCTAAGCTTTTCAGAAGCTTTCCTTTGAAGGGTCTCCGCTGTATTCTTTCAAAGGTGGCTGATTTCTGATTCTGCCTCGAAGGGGAGATTGGCCACATTTTCCCTATTATGAGCTGACTCCCAATGCCCAGAGGGAATTATGTTCCGTCTTCCCCGGCCTGTGGGAGGGGTGTTGCTAAGAAACAGAATTCCTGATACATTCTGAGGCAAGCAGCTTGCACTGAGGATAAAATGCAGCAGAGGCAATGTGTTTGCACAATCGAAAGCTGTTACTATCCAGAGAAGACCACATCTCTGGCTGATTAGGCATAACTCATCTGATTATGTGAAGCTAAGAAAACAAACTTGAAAAGCCTAGATATCGATGAGAAAGCATGGAGGGCATGCTGCCAGATCCTTCTTTCTCGAGCGTCTGAAGGACAGAGGGAAAAGAGCTACGGGGTCTGAAGGATGACAAGGCACTTTCGTGTGCTGAGCTCTTGGGCTCCGGCCGTGGGCTGGGCTCCCCCCGCAGCCAGATCCTGCCGGCGCCCCCGCAGAACCTGCAACAGGGGTGGCATCATCTCTTCTGCCTGGTGAAGGGAATAAGCTCATCAGACGTTTGGCCAAAGTCACCAGGCTGGGGGTGTCAGTGCTCATGACTTCAAACCTAGATTTTCTGACCCACAATGCAGAGTTCCTGCCGTGGTCCTTCCCGCATGATGGGCTCCTGTTTGTAGAGTTTGTAGGGTCAGGGTGACCTGAGTAGGTCAGGTCAGGGTGAGTTTGCGGACAGAGTCTGTGACGTCCGAGCTCGGGCCTGGAGTTCTGGTTTCCCTCGAGGAAGAGCAGGTGCTCCTGGTTTGGGGTGTTCTTGAGTGAGTGTGCGTTCTTGCCAAAGACCATTAGGGCACAGGCAGCAGGGAATTGCTGGAATGGTCACCATCTCAGTCACCTTGCAAGTCTGGTACGACAGAGGAGCCTCGGTGACACGATTGGGACCTCCAGGGCCCCTCCCCATTAGACACCCCTCCTCACCTTTCAGCCTTCAAGAGTCTCCTCTGGGAGGACGCCTGGACTCCTAAGTAGCTCACAGGAGGAAACCCTTGTCCTCAGAAATCGGAGAATCCGTTCGTCCCACACATCTTGACCAAGAGCATACCGTGTGACGGGCAGCCGCAGCGATTCCCCAGAGCTCCCGATCTTGGGGCGCTTGTCTTCTGGAGACTGACACCCATACAGTAATTTCAGCTAGATTACATGCTCTGCAGGAAACATTAAGAGCGACGTGGAGGGATGGAGAGTGAGTAGGAATGGGACGGTGGTGGCAGCTCAGGATGCGAGTTCACTGCAACCGCAGACCAAAGAGAGGGAGAAGGAGAGACGGAGAGACAATGGGGAAAGCTGTCCTGCCTTCAGGAGCCAGCATAGCCAGGCCCTGAGGGGGCTCTGGCTTGTTTATTTAAGGAATGGCAAAGATCCAGCCCATGAGTGGGAGAGGTGGTCAGGTGCTCTGTATCCAGACTTGGTGGCCGTTTTGGTGGGGTAGGAGGAGGAAGGAGTAGGTTTGGATTTTATTCTGCTGTGATGGGACACCCTTAGAGGGGGCTGTCCCCCAGTTGACAGGCTGGGTGTGATTGAAAGAGAACTCAGCTGCTGCCCGGAGCAGTGGTGGTTGACAGCGGCGCTGGAGAACTTAGAAGGCTCTTGCCACAGTCCAGGTGGGAGACGGTGGCAGCTGCGCGGCAGGATGCGGGTCACGGAGTGCGGGTCCCGGTGGTGGCTGCGCCCAGAGTGCCGGTCCCAGTGGCGGATGGGCCCAGGGTGCCAGTCGCAGTGGTGGGTGCCTGCAAGGTGCGGGTCAGATGCGTCCAGGAGGCCGGTCACTGTGGCAGATGCGCCCAGGGTGCGGGGCACGGCTGTGGCTGCGCGCAGGGTGCTGGTCCCGGAGAGGGAAGTAGGAGGGTGCAGGCGGGCGTTCACACAGAGCCCCTAAAGGGTTGCTGATGGGTTGGATGATGAGTAGGCGGGGAAGAGGACTCGCTCGGGGACTCTAAACATAGTGCTTGGCGACTTGTCACTTCCTTAGCAGTTACGAAACCAAACCCACCCTCGCGGATGATTCCCTCCCATTTGTGCTCCTCGCACCGCTGAAGCACAGCCCCAGCGACTGGCGGGGCGCACAGGGGCGCACAGGGCGGCTCTGCAGGACGATGGGATTTTAAACATCCCAGCTTGACACTGTTTTCTCTTAAAATTACCACTGTAGTCTTGTCTCAAAAAGGGAAGAGCAACTATTCCCTCAGCTGTCAGAATCTCTAAAAAGAAAGAAAGAAAAAGAAAGAAAGAAAGAAAGAAACCCAAAGGCACAAATACCTGAGCCCTACAAATGCCCTTGGCTAATAAGGAGAATAAAAATAAAACCCACAAGGAAAAAGCCAATTTAAAGAATTGTTGGCCCTGGGGCGCCTGTGTGGTTCAGCCAGTTGAGTATCCCTGCTCTTGATCTCAGCTCAGGTCCTGACCTCAGGGTTGTGGGTTCAAGCCCCGCATGGGGCTCCTTGCTGGGTGTGGAGCCTGTTTAATAAGTAAATAAGTAAACAAACAAACAAATAAAAAAAAATGGCCTACTGAGAGACTCACGGGAGACTAACGATCCACATGTGGAGTACGTCTTCTTCCTAAAATAACAATAGTGCCAAGGGGGGAGGGGAGTAACTATAGTCAACCTAGGGGTGTCTAAGGAGCACGTGCATGAGATACACCTGAATCATAAAACAGAAAAAGAGAAGCACAAGTGCAGTATGCGGTATGCATAGCATTAGAAGTCAACGAAGAGAATTTTCCAGGTAATGAGAGGGGGTGGGGGAGGACAGTATCTTCAGCAGCACCCAGCTTATTCTGTCCAGTACAAATTCAGGACAGTCCCCGAGCGGAGCAGCTGTTCCTGACTGCTAAGCCAAGGCATCACGCAAGAGGCTTTTCTTAATGTATTAAATGAGTCACTGTCCTGAAATTAATACCTAAAAACTACCTGATTAAGTTGAAAACATCCTCCATCCGTAAAGTCCCTTGGGGCTCTGGAGTGGACCTTTATGCACCTCTCCCCCACCCGTATCTCCCACGGCTTGTCTTTTGGTGGCAGCCTCCTGATGACATTGGGTAGACCCCCCTGTCCCTCCTAGTGGGACTGTCGCACTGACCATTCCCTAAAGGAGGGCGATCGGATGCTCTGTCCCCATAGACTGAATACAGAGGAGAAATGACTAGAACACGCTGCACTCAGTCACATCGATTCCCAGAATAGCCTCATTCCTGTGCCCATTGCCGAGATCTAGCGTCTCCTTCCTGAGTATCGGCTCCCTTAGCCTTGTTACCTCTTTAGTAACAAGTCCTGGTTTGAGTCAAAGCTGGGCTTGACCACCAAGCGGAAGAAAGATAGAAAAACTCTCGGGCTCCTCAGCCGCTCTGCTAGAGGTGAGGCTCCGGACGGGGATGGTGTTAAGAACCCCTGTGTTTAGAAATGGCTTGAGATGGCACGTCGGTTCCCAGGATGTCCTCAGGCAGACGTATCCTCACTCCACATAAGGCTGCTTTCTTTCCCACATGTTTTCATCACATGTGCTTTAAAGCGGCAACTCCCTGCCTTGTGCACTTTTTGGAAGACCCGTCTTCAGTTTGTGTTGCTCTTTCTGTCTTCGAACGTGTGCACGGTGCGTTAAAATGCCCCCTCCGACCTGTGATTTGCTGTCGGGAGACAGGTGGAGATCTGGAGCAAACGCAGGGCACCCATCAGGCGAGGGTGACCCCGGCCCTGCAGAGCCACTGAGCAGGGCCCAGCATCGCGTTCAGGACTGGGAGCAGGATGAAGGTGCATTGGGGAGGATGGAAGAAGGAGAAGGCGTTTTGTTTTCTTCTTTTTCCTTTTTTTTTTTTTTTAATTTTTTTATTAGCACCTCCAACATGGTACCGTTCAGCCCAGTAAGTTGTTGCTTCCATCTTGCTTCCTTGGTTGCAGTCACAACCTATAGTTTCCGCGAGGCATTCAAAGAGGTGCAGAAGGATAATAAAGCCATGGAAGAGAAAGGCAAGTTAATTTGTGAGTGACATGAAAGACAGGAGGAGTAGGAAGATCATTAGCTTATGTAACCAAATTCCTGTAAAAGAGGTGTTGGGGGTGAGGGAGGGCATGGTGCGCTCTCACCCGCCATGGGTCAGGCATGCCGCCACCCAGCCTGCATGCCTTCCAGCACCGAGTCATGATAGAACGCTGTTGTGGAGATAAACTAGTCAACTTAGCCAACTTACTTGCTTTTCAGCCTGTTACCTCGAACAGTATTTCTTTCTTTCTTTCTTTCTTTCTTTTTTTTTTTTTTTTTAAGTACCTTTAATTGAGGGCTCCCTCCTCCCCTGGCCTCAGGTTTCCGTGAAGGATCTGTCACTAGCCGACCTTTTCTCCATCCCTTACTCCCAACAAAAGATAGTCTCTGATTATAGAGTTGGTTAGGCTTGCCCCCTCCACCTTGGCCAGCCTGCCCTTAAGATGGGGACACTTTGCTTTCACTCCTGTCCCCGTGCAGCAAGCATGCCTGGGTCAGGCCTTCTGGAGACCCATGTCCCCTTGCCCTTCCTGTCGAGGTGTGGAAGGGCTACGAGGCAGCCATTTCCCATGGTGCTCCCTGGATGAGTTTGGGGTGGTCTGGAAAACCCGTCTCTTCTACAGGTGGGTCCCCAGATCAGGACGTCAGCCTGGTTCAGGCCAAGTATAAGTGCTGTGGAGAAATGAAAGCAGTGTTTTGGGGTGGAAGGTGGGGGAAGAAATGGGGACTGACCCTGCATTAGGGAAGACCTCTAAGGAGACAACAGCGAAGCTAAGGCACGAATGCTGGGAAGGAGAAAACCATCATGAAGGTTTGGGGACAGGGGCGCCTGGGTGGCTCAGTGGGTTAAAGCCTCTGCCTTCGGCTCAGGTCATGATCCCAGGATCCTGGGATCGAGCCCCACATCAGGCTCTCTGCTCAGCAGGGAGCCTGCTTCCCCCTCTCTCTGTGCCTGCCTCTCTGCCTATTTGTGATTTCTGTCTGTCAAATAAATAAATAAAATCTTTAAAAAAAAAAAAAAAGAGGGGGAAGGAGTCAAGATGGCGGAGAAGTAGCAGGCTGAGACGACTTCACGACTTCACGTAGCAGGAGATAAGCTAGATAACTTATCTAAAGATTGCAAACACCTACAAATCCATCAGCAGAGAAGAAGAAGAACAAGAGAAGAAGAACAGCAATTCTGGAAACAGAAAAACAACCATTTTCTGAAAGGTAGGACCGGCGGAGAAGTGAATCCAAAGCGACGGGAAGATAGACCCCCGGGGGAGGGGCCGGCTCCAGGCAAGCGGCGGAGCAACGGCACACAAAATCAGGACTTTTAAAAGTCTGTTCCGCTGAGGGACATCGATCCAGAGGCTAAACCGGGGCGAAGCCCACACGGGGTCAGCATGGCCTCAGGTCCCGCAGGGTCACAGAAGGATCGGGGGTGTCTGAGTGTCGCAGAGCTTACAGGTATTAGAACGGGGAAGCCGGCTACAGAGACAGAGCCGAGGAGTGAGCTCCCAGCTCGGGGTGACCTTGAACCGGTCGCAGGATCGGTGAGCTCGGAGCCCGGCCAGAGGTCAGGCAGATGGGAGTTACTGGGCGCTGTTCTCTGAGGGCGCACTGAGGAGTGGGGCTCTGGGCTCTCGGGTCCTCCGGGCCAGAGACCAGGAGGCCGCCATTTGTATTCCCGCCCTCCGGAACTCTACGGAAAGCGCTCAGGGAACAAAAGCTCCTGAAAGCAAACCCGAGCGGATTACTCACCCCGGCCCCTGATAAGGGCGGTGCAATTCCGCCTGGGGCAAAGACACTTGAGAATCACTACACCAGGCCCCTCCCCCAGAAGATCAACAAGAAATCCAGCCAAGACCAAGTTCACCTACCAAGGAGTGCGGTTTCAATACCAAGGAGAGCAGCAGAATTCCAGAGGAGGAGAAAGCAAAGCACGGAATTCATGGCTATCTCCCTATGATTCTTTAGTCTTGCAGTTAATTTAATTTTTTTTTCTTTTTCATTTTTTTGTCTCTTCTTCTGCTAATTTTTTTTTAACTTTTACCCTTTTCTTTTTTAACGTTTTTTAACTAGTTTATCTAATATATATATATTTTCTTTTTTATACTTTTCTTTACTCATTTTCTTTTTTAAATTCTTTTCTTTCTTTCCTTTTTTTTTTCTTTCTTTCTTTCTGAACCTCTTGTTATCCCCTTTCTCCCCCCTCACAATTTGGGATCTCTTCTGATTTGGTTAAAGCATATTTTCCTGGGGTTGTTGCCACCCATTTAGTATTTTACTTGCTCCTTCATATACTCTTATCTGGACAAAATGACAAGGTGGAAAAATTCACCACAAAAAAAAAAGAACAAGAGGCAGTACCAAAGGCTAGGGACCTAATCAATACAGACATTGGTAATATGTCAGATCTAGAGTTCAGAATGACAATTCTCAAGGTTCTAGCCGGGCTCGAAAAAGGCATGGAAGATATTAGAGAAACCCTCTCGGGAGAGATAAAAGCCCTTTCTGGAGAAATAAAAGAACTAAAATCTAACCAAGTTGAAATTTAAAAAGCTATTAATGAGGTGCAATAAAAAATGGACGCTCTCACTGCTAGGATAAATGAGGCAGAAGAAAGAATTAGCAATATAGAAGACCAAATGACAGAGAATAAAGAAGCTGAGCAAAAGAGGGACAAACAGCTACTGGACCACGAGGGGAGAATTCGAGAGATAAGCAACACGATAAGACAAAACAACATTAGAATAATTGGGATTCCAGAAGAAGAAGAAAGAGAAAGGGGAACAGAAGTTATATTGGAGAGAATTTCCCCAATATGGCAAAGGGAACAAGCATCAAAATTCAGGAGGTTCAGAGAACGCCCCTCAAAATCAATAAGAATAGGCCCACACCCTGTCACCTAATAGTAAAATTTACAAGTCTTAGTGACAAAGAGAAAATCCTGACAGCAGCTCGGGAAAAGAAGTCTGTAACATACAATGGTAAAAATATTAGATTGGCAGCAGACTTATCCACAGAGACCTGGCAGGCTAGAAAGAGCTGGCATGATATATTCAGAGCACTAAACGAGAAAAACATGCAGCCAAGAATACTGTATCCAGCTAGGCTATCATTGAAAATAGAAGGAGAGATTAAAAGCTTCTGGGACAAACAAAAACTGAAAGAATTTGCAAACACCAAACCAGCTCTACAGGAAATATTGAAAAGGGTCATCTAAGCAAAGAGAGAGCCTACAAGTGGTAGATCAGAAAGGAACAGAGACAATATACAGTAACAGTCACCTTACAGGCAATACAATGGCACTAAATTCATATCTCTCAATAGTTACCCTGAATGTTAATGGGCTAAATGCCCCAGTCAAAAGACACAGGGTATCAGAATGGATAAAAAAAACAAAACCCATCTATATGTTGCCTCCAAGAAACTCATTTTAAGCCCAAAGACACCTCCAGATTTAAGGTGAGGGGGTGGAAAAGAATTTACCATCAGAAGAAAGCAGGAGTGGCAATCCTTATATCAGACCAATTAGATTTTAGGCCAAAGACTATAATAAGAGATGAGGAAGAACACTATATCATACTCAAAGGGTCTGTCCAACAAGAAGATCTAACAATTTTAAATGTCTATGCCCCCAATGTGGAAGCAGCCAACTATATAAACCAATTAATAACAAAATCAAAGAAACACATCAACAATAATACAATAGTAGTAGGGGACTTTAACACTCCCCTCACTGAAATGGACAGATCATCCAAGCAAAAGGTAAACAAGGAAATAAAGGCCTCAAATGACACACTGGACCAGATGGACATCACAGATATATTCAGAACATTTCATCCCAAAGCAACAGAATACACATTCTTCTCTAGTGCACATGGAACATTCTCCAGAATAGATCACACCCTCGGTCCTAAATCAGGACTCAACCGGTATCAAAAGATTGGGATCATTCCCTGCATATTTTCAGAACACAATGCTCTGAAGCTAGAACTCAACCACAAGAGGAAGTTTGGAAAGAACCCACATACATGGACACTAAACAGCATCCTTCTAAAGAATGAATGGGTCAACCAGGAAATTAAAGAAGAATTGAAAAAAATCATGGAAACAAATGATAATGAAAACACAATGGTTCAAAATCTATGGGACACAACAAAGGCAGTCCAGAGAGGAAAATATATAGTGGTACAAGCCTTTCTCAAGAAACAAGAAAGGTCTCAGGTACACACCCTAACCCTACGCCTAAAGGAGCTGGAGAAAGAACAAGAAAGAAACCCTAAACCCAGCAGGAGAAGAGAAATCATAAAGATCAGAGCAGAAATCAATGAAATAGAAACCAAAAAAACAATAAAACAAATCAACGAAACTAGGAGCTGGTTCTTTGAAAGAATTAATAAAACTGATAACCCCCTGGCCAGACTTATCAAAAAGAAAAGAGAAAGGACCCAAATAAATAGAATAATGAATGAAAGAGGAGAGATCATAGCTAACACCAAAGAAATACAAACAATTATAAGAACATACTATGAGCAACTCTACGCCAACAAATTTGACAATCTGGAAGAAATGGATGCATTCCTAGAGACATATAAACTACCACAACTGAACCAGGAAGAAATAGAAAGCCTGAACAGACCCATAACCAGTAAGGAGATTGAAACAGTCATTAAAAATCTCCAAACAAACAAAAGCCCAGGGCCAGATGGCTTCCCGGGGGAATTCTACCAAACATTAAAAGAAGAACTAATTCCTATTCTCCTGAAACTGTTCCAAAAAATAGAAATGGAAGGAAAACGTACAAACTCATTTTATGAGGCCAGCATCACCTTGATCCCAAAACCAGACAAGGACCCCATCAAAAAAGAGAGCTATAGACCAACATCCTTGATGAACACAGATGCAAAAATTCTCACCAAAATACTAGCCAATAGGATTCAACAGTACATTAAAAGGATTATTCACCACGACCAAGTGGGATTTATTCCAGGGCTGCAAGGTTGGTTCAACATCCACAAATCAATGTGATACAACACATCAATAAAACAAAGAACAAGAACCATATGATACTCTCAATAGATGCTGAAAAAGCATTTGACAAAGTACAACATCCCTTCCTGATCAAAACTCTTCAAAGTGTAGGGATAGAAGGCACATACCTCAATATTATCAAAGCCATTTATGAAAAACCCACCGCAGATATCATTCTCAATGGTGAAAAACTGAAAGCTTTTCCGCTAAGGTCAGGAACATGGCAGGGATGTCCATTATCACCACTGCTATTCAACATAGTACTAGAGGTCCTAGCCTCAGCAATCAGACAACAAAAGGAAATTAAAGGCATCCAAATCGTCAAAGAAGAAGTCAAACTATCACTCTTCGCAGATGATATGATACTATATGTGGAAAACCCAAAAGACTCCACTCCAAAACTGCTAGAACTTGTACAGGAATTCAGTAAAGTGGCAGGATATAAAATCAATGCACAGAAATCAGTTGCATTTCTCTACACCAACAACAAGACAGAAGAAAGAGAAATTAAGGAGTCCATCCCATTTACAATTGCACCCAAAACCATAAGATACCCAGGAATAAACCTAACCAAAGAGGCACAGAATCTATACTCAGAAAACTATAAAGTACTCATGAAAGAAATTGAGGAAGACACAAAGAAATGGAAAAATGTTCCATGCTCCTGGATTCGAAGAATAAATATTGTGAAAATGTCTATGCTACCTAAAGCAATCTACACATTTAATGCAATTCCTATCAAAGTACCATCCATCTTTTTCAAGGAAATGGAACAAATAATCCTGAAATTTAATGGAACCAGAAAAGACCTCGAATAGCCAAAAGAATATTGAAAAAGAAAGCCAAAGTTGGTGGCATCACAATTCCGGACTTCAAGCTCTATTACAAAGCTGTCATCATCAAGATGGCATGGTACTGGCACAAAAACAGACACATAGATCAATGGAACAGAATAGAAAGCCCAGAAATAGACCCTCAACTCTATGGTCAACTAATCTTCGATAAAGCAGAAAAGAATGTCCAATGGAAAAAAGACAGCCTCTTCAATAAATGGTGTTGGGAAAATTGGACAGCTACATGCAGAAAAATGAAATTGGACCATTTCCTTACACCAAACACAAAAATAGACTCAAAATGGATGAAGGACCTCAATGTGAGAAAGGAATCCATCAAAATCCTTGAGGAGAACACAGGCAGCAACCTCTTCGACCTCAACCGCAGTAACATCTTCCTAGGAACATCGCCAAAGGCAAGGAAAGCAAGGGCAAAAATGAACTATTGGGATTTCATCAAGATCAAAAGCTTTTGCACAGCAAAGGAAACAGTTAACAAAACCAAAAGACAACTGACAGAATGGGAGAAGATATTTGCAAATGACATATCAGATAAAGGGCTAGTGTCCAAAATCTATAAAGAACTTATCAAACTCAACACCCAAAGAACAAATAATCCAATCAAGAAATGGGCAGAGGACATGAACAGACATTTCTGCAAAGAAGACATCCAGATGGCCAACAGACACATGAAAAAGTGCTCCATATCTCTCAGCATCAGGGAAATACGAATCAAAACCACAATGAGATACCACCTCACACCAATCAGAATGGCTAAAATTAACAAGTCAGGAAATGACAGGTGTTGGAGAGGATGCGGAGAAAGGGGAACCCTCCTACACTGTTGGTGGGAATGCAAGCTGGTGCAACCTCTCTGGAAAACAACATGGAGGTTCCTCAAAATGTTGAAAATAGAACTACCCTATGACCCAGCAATCGCACTACTGGGTATTTACCCTAAAGATACAAACGTAGTGATCCGAAGGGGCACGTGCACCCGAATGTTTATAGCAGCAATGTCCACAATAGCCAAACTATGGAAAGAACCTAGATGTCCATCAACATATGAATGGATAAAGAAGAGGTGGTATATATACACAATGGAATACTATGAAGCCATCAAAAGAAACGAAATCTTGCTATTTGCAACAACGTGGATGGAACTAAAGCGTATTATGCTTAGCGAAATAAGTCAAGCAGAGAAAGACAACTATCATATGATCTCCCTGATATGAGGAAGTGGTGATGCAACATGGGCGCTTAAGAGGGTAGGAGAAGAATAAATGAAACAAGATGGGATTGGGAGGGAGACAAACCATAAGTGACTCTTAATCTCACAAAACAAACTGAGGGTTGCTGGGGGGGAGGGGAGGTCAGGAGAGGGGTTATGGGCATTGGGGAGGGTATGTGCTTTGGTGAGTGCTGTGAAGTGTGTAAACCTGGTGATTCACAGGCCTGTGCCCCTGGGGATAAAAATATATTATATGACTATAAAAAATAAAAAATTAAAAAAAAAATTGGGGACAGAGTGTTTCAGGCACAGGACATGGCACAGTAAATGCCTCATGGTGGGGATAAGCTTGAGTGTTCCAGGAACAGCAGGAAGGTCAGGGTGGGAGAGCCAGAGGACATAACGTCAGGGGAGAGGAGTGGAGGCACCCTTTGAGGCCCTGGGAAGGAGTTGGGATTTTATTTTGAGAGAAACAGGAAACCATGGGAGGGTCTTGCCTACAGAGGTCGTGTGATCATTTTCATGTTTTAAAAAATGGTGCCACAGCCCCAAGGAGAAGAATGGGAGGGAACAAAGAGTAGAAGCAGAGCTTGATAGTAAGGATGATGGGAAGTGGCTAGAAGTGGTGACTATTTTAGAATGGCTCATAGGTCTTGCTAAAGTTTGGAGGTTGCGTATGAAGGAGAAAGAAGGCCTCAAGTATGCCTTCTAGGTTTTCCGCCTTGGCAGCTGAGTGAATGGTGGTGCTGTTAATTAAGATGGGGGAGTGAAGGAAGAGAGGGGTGGTGGAGGGTCGAGTTCTGTTTTGGATATGCTAAATTCGAGATCTTTCTGGACATCCAAGGAGAAACACAAAGTGTTGTCTGGTCTGCAACTCCAGGGGGAGGTTGGGGCTGGCTATAAAACCAATGGCTTGTAGAGGATGATACTTAAATCCATGGCCTGGCTGGTCTCATCTCTGGAGAAATGTCCCTAGGGAAGATTACCGAGGACTGACCTTTGGAATGCTTCAAGGTTTAGAGATTGGAAAGCAGGGACTGAGTCAGCACAGGAGACTGATAAGGCAGGTTATATTCCTAAGGGTTTTCCAGAGAGACAGAACTCTGTCTCTGTCTCCAGTAGGACGTTTATAAGGAATTGGCTTTCACAATTATGGAAGGTGACAAGCCCAGTTAAAGATCCAGGAGAGTAAATAGCGCAGATGAGGTCCAAAGGCAGTCTGCTGGAGAGTTCTCCTTCACTTGGAGGAGGGTCAGTCTCTCTGTGCTAGTCAGGCCTTCAACTGATTGGATGAGGCCCACCCACATTATGGAGAGCAATCTGCTTTAATCTACAGATGAAAATTTTAATCAGTTGTTAAAAGTCTACAGATAGAAATCCTAATTTCATCCCTGGGCATCCCGTGGCCTAGTCAAGTTGACACAGAATTAACTGTCCCCACAATGCAGTGAGGTATGAAGGTTGATTTCTTGGCATGCTCTCAACACTTTCTCACACTCAGGGCTGAACAGACTTAGCAAATAAAAATGGCCCCTTCTAGCCCACTTTTCAGCTAGAGCCATAGGTGCCCAGAAGGGACCTCAGAGGTGGGCCTGGTGCTCTCCATCTAGTGCTGGTCTTCCAGTCTCTACTCAAATGCTTCCAGCACTAGGGAGCTTGCCTCTTGGCAAGATTAAACAGTTCTGTGGATGTTACTCTCTATCTACTAAACAAAAAAGCAAACAAGTCTTCATATATTGAACCAAAGTCTTTCTCATGAATCCTATCTAACTCTCAGCCTCCCCTAGCATGTAATAAGAAAGCCAACTCGGGTACACCATCTCCCCTACCCCTCGGAGAGTTCTGGTTCATTGTAGGGTCTGAGTGAGGGGGAGAGCTTTGTCAGTCCTGATACACAAGGGTTTTCCTTTCTGGAGCACAGATATGCCTCCCAAGTAGCTGGATGCAGAAGGGTTCAAGTGTTGTCTCTCTGCAACCGCTTACCCCTTGATGATCAGGCCTTATTCCGGAGTCTGCAGGGCCGCTGCTAAATTGTGAATCTGCTCTCAGAGGCTTCTCTGACCCTGAAAGCTAGCTCCTCTCAGAGCCTGGGGATCCGTCAGCACTCTCTGTGTATGTCTGAACCCAACTGTAAACATGCTTCCTATTTTTTTTTTTTTTTTTTGGTCAACCTATGTTTAGATCAGTAGATATAAACTCCATGTAGTTAGTATTAAGTAAGTAACTTAACGTGATTAAGTTGCAACCTAGCCGTAGGTGATTGGGACTCTTTCCTTGTGAATGCATCTCCTGAATGCAAACCCCATTCCAGGGGCTGCCACGGACAAATGTTCCCAGCGCTGGTGGAGAGATGGGTTTCAGGATGCTGTGTAGACAAGCACTCTGCCCAGCCTCTTTGACTAGAAATGGACCACAGGCCTGGGAGGGAATATTCGCGTTCATCTAAAGAAAGAGTGATGAGTACGTGGCTTGTCCCCACCTCTAAATGGTGCAACGCTTAATAGACAAAGTAGTTCTGGAGGGTGATGGTATCCACTCATGGCTGGACAAGCACTATCTCTTTGGCCTGCTGCTCACCAATCCTGGGACGTAACACTTCATATAGACTGGATGTTTGTGTCCCCCTAAAATCCATATGCTGCAACCCAATCCACCTCATTCCTAAGGCGGTATCTGGAGGTGGGGCCTTTGGGAAGTGGTTCAGTCTTGAGGAGCAGGATTTAGTGCCTCATCCCTCATCCCTTCCCCCCAGTGAGGATGCAGGGAAAAGATGGCCATCAGTCTCTCACTGGGAAATGGGTTCTCCCCAGACATTGAATCTGCCAGCTCCTTGATCTTGGACTTCCAGCCGCCAGAGCCATGAGAAGTAAATGTCCGTCGTGCTTAAGCTATCAGGCCTGGTGGTGATTTGTTTGAGTAGCCCAAATAACATCTTTCGTCCCAATTCATTGCATTAGGGGATTCAGTGACCATGGCATTTCTGATGTGTTTCAAGCCCGGAGAGGACTTGGTTACACAAGCACGCACAAATGGTATTTTTGGTCACGGGATTCTATTAAGAAATCAGGGACACCGCTGAACCGCGATTCTCAGCATACATTACTTGCTCTGTGTGCACGGCTTTGCTTTTGTGTTTTGTTTCCCTATGATGCAATGCGCTTCTGTCACCTCTTCCCCAAACCCTCAGCCCCTCTCTGAGTAACAAAGTCCGTGCATCCAAGGATCACATGTGTGAACCAGCATTCACATGGCTTTCCTCACCAAATGAATAGCTTCTGTTACCATAAATATCTCTAAGAACACTTGATGCTTTCTGGAGTACTTGCAATGACGTCATTTGTTACTAAACTGTGCTCATCCTATTGTGAGCTTCTTGAGAAAAGGATCATATCTCGAACATCTTTGGGGGCCTCTGTGTCTTAGATATCATCCTGGGCTTAATGAGCTACAAATATTTACCAAAGGGGTAGAAATTTAAAATTAAAAAAGAATTATCTGTGTACGGATACATTGTTTGAGAGTAAATAGTTCTGGTTTTTAAAAGGATTGAGTACAGGGGTGCCTGGGTGGCTCCGTCGGTTAAGTGTCCGGCTCTAGGTTTCAGCTCAGGTCATGATCTCATGGGTCATGAGATCAAGCCCTTTGTGAGGCTCTCTGCCCTCCACGGGGAGTCCACCCCTCCCCCCATTTGCGCTCTTTCTGTCTCTGAAATAAATAAATTAATCTTTAAAAAAGGTTAAATACATAGTATATGCATAATTTTGAAAATTTGGAAAGAGCAAATGCCTTTGCCATTCTGCTATCCAGATATAACAACTACCAACATTTTGGTGCATTTACTTGGGTCTCTGATTACAGGAACTAGCCCATCAAGTAACTTTTATTTAAGGCAAACTTTCCTTATATAAGTGTGCTCTCTCCAGCTCTTACCTCAAAGCAATGATCATGATTTTTTTTTTTTTTTAGAGAGAGAGGGAGAGGAGAGGAGGGCAGAGGGAGAAGGACAATCTTTTTTTAAATTTTTAATAACTTATGAAGCTTTTTTTTTTAAGATTTTATTTATTTATTTGACAGAGATCTCAAGTAGGCAGAGAGGCAGGCAGAGGGGAGGGAAGCAGGCTCCCCACTGAGCAGAGAGCCCGATGTGGGGCTCGATCCCAGGACCCTGGGATCATGACCTGAGCCGAAGGCAGAGGCTTTAACCCACTGAGCCACCCAGGCGCCCCAGGAGAGGGACAATCTTAAGCAGGTTCCACATCCAGCATGCAGCCAGCGCAAGGCTCGATCTCACCACCCTGAGCTCATGACCTGAGCTGAAATCAAGAGTCAGACGCTTAACTGACTGAGCGCCTCTGAGAGCCGCGTGGAGAAGCCAACGTGTGCCTAGAAGAAGCAGCTCCCAGCCCACCCTCCCCAAGTCCACGGCTTAAAGATATGTCTGCACGTGCCAAGAATGACTGAAGCCATTATTTGCATTGTGAGGCTCTTTGTTCGTTTCTCCCCTTTTGCCTTAGTGATCAGGTGAAGTTGTTTTGAGATCTGAGTTACATGGATAATTATTTCCCAGTTCTCCACTTTTCTATGTGTGTGGCTTTCACCCACCTGGTGAGGGGCTACCCTTCTTCCAAGAAATGTGGTTATGCTAGAGATCCTCAGTTCAGAGCCCCCCATCCTCTGGAGTAGCCTGGACGGGTGTGGAGGTAACGGTGAAGAGCTCTGGAGCTCAGGATTCCCCTGGAAGGTGCCGTTCCCGGGCTCACTCAGCCCCCATTCGTTCTCCTTCTGTCTTGACTTGCCGTTCAGCGTGGCTGGAGGGTTAAACATTCATTTCTCCACCTGCCTCGCAGGGAGGGTCCCGAGAGTGACCTCGTTTCAGCCAACCCTGGGATTCCATGCAAGGCTCGGAGGAGCTCGGAGTAAAGGCGATTCCTGGGCACTGGAGGGGGAAGGGGAGAGTTCTTTGGACAGGCGTGGTGCTAGAGGCCTGTTCTCCAGGGGCAAGGCGAGGCAGTTCCTGGCATTCCGCCCCTGCTAACATAGGTGGAGTGCAGCAGACCGGAGGGGTGCCCGTGAGCCGCCCAGACAGTCCCATGGGGTGCGGTGGCTTTTTCCTGATGCTTAGTTCCCCGGACCTCCCTGATTCTGTCAACTTCGAACGTCCCCTGCTTTCCCAAGATAGAAAGGGCTCTCTCGACTGGAAATGAGAACCTGGCTGTCGAATGAGGTGGGTGTGTAGGATAGCACCGTAGTCTTTTCTCAGCTGTCTGGATTTCTTGGAGAGGAAAAATGTCCAAAATATATCTTGGCACTTGATTAACGGTGCCCACTTTTGTTGTTCTAAGAAAGCATTTAACACTACAAAATCAATTTATCATCACTAGCATTTATGTGAAGAAATGTTTTGATGATCAAAAAACTAGGAAGGACAGATACTCAGAAAAAAAAGAAAGGACAGGTGGGGGTACCTGGGTGGCTCAGTTGGTTAAGCATTTGACTCTTGATCTCTGCTCAGATCTCGATCTCAGGGTCATGAGTTCGGGCCCCTTGTTGGGGTCCACCGTGGGTGTGGAGCCTATTTTAAAAAATACATATGGGTATGTATATATAATTTACATATAAGTTAAAAATAAAAAAGTTTTTTAAATTTTTAAAAAGACGGTTTTTAAGTTGAAAAAAATTTAGCTTTATAAAGAGCCTCAGAGTAACATCCTTATATGTCCTTCAATTGTCCAAAAAGTAAGACGTATTCTTAGAAAGCCATTTGGACACCGTGGGTTTGTAAGGGGTCAGCAGACTTCAGCCTGTCACAGACTGTTATTTTTTATTTTTCTTTTTCCTGGTTCTTAACTTCCTTATGTGTTTTTTTTTTTTTTAACTTACTTATTTATTTATTATTGGAGTATATTCGACCAATAGTCATATGAGCTTCAAGCTTACAAAATGCTGACTCAGCAGCTCTGTACATTCCTCAGTGCTCACCGCGATAAGTGGTCACCACACTCCGTTATTACCGTCTGAAAACTGTATTCCTCGGGCTGCGCTTTTCATCTCTGTGGCTTATTGACTTTATCACTGCAAGTTTGTACCTCTTCCTCCCCTTCCATCTCTCGCTGCATCCCCTCCCCGGCCTCCCCTCTGGCAATCACCAGTTTGTTCTCTGTATCAGGAGTCTGTTTTTTAGTTTGTTTTGTTCTTTAGATTTCACATGTAAAGTGTCTTTTTCAGGTTGAACTTATTTCACGGAGGACTATACCTTCTAGACTCATCCTTGTCGCCAATGACAAGATTTCATTCTTGTTTATGGCTGAGTAATATTCCGTTGTGCAATATATATGTGTGTATATATTATATATTATATATACATATATCTATATACACATATAATATGCATATACATATAATACATATATATCACACATATATGATAACATATATACATATATGTTATGTATATATGATATATACATATATCACATCTTCTTTATCTGTTCAACTATCAGCAGGCACTTGCGTTGCTACCGATCTTGGCTACCGTACATAATGCTGAATAAACATAGGGGTGCAGATGTCTTCGAATTGTGCCGCCAACCACTTTTGTCCACACGGCTTCGTTGGAACCCAGCATGCCCATTCATGTACATAGTGTCTCTGGTCCTTCCTGCTATCATGGCAGACTTGAGTAATCATCGCACAGACATGTGACCCACAAAGCCTAAAATATTTACTCTTTGGTCCTTCTACACAAATTTGCCAACTCTGAATGGCCTAGGAGATTCCTTCTGTCTACAAGACTCTAAAGTTCTCACGGGCCATCTTGAGGGATTCGCTCCTAGACCCACTGTTTGTACTTTCCAAAGTCATTAGGGCCTTCCTCCCTTCGGCAAACATTTATCGAATCTCCATTATGTGCCAGGCTCTCTTCTAGGTGGTTGGGGGCACAGGAATGAATTAGAAATACATGTTTCCTGATGTCATGGGAAGCCCATCGAAGTAAAAAGAGACAGGCAGTGAACAAGGAAGCAAATCAATGAGCTAGATCGTTTCCTACAGTAATGAATGTTTCCCTGAAAACAAAGTAAAACAGAACTTGTTCTGTGATGAAGACTGACCCGTGGAGGGAGGGTGTCTGCGTACTCATTTAGGATGGGTGGTCTGGGATAATTATCAGCTCTGCATTTCTCCTTGTACTTGAATGGGTTTGACCATACAGGGACTAGATGGTAATCATGTGTAACTACTCACACCTGGGCTATCGTGTCATCGTGAGCAGGGGCAGAGAAGAAAACAAAGAGGGTTCCCTGGCCGGCTCAGTCAGTGAGGCGTCCAACTCTTGGTTTTGGCTCAAGTCAGAATTTCAGGGTCGGGAGATCAAGCCCCACACTGGACTCCGGGCTGGGCATGGCACCTGCTTGGAATTCTCACCCTCTCTCTCTCTCTCTGCCCCTCCCCACCTGCTAGCTCGCTCTCTCTCAAAAGAAAAAAAAAGGTACAGAGACACATAACTCCAAGTGTGTAGTCCCAGGTTACCAATCTGTCCTTAATCTGGGGGGAGTAGATCATATAGTGGAAAGTTATACAAATACATCCTACATCCTAGCTTGAGGGTTTAGACTTTTTTCTACATCAGGACATAAAAACAAGTTAAAAAAATATCTTACCCCACATAGAACATTGCGATACAGTTTTGGCGTTGGAAGGGACTCATGCTTGTGTTTATTTTTATGCTTTGTACCTTTCTGTGAAACGGCAGTGGCGGAGGTGAGGACATTCTCTCGAAAGACTCTTAAACAGGAAATCGAAGGCGGAGAGGAAGATTACAGAAACCTCGTTCTCAGGATGACGGCTGGGAATATAGCCCAGTGTGAGCAATTTTGTTTATTTTTGTTTGATTTCCCATTAGGTAAATAATACAGCATGACTCTCTCTGCTTTAGTGTTTGGCACCCATTCTTTTTTTTCTTTTTTTAAGATTTTATTTACTGATTTGACAGAGAGAGAGTGAACACAAGCAGGGGGAGCAGCAGAGGGAGAGGGAGAAGCAGGATCCCCGCTGAACAGGGAGCCCCATGCAGGACTCGATCCCAGGACCCCAAGATCATGACCTGAGCCAAAGACAGACGCTTAACTGACTGAGCCACCCAGATGCCCCAACCAATGTTGAAAGTAGACTAGAAGTGTCAGATCGTTTTGCTTGTTTTGCGACAGGGAGCCCTATACTGTAAAAATGGCAGAGCGTTTACAGTCCCTGCGTTGAGCAGAGCGAATTCCTGATCCGTGGGAGCATGTTTGTATTGCAATGATCCTAATTTACCCATAAATAAATTATTCTCCTCTGAAGCCCATCATAAATACAGTTTTAATTGCCTGCCAACTGTTAGACCCTAAAATTAGACAGCTTCAGTCCTCCTTTGCCAACGGGAGGAGGTGTTCTGGAATATTTGAGCCGAGATCTGCTGAGGCTCCAGAGGCACTTTCGGGGGGAGAAGAGGCAGAGATTTTTTTTGACGAGCATCTGAACAGATTTCGGTTGTAGAAGCCCGGTTTCTGGGTCAGACGGAAGCCATGTTCCCAGGTCTGCAACCCACTGGAGGGTAAGCGCCCGAGCCATGCCTTTCGTCGTCTCTCTTCTCGGCAATCTCCAGGGTCCATTTTCATGGACGGAGCCAAAGACGGTGAGTCAGAGACTGCCCTCCTGCTTTTTCCAGTCTCCCCAAATTAGCAGAAACAGTACACACTTAGAAAAGATGTTTGTGCCCTTGTGACGAAGAGCCTTCAAATAGAGTCACTGTCTAAAAAAAAAAAAGTAGGGCAATCTTACAAATTAACTTGAGCACCAGGGAATACAGGCCAAGTGTGAAATTAGGTTGGCCCCAATAGAAGTGAGGTTAGGAGCAGGTGGGAGAGCGTGAGCTGCGAACCCTCTCCCCCATCAGCACTGCTCGGTGCCCCCTCCCCCACTCCCCAGGAGTCACCTGCGGGAGCTGAGTGGCTTCAGGCAAGTACTTAGCCTCCTGATGCCTGTTTCCTCATTGTTTCATTCCTCCTGTCTCTGTTGACCATGAGCTATTGTAAGGATTAAATCAGAGGACGATGTTTGTGAGTGCCCACACACAGTCGGTAAAAAAGGTTGCTCCCTGCCTTCCCTTTCTTTTTAGTGCGTGATTTCCTAGCTGGCTTCATCCTTCTTCCGCACTTTTCTTTAGAAGGCTGGATGCACCAGCTAAGACCCCCTTGAGAGAAGGGGAGCTATGGGCTAACTGAACTCCAAATCGCATGGTTCCTGTTGCCCATGATGATGGGGTAGACATCCCGGCTGATCAGGGATCCTGGGGAAGCTTCAGGATCAAGCCAGGGCAGTCCCGTCTGTGATCACGGTAGCGTTCTAGAAGTATCCTTTGCCCCCCTTGACTTGGGACTTCTTCTGGAGCAAAGCACCAGGAGTCCTTCCATTCCTCAATTTCCATTTTTAACAGATGAGAGCACATTTTTAAAAACAGTTTCCCAAGCGGTGCTGGAGGACCCCTGTGTTCTTTTAAGTAACTGATGTCATCTCTGTTGCCTTTCTCCTAATTAAAAATATGTTTTCTTAAGTATACCTGGGATGTCAACAACATCCCCGCAACTCTTTATTTTGCAATAATAGGAGTGTTTAGTTAATAGAACAGTTATTTGAGGGGTACCTGGGTGGCTCAGTTGGTTGAGCGTCTGACTCTTGATCATGCTGGGTGTGGAGCCTGAGTAAAACAAACAAACAAATAAATAAACAGAACAGTTATTTGAATTCCTAGTCTCTTTCCCCTTTGAGAAGAACATGGACTTTGGTTTCTCTTTCATGAGGGTCTTTGTTCACCTTTGCCTTGTTCCCACACTTCCTTTCTCTTTAGCAGATCTGCAATTCCACGTTTCTGGGCATGTTTCAGGAATTTTTGAGAAGTCGCCTAAAGCATTTATTTACATGCCTTTTTCTTCCTGTGCCTCTTGGCTCCTTGGCCCAGGTATAATTGTTCCTCCAAAGCTTAGAAAATAAATGCTGGCTATTGTGTTTCTACTATGGAAGGAGTCCATACAAGCCAAGAGAAAGAAAGGAAAAAATTCTTGAAGCAAATCCCAGGTCTGGATCAACCCTACATCCATCAAGCCATTCAGGATTTTCCAATGATTTCTTTTAAAAATATCCCATTTGGGGTGCCTGGTGGCTTAGTCGGTTAGGGGGTCCAAGTCTTGGTATCAGCTCAGGTCTTGATCTCAGGGTGGTGAGTTCACACCCTGGTTGGGCTCTCTACTGGGCACACAGTCTACTTAAAATAATAATAATAATAATAATAGGGGCACCTGGGTGGCTCAGTGGGTTAGGCCTCTGCCTTCGGCTCAGGTCATGGTCTCAGCGTCCTGGGATCAAGCCCTGCATCGGGCTCTCTGCTCAGCAGGGAGCCTGCTTCCTCCTTTCTCTCCGCCTGCCTCTCTGCCTACTCGTGATCTCTCTCTCTCTCTCTGTCAAATAAATAAATAAATAAAATCTTTTAAAATAATAATAATAATAAAGTAAATGAAAATATCCCATTTGCACACAATTTCGCTCCTGGGAGGGTGGAGTGAAAAGGTTATATTCTCTGAAAGGGATCAAGACATCTTTATTTTTTTTTATTTTTTTAAAAGATTTTATTTATTTATCAGAGAGAGAGGGGGGCAGAGAGCAAGTACAGGCAGACAGAATGGCAGGCAGAGGCAGAAGGAGAAGCAGGCTCCCTGCCGAGCAAGGAGCCCGATGTGGGACTCGATCCCAGGACGCTAGGATCATGACCTGAGCCGAAGGCAGCTGCTTAACCAACTGAGCCACCCAGGCGTCCCAAGACATCTTTATTAACCAGCCCCCCCAGTGCTACAAGTGAAGTTCCTTTCCTCTTGGTTTCACTAGGAAATGCATTTCTCTCTTTTGCCTCCTCCAGTTTTCCATAGAATTGTATGACTATTCAAATTCTTTTTTTTTTTAAAAGATTTTATTTATTTATTTGATAGAGAGAGCTCACAAGTAGATGGAGAGGCAGGCAGAGAGAGAGAGAGAGAGGAGGAAGCAGGCTCCCTGCTGAGCAGAGAGCCCGACGCGGGACTCGATCCCAGGACCCTGAGATCATGACCTGAACCGAAGGCAGTGGCTTAACCCACTGAGCCACCCAGGCGCCCTCCTCAAATTCTTTGTACTATTAAATTATTATTCAGTTACTGAATTATTTGAATAATACATGTACATGTTTCATTCTTTTGTGGATCTATGGGGTAACATCATAAGCCAGTGTACCCCCATTTTTGTTTCCTTTGCTCTCATAACACTTTTCTTCCTCCAAGATTTTATTCATTTATTTGACAGAGAGAGATACAGCGAGAGAGGGAACACAAGCAGGGGGAGTGGGAGAGAGAGAAGCAGGCTTCCCACGGAGCAGGGAGCCCGATGTGGGACTCGATCCCAGAACCCTGGGATCATGACCTGAGCGAAAGGCAGAAGCTTAACCGACTGAGCCACCCAGGCACCCCTCATAGTACTTTCTTTCAGGAAAAACTGCACCAGAGAAATTGCTGAAATTTCCCTTCCATTCCCAGCGCCCCTTTCCCCCACATACACATACACCAGTCCCTGCTACCATGTTCATTAAGGTTGTTTATACACACATCCAAGACACTTTAAACATATACAAGTAGGAACGTACAGCTGACCCTTGAAGAACACAGGTTTGAACTCCACAGGTCCGATTGTGTTCAATCAATATAGTTCAGGGGCGCCTGGGTGGCCCTGGGCCTCCATCTCTTCCTTCTTCTGGGAACATCACAATGTTCCTTTGGCACAGGAGGGTGCATGGGCCAAACCGGACCCATCGGCTGCTTTCATTTCCCAAACCCCATGAGCTGTTCCTACGGAGCAGCCGACTCAGGTTAGTCCAACATGACTTGGTCCTGTGGCTACCGTGGAGCGCTTAAAAAGGACAGAGGCTCTCTTTCCTTAATCCGCTTGGGTGAAAGCCAGGATTCTTTGGGAGTTCGGCACTGCGAGCACACCGAAAAGGAAGCCAACCCAGAGGAAATTAGACGAATAGTTAGCAAGAGAGAGACTGACTGATTCCTGGCATCGTCTGAGCCGAATGACGTCTCTAGACAGACCCAGCCCTGACATTTGCATTTCCCTGAGACGATGAACTCTCCTTTGCTGAAGCAGCTACTGACGTTGGGATTTTTCCTAGTTGGAACTCAGAGTCCCAACAGATTCATCAACCCAATGAGTGGCATTACTAATACTGTGTTGCTAAGCCTATGCTCTCACCTTCTAGAACAAAGTACTTTTCATCCCCAAACACCAACAATGGCTCTTCCTCCTCTTTTCCCTTTCTCCCCTAGAGTGTAGGAAAGTAAGCAAGGGCCCAACGTAGGGTCTTAAAGGCCTGGCTTTGGACTTGGCCTTTGAACAGTATTTTCGTGCTCAGAAGGATCTGAGCCTGGTTCTCCAGAACTTTGTAAACCAGAACTCTTTGAGCACAGACTGAAAGTTACCAGAGGGGAAGTGGGTAGGGGGCGATGGGTTATATCGGTGATGACAATTAAGGAGGGCACTTGCTGTATGTATGGGTGATGTATGGAAGTATTGAGTCACTATATTGTAACCTTGAAAGTAATATAACACTGTATGTTAACTAACTGGAATTTAAATAGAAACTTAAAAAATATATATTTAATAAAAACAAACAAACAAACAAACCAACAGAGCTTTGGGTCCCATGAGATGTTTGTACTGAAGGGTCTTTATTCTTTCGGGCACCTGGTCTAGGTCTTTCCTGGAATTGCCAGCATCCCAGACCCCTCTGCACAGACTGAGGGGGATCTGTGCCCATGATGAGCTTGAAGGTCATTAGAGAGACACCAGCATGCAGGCATTTTTCAGAGAAAGGACATGCTATGGAGAGTTTTCAATACTTTCACAATCGTGGCTTGGATTCTCTAAAAAGCTTGTACATTCTAGAAGCTTGGGGGAATTTCAGGACTCTCAAGAAAGCCAAAAAGCTGGAGAGAGGAAGCCAAAAGGACACCGTAGATAATGAAGCAATTTTCAACCGGAAAATGTCACAACTGCAAAAAAACAGAAGCGACACTTCTCGGCCACCCTTACTGAGAGCGCTTTTTTTTTTTTGGTGGAACAAAGTTAAAAAATCCAGCCCTCAGATTTTCCTCAGGGTTTACTAAGCAGGAGGAAATTATTGATGCAATGATATCCTGCAGGCCCTCTGCGTTGGACTGTGGTCTTTTTCACGGTTAGGGGGACACGGACTCTGGGGGGTTGCCCTGAGGTCTCCAAGCTCTTCTCTTCTGGGAAAAGGGAAGGAGAGGCAAGGGTCTCCAGCTGGGGACCTGGCAGAGTGACTCAGAGGGCAGACGTTTCCTCTTTGCTTCGTGCAATGCCCAGACCTCAAATGGAGGAGAAAAGAGGCCGATGCTGATAACCAGAGGTCATTGTGGTCCTGGCTGCGGAAGTCGGAGGCAGGGGGCACCCGTGTTTTCCTTCACCTAATGCCTCCGTGGACAGAAACTCCTCAGCTGACCGGTTGGTTCTAGCATCCCTTCAGCTCTCCCTCAGCCTGGCCGAGTGTCTAAATATGAGGCTTTGTTCTCTGGGACGCCTCATGTGTCTTCAAAGCATCCCAAATCCCTTAAAGCATTTATCTGGGACTATTTTTTTTTCTTTTTCTGTTGTTCCCTCTCCTTAAAGTCACACAAAGAACTCATGCATATTACAGAATTAGGCGAAAATTCAACCAAATGAAATGCTGTGGTCATCTTCATGGTGATCTTTGTTAACATTTTGCGACACACGTGTCCTTCATTCTGCGTGAATTGCTTGCCACTCTTTTATTTATTTATTTTTTTTGGTCTTCTACTTGAGGACATTCCAGACATCTTTCCTGGTTGATAAAGACACTTCTATGCTGTCATTTTAAAATGTTGTGGCTGGTTGTGTCCTGTTGTCTGGACACGTATGGTTGATTTGCCCAGTCTCTCTTGTTGGGGGAGAAAGCGGTATCTTGTCCTTCTGTTACAAAACACCCCTATGACCATAAATGTGCGTGTGTCTTTGGATGTTTCTCATCACTTCTTCGACTTAGAATTTGGGGTCAAGGTGTGATTGGTTTAGCGGTTTCTCTGCCCTTTTCTGAATCACCCTGCAGGAAGTTTGTGTGAGGTCACGAGTGCCCATGACTTGAGCTCTAGTCCTGATGCTAATTCTTGGGACCCGGAGTGCAAGAGACCACACACACTCTGACACTTTCTCATCTAATGTGTTTACTTCTTCTTGAAGGTTTTACTTCTCTTTAGCCTGGCTATATTAAGAACTTTCAGGAAAACCGGGGAGATCTCATCCCTCCGTATTATTTAACCACTATTTGCTCAAGACCCAGACCCTGTCCTGCACACAATTGCAACCTAATGATATTACTGGGACCCACAACTTCACATAAATGATAACCAATTTGTGCAGTGATTTTAAGATCCCTCCGGATGTGTATTACCTTATTTATTTATTTGACAGAGAGAAAGGAGTACACAAGCAGTGGGGAGAAGCAGAGGGAGAGGGAGAAG
This sequence comes from Mustela lutreola, assembly GCF_030435805.1. Classification (NCBI taxonomy): domain Eukaryota; kingdom Metazoa; phylum Chordata; class Mammalia; order Carnivora; family Mustelidae; genus Mustela; species Mustela lutreola. The sequence goes on from NC_081294.1 coordinate 148,434,834, forward strand.
CAGACTCAAGCAGGCTCCCCACTGAGCAGGGAGCCCGATGCGGGACTTGATCCCAGGACCCCAGGATTGTGACCTGAGCCGAAGGCTGCTGCTTAACCCACTGAGCCACCCAGGCCCCGCTGTGTATTACCTCATTTAAATGACAGCAACATTGGGATCCATAATACTACCCCCATCTGACGGGTAAATACATAAATAAGGTGGAAAGACGAAAAGATAATAGCAGAAAAGTTACGCTACTAACACGTGGCAGAGTCGCACCTCTGAATCTCCTGCTTCTTTCTCCATGCCCCAAGGAGAGCAGAAGGGAGACCAAGGGTTATATTAAGGACATTAGAAAGTCACCCAGTGTTCGATTCACTTGTTTCTAAGTAGACCAAGTTCTTGGTCTCATTATCTCTCCTCTCTGAAAATCCTTCATTGCCTTCTTTTACAGTAAACATGACCTCTTTTGAAGAGACACATAGATATAAGCCCTAAGAAAAATAATAATTTAATAATTCCTGTAGGTTCTCTCTTTCTAGAAGGATCCAGGGCGGTGGTGAGGTTGCAGAATTGTAGACTTGAAAACAGTCCAAGTGGTTGGACGCCTTGGCCCAGTCAGTTGAACGTCTGTCTGGCTCTTCATTTCGGCTCAGGTCATGATCTCAGGGTCCTGAGATCAAGCCCCCCCCCCCCCCCCCCGCTCAGCGGGAAGTCTGCTGCTTTCCCTCTGCCTCTGCCCCTTCCCTCCGCTCCTGTTCTTTCGCTCTCAAATAGATAAAATCTTTTCAAAAAATGGTTCAAGTGGCTCTTTTTATGTTACCTGTGTTTTTAAAATGTCCCCAAAGCCCAAGTTTCAATAGTTACCATTAACAAACAAGCAAACCTTGTCCTGATTCGGGGAAAAGGAAAAAGAAGAAATGGAAGGGGAGGATTTCAGGACGTGAGGTTCGCCGACCCCATATCTAACAAACATGGACGCTCCCACCATCGGGTTGGGACGCTAATACTGAAATAATTGCCATTTTTGGAGATGTCCATGGTTAGGGTTGTTTGACGGCTCATACCCACTAATTCATTTTTATTCCAGAAGTATGATTTTGTAGACTTGACTGTCATCACAGAGGTGTCTGTAAAGTCCAGAACCAGGACAGTGGCCTTCTGATCCTCCGTGTTGCTGCTACCACTTTCCAGGGACAGTAGGACATCTCTGTCTCTGATTTAATCAAGTTGGGAAAACCAACGGTACAGACAGATCCTTTTAGAGGTAAGGGGCATTTTTGTTTCTGTTTGTGAACAAATGTGACTCCTTTTATAAGACTTTTAAAATTGGGGCGCCTGGGTGGCTCAGTTGGTTAAGCAGCTGCCTTAGGCTCAGGTCTTGATCTCAGGGTTCTGGGATGGAGTCCTGCCACCGGGCTCCCTGCTCAGCAGGGAGTCTGCTACTCCCTCTGCCCCTCCCCCCACCTTGTGTTCTCGTGCTCACTCTCTTTCTCTGTCTCTCCCTCATGCTGCCTCTCAAATAAACACGTTTTGTAAAAAAGGGTTTTAAAATTAATAAGATCACCTTTTCTGCCTTGGCTACCAGGAGCACAGAGCTAAGCTGATTCCAATGACTGTCCCATAGTCTAGTTCAGTGTTTTCCCATCCAGACCCTTGTCATCTCATTTTTGTTTTGATGGGTCAGTTGGATTTTTGGCTTTTGTCATAAACTTCCTCGTTTTTGTTTAATAGATGAGGGACGAAAGATTGGTAGATGGAAGGAGACAGGAACCACTTGTCAGGCAGGCAGAAACAGAAGGGTCATAGAAAATTCCTTTCTCAGTCACCTGTCCCAGTGTAGATCCCCACCGGGCTGCATTTAGCACAAGTCAGCTGCTTTTCCGGCTACCTACATGCAAGGCATACATTCTCTCATCTAGGACTCGCTTGGTCCTGGCTGGCCAAAAGAAGCCAGTTGGCCATACTGTTCTGCAGGGCTTGGGACTCTGTTGAAGAGAAGTGCTGTGTGCACACATCTTCTCTTCACGCAGTGTTGAAGAGAACCTACTAGAGCCTGAGTGGGCAGGAGTATTGAACTTTTCAGAATTGAGTACTAAACTACTCCTGTTGGAGAGCCGAAGCCCCAGGACTTGAAGACTGTAGCAGGGGCAAGAAGGGGTGAGGCGGGGGGGGGGGGGCAGAGCTTGACCTGGGGGGTGAACCTGAGTCAGTGTAGTGTTCCCCTGGGATGCCGCCTTCCAAGGGGGATGGTGGGTCTGCATATCTCTCTGTGCTTGAGCATCATGTGAAATTTCTGCGGGCGTCCTGGTCGCTGAGTGCCTTGTGGTTTAGGGTCGGTGGTCAGGAGGGGTTTTCTGTGTGAGATTTTGGAATGTGATGCTGGAGGAGAATGGAGGAGATTCTCTGATAATGTTGAAAGGAAGAGAAATGAGCTCCTTGGCCAGAGGCTGAGTGAGTGCAGGGTCTGTCATTAGGCTGAGCTCATTTCCATTCTCTCTAACCCCTCACCTACTCCTGTAGCTTCTGCCCCCCCTCCCACCGCACCCCTCACAGCCTTGCCACAGGCCCTCGATGGCAATAATCAGAAGATCTAGGAGCTCACCAGGGTGTCTCCTGTGGGCACACATTTTGATCTGATGGCGTTAAAATCTCTACAGAACCCTAGGCAGTTTGTGTGGGGATTAAAGGAGCGGAGAAATCATATTAAAATGACTTCTTAGCATTTTCTACCTTCTTTCATTTACTAGTCATTCTGGAACATCAAATATCAGGTCAAACATAATGAAAGTTCAAAATCTTGTTTCTATGATTAGTTTTAATGTCTCCTGAAGCAAAGCTGATTCTTCTCCTTCTGCAAAGTAGACCGCTTTGCTTCCCAGACGTTTCCTTTGCACACGGCTGTTCTCTGTTTTCAGGGGCCACACAAATATGGCAACAATATTGGGGGGAGAGATTCATTTTTCACAATGAGGGGGAGGTTTCAGAGGATTCAAGAAGATGGAAAGTCAGCAAGGAGCAGTGCGATCAAATATTATAGTTGAAGTCTGGGCAGTTTTTCACCCAATACTACGTTTTAAGGGATCTACGGCCATGTCATCCTAATTCCTTGTTGCTCAAGGTGTAGTACGCAGACCAGAAGATCTGGCATCACTTGGAATTTTTCAGGAGAGTCTTGGATGCTCTACACTGCCACTAACAAGGAAAGAGATCATGTGACCTCTTAAAGTTTGTTTCTCGAGCACCCACTTCTCTACTTCCTCAGCTGAATGGTCCCAGTGAGCTCTCATTATCAGGAATAATTCAACCTCACTAGCTCAGATTTCCCTGACGGTGCCTAAACCGGGATCTCAGTTCACCTTCCAAGTACCTTTAAGCTTTTCTTAGAATCCTCAGAAGGTCACCCACGCCTACTTGAGGATCAGATTTTCTCCCCCACTGTGGCCTGTCGCTTACTGCCTGCTGGAGTGTTTCATGGCAAGCCCAAGTCCCCTCCAATGGGCGGACATGTTCAAGGGCCATATTTCTGTTCAGTCTTCACTACATCAAGACTCCACTGGGAAGTGGGGGGTTGGGCCAGATGGGTGAAGTGGAGCGGGAGATACAGGCTTCCAGTTACAGCCTGCATGAGTCGCGGGAATACAAGGCACAGTAGAGGGAGTGTAGTCGATGGCTTCGTAATAGTGCTGTGTGGGGACGAGTATTGGCTACACTTGGGGTGAACACAGCATAATGGATAAACTTGTCAGAATCATTATGTTGTACACCTGAAACTAATGTAATATCACGTGTCAATTTTCTACCCCCCCAAAATGTAGACCCATTTTATTAAAAAATAATAGTAAAGACTCTACTAAGTCATGAGAAAGGTGGGGACGTGCCACTTCCCCCAGTTGCTAACATGGCCTTGCATGTACATTAATATCATTCCCAGCCCTACTCTGCCCACACCCACGATATCTCAAAGGCCACAGTTCTGGTAGATGCCTGTCTTCACTTCCCATTTCCATCCCCAGGTGCTCTGGCACCAAGCCCTCCCTAGAAGCTGCTTCCTCCATGAAGCTCACCATATGCCCAATGACCAATGCCGTGGGTCATTAGTCAACATTAGTACCAGCTGCTCATCTCCGCTCAGAGTCTGAATCCCGCTTTAGGCTCCCCTGGAACTAGAGCCCTGAAAAGCAACAGTGTGGTGTAGATGATTTAATTTTATTACTATTTTTTTAAAAAGATTTATTTACTTATTTGAGAGCGAAAGAGAAAGAAAGAGAGAGAGTGCACATAGAAAGAGGGGGTGAGGGAGAAGCAGATGCCCCGCTGAGCAGGGAGCCCAGTGCAGGACCCCAGGATCACAACTTGAGCCGAAGGCAGACGCTTAACCAACTGAGCCACCCAGGCTTCCCCACCCCACCCCCACCCCATGCACAGATGCTTTTAAAACAAATAAAAACAGCCGCCAGATCCACCACCAGTGCTTGCTTTCATTTCATTACCAATGAAAGCAAACTCCTTGGAGAAGTGTTTTTCCTAGATGCCAGGAGACATACTTTGGTCTCTGCTGAGATCACAGATAGGGTCCACAATTTAATCTGGGAAACTACATTTTAAGATAGACATTGGTAAAGTGGAGAGGGGGCGGCGCTCAGCAAGATGGATGGCGAGGTGTCTGGCAAGCGTTTCTATAGAGTGAAAGGAAGTGCAGAGGTTTCTCTTGGAAAACGGAGGCCGGGATAAGGTCTTCAAATTTTCGACCACAGTCACACAGCCAGATAAGGTCTGTTGTTCTCGATTTTTCTGGTGCACCGACCAAGATCAATGAGAGGATGTTACCGAGAGGCACGTTTTAAGACCACAAATCGACTAATGAGGAGTGAATGCCTTCGTAAGTGGGGTTCCCTATCGTTCAGGTGTCCCAGCTAAGGAATGTATGTTTCCATTACAGCACTTTAGGAGAAATTACTGAATTAAGGAGGGGGATGGACTAACCCTGATCGCCTTGTATCTTGAAAAAGAAAAGCAAGAAGGAATCTTAGAGATTATTACCCACGTTTAGGAGGTTAAGATCTAGAACAGGGATTTGACTCACCCCACTTCACGCTCACTATTGGCAGAGAGGGGACGAGAGTCGAGATTTTTTTTCTTTTTTAAAGATTTTATTTATTTATTTGACAGACCGAGATCACAAGTAGGCAGAGAGGCAGGCAGAGAGAGGAGGAAGTAGGCTCCCTGCTGAGCAGAGAGCCCGAAGCGGGGCTCGATCCCAGGACCCTGAGATCATGACCTCAGCTGAAGGGCAGAGGCTTAACCCACTTGAGCCACCCAGGCACCCCGAGATTTCTAATCCCTGTCTCAGTGTATTTCTGGCTACCTGCCATTCTTCCCTCTAAGATTCCATACACCTTCTCAACTTCTTTGATGCTGTGTTTACCCTAAAGGGATCCAGTGAATGAATGGGACAATGGAGAAAAATCTGTTAGGACTTGAGGGACCTACTCTCTGGAAACTGCTGTGAAGTAAATTATACTGTTGAGGCCAAATTATCCACTTACTCTTTGACTTAGACAATTAGATTCTTTCATCTACAAATAGGTATATCTTTTTAAGAATATATTAAGAGTTCTCAGCTATTCTCCACTTAAACTTTGACTTCATTTGAAAGCCATTGCAACTAAATATTCCCTAGTACATAGGTTAGAAATTCGTTAATTCTCTGGGTTGAATGGAATGACACAGTGGTTGACCATTGAGATATATGGTTTTATGAGATTTATGGAAATATATATGTGATGTATTTAATTGATAGAAAGAGCAGAGCCATTTGTGAAAGGAAAAAAAAAAATTATGCAGACATGTCCTGAGAACACACTGGCCTAAAGAACACACTTTGGCCCAGAGTTGGCAAAGTTTCTGAATTGAATAGAGACCTTCGAAACCCGTGGGAGATAGTTCCGTTCATGGTTCAACTTGAACTTGCTCATGCTTCACTCTCTAGTGCCAACTGGCCAACTCTTGCAGAGCCATTGTCCCCATCTGTGAAACAGGGGTGCTACCATCACTGTCCCCTCTCAGTCCCTCCAGGTGTGTTAGGAGAATCATCAGCAGGAGCTACAAGACTCAAAATAATGAAATGCCACTCTCAGACCCATCAACTTTCAGCAGAAAGCCTAAGCTATACCAGTAACCAAATGCAACTATGGCAAGAGAAGAGGGTAAAACAAAAATGTAAACTGTTAATGATAAGTGGGACTTCACATGCGTTCCATTCATCATAACAAAGGATGGCCCCATCCCTCTTTGTTCCTCTTTCATTCCTCCTTTCCCCTTGCTTCTTCCTTCTCTGTTCCCATCACTCCCCATCCCCCCCCCCCCCCATTGACACCCCTTTCTTTCTTTCTGGCCCCATCCCACTATCCTTTGCTCACCAGGAATATAAAGATCAATTTAACAATATAGGCTCAGGAAAAGGTAAGATGTCAACCATCTAAGCTTGTTTTAAACTTTCGTTAAAAATGCTTTCATGCGGGCGCCTGGGTGGCTCAGTGGGTTAAGCCGCTGCCTTCGGCTCAGGTCATGATCTCAGGGTCCTGGGATCGAGGCCCACATCGGGCTCTCTGCTCAGCGGGGAGCCTGCTTCCCTCTCTCTCTCTCTGCCTGCCTCTCTGTCTACTTGTGATCTCTCTCTGTCAAAAAAAAAAAAAAAAAAAAAAAAAATGCTTTCATGCAAGGCACGTGCTGAACATTACAGAGGCTGCAGAAAGGTGAACAGATATGCCCTAAATGTTTTTATAGGCTAATAGGGGAGGGAAAACATAACCATAACTTGGGAGAAACTGGCTAGTGCCTCAGGAGAAGGAACATGACCTGGACGGGGGAAGAGAATGTCCAGGTGCACCAGTGGAGTTCGTGGATGTAGGTTCTTGGAGCAGTGAGTATAGAGTAGCTCATTTATTCATGATTCATTCAGCAAACGTTTGTAGTGTGTCTCTGTGTGCCAGGTATTATGCTTGGAACTGGGGGTATGACAGTGAACAAAAGCAATATGGTCCCAGCCTTTTCGGTGCTTCTACTCTGGTGTAGAGACAGACTTTAAACAAATAAGCATATGTATTCATATGTAAGTAACAAACAGATGGAAAGCAGAGGGTACCCAGAGACAGGAACCAAACACAGGGAACTTAATTTATATCAAGAAGGAGGCATCAACAAAGTACTGTGAAGTCTTACCAATGAACAGGAGTCGGTAAGGGGGAGAGCAAGGACAGTTTTCCAGGAAGTGGTAACAGCATGAGTTAAGGTCCTGGGGCAGTTTCCTGGTACCTCTAGAAACTGAAAGTAAACCTTGGTGTCCACAGGACAGAGAGAGTGATAAGGTATCAGGTTGAGGAGTAGGCAGAGTCTAGGTGATATGAGGCTTTTGAAGTCCTGGCCAGGATTTTGGGTTTTATTCTAAGAGTACTTAGATATGGCCAAACATTTAAGGAAGGGAGTGACAGGACTCAGTTCATGTCTTCAGAAGTAATCTCTGGCTATCATTAGAAGGACTGAAGGAGATGGAGCATGACGAGTCTGGGTGACAGTGGCTGGGAGGAATGTGGGTGGCAGTGATGTGGGGTCTGTGTTGGGATTAGAGAACAAGATGATTCCCTAATTAGTAATAATCTTATCCAGCCAAACTGCATCTTTGGTTCTTCTCTTGCCACTTGCTGAGTGTTGAAGGATCTATGATTTGCTCTTCAATAATTGTCTCCAATGCCATTTTCATGTTTGATGCCCTTTTCCTGTTCAACATTAGCGGACTCCAAAGTGTCTTATCCTGATTCTGACTTTTCAACTTCTGATCGTCCCTGGGTTCTGTCTTCTGTCATATCCTTCCTGTTCCTGTTCCCTTTCTGTGTGGCTTCCAGCGAGGGGGTCAGAAAGGAGGAAGTCAAAGGAAACCCGTCAGAAGGGGAAGGGGAAGGCTGTGGAGATGGGAGCCCAAACGGAAGGCTTTGCTGACCTCTTCCAGTTTTTGCCACAGCTTTTTCTAACTTCTGTCATCTGTGCTTAGAAAAAGAGAAGCTGTGGGCAGTTGTCCTTTTACCGCCTACCTCTCATGCCCCATCGCAGTGGGAAGGACCATGATGAAAGGCCCACGTGAACCTGGCATTCAAAATGGCTGCCACAACAGTGATTGCTTTGGAGAACAATGCAAAATGAAAAACCCCCTCCTTCCAAAAGGGAGTCATTTTTTTATTTTCCTGAGGCCCAGAAATCTCTGTGGGAAGCAAGGGAGTGCTAAAGGGAGGAGGGCACAGTACCTGTCATCCTCGGGGAAGAGGGAACAAGACCATAGCTTCCTGGGGGCTTCCTGGGAAGAGATTGGCGTGGACTGCTCCATCTGTTGGCTCTCTGGGCTTAAGCAGAGGCTGCAAAAATCAGATAGGTTTCCTGGAAAGGATGTCACATGAATGCATTGACCTGATAACTCCAAATCTTTATTCTGAGAAAATAGGGGAACTCCTTAGCATTTTCTTAGTGGCAGGAGCTTCAGCTGGACCTTGTGTTAGGAGTGGCATTTGGTTTCAGAGTGACGTCCTCTCATCCTTACCCGAGTATATGCTAACGCATGAGTCTTGAGGAGTGGGGGGCGGAGCTGGGCCACTTCAGGATGGGGGCTAACACCAGGAAAACCAAACAGGTGATTCAAGGGTTGGAATGATCAGCCCCCTACCAGCACTCTACCCTACACTCCACAGGGGCGGAGACAGTGTTCAGTCACCAGCAATACAATCAGTCATGCCTGTGTAAGGAAACAGCCATGATAATCTCTGAAAGACCGGGTTTAGAAAGCTCCAAGGGAGCACTGGTAAACCTACTTTCAATAATTCAAGTTCATCTAGGTCACCCACTAGTTTTGTTAAACTGATTTTCGTTAACTAAAGTTTGCTGGCAGGCCTTCACCATCCATTTTCCCTTTCCTCTGATAACAGCACGTTGATTTCCCCAGAGGGCACCATCCCTCCCTCCCTTTCAGACTACAGGGGGCACTGACCCCCCCCCGACCCCCCCCCCCCAGACTCCAGACTTTAAACAAACAAACAAAACTGTTTCAAGCATGGGGACATGAAACAAGGTAGTTTAGTAAAACCACTCTTTGGATCTTTGCCTGACATCACAAAAGAAACTTCTCTCTCTCTTTTGAGATTGCTAACCCGAATGGATGGAAACCAAGACCTTGTGGTGGTCCTCTTGCCTCCATGGGGGTGTTGTTGCCTGAGAGTAGAGCCTGGGCAAGAGGACATTGGAGGGAGTGTGGGGCAGGGGCCGAGGGGGTTGGGAAGACATTTTCTACTGCAGGAGCCAATCGATTTCCTTTTCATTTTAGCCAGTTCAAGCTGGGTGACTGTCACTGAACCAAATGTATCCTTTTTACCATTTCCAAATTGTCCTTCCACTCTAGTCCCTGATGGCCTGGGAGGAACATGGACTAAAGTCCCAAATCTCCCTGATGAAATTATTTGGTCTCAGGAGACTGAGTTACAGTTCTGGCGTCCCCCTCATTGACAAATAATGATCAGGGACAAACCATTTAATCTCCTGAAAAGCATGAATAGAGATACCTCCTCTACCGACTTCACAGGGTTATTGCAATAACAGAATGAAATGACACATGTACACATGCAGTGCTAGCCACACGAACACGTGAAAATGTTAGTGAGAAACCGAGGAGAGGATCACCGATGACGGCTGGTGTCCTCTCTGTGCTCAGCAGGATGCTGGGGGCTCCACATACACAGTTGCCTTTGATTTTTACAATGACCCTGGGAGGCAGTAAGGGTTTGCATATATATCACCTAGTACATTTCCTGGTTTGGAGCAGCGGTTCAGTAAATATCAATTTCCTCTTGTCACCGTCCTTGAACACCTAGGATAAATAACATCTACGGTCCTCGGATTTCCTTAACTGTATTGTAGGGGACTCGAGCTAAATCGCATTCTGTGTTCCATCTAGGCTTAATCGTTTAAGATCAAATTTTTGCTCTTGGTCCTTGGGAGAAGGGTCCTATGATCAGAAAAGTTTGGGAACTGCTGGAATCAAAGTTAAACGGGGGCTCCTGTGTGAGGTCGTGTAACACATCTCTAGCCAACCTTGGGGTTATTGGGGATGGTCTCGATCTGGACAGGGGTTTGGTTTACACAGATGGATGATTTGTCGAAACACAGCACCTACAGACCGAGTATTTGAGCATTTCATGGCACGTACATTTTTCATGGGAAGGAAAAACAGCCGTGGAGCTCTTGTTAACCGCACGCATGCCATATTTAGGGAGAAGTGTACTGAGGCCCTGTAAGGGACTCGGAAATGCCCTGAAATTAACATGGAGCAAGGGATGCAGAGAGGGAGAGATGGAAGGCTACATGTGATACAGAAAGAGTAGTCGAAGGAGCACGAAGGAATCCAGGTGTCTGGTGCTTTCAACTGTGCCGTGTGTTGGAGATTTTTCATAATCAAAGGAGAGAGACAGCAACCAGTAGCAAAGGCCTGTTTCCTGGCCAGAGCTTTATCTCTCTGACCAGCCCATGGCTCAGGCTTCCCTCCGGGTGCCCCCCCACCCCCACCCCCGGAAAAGGCCTTCTGCCTCAGTCTGAGCTTTCAGCGTAACCAGAAACAGATGCACTGTTTATTGCAGTGATTTCCCTCCTAGGCAAAAATCTCACCCTTTTTCATAAGGGGCAAAGCAAAGTTCCCTTCAGCTCGGCCCCCTCATGCCAGAAAGAGCCAGTGTGCTTTGTGAGCCCTAGTGAGCAGCTCTGAAAATAAGTCCTCTGCTCCAGCTCACCGCCTCTGTTCCCAGCTGCTCCCTTGGCTTTGACGGCTCCCCACCCCCCAACAGCCACTCTCCCCTCTTCCCCTCCCCCTGCACACTTCCCGCCTTTGCCCTGGTTCGGGGTCCAGGGAGCCCTGGAGCCCCCTGAGAGTCCTCCTCTGCCTTCCCTCTCAGTGCGAGCGGGGATGAGTTCAGGGGTTGCAGCAGACGTCTCATCGTATGCTTTTAGTTGGGTTAATAAATTAACCAGGCTCGTCAAACCCGCTACCCGCTATGTCTTCAACTCTCCCCCACTTCCCTGCGATCATTATTCCTGCTGTTTGCTTGTGCTTTTCTTAATCCCCAGTGCTTTGCATCTCATTCCAGAGCTCATTTAAATTTTCACTAAGACAGACAGGCAAGCTTCCCTGAGCTTTCCCAGACAGAGAACCCGGGAGGCCCCGCAAACTCACATTTATTGAGCTCTTACTGTATGCTGTCATTTGCTGCATGTTTCCACCTACCCTGTCCTACTCAGAGCCTACAGCCTCCTCGAGAGGCGCTTATGACATAGGTGCCACCATACCGCTTTTGCAAATGGGGAAACTGAGGCCCAGAGAATATTTGTTGAGGTCTAACCACCAGCAGGCAACTCACACCGGAGGCATGGCCCCACAGAAGGTCAGAGCAGAAGGGAGGTGGGCGGCTTTCTAGCCCCACCTGTGTGCTTCCCAGCAGAGGGCTCCCAGCCTCCCCCACCCCCCAGCCCCCGGAGTGGATGTGAGCTCCTTAGAAGAAAAACTTAGAATTAGAACTCAGGTCTACATTTTCTGCCTCAATTTAGAAACCGAGACACTCCATATAGACGCAGACATATGGCAAAGCTGGAGTGTCTCACGCCCACGGGATAGCTGTGTGCCACGCGAGGCCAGCCTCGCAGCTTGCAAATCTGGCAGGAGCTGAATGCCGGGCTGTCTTGAACACTTAGCCTCTTGCAGCCCGCGAGGTTCACGGGCAGCCCAGACAGAATCGATGTTTCCTATGGAATAGCCAGCTCGCGGGCCCGGAGGCGCAGAAAGCAGGCGCGGGATCCATAACTGCATTGAGATGAGTAGCGGAGCAGGGGAACAGCACATAGAGCCCAGAATGACTGAGGACCTGGGCCTGACTGAGGACCTGGGTCTGCTTATGCAACCCCCACCCTTCTCGTCCTAATTCAGGCTGATCAGGTTTGAGGGTGACCTGGGAGGGGGGAGTGGAGGGAAGCGGGGAGGGAACGGGGTGTGAAAGACCAATTTCCTCTCTAATCTGACATGTATTGCCTCCATGCAAGTAGCCTAAGCTTGCTTATCGGATAGCCTCTGGGATAGGGCCATGTGCGGCCCACTGTTACAGTCAGAGGGATCGCGACTTGTGAGCTGGCAATTATAAACCAACCCCCAATAAAGGTGGTAGCGATGTCTGAGGTTCCTTCACAAATTTAGTTACTTGCATATATTTTAAAGTTGCTCAGTCCTCTAACACGGGGGGCTCCTAACATCGAAGGGGAACGGGGCTGGATGAGCTATCCCGTGGACGGGTGGCTGGTGTGAATGGCAAGTAACAAGCCTACACTTGAACTTCATTTGGACTGCTAATTAGCCTTGGGCTGGCCTCTCGCCGAAAAGGGACAGTATTTCTCTCACAGTGCACCCTGGATTGGATGGCCCGATGTTCCCCACGTGATCTCAAGACAGAATGAGCTAGACTTTGGTAGAATTACTGCTTTCAGACAATTGGAGGCTGAGTATTATTGGGTTCCCCGGGGCCGGGAGGAGGATTTGCACCATAAGGAGTGGGTATTCTCACTGTCAGTCCTAAAGCTGGCTGTTTATTCCCAGGCAAGGTGACCATGGAACTGAACAGCCACAGTAGGTCTGTTTGGGAACCGAAAGGGGGACTATTAATAATTACAGGGGTGCACCCGGTGCGAGCCAGGAACTGAAAGCCATTCCCTTTTAGGGTACTTGAGAGAAATAAGCGAAGACGCTGCCTCTGGGGCTCCGAGGCAGGAGAGGCTTGCCCTGCCTTGAAGGCAGCAGGCGAGGCATCAAGAGGGAGAGGGACGGCAGCGACCCTGTGAGCGGATCTGGGTCCTGGCACTTCCTGGAATCAGTTCACTGGACTGTGCTTCCAATCCGTCACCTCTGAATGTTGGCTGCAGATTCCTGAAATGCTCCTGCCTGGATATTTGTGTGTGGAGAACGAAGGGAAGGGACGGGCGAGCAAAGAAAAGACCGGAGGGCAAGGAGTGTCGTCCTCCCTTGAGGGCTGAGGGGCAGGAGCAGTAGGGGGGTGGCGTGCGGGGGTGTCTCCAGCAGAGCTCAGCTGTGCACAGTGCTACCACAGCCTCCCCGAAGGCGGTGGCAGGAGGCCCGTTGCAGAATGTGGTGATCACCAGGCAGGGGCAGAGAGCTGGGGCCAGGGGAGGAACGTGGAGGGGCGGGGTCGGAGCCAGGGGCGGGGCAGAGCCAGCCTGCCCGCTAAGGCCTTCCTACCATCTGTGAATCATGAATCAGCTGCTTGACGCACCTGCCCAAGCCCACCTGCACGCTTTCCTGTCTGAGTGATCTTAACGGGGTATTCACTTTGCAGTCAAAAGTGAGGATGCCTGGGGGCACCTGGGTGGCTCAGTCGGTTAAGCGGCTCCCTTCAGCTCAGGTCATGATCCCAGGGTCCTGGGATGGAGCCCCGCATTGGGCTCTCTGCTCAGTGGGGAGCCTGCTTCTCCCTCTCCCTCTCGCTCTGCCTACTTGTGCTCGCTGTCAAATAAATACATCCGTAAATACTAAAAAGAAAACAAAAACAAAAAACAAGTGAAGATGCTTTTAGATTCTGCTGCTGTTCTCCATGTGTGGCTTCTCACGCCTGCGGACACACTGGCAGGTTTTGGGGAAGCAGCTGGAGATCCCAGCGCCCCTGCTCTCTGCGCACACCTCCAAGCTGGCCGTTGAGTTCTGAGTTGGAATCGCCCGCCGCTTACCCAACTCTTCCACTCCCTCTGCTACCAGCAACTTGAGGTTGTCACATCCTGGGTGCCTGACACCGTGCCTGGCAAAAAGCAGGCCTCCGGGATGTCTTGGAATAAATGCTGGCAAGAGATGGCAAAGAGCGAAGGTGCGGAACAGAGGTGGAGGTAGAGCTCCCGTGTTCCTCAAGGTCTCAGATGTTCATGCCAGTTCTCCAAGATAACATAAAACCTCTATTTTCATTTTTTTTTTTTTCTGTTGCTTTCAGTTTGGCTTTGTCGATCTACTCTCTGAGCTAGAGAGGTAACAACGACCTCACTGTTGCGGCTTTAGAAACCACTAGGGCAAACAGGATTTATTTTTAATTGAATGCTTCCAGAAAAACTGTAGCCAGTGCATCTTTTTCCTTTGCAATTCTTACAACTGATGGCACACAGGGGTGCTTTTCGTGCCATCCCAGTATTTTCAGTTTCCCTGCTGTACAGGAGTCCATTTAAAGCGTTGTCATGATTGCTTTGCAGTTCTGAAGGTATTTACTATCATGATCTAGAAGGAACATTTCCCTCTTTTAATTTGGCTTGCAGTTTTACTCAGAAAATTACCCTGTGTGAGGAGAAATTACATGATACATGTAGCCCTATGTCCTGCAAGTTATAATAGTTCAAGAAATGGTGCTTAACGGGAACATCTCCTATTTACAAAGGCTGAATAAAAGGGTTACCAAAAAAAAGAATAATAAAGATCAGAGAAGTTGAAGCAGAGAGACGGGCTTCCAGCCTTTACAAAAGAGCCCAGATTTTATAAATTCCCTGCTAGGTAGCAGACAGAGAGATTCAAAGGTTAGGATGAAAACTTCGAAATATTTAAAATTTTTTTCTTTTATCATTTTTTATTGGACAAATGATAAGAGGAGAAAATGAAAATAATAATCATCCCAACTTGGCCATGGTTTTGAGAACTATAAACTCCCCTGTTATCACCACCACCCAAATCTAGTCACTGTTCTTAACACACTCACACCCCCACACACACTCACACACAGTCACTCATACTCTTAGACTCTTAGACTCTCATCCACACATACACAAACACACACTCATCTATATCGACATTCACACAAACACAAACTCACTCACATGTATATCTACTTTAAAAAAAAACAACAATCAATGCAGAATGGGGGCACCTGGGTGGCTCAGTGGGTTGGACCACCGACTCTCGGTTTCGGCTCAGGTCATGGTCTCCGGGTTGTGAGATTAGGCCCCAACTCAGGTTCGGTGCTGAGTGTGGAGTCTGCTTCAGATTCTCTCCCTCCCCCCCACCTCACCTCCTTCTCTAAAAAGGAAACCAAAAAACCAAAAAAACCATAACCATCCTAATTATACCATGTTCCTTTTTCATGTAAAAATTGTTGCATAGGGACGCCTGGGTGGCTCAGTTGGTTGGGCAGCTGCCTTCGGCTCAGGTCATGATCCCAGCGTGCTGGGATCGAGTCCCACATCAGGCTCCTTGCTTGGCGGGGAGCCTGCTTCTCCCTCTGCCTCTGCCTGTCATTCTGTCTGCCTGTGCTCGCTCTCTCCCCCCCTCTCTCTCTGATAAATTAAAAAAAAAAATTGTTGCATAGACCTATGCCCTGCTCAGAATGAGAAAATATCTCATTCATGTTTTAGAATTTTGTTATTGGCATTTCACTTTTTTTTTTTTTTAAAGATTTTATTTATTTATTTGACAGAGAGAGATCACAAGTAGGCAGAGAGGCAGGCAGGGAGAGAGGAGGAAGCAGGCTCCCTGCTGAGCAGAGAGCCCGATGCGGGGCTCGATTCCAGGACCCTGAAATCATGACCCGAGCCGAAGGCAGAGGCTTAACCCACTGAGCCACCCAGGCGCCCCGGCATTTCACTTTTTAATCCAAGATTTATTTCTTTGTGGGGTATGAGACGGGGTCTAACATTGATATTCTTTCTTTTTTTTTTTTTTTTTTTAATTTTATTTGTTTATTTGAGAGAGAGAGAGAGAGAGAGAGAGAGATAATGTGCCTGTGCAGTGAGTCAGGGGAGGGGCAAAAGGAGAGGGAGAAGCAGACTTCCTGGTCAGGAGGGAGCCTGAGGCTAGAACAGGATGGGGCACTCAGGAGTCACGACCTGAGTCAAAAGGCAGAGGCTTAACTGACTGAGCCACCCCGGCGCCCCTACCACTGATTTTTTTTTTTTTTTTAAGATTTTATTTATTTATTTGACAGACAGAGATCACAAGTAGGCAGAGAGGCAGGCAGAGAGAGAGGAGGAAGCAGGCTCCCTGCTGAGCAGAGAGCCCGATGTGGAGCTCGATCCCAGGACCCTGAGTTCATGACCTCAGCCAAAGGCAGAGGCTTAACCCACTGAGCCATGCAGGCGCCCCAGCTACCATTGATTTTCTAAATGAATTAACAGATGTCTCACCCAGTCACTAAAAACTCTCCTTCCCTATTGATTTAAAATGCTGCTTTTATCGGGTACTGAATTCCCGTATGAATATGAATTTTGTGCTCTCGAGTTCCAGACTTGAGATTCTGTTTCGTTGATCTATTTGTTTATTTCTGTGCCAATTATTAGCTAACTTATATGATTTATGATGTAGTCAGATAGCTGTATGGCTCGTCCTGCATAAAGTAATTTATCGTTTTAATTTCTATTTTACTTTTTATGTCTGGTAGAAAAAAGTCCCTTTCATGGCTTCTATTTTCTGATTTTATTTTTCACTTTTAAGTTTAAATTTAAACAAAATAATACATGTATATAATTTAAAAACAAAATAAATAAGGAGGCTGGCTTATAATGATAAACAGCACTTGTCCTGATACTCTTCATTTCTTCTCAGACGTAATCACTTTTAAGCTGATAGCTCTGGCATTAACCTTTACATTTCTAAATTAAAGTGATTATACTGCTAATCATTTGATTTATCACTTTTACACATCATTTATTGGCTTCTATTAATATGTGTTTCTTTCTCTGACATCTCACTCCACTCCCTCTTCAATGCAGTATATCCTGGATTTGGGCTAAATACATGGTTCACGTTTACATTACGACTGGGCAAATACCTTTAACTTCCTTATGTCTGATGTGCTTTGTCTAGAATATACTTTAGTGCAAATCTACAGAAAGCAAACTTTCCAATGCTTTTACCTGTCCAATAATGTCTTTATGTTTTCTTCATTTCTGAGGTATAATTTTGCTGAGTTTTGACTTCTAGGTAGGTGGTTATTTTCTTTCAATATATTGAAAATAACATTCCCCTATGTTCTGGCTTTTTATTTCATTTTCTGATACTGAGAAGTCAGCAGTCATTCTGTCACTTGCCTGAAAGCAATCTTTTTCTTTAGCTTCTTTTAAGATGTTCTCTTTCTCTTTGCTTTTCTTGCAAACCAAAGGAAGTATGGATTCCTTTCAATTTGTCCTAGGGATTTCTTGGACTCCCAGACTTGTGAATTGATTAACGCCACAAGTTCTCACTCAGACAGAATTTACACTTGACCTTGTCTTTCATCAATTCCTGAACATTAGTGATTTTTTTCTTCAGTTACTGCTTTTAACTTTTTTTTAAAAAAAGGTTTTATTTATTATTTGACAGACAGAGATCACAAGTAGGCAGAGAGGCAGGCAGAGAGGAAGAAGCAGGCTCCCTGCTGAGCAGGGAGCCCAACACAGGGCTTGATCCCAGGACCCTGGGATCATGACCTGAGCCGAAGGCAGAGGCTTTAACCCACTGAGCCACCCAGGTGCCCCAGTTACTGCTTTTACCTTATTCCTTGCTACTGTCCTCTGGGATCTAATTGGAGACATATGCCTCCAAGATCTAATATACATGCTAGATCTTTTTATGCAATGACAAACGATAGGTTCTGGGTTAGCCTC
This sequence comes from Mustela lutreola, assembly GCF_030435805.1. Lineage (NCBI taxonomy): Eukaryota > Metazoa > Chordata > Mammalia > Carnivora > Mustelidae > Mustela > Mustela lutreola. The sequence continues at coordinate 148,452,510 of NC_081294.1, forward strand.
TATTTTTGTAAACAAAGTTTTGAATATAGTCATGCTTATTTGATTGCTTCTTGTCTCTGGATTTTTGTTTTGTTTTGGTTTTTTGTTTTTTTCCTTTTTCCTTTTTAAAGCTACAGTGGCAGGTCTGAGTAGTAATAACTGACACAGTATGACGGGCACAGCCTAAAGCATTAACTCTCTGATCTTTCAAGCAAAAGTTTGCCAAAGCTTACTTGATGTTCTTTATCCTCTCTTCTGTTTCCTCTTTCATCCTTTTGGCCTTTCTCTAATGCATTCTGAATATTTTCTCCTGATTTATATTCCAAGTTCCCTGGTCGAATCTTTGGCTATCTCCGCTCGACTGTTAAACTGTGTGTTGGATTCTCCATCATGGTTACTGTATATATATATTTTTTTAGTTTTAGACTTTCTACTTGATACTCTTTCAAATCAAAGTCACCTTTTCTGAGTTCCCACTTCCCAGCTGAAATTTCCAAGCTCTACGTTTTTCTCTTTTCAGACAGAAAACATGGTTTAGGAGTCTGCACCCAATACTTTCACCATCCTAAGTCCATACGTCTTTGTGGGTTTGTTTTTGTCATCATTTCCCACAACCACTTCTCACTCACAGAGAACTTAACACTTGACATTGCGTTCAAACTTTTTTGTTTTTGTAGAAATAATATTTACTTGTTTCTGACAGTCTGGGACCACAGGAACTGAAGTTCCAGACTTGAGGTTCCCAGAGTCCCCCTCGTGCAAGCTGTCTCACACACCGGAGGCTCCCAGACTCCCCTGCGTGTTAGCATCACCTGGGGAGCCTCCCAATGGACCTCCACCTGTGTCCCGCCCCCAGGGATGGGGACTTCATTAGTCTGTGGTGCTGCCTGCAGTTGGGAATTTTTAAAAGCTCCCCGGAGATTCTAATGGGCAGACAGACATATATGGGAAGCTCTGCCCTGAGAGCAAAGTCCTTAAGCACCTGCCCTTAACGTGCGGGTGTTTATCAGGCTCTCCACCGGGCCGGCCCTTTTATCTCTTTGGCCCAGACAGGCTGCCAAATACCACAGCTCCAAGCTGCGGCCGTGGCTTCTCGAGCAGAGCAAAACCAGCTTTGGGAGCTTGCTTCTCGGATTCTCCGAAATGTTGGCATCGTAATCCGGCACGATCTGATCAGCTTTTTGGTGCTTTCAGGAAGAAAAAAAAAATGTATTTATGTATATTTACAAAAGGTATATAATTATATACTTTAATATCATATAGTAAAATAATTAAGTAATATATTTAATATTTATAAATGAAAATATATTGATTATGAAATAATTACAGATATATAATGTACTTAAATAATTTAATTTGTATATATATAAATTGCGTGTATGTGTGTGTGTGTATTTTTTTTCCATACAGCTGTTTCAGTTGACCTCAATGGGAAGGTTGGTTTAGTCTGCAAGTAAGAGAATTGAAAGTCCTCCAGTAGCTTTTTAGAAAGAACAGAGGAGTATTTTGGAGTTCTCACCCTTGTGAAAATGTCTCTTTCATTTACTCCCTGAGGTTATAATTTGGCTAGGATTTGAAATCTAGCTTGAAACTTAATTTTCCTTTAAATATTTGAAGGTGCCGCCTTATCGATCTGTAGCATTCATTGTAGCTATGGATAATGCTAGTCCTACTTCATATCTGTTTTCCTGGGAAATGAGTTTCTTTTTCTTTCTTTCTTTATTATTATTTTATTTTTCTTTTTTGGGAATCGTTAGGATTTTCCGTTTTCCCCCGGAAACCTGACATCTCATAACTTATGTACTTTGGTATTACCAGTCTTATTTTGTCCATTTTCTTGGGCATAGAAGAGACACTTGAAATCTGGAGATTTTTATTTTCAGTGCTAGAAATTGTATTGCCACAAACCTTTCATGTTTCCCACCTCTGTATTTTCTCTTTTTCAAGAAATCATTTGGTTGGATGGCGAGCCTGTTGGATTCATCCTCGACATCACTTATCTTTTCTTCCCTAATTTCTCGTGCTATATCTTTTTGTGCTCATTTTTGGAAGATTTCCTTGTGTTTATTCTCCAACTTTCCTACTGAATATTGTATTTCAATTAAATGTATATTTCCAGGAGAAATGTTTATTTCTTGTTCTTTGTGTTAGTTATCCTTTATATAACTTCTATTTCTAGGTATTGGGATATAATTTCTTTACTTTTTCCCCCAGCGTTGTAGAATTTTAAATCTTACATCCTCTTCCACTTGTTTCCTTGAGATTTTTTCCCCCTTTATGCTCGGGTGGTCTTTCTCTTTCATGCTAGAGGTTCTCGTCCATTGTCTGGGAGAGTTGGCACCTGATCATATCTCAGAGCCTCTAAAATACTGTTTGGAGGCCCTGAGTGGGTGGGCAGGACCTGTTGGCGTGTGCCTCCATTTAGGGGCGACTGATAAGAGAGTTCATAAGAGGAAGGAAGAAAGGAAGATAAAAGGAAGGAAGGAAGACAGACAGAAGGAAGGAAGGAGGGAAGGAGAAAGGAAGGAAGGAAAGAAAATAAAAAGGAATAAAGAGAAAGGAAGGGAGGAAGAAAGGAAGAAAGAAAGAAAAGGAAAGGAAGAAGGAAGGAAAGAAGACAGAAGAAGGAAGGAAGTGGGGAGGCAGAGAGGGAGGGAAGGAGGGAACAGAGAACTGGAAGCTCTGTCTTTAGAGCCATTTAGTTTGTGGAAGAAAGAATCTTCTGAGATTCTTTATGCGCCTGTCAGCATATGGAGGGTCATTTGGCGGGAGGTAACTGTGTAGGGCAGCCATGTCTTTTGCAGGATTCCATGTGTCCCCCCTCTGCTGCCTCCATCTGGTAAGCCTGAGTCTCAGCCTTTCCCATTAAATTAAACAGAAAACAACTCTTGAATCAGCAGTCTGGGAGATGAGTAGCCTGACCGCCTGAGGTGAGGGGAAGATATGGCTACTCCATAGACACGGTTTCAACAATGCCCAATTTAGCCCTTGACGTCAACCCAGCGCTTCACCGATCCTGCTCTCTCCAAAGATGAACATCTCGGGTTTTCCTTGTGGATGACTTGGCTCGTTGCTTCCTCTGCCATGCTAAAGTCACTCACCTCTCCTCATCTGGTTCTATCTTCCAAGATTCTGTTCTCTGGTTGGCTTCCATCTTTGTCTTTTGTAGGTTTCTACCTTCTTTCTGTTGTTGTAGTTCCTTTACTATCAAATTAGTGGCATCTCGAGCAGGAGATGCGAGAAACAAAATTCCTCCTACTCAAAATGTATCCCAATTAACTTTAGATGGCTTGTTCATTAAAAACAAAGTTCTTAAGTTTTTACCAGGATTTACCAGGATTGCTTTAGATGTCTGGGTGGAGAATTGTCAGTTCTAGGTTACTGATTCTTCCTATTCAAGAACATGGTGAATCTCTCCATTTGTTTCGATGACTGTGAGCTTCCGGGAAGTTTCACTGTTTTCTTCCCATTCGGTTTGTCCCTGAAAGTATTCCTCTGATGAAGAGCCCTTGTGGCACAAAGGAAAAATAAATTTGTGAGCTTGCAGGTTGACCTGAAAGGTTGACCCAGAACATAACATAAAAGGACAAAGAGAAAAAACATGAGGGGAAGGGCAAAGGGATGTGGAAAGCAGATCCAGCCACCCCAACAGCCTTCCTAGGAAGAGTTTCACAAAAAAAGAACAGGAGAGAATCAAGGGAAGGAGCCAAAAAAAGGAAAGCATACAATTTCTTACAATTGCAGAATGAAGAAAAACACACACACACACACACACATACCCCACCTACTCCACATTGTGGGCAACAAGAAGATAAAAAGGAAGTTCTAAGGGATTTGAGAGAGTCAAGATGAGCTACATCATTTTATACCCTGAGGGCCTTCTCTGGTCATTACAGACAAATTAGACTCACTGGCTAGAGAGCCAGAAGGTCAAAGCTGCCAATACAGTGTCTCTTGGGAGCAAGCATCATCTGTCCCCAGAACCCAAAGGCCCTTGGAAGTCGTTCCAGCATCACATTCCTGTGTCTGTCACGGGACCCGCCAACACGGAGGGACCACCCACTAACAACACGTGGCCCAGGGTCCTTCTATCTTCCAGACAGTGGTGAGGACTCCAGATTCCCTGGTCCTTCATCAAACCTGCTCCACTTAGAGAAACACCCACTCCTTCCTCCTTCCAACAGCTCAGAACCCCCAAAACTCTTGGCAACAGAACAGGAGCTTGGACCCTTAGCGTTAAAATCTCCTCTGCTTGGAAATGAGAGAGGACTATCCTTTGCCTGAGGGAAAAGCCCAGAACAAGACTGAGCCAGCTCGGGTCCAGATCTTCTATTTCTCTCTCTATGTCTCTGTCTTTTCTTCAAAGGTCCAACGAGAAAAGAAGTGCCTTCAGAGACTCTCTTGAGATAATTTTAAGTACTCTGTGCAGATCTGTCTGTAATAAGATGAGGGCACTACTTGCCAAGAGTACTTGCTAAGCAAATCTTTGTACCTGTATGCACACATGCATACACACACACACACAAGCACACGCACATGCACACACACACAGCTGCTCTTATTCTCCTTTTAAAAAGCAACTGGAGGACTTTTAATTCTCTTAATTGCAGGCTAAACCAACCCTCCCATGGAGGTCAACTAAAATAGTTGTATGGAAACAACATACACACAAACAATTTCAATTATATAAATATGTTATATATGAATAGGAGACATACCTCAAAACCTCCATATAAGGCAGGCTTTATCCCTTGTTTTGCACACGCACAAGTGGGTTATAAATGGCAGCCCAAGAGGTGATGGGCAGTCTCCCTTGTCATTAGGGTTACAGAGAGAAGGGACATAGGTATGCCGATGACGTGTGTGAGACACCCAATCTGTTCTGGCACAAACTGGTGAAGTCCTTTCCTTTTGCCCCCTTCGTGCCTCCAAGGGACTGCCCAGCTGCCGCTTTGGGACTCCACAGAGCATGAACAACCGAGTCATTGCCTGAGATCCTGGACTAGCCTGAGAACATGGGTCTGTATTCAAGGTACAGCCATTGGAGCCCATCTGCTCAGGGAGTATGAGCTTAGTGCCTGGGGCTGGGAAGTTTAGTTTAGTTTGAGAGAGAGAGAAGCGGGAGGGAAGGGCACAGGGAGAGGGAGGGAGAATTCTAAGCAGGCTCCACGCCGGGTGTACTTGCTAAGCATGTGGGCCTCATGTGGGGTTCGATCTCACAACCCTGAGATCATGAACTGAGTCAAAACCAAGAGTCGGACCCTCAACTGACTGAGCCACCCAAGCATTCCTCACCTCCCCACACCACCTATTTTAAATCAAGTTAATGACAATCAACACTTCAGGGTTCTAAGGATTTTACGTATATTAACTTCCTTTACTTAGTCGTCATCATAGCAACCCTGTATTAGCCTATGTCCTGAAGGAGAAAACTGAGACTCAGACTATCCAACAAACTTGCTCAAGGTCAAGAAGCTGGCGAGCAGCAGAGCTCAGGAAATCCCTCCCCAGACCACCTTGCTGTCCTAGCTCTTAAATGAGCTTTGCTTAAGCAGCTCAGAGTCAAGAAAATCTTCCAGCATAGAAAGAACTTAGCAGGATGCTGGCATTCCTCGATTCTTTGGTGATTTGAATAAAAGTTAAGTCTGAGGTACCAACCCGAAAATGCCTTCCCATCTGTACCCAGGACTCCAGCCAGTTGGACACGAGTGTCCTTAATGCTTGAATAGCAGGCTAATGGCAGGCTGAACCATAGGACATTGTCAATATTTGCCCATTTTTCTGTCCTATGCCAATGTGGCCATTTCATACAGTGGCTGAACCTCTACTTAGATGCAAGATTTGATTCCAGGCATTTCCCTCATGTTACCTTATTTAATCATCATGACCATACTTCCAAGTGTTTTTCACCTTCATTTTCACTTAAGAAAATAGGCTCTGTCTAGCTAGCAGGTGATCCTGCTGTCATTTTATTTTATTTATTTATTTTTTAAGGCTTTTATTTATTTATTTGACAGAGAGAGAGATCACAAGGAGGCAGAGAGGCAGTCAGAGAGAGAGGAAGGGAAGCAGGCTCCCCGCTGAGCAGAGAGCACGAAATGGGCTCGATCCCAGGACCCTGAGATCATGACCTGAGCTGAAGGCAGAGACTTTAACCCACTGAGCCGCCCAGGTTCCCCCATGCTGTCATTTTAAATGGTTGGCCCAAGACTCCTATTCCAGGATGGGTCTTTGTCCAGCTCACTTTGTCCAGTCTGCAGGCTGAGCCCTAGGACCCAAGTGCAGCTGGAGGTTGCAGAGGCAAAAATGAAGGGTCATGTTCAAATAGCAGACTCAGGTTATACTAGTTTTGAAGTGAACCGTGAATCAGAAAGGGAAAGTACTCTGACCTCTGGAAAATAGAACTCAATCAGCAGCAAGTCAAATTTAGAGAACTGAATCAGACTTGCTTCATTTCATTCAATACTGTCCCGGCCATTGGAGTTCGCCCACTTGAGGGTGTGTTGGCTGTGGCTTTAAGAAAAATTTGGGGTTGAGGGGTGATTTGCCTAATGGGAAAACTCCATTGTGGGCAGCAGACCAAAGAGAGCCCGGATGGAGGGAGCCTAGAAGAGCCGCAAACTGTTGGGATCCAGGTTGAGACAAGTCCAAGTAGAGAATGAAAGGGTTATCTGCAGAGGAGGTGGGACAGGGAGGTCATGTGCCGTACAACAGAAAAGAAATGACAGTGAAGGGCTTTCCAGATCCCCAAGTGCTGATGGAGCCCTCTGGAGCTTGGAAATCCAGGTTGACCACCTGCAAACATGTTGGGATGACTCTGAACTGTAAGTTATGGAACCCCGGGCTGGGAAAGGAAGAGGGAGTGTTAAATGGGCACAAACACACTGAGATGTGTTCCATTTGAGCGGAGTATTATTCAGGGATAGCTGCAGAAATAGCTGAAGTGGTTCGTAGGCATTCATTTGAATTCTTTGGTTCTCCTCGATGGGGAACTGCTTTCATCTGGTTCTTTTCAGTGTGGGATTGAGTCATATTCTCTTTATTTGCCACAAGCATTTATTTGCCATAAGTATTTTTTAATTTTTTTTAAAATTTTTTAAATTTATTTATCTGACAGAGATCACAAGTAGGCAGAGAGGCAGAGAGAGAGGAGGAAGCAGGCTCCCTGCTGAGCAGAGAGCCCGATGTGGGGCTCGATCCCAGGACCCTGGGATCATGACCTGAGCCGAAGGCAGAGGCTTTAACCCACCGAGCCACCTGGGCGCCCCATGCCATAAGTATTTTTTTTTTTTAAGATTTTATTTATTTATTTGACAGAGAGAAATCACAAGTAGATGGAGAGGTAGGCAGAGAGAGAGAGAGAGGGAAGCAGGCTCCCTGCCGAGCAGAGAGCCCGATGCGGGACTCGATCCCAGGACCCTGAGATCATGACCTGAGCCGAAGGCAGCGGCTTAACCCACTGAGCCACCCAGGCGCCCCCATAAGTATTTTTTTAAAAGCACCGAACAATCCTTACCTCATTCTCAGGAGGTTGATTGGGACGCCCTCCCTGAGCCCCTGCCTCACGAAGTGTGCGAGTCGGAGATGAATTCCCAGCCACCGGATCGAAAACATCGCAAGCAAGTATGAGCGGATGTTATCTCTGATCGACAGACCTTGGTGTTGTTTTTTCTTTTTCTTAACTCTTTTTGGGACAGCTTGCCTGGTTTGGGGAGTGCAAAGGCTTGAAGACTGCCTTCTAAGGGCTTATAATCTATTTAGGGGAAATATAAGATGTACACAGGACATGAGACAGTGTTTTGTAAATGCCAAATGTCTGGTGAATGAAAAATGAAGGTTATAGGAAAAATGAAGGTTATAGCTCTATTGACATTTGCAATAGAGCGAATAAGCTAAAACTTGGAGCTCCCAGGATTGCTGGACAGGGTATATTTAAGTTGATTGTTATGGCGTGAGTCTCCGGGAGCACAGAGGAGTGAGAGGAATTCACTGCAAATAGATGGAATGGCACACACACACACACACACACACACACATCCAGGAGTGGGAGAGCCCACATTTGCCTAGAACGTAAGTAAACCATTTGAACTGAGTGGAAATCTTGTTAGGGAACTAGTACAAAAGCCTCCTCCTCCATCACCGTGGCCTTTAAGGGCACAGCCCGCCCTGTGTAGTTGAAAATTCATGTATAACTTTTGACTCCCCGCAGTGTAACTGCTAAAAGCCTACCGTTGTTGACCAGAAGCCTTACTGATCACGTAGACTGTCGATGAACACGTATTTTGTGTGTTCTGTGTATTGTATACTATATTCTTACACTCAAGCTGGAGAAAAGACAATGTTATTAAGAGAATCACAAGAAGGAGGAACTACATTCACAATACTGTACCACATTTACCCCCTCCCCGGTCCAACTGTCAGTGGACTCAGCTCAGATCCATGGTGTTCAAGGCTCAGACAAAGTGATCTCATTTAGCCTTTCACATTTACATAACGCCTATGTGCAGATGATCCCAGCTTTTAGGAGTCAGGCGCAGACCTTTCTTCTACATTCCAGACCCGTTCACCCAACCACCTACTCAGCGTCTCCACCGGATAATCCCACCGGAATTTCAAACCGAACACACCCACAGTGGACTTCTTGGTTTTTACTGCCGTGACTTGTCCTCGTCCTCCCACCTCCCCTGCCTTTCTCCCCTCTTGGTAAATGGCATCATGATTCACCCAGACGCTCGAGCCCAACCCTGGGAACCGTGCTCGGCTTCTCTCATTGATTGCCCTCCCTCCACTCCATAGGCAAGAACATCCCCTCGCTCACAAGAGCATCGCGGACCCGTTCACGTCTCTCTGCCTCTTCGCGCTGTCACCCACGTCCCCAAGTTCAAGGCCCCAAACTCTCTAGCCTGCCATTCTGTAATAGTTCCCTGATCTCCATCTCTCCAGGCTTAGATACTTGAAATCCTTTCTCTACTCAGTGGTCAAAGTAACCCTTCTGAATGTTATCAGATCAAATGCCAGCTGGTTGCTGCTCCCCTTCCCCACCTCACGCCTCCTTAGAACCCTTGGATGGCTTCCCAGTACACTTTGGCATAAAATCCCAAATCCTTACCACAGTCCACACAGGCCTGCCTTATGGATACCTCCCTCCCACCACCCCATGCCTGCTCAGCACCCATGCACCTGCTTCTGACAGCTGCTTCTCCAGTTTTCGGTGGAGAATTATTCTCTCTCTGATTCTTACCGCAAGCTGACTCCACTCCACTCCCTGTATCGGGGGTCAGCATGTAACCCCAACATGGGCAGTCAGCGTATTCTTTTTCTATGTCACAACGATTGGCCCAGAGAGGAATCACATCTCCTGAGCTGATCCAGTAAGACTGAAGCCCAGGTCTTCTTGCTGCAACCGTGGGGATTGCTGGCTGCAAAGGCAATGAACACCGGGGGCTTTGGGAACTCGTCTAGACAGAATGTCAAGCGTGCAAGGCCTGTTGACTCTTTCTGAACCCAGTTCAGTCCCATGCCGTGCCTCTACTTTTCAGCTGAGCCAGTACATTCCCCGTTTAAGTTGGGTTTCCAGGCTCGCTTCTCCTACAGGGTTGGATTCCTGCCTGCACTTACGTCTTATCACAAACCTTTCTTGTCTCTGTGCTCAGCCTCGGACCAGAGACACATGAAACCCTCTCTCACTTCAATGTCCTGGCCTTGTGTCCATGTTGTTTAGAATTATCTTCCTCACATTTTTAAGAGGCTAGCATACTCTCATTTCTTCTAATCCTTCTCCTCCTTCTTCCTCTTCTCTTTTTATTTTTGGGGGCAGAGGGAGAGAGAGAGAGAGAGAGAAGCAGACTCCCCATGGAGCACAGAGCCCATCAACGTGGGACTCGATCTCAAGACCCTGAGATCATGACCTGAGCCGAAATCAACAACTAGATGCTCAACCAACTGAGCCACCCGGGCGCCCTACAAACTCTCATTTCTTAGGTCCACACTCAGATATCACCTCCTTAAAGAGCCCTTCCAAAACGACCCATCTAAGTAGAAGAGGCTCCTTCAGTTCCGTTTGTCAGGTCCCCTGGCTTCGTTTCGGGGAATGATCAGAACCTGTATCTCACACTTTACCTCTCCCTGTACTTGTTTATCTTCTGGCTCCCTCCATTAAAATATTAGCTTTATATGGGCTAAGATCTGCCTGTCTCGCTCAGCATGTCCCCCAGGAACTAGCTAGCTCAGGGTCTCAGATGCCGTACATGCTTTGTAAGTGTTGGTTCAGCGTGTGAATGAGGAAATGCACGCATGCATGCTTGACTCTCTGTAGAGGGAGTCCACTGTAAAAGGTCTTGCTTCCTTGGCCTTGCCAGCAGGGCTCTTACAGGCACCACCAGTAATAAAGTCATAGCAGCAACAGCAGACATGGGGATCAGGCTCGCTTTGTGCTGGGACTTCTTCTAGGTGTTTTGGACAGCTTAGCGCATTTCCTTCCCGCAGCCACTGGGGTAGACTAATGAAAGCCACAGGTTCTTTGATACTCCTCTCTTTGAGAACTGAGGTTAAGGCCCCTTCCCTCCTGTTGAATCTGGACGGCTCTAGGGCTGCTGTAACCAGCAGAATACGGCAGAAGTGATGACCTGTCAGTTTGGAACTGGATTTGGGAACTGTTGCTCTGAGGCACCCACTCTAGGGAAAGCCAGACCCAGGTAAGAAGTTTGTGCTGGAGAAATTACGGGGCGGGGATGCAATGCTCCCTGAAGAGAGATAGAGGGACCAGCAGACCCTGAGAACTTTCGCTCTCAGGTTGTCCCCTCTGCAACATGGCACCCTCTGTGTGCGACTCTCATCTCCTCCAGGACTCTTTCCATGGTGTCTCTGCCCCGGGGTTGAGTTGAGTGCCCCTTCTGTGCTGGTGCAGGGTGTCCTTCTGTGGTGCAAATGGAGATGTTGACATGGCTGGGTCCCTACTGGTCTGTAGGCTTCATGAGGACAAAGACTGTGTCTTCTTCTTCTTCTTCTTCTTTTTTTTTTTTTTTTAAAGATTTTACTTATTTACTTGAGAGAAAGAGAGAGAGCATCAGGGAGAGGGAGAAGCAGGTTCCCTACTAAACAGAGAGCCCCATGCGGAACTCAATCTCAGGACCCTGGGATCATGACCCAAGCCAAAGGCAGACGCTTGACCGACTGAGCCGCCCAAGCACCCCAGACAGAGACTGTGTCTTACTTGTCTTTGTAGCTTCAGTGTTCAACGCAAGTCCTGGCCGGCTCAGTGTTGGTGCTCAGTAAATTCTCACCAGAACAGCGAATGAGCAAAGGAATGGATGGGGAGGTCCCATGTGGTAGTCTGTGGAGCGTGAGCTCTTGAGTCAGCTGAAGTGGGTTTGAATCCTGGCTCTGCCACTGCCCAGCAGCACAGAGTTGGGAAAGTTACATCATCTCCTTGATTTTCCTCAGTGATACAGGCACAGTGGAAATATCCACATCAGAGCATGGGTGTTGTAAGTGTTAGGGTCCATGATCAAAGGAACGAGGCCAACACAAAGCGAAAGTCAAGCAAAGCTTTATTTCGTGCCAAGCATCGAAAATCAAACCAATTGGTCGGGGCGTCTCTTATGAAGAGAAGATGACGAGGACTGTGCTACCCCAGCCTCACAGACTAACATTTATAACATTTGACGTTCCCTGTTCTTTAGTTCTGCGTTCTGTAAGCAGAGCTTGTTGGCACAGACACTGGTAGTTTCTAACTTCCTGTTCCTCAAGAATTCCGCACTGTGGACTGAACTTGTTCCTACTCAGCCCTCAGTTCAAGTCCATGCAGTTTTCTCAGCATTGTCATCAGGGACACCCCACCTCTGTGTCCTCTAATGGACCCAGGGAGCAAGGGCAGGTCATCTGCAGCTTGGTGAGAATCCACAACCTGACCTGCAGAGGAGTCAGGCTCGGGTGACCAGATGTCTGCTCTTTATCCTCAGCATCTGAGGGCTGGACTGGGAGCCAGAGAAGGAGAGTCAGCCAGGAGAGCCAGGGGAAATGGGGGGATTGTGGGCAGTTTGTGGACAGCAGGGAGTACTTATCACCCTTCCCTCCCTTTCTGGGGAAACTTGCTGGCAATGGTCACAGAGCAAAATCATATACAAATACTTATGACCGAATGCATCCGAGCTTGAACAAGAAGGGGATTTAGGATCTCATTTGATATGAAATCTGGCAGAAAGACACCTCCAGGATTGGTTAATTTAGCTGCTCAATAGTATCATCAAAGAGCAGGTTCTACTGTGTGTTGGTTTGTCTGGTTCCCATGGTGCCAAGATGGCTGCCATAGCTCCAGGCTTCACACACGGTCAGCAGTGTGCAGAGGCAGAAAAGAAGGTACTCTTGCTTCTTCTCACACCTTTTAAGAGCTGAAGAAAACACTTCCAGAAGTCTTCCGGAAGCCTTCCTCTATGTCTCATTGGCCAGCTGGGGTTCATTTGTCCATCCTAAACCAATTCCCAGAGGCTTTAAGCAATCCCTGAAGAGCACGGGTCCTTTAGGGAGCATCAACAAAACTCTGTTCTCTCGCCGTTTGAAAGGGGGCAACCAGGGGCGCCTGGGTGGCTCAGTGGGTTAAAGCCTCTGCCTTCGGCTCAGGTCATGATCCCAGGGTCCTGAGATCGAGCCCCGCATTGGGCTCTCTGCTCAGCGGGAAGCCTGTTTCCTCCTCTCTCTCTGCCTGCCTCTCTGCCTACTTGTGATCTCTATCAAATAGATAAATAAAAAAAAAAAAAAAAAAAAAAAGAAAGGGGGCAACCAGGTGAATAATTGTTGTTAGGTTTTTTTAAAAAGACTTATGTACTTATTTTAGAGAGAGCGTGTGCAGGGGGTGGGGCAGGGGCAGAGAGAGAGAGAGAGAGAAAGAGTCTTAAGCAGATTCCATGTCAAGAGCAGAGCTGGACCTGGGGCTCAATCTCACAACCCTGAGATAACAACCTGAGCCGAAATCAAGAGCCAGACACTTAACCAACTGCGCCACTCAGGCACCCCGATTGTTGTTAGGTTTTAACAGTGTCTGCTCTATAAGGTTATTCCTCCCACCCTTCTTTGGGTCCCGAAACCATGAACACGGGAAACAGCTAATGATATACCTGGATAGCGGGTTGTCAGGGTCTTGGCTTTCTGCTGGACCTCTGACAGTCTGTGTGATTTTGTTGAGACACCCCTCTCCTTTTCTGGTTACAGTGTCCATCTCTTCGGCAGGAATTCAGGTTTCTCAGATGGCCCTTATGGAGCTCCAGCTAATCGCAATTCATACGGACGGCGCAGAGCTGCTCAGAAACACAGATTTTAAAAGGGGTTTCTCTCTTCACCAAGCCAGGAGCTTTTTGAGGACTTATTGGTGACTTTATCACAGAGAAACTGTGGAACCTCAGGCAAATTAATAAGCCTCTCTGAGCCTCGGTTTCCTCATCTGTAAAATGGGGATAAAAATACACCTTCCCTCTGAGGGTTGTTGGCATAATTAAGTGGCAGAGAGGAAGACACGGAAGCTGGAGTATAGTATTTAGTCAACATTGTTGTTACTGTAATGGTAACACTGTAATGGTCCATTACATCATCAGCATCATGGCTGGCATCCCCGGGAGATGCCGCGGGTTCGGTTCCACACCAGAGCAACAAAGCGAACATTGCAATAAAGTGAGATGCTTCACCGACTGAGCCACCTGGGCGCCCCCCACAAGATATATGTCTAAAAACAGGCCAGCAGGGCAGGGAGATGTGACAAGGTGACAAGGAGTGCAATTAATTCCCTCCAGAGAGGTGCCTACCAGCAGTTCCCTTGACTGTAGAGTGAAGCTTCCCTGTGAGAGGGGGCCGTGGGGGAAGGCTTCCCCAGGTGGCAGTGGGGTCCAAATGCTCTGTGTAGGATGGTTGGGAACCCAGGAAGCAGGGGGGAGAAGGAGGCAGGTTTAGGTCCAGCTCCCTACTGTGCAGGAAGAGGACATCCTCTTGGGGAAGTATAATTTGGTGTTTGGTTCTGTTGTTCTTGTTCTTCTTCTTCTTTTTTAAAGATCTCATTTATTTATTTGACAGATAGAGACAGAGTAGGGGAGGGAACACAAGCAGGGGAGCAGCGGGCAGAGGCAGAGGGAGAAGCAGGCTTCCAGCTGAGCTGGAAGGGTTTGAGCTGAGGGCTCGATCCCAGGACCCTGGGATCATGACCTGAGCGGAGGGCAGATGCTCAAACCCTGAGCCACCTCTGTGGCTTACTTCTTAAGGGCTCAGCTCCGGGCTAGCATCAGTTTGCTTCTTGCTGGGGGGTGGGAAGCGGCTTCGGGGGGGAGCCCACACATCTGCACAGACATTGTCTTTTGTAAACCCGCTCTCTGTGACAACCGTCCGCATGTGTTCTAGGGTACGGGCCAGCTGACTCAGGAATTAATCAAAGCCTTTTATGCCAGTTCTCAGCCGCTTTCAAAGGGGCTTTACACAGAACACTCCGAAATGAGTCGCAAATGAATATTCATGGATGCATTTTCCCCAGCGCTGATCTGGAAGGGCGAGGCTCAGAGCCGGGCCTGGATGGGGTCTTTGGTAGAAGAGAGGGGGCTGGGGTTGGTCTCTGCGCTTCTTGCAGAGAAGAGGGGAATGAGTCAGCCTCTGCCACAGAAAGAGACAGAAGGTCCTCCCGCAGTCAGGGCTGAGCTTATCAAAGCTAAGGGCTGGGGAAGGAGTCAGGGAGGTCTGCAATGTGGACTACAGTCTGTCACCTGTATTCTCCCCTACCCCTCCAACGGCTCAGGCTACCCCCTCCAAGGGACACACATCCCCCGGGTTGTCATTCATTCACCCTGCCTGATCCAAGGTCCCCGGCATGCTGATTGGACTGGACGCTGCCTTTCAGGGACAATAACTTGGACATTTGAAGAGTACTTTATAGTTGGGGTGGGGGCTTCCCATCCACATCATCTGATTGCCTGGACAAGCCTGGGAGAAGTTCAGGGCAGGGGGCATGGAACTTACTGCTCAGGTGAGGGGCTTGAAATAAGCTCAGGGAGCCAGTTAAGTCACAGAAAGGGGGCAGGGGACCCACAGTGACACCGCCATCCCACCACACACCAGGGTTAGGTCCACAAACATGGAAGGTCACGTGAGCTCAAAAACTGGTCTCGAGGGCATCAAATCACTTATGAGTTCAAGGGTCTATGCATCTGTTCAGTTTCTGTTCTGAAAGAGGCCTCCCCAATGGCGAGGGGGCCTTTGAGCCCTTCCTTAAACCTGGAGTAGCTCAAGTGGGCTTGGCAACTCTGAGATAATGCCCTCTGGGACACTGGTCTGGACAGCCTAGAACCGTCTGCTGCCTTCCACTCCTCTCTCATGGGGTGTCTGCCAGGCTCCCCATGGCCCCCATCTCACCTCAGACACCTCCCCTGCCAAGCAGGCACGGCCCTCCGATGTCTGCGAGGAGCAAACGGGCCAGCGGCATGGAACACGGTGGGGTTGTATCCCCCCCAATATCAAACACGTTGACTCTCCCTTCTGGAAGGTTCCCTCCTCGTGGATTGTCAGATGTGTGTGTAAGCTTTTCCACTGCGGCCCGTTTTATAGTAGCAGAGATGGAACCCGCTCAAAGGGACTGTGTCTAGAGGACCAGTAGGTGCCCTGTGATGGAAGGTCATGGGCGCTACCTAGCTATAAAAATGAGTGAGGAAGTTCTCAGTCGGCTGGTGGAAGATGGTTGCCTGCAGCATGCAAATGGTGTACATAGCACGCTATAGTCTGTGTAGGGTATGGGGAGTGAGTGTGTGTTTGCTTATGTTTGCATAAAGGAACCCTGGAGAGATGCTTGAGGAATGAATAGAACAGTTACTTTGGGGGGACAGAGAATGGGATGGGTGCAGTGTGGTGGAGGAAGTGGAGGTCAGACTTTTTTTTTTCTTCAAGATTATATGTATTTATTTATTTATTTGAGAGAGAGAGGGAGAGCAAGCTCTCCCCTGACCAGGGAGCCCCATGTAGGGCTTGATCCCAGGGCCCCGGGATCATGACCTGAGCTGAAGGCAGACGTTTTACCGGCTGAGCCACCCAGGCACCCATTGCGGGGAGGGGGGGCTGTCAGATTTTGGCGGGGGGGAATATTTTATATCCTTGTAAGTTTCGAAGCATGTTAATGGAATCTTTATTCAGAGCAACTAGGCCCTACCAGCCAACCAAGGTGGAGGCTCCCAGAAACCCGTGCATTTGAGCAGAATCCAAATCCTCGACCCTTGCTCTGTGGCCAGGAATTCATCCAAGTCACTGGGGGCATGCCGTTACTTGAGGGGAGCCAGTTGGAGAGAACGTGTCACCCCAAATGTAGATAGGAAGAGGAGGAAGGGGAGCCCTGAGTGATGGTTTAGAGGACCGAGCAGCTGCCTGGGCTCTTCTCATGACTTCTGGATTTTTGCAGAACTCGGGGCTGCACTGACGGGAGCTCAGGTGAATCCCCAGGTCATTGTCCAGCCACGCTCTGGCTTGGCCGAGTCCTGGGGCACCGGGATCCGCCATTCTAAGAATTAACAGATATTCGGATGCCAGCTCTGCGCCGGGTCTGGCCTTGCCTGGAATGAGGCCTGGCTTCTAGGAGTGAGGTCTTGGCACCAACCGCTCCATTCTGCTATCAGGGTGACGTTGGAGACCTTAAACCACCCCAGGGGCATGGAAGTTCTCCACTCAGCAGCAACCAAGTGCCTGCTGCTCCGGGCCTGCCTGGGGGAAGCTACACCATCCCACCGCCCCATCCCTCCCCTCACTCCTAACACGAACCTCGCGCTCCCTAGATGTTCCCCTCTCCTCTGGCTCTTGGTATGGGTTCCGTTCAGGAAGCCCCATTGGCCTCCATTCCACTAGGACCAAATTTCGGTGAACCCGGCTTCACCATCAGAACCAGCAGGGACCCCTGAGGATCACTATTGGTGGTCCTGGACCACCTCCACTCTTTGGGGGTGCGGACAGTTGGTGGGAGGGACTTAGTCCATCTTACCATTTTCTTAGAGCCATGAAAAGAAGGCAGAAAAGAGCAGATTTCCCTGCCAAGCAGTAGGCTTGCATGCCACACGCAGCTCAGACCCTCTTGAGGTCAGCTGCATTTGTTAGCAATTTTGAACCAGCTGAGCACACTCTTAAGTCCCCCTGAGCCCCAGGTAAGGGCTTGGGGACCCAAGGAAGCACACATGAGCCTCTGGGCTATCCCTACAGGCGGAATAGAAGCATGCCAAGAAAGTAGGGGGTCTGCTGAGCAAAGTGGCTTAATTTGGCCCATCTTAATTTGACCACTCATTTGCCTCTACCATGAAAGACAGAAAAAGATTGTGTTTTGTTTTTGTGTGTGTGTGTGTGTTTTTAATTTAATTTAATTTATTTATTTGACAGACAGAGATCACACATAGACAGAGAGGCAGGCAGAGAGAGAGGGGCAAGAAGGCTCCCTGCTGAGCAGAGAGCCTGACTCGGGGCTCAATCCCAGGACCCTGGGATCACAACCCGAGCCGAAGGCAGAGACCTTAACCCACTGAGCCACCCAGGCGCCCCTTGTTTTGTTTTTTTTTAATTGGAGTAGAGTTGACACACAACATCCCATCAGTTTCAGGTATACAACATGTCGATTTGACAAGTCTGTGCGTTACGCTATGCTCACCACCTGCGTGGCCACCATCTGTCCGCATATAACACTATTATGATACCGTTGACTGGTCCCTATGCTGTGCCTTTCATCCCCGTAACTGATTCCTTCCCTATCTGGAAGCCTATACCCCCCACTCCCCTTCACCCGGTTTGGCTAGCTCCCTTCCCACATTTCCTCTTGGCCACCATCATTTTATCCTTTGTATTTATGGGTTTCTGCTCTTGTTTGTTGGTTCATTTGTTTCATTTTTTAGATCGACTTATATGTGAGATCGTATGGTATGTATCTCTCAGTCTGACTTATTTCATTTAGCATAGTATCCTCTTGGTCCATCCATGTTGTTGCCAATGGCAAGATCTCATTCTTTTTTTTTATGGCTGAGTAATATTTCATGCCCCATCCTCTATATGTATACACCACATCTTCCTTATCTACTCAGCTATTATGGACCCTTGGGCTGCTTTTGCATGTCTTGGCTCTTACAAATAATACCACAGTAAATGTAAGGATGCGTATAACTTTTTCAAATTATTATTTCTGTTTTCTTTGGATAACCCAGTTAGTGGAATGACTAGATTGTATGGTCTTTCTATTTTTAATCTTTTGAGGGTCTACCTACTCTTTTCCACAGTGGCTGTACCTCAGTCTGCATGGTGGCTTCTTGCCAACAGTGCACGAGGGTTCCTTTTTCTCCACATCCTCACCAACACAGTTATTTCTTATCTTTTCATTACTAGCAATTCTGCGTGGTGTGTTATAATTTCTCACTGTGGATTCGATATGCATTTCCTTGATGATGAGTGATGTTGAGCATCTTTTCATGTGTCTGTTGGCCATCTGTGTGACTTCTTTGGGGAAAATGTCTATTCAGGTCCTGTGCCCATTTTTACATCAGATGGCTTGTCGTCGTGTGTGTTGATTGATTTGTTTCTGTTCTCGGCATATTTTGGACATTAACCCCTTATCAGATATGTCATTTGCAAATATCTTCTCCCATTCAGTAGATTGCCTTTTTGTTTTGTTGATGGTTTCCTTTATTGTGAAAACCCTTTTTATTTTTGTGTGGTCCCAATCATTTATTTTTGCTTTTGTTTCCCTTGCTGAGGGGAGACCTATCTAGAAAAATGTTGCTTAGGCCGATGTCCCAGAGATTACTGCCGTGAGTGGACCTAGAGGGCATTATGTGAAAGGAAGTAAGTCAGATTGAGAAAGAAAATACCATATGATTCTACTCACACATGGAATCTAAAAAAAAAAAAAAAAAAAAAAAAAAAAGAATAAACAAACAGTAAGCAGAGAGCTAACTGATGGTTGCCAGAGGGAAAGAAAGTAGGGGTTAGGCAAAACGGGTGAAGGGCAGTGGGAGATACAGGCTTCCAGTTATAAAATGAATAAGTCCTGGGAACAAGGAGCAGAGCATAAGGAATACAGTCAGTGGTCTAGGAGCAGTGAGGTCACGGGCCAGGGGGTGAGGACAGCAGAAGGTATAAACTTGTGTATCCACTATATTCAAACTAAAGACAAGAGATTACTGCCTATGTTCTCTTTCAGAAGTTTTATGGTTTCAGGTCTCACATTTAGGTCTTTAATCCATTTTGAGTTTATTTTTGTGTGTGCTGTAAGACAGTGGTTCAGTTTCATTTTGTGTGTGGCTGTCGTCCAATTTTCCCAACCCCATGTGTTGAAGGGACTGTCTTTTCCCCACTGGATATTCTTGCCTCCTTTGTCATTGATTAATTGGCCATGTAAGTGCGGGTTTATTTCTGGACCCTCTACAGAAAGGGGAGCTTTTTAGTGGTGTCTTTCTTTCATTGGTGTCTTTCTTTTAAATATTATATATATATATATATATATATATATATATATATACATATACACTCCATCTCTCTCCTAGGGAAATATCTGGATAGGGCAAAGGAAGACAGGACAACTTAATAGAATGAGGTCTGAGTTGAACATCTAGGCTCTGACCCAGGCCATCCTCACAAATAATCTGTGGTTGATTTAATCACAGTCTGTGGTCCTACCTGCGGAATGGGTGGAATGACTCTCTTTTGCTTCTCTTGGAGGACATTATGAAAATTAATGGACTGGTCCCTCGCCGCCAGTTTCTTCCCTTCCCACGCACCCCATCTTCTCCATGGTACTGTTATCACACCCCCCAGCCCATCCCTGTGAAATATACCCAAAGTCCATGTTTCTAAGGAGCTCACTGTTTCCAGCAGAAGTGTGCAGGTCATTTGGTAGGACAGGGAGCCCCTAGCCCACAAGCTAGTACCTTAGAACCAACAAAACACTCCACTGGGTGAACAAGCCATCCCACAGGCAGGATGGAACTCCTCAGCTGCCACTTTGGGAAACTCTGGGCTGCCAGGACCTCAATGCATGCAGAGGGGAGAGAGGGAGACATAGTGGGAGCTCTGACTTTCCAGCTGGAAAGGACAGAGGGCACACACTGAATGTGGGGGTGTGGGGTGCCTTGGGAGATAGGGGTCCAGGGCCATGTCCTGGGAAAATCCCCACTAAGTGTAGCCCTCAGCCCATCTGTCTGAAGCTAGGAACCCCAGCTGAGGAGTACCATTGGCAGCTCAGAGGTCTAGAACTGTATATGCTCAGAGGATTTTTTTTTTTTTTTATCATCATTACCGATCACCCGGGGACTGCATGTGGGAGCAGGAACTTGGTCTAGGGCCACTGGAGTTCACCCCCAGCCCACCCCCAGGGCCCTGTTTCCCAGCCACAGGGCACATCCTGCACATGAAGACTAGAGGCACCGATGAATGAAATCATTGAGCCTGAACTCCTCCAATGCCTGTTGAGCTGCACGGTTCCAGGTGCCCCCTAATAACCCATTCGTCCAAGAACCGTATTGGCTACATTTCCAGTGGCGGAGAAGGTGAAGGAGTTAGGTTTCACCAGAAAAGCCCCTGCTTCTTTACAGTTGCACCAGGAAAGGTGATAGCATCTTGCCCCTTGTTTGCATTAAAAACAACCTGGGGTGGAGGTGGGGGTGCCTGGGTGGCTCAGTCAGTTAAGCAGCTGCCTTTGGCTTGGGTCATGATTCTGATGATTCTGGGGTCCGGGGATTGAGTCTGGCGTCGGGGGGGGGGGGGTCCCTGCTCAGCGGGGAACCTGCTTCTCTCTCTGCCTGCTGCTCCCCCTGTTTGTGCTCTCTCTCTGACAAATAAATAAATAAAATCTTAAAAAATAAAATAAAATAAAATATAATAAAATAAAATCAGCCTAGGAAACATACTCTTGGGGCGTTGTGTTTCTCAAAGTCCTGAAAGAAGAAAAGCAGTATCAAAGCTTAACCAATGTATGTACTATTGTAACATGTATGTGTGTGTGTATACGTGTGTGTGTGTAAATTTTATAAAATTATAGATAAATTTTAACCCTATACATTAGATATTAATCTTCATAAATGCATATGAATTCGATAAACTACATATGTATGTATATAAATCTTCTCTCAGGAAAGCCTGGCTGTGGGGAGTGACTCAGATCACAGTATAAACCTGAGGAATTTGATGACACAAGAACTGATCTCCTACTTTCCTTTGACGAAATGCCCTGTTTTCGAGTCTCATCTGAGCTGGGGCCCCACCCAGCAATTTCCATGTTAAATTCATCATGAGCGTTTGTGCTAGGTTAACGGGGTCATGGGAGTATGGTCTATTTCCAGACCATTCCTTCCTGCTCAGCTTATAGAGGCCAAGTCTGTAGTCCATGGGGTGACTGGATGGCAAGGGATAGATTCAGTTCATCATCTGGAAGATTCCTGGAAGTCCCCAGATACCTGTTGTATAAACCAGACTTCCCGAGGGCTTCTGGAAGGAGCATCCACCCTTGATCTGAAAACCCTTCTGGAACCGGTAGTGCTGACTCCTTGCTTAACTTGAGAATTTCCCTTGGTTTCTCCACAGCCCCCCACCCCCAGCCCCCCTGCCTATGATCGGCCACCAGGCCAGGCCAAACTGTTGCTGGCCTTTGTTCCGGGAAGATACTCACACTGGAGATGGGTTGGCAATCACTGCTCTCATTTGTTCTTTAAGGAGAGGGAGGATGAAAGCTTGTTTTTGTTTAGGGTCTTGGCTCCCTTTCCCTGGAAGCAGAGGAGAAAGGCAGAAAGAAACAAAATGAGGTCACAGGCAGCAGTTGGCATGGGGTTGACTCTACGGGTCCCCCAGGGAAGGGGGCCTTCATTTGTCAGCCTGGAGAGGGATGTCAGCGTGAACTTGGAATACTCATTAGCATGTGGTCATAGGAAGAGCCTGACCGGTGCGTGGGCCACAGAAAGAAGTTAGGGTCCCAAATGGCTTAGATCAGGTAGGAGGGGTTCCTGAGTGTGTGGGGACCAGGCTGCCAACTTTAAAAAGGATGGGAAGGAATTGCAGCAACGTGGAGCCTCTGGGCCCCAGAGCAAAGAAACACTTGAATAAATTCCAGCCAATGGTTACCCAGTGGGACTAGGGGTCCAATCTTGCTAAATGTCATTGTTTTTCAAGAGACAGTAGATATCCGGATTTCTGTATGCAGTCTTTTGATTGATTAAAGGTTTTACTATTTATGTCTTTATTAAAGCAATTTAATTTAAATAATTGAAAAATACTTAAAAACCTTAAGAGGATTATCAAAATATATTTGCAAGCAATATATAGCCCTGTAGTCCATTGAGAAATTTCTGCGAGGCAGGGGGACTTGAGGCAGGGCGATACTTTCCAGGTCTTTTGAAGTTCCCGAGTCCCTCACGTGACAGAGGTTTCCGGAGATCTCTGTGTCCCACACTACCCTGGGCTTGGAGCAGGAAGAGGAACGGGAGAGGAGAAGGCCAAGTACCTACCCCCTCACTTTGTATTTTGGAGGAGACACAGGTGAGCACCTATTACTTCCTTCCACAAATATCTACGAAGCACCTTCCGTGAGCAAAACTTTTTAGGGGCAGATAGAGCCAATTTGCCCTCCCATATCGAAAGCTCTTGACCTCTTCAGGGGCTTCCAAGACAAATTAAGGCCCTTATAGAAACTCAGAAGCACAGAAATCACTACAAGGCAAGGTGGTAAAATGCCAAGATGGCAGAATGAAGTCTGTGGCTTCAAGGGTAACCTTTGGAAAGAGGGGTGCAAAGGACAGAGCCTGAGCAAAACAGGGAGAATGAGAGCCCAGGTATGCTCAGGAATATCAGGGGGCTCAGTTGCTGGTGGAGTGAGGACACTCAGGTTGCTACGACAGGGGAGGAGATGAGTGACAAGGAGGCCACCTGGGTGGTGGCCGTGAGAACAGAAATGTGAGAGACTCTGAGACACGTCTTGATGGGATAAACTGTGGAAATGAGGTGGTTGTGGGGAGCAGGGCAAGGCAATGGGCAGAAAATACCGTTCAACTTCAAGTTGAAGCCCAGGTACTTGGA
The DNA here is from genome assembly GCF_030435805.1 of Mustela lutreola. Classification (NCBI taxonomy): domain Eukaryota; kingdom Metazoa; phylum Chordata; class Mammalia; order Carnivora; family Mustelidae; genus Mustela; species Mustela lutreola. Next base: position 148,475,532 of record NC_081294.1, read on the forward strand.
AGTTATGGTGAATTTGTAGAGAGGTCAGTAGGAACGAACACACACACACACACACACACACACACACACGGCTTTTTGGACAAGGAGATGGACAATGACTTTTGGACATAATAAAATTTAAGTACCAGAGAGACACCTAAGAGGAGAAATCCTGAATACAGGGAAAAAATACGAATCTAGAGCTCATGAGAGAATCTGGAGCTGGAGATATGTGTGGTGGAATCTCCTCTGACAAGATGATGTACTTTGAAGGTAGGTATGATTGTTAACAAAATGGTGGTGGGGAAGAGAACCCGGCCAGAGGAACACTTTGGGGAGTACCGTACTCAGGACATCAGATGGAGGGGATTCCCCTGCAAACAGAGGATCACAACAAGAACCCAAACGGAAGATGTTTTAAGAGTCCCGAGAGGCCCTTTGGAAGGCCAAAGACGGAGGGCCCAAAAGCGTCTAATCATTAATGAGTCTTTGAGAAACCTCCAAGCAGCCGCGTCACTTAGGTGCAGGTGGAGAGCAGCAGTCAGGACGCAGAAGGGTTTCAGAGGACATGGGTGATGAAGAAGTCACAACAAGAGTGAAGGGAACTTTCTGTCACTGGGGAGAAAAAGAGCAGGCTGAGCTCCGGCAGTACAGATGAACACACAGAGAATGCGATGATGACAGGTTTCCCATATGTCCTATACTCCAGGCCTTTCCCCCCACTTAGGCAGCCTAGCCTTGCTGTATGTTCAGTCCCAGGGAAGGCGTGCTGCCATGGGCAAAATAGTTTTGGTGGAATATGAGGCTCCCTGGACTTGTGACTGCATAAAGAGCTCCTGGTTGAAGAAGGATGAGTGTTGAAGGGGAAGCAAAGGAGGTGCTAACGTTGTGCTTCCTGAGAACCCAGCCCACTGCCTGTGGCTCTGTGATGGTCAGTTTCCTATGCCAACATGGCTAGGCTATGACGTGCAAATATTTGGCACAACAATGGTCTAGGTGTGACTTTGAAGGTATTTTGTAAAAGATGTAAATAACATGTACAATCAATAGACTTCCAATAAAGCACATGATACCCCATCGTGTAGGTGGGCCTCACCTAGTCAGTTGAAGCCCTTTAGCACAAAGATGGAGGTTTCCTCCCAAAAGAAGGAATTCTTGGGGCTCCTGGGTGGCTCAGTGGGTTAAAGCCTCTGCCTTCAGCTCTGGTCATAATCCCAGGATCCTGGGATCAAGCCCCGCATCAAGCCCCTGCTGAGCAGAGAGCCCGCTTCCTCCCCTCTCTCTCTCTGCCTGCCTCTCTGCCTACTTGTGATCTCTATCTGTCAAATAAATAAATAAATAATCTTTTAAAAAAAGAATTCTTTCTTTTTTTAGCTTCTGATATTTTTAAATTTAATTTTTAAATTAACATATAATGTTTTATTTGCCCCAGGGGTACAGGTTTGTGAATCGCCAGGTTTACACACTTCACACACTCACCATATCACATACCCTCCCCAATATCCATAACCCAACCAACCTCTCCATAACCCCCCCTACCCCCAGCAGCCCTCAGATTGTTTTGTGAGATTAAGAGTCTCTTATGGTTTGTCTCCCTCCCAATCCCATCTTGTTTTGTTTTTCCTTCTCTACCCCCCAAACCCCCCACGTTGCCTCTTAAATTCCTCCTATCAGGGAGATCATTTGATAATCGTCTTTCTCTGATTGACTTATTTTGTTCAGCATAAGACCCTCTAGTTCCATCTACATCCTTGCAAATGGCAAGATTTCTTTCTTTTGATGGCTGCATAGTATTCCATTGTATATATATGCCACATCTTACTTATCCATTCATCTGTTGATGGACATCTAGATTCTTTCCAAAGTTTGGCTATTGTGGACATTGCTGCTATAAACATTTGGGTGCATGTGCCCCTTCGGATCACTACATTTGTATATTTAGGATAAATATCCAGTAGTGCGATTGCTGGGTTGTAGTGTAGCTCTATTTTCAACTCTCTGAGGAATCTCCATGTTGTTTTCCAGTGGCCATACCAGCTTACATTCCCACCAACAGTGTAGGAGGGGTCCCCTTTCTCTGCATCCTCTCCAACATCTGTCGTTTCCTGATTTGTTAATTTTAGCCATTCTGACTGGCATAAAGTAGTATCTTATTGTGATTTTGATTTGTATTTCCCTGATGCCAAGTGATATGGAGCACTTTTTCATGTGTCTGTTGGCCATCTGGATGTCTTCTTTGCAGAAATGTCTGTTCATTGTCTTCTGCCCATTTCTTGATTGGATTATTTGTTCTTTGGGTGTTGAGTTTGATAAGTTCTTTATAGATTTTGGATACTAGCCCTTTATCTGATATGTCATTTGCAAATATCTTCTCCCATTCTGTCAGTTGTCTTTTGGTTTTGTTGACCATTTCCTTTGCTGTGCAAAAGCTTTTGATCTTGATAAAATCCCAATAGTTCATTTTTGCCCTTGCTTCCCTTGTCTCTGGCGATGTTTCTAGGAAGAAGTTGCTATGGCTGAGGTCAAAGAGGTTGCTGCCTGTGTTCTCCTCAAGGATTTTGATGGATTCCTTTCTCACATTGAGGTCTTGTATCCATTTTGAGTCTATTTTTGTGTTTGGTGTAAGGAAATGGTCCAGTATCATTTTTCTGCATGTGGCTGTCCAATTTTCCCAACACCATTTGCGGAAGAGGCTGTCTTTTTTCCATTGGGCATTCTTTCCTGCTTTGTCAAAGATTAGTTACCATAGAATTGAGGGTCTATTTCTGGGCTCTCTATTATGTTCCATTGATCTATATGGATCTATATGCTTTTGTGCCAGTACATACTATCTTGGTGATGACAGCATTGTAATAGAACTTGAAGTCCGGAATTGTGATGCCACCAACTTTGGCTTTCTTTTTCAACATTCCTCTGGCTATTTGGGGTCTTTTCTGGTTCCATATAAGTTTTAGGATTATTTGATCCCTCTCTCTGAAAAAAATTGATGGTATTTTCATAGGGATTGCATTAAATGTTTAGATTGTTTTAGATAGCATAGACATTTTCACAATATTTGTTCTTCCAATCCATGAGCATGGAATGTTTTTCCATTTCTTTGTGTCTTCCTCAATTTCTTTCATGAGTACTTTATAGTTTTCTGAGTACAGATTCTTTGCCTCTTTGGTTATGTTTATTCCTAGGTATCTTATGGTTTGGGGAGCAATTGTAAATGGGATTGATTCCTTAATTTCTCTTTCTTCTGTCTTGCTGTTGTTGTATGAAATGCAACTGATTTCTGTGCATTGATTTTATATCCTGACACTTAACTGAATTCCTGTATGAGTTCTAGTAGTTTTGGAGTGGAATCTTTTGGGTTTTCTACACAAAGTATCATATCATCTGCAAAGAGCGGTAGTTTGACTTCTTCTTTGCTGATTTGGATATCTTTTATTTCTTTCTGTTGTCTGATTGCTGAGACTAGGACTTCTAGTACTATGTTGAATAGCAGTGGTGATAGTGGACATCCCTGCCATGTTCCTGACCTTAGGGGAAAATCTCTCAGTTTTTCTCCATTGAGAATGATATTCACTATGGGTTTTTCATAGATGGCTTTGATAATATTGAGGTATATACCATTTATCCCTACATTTTGAAGAGTTTTGATCAAGAAAGGATGCTGTACTTTGTCAAATGCTTTTTCAGCATCTATTGAGAGTATCATATGGCTCTTGTTCTTTCTTTTATTAATGTATTGTATCACATTGATTGATTTGCGGATGTTGAACCAACCTTGCAGCCCAGAAATAAATCCCACTTGGTCGTAGTGAATAATCCTTTTAATGTACTGTTGGATCCTATTGGCTGGTATTTTGGTGAGAATTTTCGCATCTGTGTTCATCAAGGATAGTGGTCTGTAATTCTCCTTTTTGATGGGGTCTTTGTCTGGTTTGGGGATCAAGGTAATGTTGGCCTCATAAAATGAGTTTGGAGGTTTTCCTTCCATTTCTATTTTTTGGAACAGGAGATAAGGTATTAATTCTTCTTCAAATGTTTAGTAGAATTCCCCTGGGAAGCCGTCTGGCCCTGGGCTCTTGTTTATTGGGATTTTTTTCTCTTAAGATTCTATTTATTCATTTGACAGAGAGAGAGAGATCACAAGTAGGCAGAGAGGCAAGCAGAGAGAGAGAGAGAGGGAAGCAGGCTCCCTGCTGAGCAGAGAGCCCAATGTGGGGCTCGACCCCAGGACCCTGAGATCGTGACCTGGGCCGAAGGGAGAGGCTTAACCCACTGAGCCGCCTGGGTACCCCATGTTGGGATATTTTTAATGACTGCTTCAATCTCCTTACTGGTTATGGGTCTGTTCAGGTTTTCTATTTCTTCCTGGTTCCGTTTTGGTAGTTTATTCATCTCTAGGAATGCATCCATTTCTTCCAGATTGTCAAATTTGCTGGTGTATGTTTGCTTGCAATATGTTCTTATAATTGTTTGTATTTCTTTGGTATTGGTTGTAATCTCTCCTCTGTCATTCATAATTTTATTTATTTGGGTCCTTTCTCTTTTCTTTTTGATAAGTCTCACCAGGGCGTTTTCAATCTTACTAATTCTTTCAAAGAACCAGCTCCTAGTTTCATTGATCTGTTCTACTGTTCTTTTGGTTTCTATGCCATTGATTTCTGCTCTGATCTTTATGATTTCTCTTCTCCTGCTGGGTTTAGGCTTTCTTTGCTCTTCTTTCTCCAGCTCCTTTAGGTGTAGGGTTAGGTTGTGTATTTGAGACCTTTCTTGTTTCTTGAGAAAGGCTTATATCGCTATATATTTTCCTCTCAGGACTGCCTTTGCTGTGTCCCACAGATTTTGAATTGTTGTGTTTTCATTATCATTTGTTTCCATGAATTTTTCAATTCTTCTTTAATTTCCTGGTTGACCCATTCATTCTTCAGTAGGATGCTCTTTAGCCTCCATGTATTTACGTTCTTTCCTACTTTACTCTTGTGGTTGAGTTCTAGCTTCAGAGCACTGTGGTCTGAAAGTATGCAGGGAATGATCCCAGTCATTTGGTACCAGTTGAGACCTGATTTGTGAGCCAGGATGTGATCTCTTCTGGAGAATGTTCCATGTGCACTAAAGAATGTGTATACTGTTGCTTTAGGATGGAATGTTCTGAATATATCTGTGATGTCCATCTGGTCCAGTGTGTCATTTAAGGCCTTTCTTTCTTTGTGGATCTTTTGCTTGGATGATCTGTCCATTTCAGTGAGGAGGGTATTAAAGTGTCCTGCTATTATTATATTACTGTTGATGTGTTTCTTTGATTTTATTAATTGGTTTATATAATTGACTGCTCCCATGTTCGGGGCATAGATATTTTAAATTGCTATATCTTCTTGTTGGACAGACCCTTTAAGTATGATATAGTGTCCTTCCTCATCTCTTATTATAGTCTTTGGCTTAAAATCTAATTTATCTGAGGGGCACCTGGGTGGCTCAGTGGGTTAAAGCCTCTGCCTTCAGCTCAGGTCATGATCCCAGGATCCTGGGATCAAGCCCCACATCAGGATCTCTGCTCAGTGGCAAGCCTGCTTCCCCCCTTCTCTCTCTGCCTGCCTCTCTGCCTACTTGTGATCTCTGTCAAATAAATAAATAAAATCTTTTTAAAAATCTAATTTATCTGATATGAAGATTGCCACCCCATCTTTCTTTTGATGTCCATTAGTATGGTACATTGTTTTCCACCCCCTTCTGTAAACCTGGTGGTGTCTTTGGGTCTAAAATAAGTTTCTTGTAGACAACAAATTGATGAGTCCTGTTTTTTTTTGTTTTTTTTTGTATTTTTGTTTTTGTTTTTGTTTTTATCCAGTCTGATACCCCGTGTCTTTTGATTGGGGCATTTAGCCTTTTACATTCAGGGTAACTGTTGAAAGATATGAATTTAGTGCCTTATATTGCCTGTAAGGTGACTGTATAATGCCTCTGTTTCTTTCTGGTCTACTACTTTTAGGCTCTCTCTTTGCTTAGAGGACCACTTTCAATATTTCCTGTAGGGCTGGTTTGGTGTTTGCAAATTATTTTAGTTTTTGTTTGTCCTGGAAGCTTTTGATCTCTCCTTCTATTTTCAATGGTAGCCTAGCTGGATATAGTATTCTTGGCTGCATATTTTCTCATTCAGTGCTCTAAATATATCATGCCAGTTTTTTCTGGCCTGCCTGGTCTCTGTGGATAAGTCTTCTGCCAGTCTTATATTTCTACTATTGTATGTTAGAGACTTTTTGTCCTGAGCTGCTTTCAGGATATTCTCTTTGTCACTAAGACTTGTAAGTTTTACTTTTAGATGATGGGTGTGGATCTCTTTTTATTGTTTTTGATGGGGCTTCTCTGTGCCTCCTGGATTTTTGATGTTGGTTCCCTTTGCCATATTAGGGAAATTCTCTACTATAATTAGCTCCAATATACCTTCCGGACTTCTCTCTCTTTCTTCTTCTTCTGGAATCCCAATTATTCTAATATTGTTCTGTCTTATGGTATCACTTATCTCTCAAGTTCCCACTTTGTGGTCCAGTAGTTGTTTGTCTCTCTTTTGCTCAGCTTCTTTATTCTCCATCATTTGGTCTTCTATATCACTAATTCTCTCTTCTGCCTCATTCATCCTAGCAGTAAGAGCCTCCTTTTTTTTTTTTTTTTTAAGATTATTTATTTATTTATTTGACAGGCAGAGATTACAAGTAGGCAGAGAGAGAGAGGAGGAAGCAAGCTCTCCGCTGAGCAGAGAGCCCGATGCGGGGGCTCGCATCATGACCTGAGCCGAAGGCAGAGGCTTTAACCCACTGAGCCACCCAGGCGCCCCAAGAGCCTCCATTTTTTATTGCACCTCATTAATAGCTTTTTAAATTTCAGCTTGGTTAGATTTTAGTTCCTTTATTTCTCCAAAAAGGGATTTTATTTCTCCAGAAAGAGTTTCTCTAATATCTTCCATGCCTTTTTTGAGCCCAGCTAGCACCTTGAGAATTGTCATTCTGAACTCTAGATCTGACATATTACAAATGTCCATATTGATTAGGTCCCTAGCTGTCGGTGTTGCCTCTTGTTTTTGTTTTGTTTTGTGATGAGATTTCCCCCTTGTCATTTTATCCAGATAAGAATATAAGAACAAGAGAATAAAATACTAAAAGGGTGGCAAAGGCCCCAGAAAAAGAATCATGAATTCTTTGTGCTGTATTCTCGCATCTCTGAGGTTTTGCAGTTATTGATCCATGAGCTTGGCATTGACTGGATGTTCTTGCTGATCTGCGAGAGGGGCATGTTGCCGTGATTCTCAAATGTCTTTGCCGGAGGTGGAATTGTACCACCCTTGCTGGGGGCCAGGCTAAGTAATCTGCTTGGGTTCGCTCTGGGGACCTTTTCCCTGAACACTTTCTGTAGAGCTCTGGAGGCTGGGAATGAAGATGGCGGCCTCCCAGTCTCCAGCCCAGTGGAGCCGAGAGCTTGGGACCCCACTCCTCAGTGCTCCCTCAAAGAAAATCAGTCAATGCCTCTCCTCTCCCTGGTCTCCGTCCGTGCTCCAAGTTCACTGGCCTGTGACCAAGTGTTTCTGTCTCTGGCGCAGAGCCCTGACTGGAGTCTCCAAACCATGCAGATTCCTGCTGCGTACTCCTGCCACTCCTCCCAGAAGGAAGGTGAGTCTCTCTGGATCTGCCACTTGTGGGGTCCACAGGATATATCCCTGCTCAAAGAGCAGTAGCCTGGCTGTGCCTCAGATCATGGTTTAAGTAACCCTGAACTGAAAGCCCCTTCCTTGGCTCCGTCTCTGTAGCCAGCTTCCCTGCTCCAATTCCTGGGAGCTCTGCCACACTCAGACACCCCTGGTCTTTCTGTGACCCCAAGGGTCCTGAGACCACACTGTTCCCATGAGGGTTCCACCTCTGCTCAGCCTCTGGAGCAATGTCCCTCAGTGGATCAGACTTATAAATGTTCTGATTTTGTGCTCTGCTACTATTATCACTTGCCAGGAGCCTGCCCTTCCCTTCACGGCCAATCTTCCAGTAGGTTGTCTTGGATTCACTTCTCCGCACATCCTACCTTCCGGAAAGTGGTCGATTTCCTGTTCCTAAAATTGCTGCTCTTCTCTTCGATCTCCTCTTGAGTTTGTAAGTGTTTGGAATGGTTTGATAAGCATCTAGCTGAGCTCCTGGGATCTGATGTCATTTCAGTCCCCTACTCCTCCGCCATCTTGCCAACTTCCCAAAGAAGGAATTCTGCCCCTAGACTGAAATATAGAAACTCTGCCTGCGTGTCCAGGCTTTGGACTCAAGACTGCAAGATCAACTCACCTGAATTTTCAGCCTGTTGGCTTGCCCTTTAAATTTTAGATCTGACAGTCCCTATAATCCCATAAGCTAATTCTTTAAGATCACTTTCTGGGTAAGTGTGTGTATGTATACATAGGATATCTAACTATTTCTACCTATCCTATAAGGTTTTGTGTGTCTGAAAAACCATGACAAATACAAGCTCCCTAAAAGTCCCAGAAAGGTTCGGGGAACCTGAAAATAATGGGGACTACCCTGGCTGGTATGAAGTGATCACTGATGCCAGTCAAGTAGAAATGGCAGGGACAGTGGTGAATTGGGGGCTCAAACTCCTTCTAAAAGGAGTGCTTTCTCCTCAACTCCAGGCAAGGGTTGCCATGGGGAATGGCGTCTGGTTTTATCAGACAATTTGACTAATTAAGACAAGCCAAAATCCAGCTCATGAGGGAAAATTGCTATAGAAAAGGTCTTGTAGAAAAGGAAGGTTTGGGGCATTTGCAGAGAAACAAAATATATCCGGAAGTGTAGGAAATGCTTGTATGAAGCCGTATAAAGTAAGCATAAGCCCCCCTTCCCACCCAGGGTCCTCTCTATGTGAGCTGGAAAATATATCCCATGGGTTTGAGCATCTCCGAAGAAAATTAATTATGTGAACTATGGTTAACTGAGTCACTTGCTTTTATTTAATCACTACGATGTTTGCTTGTTTTAATGCTTAGAGGGAAAGAGAGGAATAAAGAGGGCTCCTCTTTTTATTGGCTTCACTCATGTCTTGTTGTTTGTTTTTAGATTTTATTTATTTATTTGTCAGAAGAGAGAAAGCACAAGCATGGGGAGTGGCAGGCAGGACAGAAGCAGTCTCCCTGCTGTGCAGGGAGCCTGATGCGGGACTCGATCCCAGGACCCTGGGATCACTACCTGAGCCAAAAAGCCAGACCCTTAACAACTGAACCACCCAGGGGTCCCCATATCCTGTATTTTAATCCCGTCCAGCATGTTTTTAAAAAGGCTTGAAATGAATGGAGCTTCAGGAGGACAAGGTAACTTCCTGAAACTTCAAGCCAAGTTATTTCTGTCTTGTTACTTTGAAAGGGCGTCAGAGCTCACAGAGCAGAGATGAGAAGGAACAAACAACAGAGGTGAAGACCTGGTCCTCGCTCGTGGGAGGCAGGCTCGCATGGAACATGCGATTATGTGGCAGGAGGTATGGATATGAATCACGAAATTGTATAACCATTTGATTCCCCAGGGGAAAAAATGGTTCAATGAAGCAGACCAACCTATCATTGAAAGTGACATGAATGCTGGTTAATATTATTGCACAATAGAAAGCTCGGCTGATTATGATTTCCTTTCCTCTTTTAAAAAGCAGCTAATTGCCCACGATATATTTTCTCCTGCTTTTCCTTGTGTTTCTGATCTTAGAACAAATCTGGTGATTCACATAATTGAACAGAAATATGCGTTATTACATAAGAGAAGGGAAACGATTGAGTTGTCCCTGGGGTGCCGCCCGTTTCTAGCTCATTCTGCAATGTGGGGAGCACCTTGACTTTTCCTCTCCTAAGAGTGAAAAGTATTTATTGGCTGAAATGGTTTCGGCCAAATTCTTTGGTCCTAAGACGCCCCAAACAATGACAACCTAATTCTGGAAACCTGCCCTCAGAATATGCTGAGTGGCAGATGGCCCTAGGGAGCATAGATAAAAGACAATAATTTCTTTTTTTTTTTTTTTAAGATTTTATTTATTTATTTGACACAGAGAGAGAGAGAGAGAGATCACAAGTAGGCAGAGAGGCAGGCAGAGAGAGGTGGGGGTCGGGGAAGCAGGCTCTCTGCTGAGCAGAGAGCCCGATGTGGGGCTTGATCCCAGGACCCTGAGATCATGACCTGAGCCGAAGGCAGAGGCTTAACGCACTGAACCACCCAGGTGCCCCAAAGACAATAATTTCTAATGCAGCGAGTAGACTGCACATGGCATACGACCCTAGCTGCAGGGTCACGTGGGCTACTGATGGGTTCCCTGGGAGGTGTGCTTTTCACCCCACTCAGCTTGCTCTTTGAGAAGGTTGCAGTATAAGGAAATAGGATCCTGCTTCTCACTCTCCGTGGAAACTCAGAATCACCTGGGGAGATTTACACTATATATTGATGCCTGGGCCTTATCACCAGAAATTCTCACGTAATTGATCTGGGTTGCAGCCCAGGTAGTCAGGGTTCTTTTTAAAGCTCTCAAAACTATCTCCGATGTGCAAGCCAAGGCTGGCAGCCCCACAGAGCTCAGTACATTATGGAGTGCAGAACGCCCAAGCTTGACAAGAATGAATGCTTCGCTTTGTAGAGGAAACAGCAGATGCTCAGTGACACCACGGGATTTGCTGGAAATCACATACCTTCTTAATAGCAGTATGGGGACTAGAACCCACCCCAGTGTTTTTTTTCTGTAACACCCCTTGGTGTCTGGTCGATTGGCTAGGGACAAATTAGGGACTTACCAGTGCTTGAGAAGTTGTCAGAATACTGTGGAAATAGCTACTCTTGCCCCTAGATATGGGACTGGGTTGCTGGGTCTCTAGATCTGGCTGGAGCCCTGTCTCCTAGCCTATCCCTCTTTGGGCTTCCTGTTTGAAGTTGAACTGCTAAAATAGGCCAAGTGTCTACCGAGACTCATTAGTAACCTGAATGAGTAAATTCTGCGCTTTGGCGGGGTCCTTTGTCTTTGCAGACTGCCGCACACGGTCTTTGCACCCAGGAAACCCCATGTTTTTTTTTTTTGTTTTTTTTTTTTTTAATTGTTCTGTGCTAGTCAATCAGTTGGTCAGCTAGCAGTGAGGATTTGCATTAGCTGCTTTGAGAGTGAAAGGTGCATGACATGGTTGCTGCTTCTGATTGCTGTGGTTTGAAATGGGCTCGGGAGCCAAGGGTCAAGAAAGAATTCTTGAGACGTTTTCAGTGCAAAAAAGGGTGTTTTTATTACAGCACGGGGACAGGATCTGTGGGCAGAAAGAGCTGCATTGTGAGTGTGAGGAATAACTGATTATATAAGATTTTCTATCCTAGGGAGGGGAGGGTGACGTTACGGCTCCAAGAAACGGAGTCTCTGGTTTTCTGGAGGTCTGCCTATTGATAAGCTTGCTTTTTTCCTTGGAAACCATTGACACTGTTGCAAACTGATGGAGTCTCTCATCCCAGGAGACAAGAGTGATCTCTATCAGTTGGCCCTTTGTTTTTCCCTTTCCTTTGATCTCTGGTGGGCAGGAGTACCAGAGGGGTGGGGGTGGGGTGGGAGAGGGCAGCATTGTGGGGTGTTAGCTTGGGCTTTGCCCTCAGCTTACATTTTGCTCCCTCATCTTAATCAACATATGACACAAAGGAGGGATGAGCCATCAGAATGAAGATCTTTTCTTGCTTGCCCAACATCTTCTGTTTGTGAAACTACTCTTCTCACTCTCAGTTCGTATGTATGTGGGCAGCCCCCCGCTCTAGGTTTATGGCTGCGCAGAAACCCCAGTCTTGGCCAGAATAGCCCAAGACTAAGGACTGGGCAAGTACTCCAAGTTAAGCCAAATAGGGGCAGCCCTAAGACTCACTGGAGTTGTAAAGAGGGTCTCTAGTCTGTAGAATGGCCCCGATTTTGCAGGCAACCAGAGCTAAGGGCAGAGAGACAGGGTGTTTCCTTGATGGCACTACTTGTACCCCTGGATTCAGCCTTGCCTGAACTCCTCCAGGCTTTCTTGAAGACTCAGGACTTCCCAGGTACATAAATCAAAACCTCCTCACCTCCCCCGCCCCGACCCTTTTTTTTCTTCTTGAACTAGCTGGAGTTGGGTTTTTCTCCTTGTCGACCAAAAGAGCCCCAAGTCATGGAGCTTTATGTCCGACCACTTGAGTTGTTTGGACAGTCTGTTCCCATTCATCTTTGGGACGTCAAACCCAGCTGAGGTTTTTGGCCAGCATGAGTGGTGATAAATTAGCTGGGCTGCCAGACCTGTCTTGTGGAGACTTTAAGGTCAATTTATTTTCAGGGGCCCATGGAGAAACTGCTGAGGACATTTGTTTCGTGATACATAGATTAATTTGATTTTTTTGGTGGGGCTCTAGCATCATAAAAGCCATTCTTTAAAGATTTTTTCTTTCTTTTTTTTTTTAAATTTGACAGACAGAAATCATGAGTAGGCAGAGGGCAGGCAGAGAGAGAGAAAAAGGGAAGCAGGCTTCCCGCCGAGCAGAGACCCCAATGCAGGGCTTGATCTCAGGACCCCGAGATCATGACCTAAGCCAAAGGCAGGGGCTTTAACCAACTGAGCCACCCAGGCACCCCTCAAAAGTCATTCTTGATGAAACTTACCACTTGCCTGTGAAGTAAATTCATTAGTCTGAATACTAGCTAGAGGACCAAATTTGGCATGCCTGTAAATTCTTTGGCTATTAGCATATATGTGGGATGTGGGTGAATACGTGACTTGGGACATTAGGGGGCTTTGCAGTGCATAATTCTGCCCTACAAAGTGATCCATGACTATGGATATGTCACTGATGAGGTCACTGATGTGGCAAACTCAGTCTGTGCTTTTGGTCCCAGAAAAGACAGTAAGTATTTCAGGGGATATATCTGACATTTCCAAAGAAGCGCCAAAAACATACATCGTAGGAAATATTAGAGAGCTTTGTGGGGCTTTTTCCTCCCCCTACTCATTTGGTGATTTAGAATTGTGCTGATTTTCAGTTACCCAACAGTAGGGGAGTGGAAAAAGTACCGTAATGTAGCCTCTGAAGATTTTAATCTGTCTCTAAACGCCAAGGAGCCTGCCAGCAAGAACTGAAGAAGAACAGGTGTGCTAGCATGGGGGATGAGGGTCCCAAGAATGGGAAAGCAGGGACGGGCCTTGACTTTTTTCATCACTGGGATACCAGACACTTCTTAGTAGAGAATGTTCTAGAAATGTGCTAAAGGTTTGCATTATTTTATGCAGAGAGAGGAGTCTCGGTTCTTTCGTAAACGGTTTGAGGTTTCAAAGACTCTTTGGCTTTCTAATTTATTTGAAACACTCATTGCTTTATGAAGTGGCCTCGAGCCCTCCTTGATAGGCTGTTAATGTTGACAGCCGCTGTGGGTTTGTATCAAGCCCCAGCTGTGTAAACAAAGACTGTCAACCTGTTGGTTAGATTTCGAGATTTCGGAGACACTTTGGTCTGCACATGCCCACTGGAATTTCCAGTTACTTGGTCTTCAGATTCTTTGTGGGACAACAACTGAAGGTGACGAGGCTATTTCTAAATAGCCCTCGTGACAAACGTGTGTTCAAAAGAACAACCGCTGGGGGAATAGGGACTGGCATTCTATTGACACTCAAAGTCATGGGGAAACATTTCAAAGGCGGGTGGGGGGGACGGGGGCGGGTGGAGGGAAGTCAAGATGGCTCAGAAAGGAAGGAGGTTCCAGACTGTCTTCATGTTAGTGAGGCAAACTCGTATTTTCTACAAGGAGTATGTGAGTCACAGTAGTATTTTAGTGGCCCGTTGGGAAATACTGGGCTTCCCGTGTCTATGTTCTTTCTTAGATAAGCTTTTAGAGGACCACATGCTTTTGGGTTCGCCCAAGGAGACCCAGAGACCAGGCTGAGTTTAGCTAGTTATTCAGAAGCGGATTCCAGAAAGCCGCCTCGAAGGATGCGTATGGTCACGCAAGAAGGGAAGAAAGCCAGTAAATCAGTGGGTCACTATCCCAGGTCCCTACAACTCCATCCTACCAGATCCTACCAAGAATATGTAAGTAAGAGACTAGCATGAGCTTCAGAAAGTTCCCAGGGAAGGCCAAGGAACTTGGGTTATTTATCAACCAACTCTCCCTGTTATTGGTCAAAGATTGCTCTTGGAGTCTTTGAATTCCTGAGAAAACCCCAGGCAGAGAAGGAGAATGGCTTGGGGCTTCCATGAGAGGCTGTCAGGGGACAAAGAAGGTGGCTGCAGCTGAACAGATAAAGGGAAACATGGGGGTGCCCATCAATGGGACCCGTCCACTGGCCATTTTTATCTGGTGGAAAACTGTAGGTTTGTCCTCAGGAGTTGTGTTTATTTTCTCCAGCAGGAAGAGGGTCTACTTGACTGTTTCCTAAAAAGATTCCAGCGAAATGATTTGGGCTACATTTCCCATTCGCACCCTCCAGTAACCATAACGTGATGTGTGAACAACATAAGAGAAAAACATGGTTGCATTATCTGAGCGCTGGGCCATATTATGAAGCTGTATGCTTTTGGAATTTTTAAGAACAGGAAAAATGCCTAGTGAAATGGTTTTTGTTAAGTAAAAAAGAGCAGGTTCTCAAACTCCAATTTCAGTTATGTGAGAAAAAAATTTTTTTACACAAAGAAAAACACAACCAAAAAAAAAAGACTAGAAAAAATTTTCCAGGATGTTAAACGGTGTCTATCTTTGGGCAATGATGTGATGGAGAATTTGACGACTTTTTGTGCTTTTCTTCCTTTCCCAAATGTTCTACAGTTGAACATTTTTGCCTTTTTTTTTTTTTTTAAATAAGTAAACAGGTTTTTGGTTTTCTCTGTGTGATCAGATTAAATGGGAAGCTTGCTGGGTGGACAGGTGGACTTCCCTCTTGAGCTCGTTGGTTTGGACGCAGAGGGCAGGCTGTTACTCGGCTCGGTTACTGGGCCGGGAACTCAGCCCAACTCCCCAGGGCAATCTGACAATCTGTAGGTGCTCATTTCAAGGTTAGCTCATGAGTCTGCTTCTGCATGAACTTGCAAGGCCAATAGGGCAGTTCACAGATGGTCTGTGCCCAGCCAGACTCCTGCAAGGGCCATGGGGAGGCAGTTGGCTATCCCTTGCTTACGACATAGGAGGCCATCAGGGAGGCTGTACCTGGGCCGGGTTTCCCGCACGTTTTTTTGAATCAAGCTGAGGAGCCCATTCCAGTTTATGTCTGTATTAGCTAACTGTCCTCAGCAGCCCTTCAGGCTAGTGTTGGTCCCTGGGCAGTCCATTCCCAGCCCCATCTGAGACCAGGCATGGTGCTGGGAGTCAAGAGTTTCCTTAAGGAGGAAATGTTCCAGAGGGAAGGTTATATAATCCATTAATAATGACTGATTGTGTCAAGAGGATGTGTTAAAGACCAAGGTAACCTGCAAATACAATGTGTTAGGAGCTGGGGAGGTGGTTGAGTTGGCGTGTGGGGGGGCAGGTCTCAGAAAGGGTCACCATGGACTGGAGTGGTTGAGAAAGGCTTTCTAGAGAAGGTAGTGCGTTGAAGAATGGGGCCATTGGAAAACGACGAAAGACCACCTAATTCAGTAGAGTATTTTTCATCTTGGGTCATGTGCAGCCCTGGAGTCCTGAACAGAGTAGTGTCTCTCATTCCCTGTGTGTCATCAAGAGTGTATTCCGTGGCCCCTAAAATGCCAGTGGTGACTGCCCCCAGCCCTGCAGGGGCACTCTGATGAGTAACCGCTGGTGAACATCATGGGCTGAATTTGGGGGTGCTGTGGCCAAAGGCAGAGGGAGCCTTCCAGTGGTTTCCTGAGCTACAGAATGATGATCGTGCGAGAAAACTGTTCCAAGCATCCCTGACACACAGTGCGACACTTGGAACAGTGTCCAGCATCAGCAAGCCGGTCAGGAGGAATTCTCCTCGTGGGCATGCGAGTTGCAGGCTGCACAGAGAGAGGCGGAGTCCAATGAGGACTGTTTACTCAGTTCCCCGTGTGTGTCTGACATGAAGCTGGTTAACACCGGGGGCAATTAAGGACATCACCAGCCAGTGTGGGGCCAGTGAGTCTGTGGCATCCCAGCTTCAACCAGAGGCTGTCGGTCCTCAGGACTGCAGACATGCAGCTGGGTTCGTACCGCAGAGTTCACAGAACCTTCCAGAAGATGCCTAGGAAAGGCTCAGTCTCCCCCAAGGACCTGGTTCATTACAGAATCTAATTCTTGCACGTCTTTGAGCGCAAGACCCCCTCTTGCCTTTCCTTGTCCCGTCAATGGGAGGGACTCCCATGAATCAGGATGCCGTGTCCCCAAAACTAACCAACAAACAAAACTCACAGCGTGCCGACCCCGACTCACCCATTTCTTTATGCTGGTCTATTCACAGTATGGCCTGACCACTTCTGCACACTGAGCTGTTCTGTCCCCACGGTGTGAGCTCTCCTGCCCTTGGGGGCAGTCCTGGGAACTAAAGGGGCAAGAAGAGGTTAGGGTTTACTCTGTCACTTCTGCGCATCAGGAGCAGTGAGGTGGCTGTTTGTGTGCAGAATGCCATTTGATACCTGGCTGCAAACCATCTGATAAGAGATGTTGTAATGGCTCTAGAGTCACCAAAAAACAAAAAAACAATACACATGAAATACCATGAAAATGAGGCCACAGGACTGCCCCTTTTTTTTTTTTTTTGTTTAAGATTTATTTATTTACTTGACAGACAGAGATCACAAGTAGGCAGAGAGGCAGGCAGAGGGAGGGGGGAAGCAGGCTCCCCGCTGAGCCGAGAGCCCGATGTGGGGCTCGATCCCAGAACCCTGAGCTCTTGACCTGAGCCGAAGGCAGAGGATTTAACCACTGAGCCACCCAGGTGCCCCCAGAGGACTGCCCTTGTAACATTTCCTTAAGGCAGTATTTGCAGCTCTTTTGCTGAATTGACTCACGGAGTAGGAAGCTGAAAAGAAACGTGGTTTATAGCTGGGCCAACCCCACTCAGTGCTTAGGTATGTCCCGCGGGACTCCTCTGCTGGCCCTGGAATCATGCCCAGAAACGAGCGCTCCTCTACATGGAACCTGTAGTCTTCCTTGGGAGTGTCTTCTCTGCCCATCTGAATTCATAAAGGGCTTTCTTCTCCGGTTTGGAAGAGCCTTTTCTTCCAGCAGTTGGAAGAATGAGGAGGCAAGACGAGTTGTATTTGATGACATGTGGCCTTGTAGAGACAGTCGTTCTATTCTATTCTAATTTTTATTTTAAAGCTTTTATTTACTTATTTGACAGAGAGAGAGCACAAGCAGGGGGAGAGGCAGAGGGAGAAGCTGAGCGGGGAGACTGACAGGGGACTCGATCTCAGGGCCAAAGGTTAAGCCAAATACAGATGCTTAATGGACTGAGCCACCCAAGCGCCCCAGAAATAGCCATTCTATTTTCATATGGAAATGTGCTGTTTTCTTTCTCCCCCTCCCTTCTGTGTCTGCACTCAAGGAATGAAATGCAAAGTCTCCTTTCTTCCTGGAGAAGTTTGCTGATCAAAGACAAACCAACATCTGCTTTGTGAATCATCACACTCTGGGGAGAATAGGCCTAAAGAATGGTTGCAAAAGAACAGGACAGACAAGAGGCTTGTGTTTTAGAGGAAGCTGCTTAGGAAAGAGGAGTTTCTCTTGGAACAGGAGAGGGAAGAGGTCTGTGGGTCCCTGGAGAGGGGAATGTGCCTGTCTTTTAGTCCAGGTTCCTAAGGAAGTGGCTGGCCAGTCCTCGCGGGAGATGGTTGGATGATGGGCCTGAGGACACTGGCTCTGGGGTTCTGGGTCCTGGTGGGAACTGCTGAGTCTCAAGAACAGACAGGGCAGCCATCCTCAGAGAGGGGTGTGTGTGTGTGTGTGTGTGTGTGTGCGCGCCAGTAGGGTGGAGCTTCCAAAGAGAAATCAGGTTGATTCACATAAAATATAGAGAGATGTGGGCCTTCTTGCACAGCCACCGAAAGGCAGCAGCTCTCAGCGTTTTCCTCCATGACCCACATCAGACCGACCTGTGCTCACAGTTCTGCCCCTCAGAATCTCTACGTGGCACATTCAGGCGCTACTCCCGATTTTAGGAGACTGAAAGTTATTCAGTCTTGGGAAGGGGGCTTCTTGAAGGAAAGGGAAACTGCTTTGAAATAGGAAATTAGCTAGGGAGCCTTGGAAGGAGTTTGGGCCATCGAGGAACCCTGAGCGTACGCTTCACTCGTCATGTGGCCATTCGTCATTCGTCCTCTGTTGGCCTTATTACGTCTTGTCCGGGTTAAGCTGGTGGAAAAAGAGCCCCAAACAACTCTCCCCACAACCATCCATGGACATCCTTCCTTCTCTTGAAGATATTTCCTGCTTCCTGATTTCTCCACCACTCTGCCCATCCCAGCACCGGAGACTCTGAAAATGGGTCATTTACACAAAGCATTTGTTTGGAGACTTATTGACTCCCTCGACAGGGTGACTCAACCCAGGTGTTTACCTTGAACTTTTAAATCTTGTACTGCAGAATGAAAGCCTTCACTACTGCAGTCACTTCTCTCCCCCTACTAAGACTCAGCCTTCTCCTTTGTGCAACCATCTTCGAAAGAAAATCGCTAGCTATGTTTTCTTTTAGCGTTAAAAGAAAACTGTTAGCACAGGAAAACAGGCCCCAAGACTGGGACAAAGAGGAGGAGGAGGAAGAAGGGGACTTGCCACCAAACCTCACTGGAGCCATTGATCAGGCCTCGAAGGGAGACTGATTCGCTCTCTTGATGGTTGAGAGCAAGCACAGCTCTGAGAGTTTCTCCATCTGAGGCTCATTTCGTCACGGTGGAAATACTCAGGTTCACACGAGTGGTCAACATGCTGTGAATCAACCCTACGGGGAAGTGAGGAACGATGGGCTTTTTTTTTGCAGGCTTTTCTAGAGAAGGTGCTGAGAGTCCAATCTCACCAAGACTGAGAATCGTTTCACTGACGACCTGCAAAAGAATGTCCCAGAGATGCGAAAGAAAATTCCCTAGAATTCGAAAACCTTCTGTGCTGAGCACGATGTTCACGCTGCTCGTTTGGACGTTTGGTCTCCATTGGGAAAGGAGATCGCATTGTCTAGGAATTAGACCTCACCGCTACTTGAAGAAAAATGGTTGAAGGCAGAGAAACAATGTTTCCCTTAGCTGTCGTTTTCCAGTGTTGGCACTGGGTGGAATGAATGAAGAAACCGCAGGATCTTATCATAGAAAAGAAAGAGGTTTTAGTTGTTGGAATTCCAACATAGGATTTATGACTTTGCCTGTAGCCTCTTTTTTTTTTCTGTTTTTTTGTTTTGTTTTGTTTGTGGGTTTATTTGTTTGTTTGTTTGTTTTTGCCTTCTTTAAAAAACAACTGAAAAGCGTACATTGTCAGAAGAGGACCAGCAGCCTGAGTGAAAGAGCAGGTAGAAAACCTGGGGTCTCGGCCCCCTTCGGCCAGTGGCCAGCCAGGCCGGGGATTTGGTCCATGTGCCTCAAGCCATCTGCCTCACCCTGCTCGTTAGTGCAGGCAGTGCTGGGTGGTTCCTTGGGGTTTTCCAGTTCTGCTCCTCAGTTAATGATTTTCCTCTCAGAATTCCAGAGACTACCTAACGGCACACCTGAGGGTCCGTTCAGGGGACGCTCTCCTGCCATCATAGAAATCTTCAAATTCAGAGAGATGTTCCACCCCAGGCGGGTAGGGAATGGTACGTTCAGACGGGGGCAGGGAGAGCTAATAGAATCCATCACCCCCACAGGCATTGGTGTGGGGCTGCTGTCCGGCTCGGAGCCCACAAGGAATCTTTGCAGGATGAAAGGGTATGTGGTGGGGAGACCTAAAAGCAAGGGCGGGGCGGGGGAGCTCTGCCACAAACATTGTCTGACCTTTGGCTAGGTCATTGGGCTCTCTGGGACACTTTTTCTTCCTTTTTTTTTTAAGATTTTATTTATTTATTTAGAGAGTGCAAATGGGGGAGGGTCAGAGGGTAAGAGGATCTCAAGCAGACTCCACGCTGAGCACGGAACCCAACGTAGGGCTCCATCCCAGGACCTCGAAATCATGACCTGAGCCTAAATCAGGAGTTGGACGCTTAAACAACTGAGCCACCCAGCAACCCCGACACCATTTCTTTCTGGGTATGAAGTGTGAGTAATGCCATCAGCCCTGCATGGCTCAGGGGCTTCTGCTAAGGCCCAACCACGTATGGAAGTAAGAAGGTGTGGGAATCATACAATGACACATAACGAAAAGGACCCTGATCCCCTTGGAAAGGTGTTTCTGCCCCTGTGCCTGGCCTCAAGGAGGAAGAAGGGCTTCCACTAGAAGCTGCTCGTAGGCTAACGAGAGCTGCGTTAGAGGGACGGGACCCCATGGCAGTTTCGGGGAGCTTTTGGCTCTCAGAGCTGCCATCTGGGTCCTGCAGAGCAAGGGCTCGGTGTCCAGACTTCCCTTTGGCAGGGTCGGTGGCCTGGCCTGTGACAGTGAGGCTGCAGGTCTGTGTGAATGACCTTCTCCTTTCTGACGTCGTAACACCAGCTACCAAAGGGGTCATGGCCGCGTGGACGGAATCACAGAGCTGCCCGAGTTCGGGGGAGGAATGTACCTGCCAGACCGCCTCACGTTTCACCCGTGTCTGCATTCCTCAGATACGACACTTAACCATGATCCCTCCCTGTGTACGACCTTTCTCAATTTTCCACCACGGGGCCAGGAGTGTGACATCCCAGGTTTGCCATTCCTCCCAGAGTTTTGTTGTAAGATTTTTGCTTGAAGTGGAGTAGACATGGGTGCATCTGGGGCTGCTCTCCGAACTGCTCCCTTCCATGTATGTGCTCCCGGGGAGGGGCTGGCGGGGGGGATGCCTACGGGACACTTCCCCCAATGTCCCGAGACTGGAATCATGAGAGGATAGTCCCAGACAGTCTCTCCCTCCCTCTCTCTCTCTTTTTTAAAAAAAGATTTTATTTATTTATTTGACAGAAAGAGACAGCAAATACGAGCAGGGGGAGTGGGAGAGGGAGAAGCAGGCTCCCCACTGAGCAGAGAGCCCCATGCGGGACTCAACCCCAGGACCCTGGGATCATGACCTGAGCCAAAGGCAGCCACTTAGCTGGCTGAGCCACCCAGGTGCCCCTTGGACAGTCTCTCTTACAAAGGCGCCTCTGGTTCCAAGATTCGGTGCCTCAGGAACTACCATCCGTGGGGCACGTAACACACTCAGCTCTGGAAACGTGCTCTTCACAATGCTTTGAGGGAAGATGGGGTTCCGGTCTTAGCCCTCTGGCAGGTTCAAGACCTTTGTTCTTCCAAAGGTCTTGTGTTCCTGATCAGAACTTGGCAAGTGGAAGGATACCTTCCTTCAGATTCCCTGGTTCAGCAGCAGCAGAGCTGCAGTAAAAGTAACCGGAGACTCAGTGACCTGCTGGGACCCACTCTGGAGCTCACAGGTGGGTCGCAGAGAGCCCCAGGACAGCTGGGAGGCCCTCCTGTGCATTCCTGCTTCTGCCGGGCACGGTCCTCACGTGGCCTGCCTTATGTAAGACTCGGCGGCCCCAGCCTGCCCCTCCCTGCGGGGACAGCTCACCAGGACCTGGGATTAGCCGGTGACAGCCAGGCTCTATTTCTGGAAGGCAGAAAGTTCAGCTGAAGGGTAGCCACCGGCAAGACATTCATTTACTCCACTGAAGGGAGCGGAGATAGAGACGCCTAGGGAGAGCGTTATTTTGGGACACTCTTTTGTACCGATGTGCCAAGCACATTTGGGATCAGAGCAGGGGAAGAAAGCAGAAGGAGCGCACACTTGGACAGAAGCCCTTCTTCCTCCTGTCACCATGGCCTCCTTCGGCTACTGTACAGATTCAACCTCAGGATTTAGAAAAAATAGAATTTATAAAGACTGTGGTTTTTGTCTTCACCACCAACCCACACTTAGATTTGAGTACAGATTGTGCATAAATAGGTACAGTAAATCCTGATGATTCCTAGTCCCCGTGCCAGGCTGAACACTGGTTATTGTAGTCAGGTTGCTGGAAGGGCCGTTATCCTGCACATGCGAGGTGGTTAGTTCTTGAGGACAGAACGAAGGGATCATTTCATGTGACTAATTAAGGAAAGATTATCTGAACTCTTGGTTTTAGTGGTGGTGGTGATGTGCGTGTGTGTGTGTGTGTGTGTGTGTGTGTGTGTGTGTGAGTGATGGGTGTGATGGGTGTGTGGAGTCTATTGGAAATGACCATTTTCACTTGCGGGGGATGGGGGTAGGTCCAAAGCTGGGAAAGGGACTGCCAAACCCGGATCTGGGAACGAGAGGTGAAAACTAACCTTCACAGCTGGTTGAAAGCAGGGACATTGAGGCATGGGAGCAGGGACAAATCTGGAAGGCAGGAACCAAATCAGGAAAGGGCTGTCCTATGACAGGAAGGGGTTATGGAATGGGAACCAGGGAACTGGGTTCTGACAAGACCCGGGACATTCCTGAAATATCAAGCTTAGCGAAAGGAGCGTCCGCCACAAGGCCCAGAGGGCTCCTGGTCTGTACCATGGGCAGCAGATTCTGTTACCCGAATACTCGGATACCCTACAGGCTTACATGATGTTATCTGCTCAGATGATCACCCAGCGTTCTGGGAAGACACATTTGGAAACTGTTTCCAGAGACAAGTTTTTGGGCAACACAGGGAAAAACAAATATATTGAGGTCTTTGTCAATGGTTTTATTATTTTACCCTTTCTACGGAAGCATAGGGGTGGCAAGACCGAATGTGTGGCAGGTAGAGGATGGATGGGTGTCTCGGATGTCTATTGGGAAGGCATCACTGTGTCTAGGAGCAGATGATCGTGGCCTAGAGCAGGAGGGGGTTGGAGATGCAGAAGAGGCAGGCGGATGAGTGCTAGTTAGACTGCAAATAGCTAGTTAACGCTAGTTAGACTGCAAATCGAAACACCTTAATAAATTTCTGTCAATCATGAGAAAACACGACCTAGAAAACCAGAAACCTGCAGGTGAAGAAAGACTCCAACGCATCTACCCGTTGAATGCCTGGAGCGTATTTGGGGTCTTTATTCAGGCAAACGGGGGAAAGACTCAGGAGAGATGGAATGTGGAAGACTGACTTTGTATTAAGGAGGAGTCATTTTCACATGGGATCCTGGCATTGTGGCATTTTTTTTTTTTTTAGAGTTTTTATGTTTTCCAGATTATGCTGGGGCATTTTTGGATGAAATTAGATGACTTGAGTTTTCTCCCAAAAAATATGGGGGAGCGGGCAGGCGTTGGCTGAAACTGGGTTGGCTCTGAGTGACAATGTGTTAAAGCTGAATGATGGGCTCCAGGAGCTCACTGTGTATGGAGCCAAGGCTTTCCTTGTGATGACAGCTGCTCGCGCCCCAGAAACTTCTCAGAGCTCCGTGTCTGCTCCTTCCATCTCTGAAGTCTCCTATCACTCGAGGACAAAGACGTCCAGATACTCCTATTGGTAGGGACGTAAGACAGCCTCCAGAAAGTGGGGGAGCTCCACTGTGTGTTTTAGATGGATAGCTCTAGCCCTTCCTGCTAAAAATGGAAGAGAAGCAGCATTTTGGAACTTACCCAGAGGATTCCAGGCATCGTCATCTCACATTTCACAGACACTGGGTTTGGAGTTTGGGGTTTTTTCTGTGGTTTTTTTTTTTTTTTCTGTTGTTGTTGTTGTTGCTTTTACAAACTGAACATCTGTGGCAACCTGCTTTTCTGACAGCATTTGCTCACTTCGTGCCTTCGTTTCGCGTTTTGGTAATGCGCAGTATTTCAGACTTTTTCGTGGTTATCATGTTTGTTATGGTGATCGGTGATTACAACTTGCCCAGAGCTCAGAGGATAGCATTTTCGGCAAGAACGCTAATCGAGGTAGGAATGTTGCTTTTTTAGACACAATGCCATTACACAGTTAATAGACCTCGGTATGATGTAAACATAAATTTCATATACACTGGGAAACCAAAAATTCATTTGACTTGCTTTATTGAGATATTGACTACATTCTGGTGGCCTGGAATTGAATATCTCTGAGGTCCGCCTGTCATGATGTGTGGGAGAGGCTAGCTGTCCCCCTCCTCTTCTGCCTCTTCGAAGCTGAACCCTAATTGTTTGGCAGGCTTCACTGTGGGCCAGACACTTCCCAGTCTCCTTATCTCAAGGCATGGTCATGTGATTTGGTTCTGGCCAGTGAGATGTAGCAGAAGTGTTATGTGGAACTTTCTAGAAGGCTTCTTCAGGGGAGCTGACTCTTGTAGGAGGTGTCTCCCTCTTCTGTTCTCCTCCATCTGTTTCCTGCTGCCTGGAATGTGGGCATGGGGTGCAGAGCCCCCCACGGACCCATGCTGGCCCATGAAGTGGTTTTGAGGATAGAAGGCACACACCTTACGTGTCAGCAGAATAAAGGAGGAGCCTGGGTCGCTGATGAGTCTCTGAACTGGTTGAAGGAAAGAAGAGTGAACCTTCACGTGGTTAAGCCAAAATTGCTCTAGGCTTTTTTTTTTTTCTTTTAGATTTTATTTGTTTATTTGAAAGAGAGAGAGCGCAAGCAAGGAGAGCAGCAGGCAGAGCGAGATGGAGAAGCAGGCTCCTGGCAGAGCAGGGAGCCCGACGCGGGGCTCGATCCCAGGACCCCGGGATCATGACCTGAGCCGAAGGCAGGCACTTAACTGACTGAGCCATTCAGGCGCCCCTTAGGTTTTTAATAATAGGCAGAGTCTTACTGCTGATTGATACAGGAGAGTGTGTGTAAATGAATAAAGCACTATATGGCATCATCTATCTAAAAGCAAAGTGCTGGGATGCCTGGGTGGCTCAATCAGTTAAGTGTCTGTCTTTGGCTCAGTTCATGATCCTGGGGTCCTGGGATCAAGCCCACGTCAGGTTCCCTGCTCAGCAGGGAGTCTGCTTCCCCCTCTGCCTCTGCCTCTGCTCTTCTACCTACTTGTGCTTGCTCTCTCTCTCTCTCTCTCTCTCTCATAAATAAATAAATAAATAAATATTAAAAAAGCAACGTGCACAGAGTCATTGACTTGGCAATTTGAATCAGGACTGCAGACTGTAGACATACAGTCTGACTGCATCAAGAATAGTATTGTTTGCAAGAGCAAACGCTGTTAAAAATGAAACACAGCAAACCTTCAGCATCCAGGCATGGGGACTGGTTACGGAAACGAGCCTTCAGTGGGAGATCAGGCAGCCGCTGGAGAGTGAGACAGGCCTGTTTGTGTTTCTGTGAAAGAGCCTCGGGTCTTATTAGTAATTGAAAACAAGGAAGTTATTTTAAGACGCGTGTTTAGTTTGATCTCTTTTGTGAAATAAATATAAAAACATGCGCGTTTATTTCCTAGCAGGAAAGACAAACCTGCCAACTGAAGGGAGAGAGGGCCAGGGAGTCAGCATGGAGAGAGGTTTTTACTTTGTCAGTGAATATACTTTTGTACAGATTGAATTTTCTATCTTACCCAATACTAATACAAAAAATTACTTCCGATAGCACACCTTTGCTCAAAGCCTAATTTCTGAAAAAAAGTAGCATGAATAGGAGCGCCTGGGTGGCTCCGTGGGTTAAAGCTTCTGCCTTTGGCTCAGGTCATGATCCCAGGGTCCTGAGATGGAGCCCCACATCGGGCTTTCTGCTCAGCAGGGAACCTGCTTCCTCCTCTCTCTCTGCCTGCCTCTCCACCTACTTGTGATCTCTGTCAAATAAATAAATAAAATCTTTTAAAAATAAATAAATAAATAAATAGCGTGAATAGTTTCTAGTCTTTAGACTTTCTCTGCCATCACTATCTTCAGATCTAAGGTACAGTCTGATTTCCCATCTGAACTAACTGAGATGGTCACAGCAAAGATATTTTCGTCCCCTCCCATCTCCCTGTCCTTCTCTCTCTCCGGTCCCTCCTCTCCACTTTCCATAAGTGTCTGATGTTATGGACTCTCCAAAGACCTCATCTTCCCAGGGCCCAGGCAGAGGAGCGGGGAGACCAGAGCCCAGGAAAGCAGCTGGCAGGAGTGCTGGGCTGGCTAGGGATTCCAGCCGTCGGCCCTAGGGCAGGTGGTGATACTCCTCCTGAACGCAGAGTCCTGGTAACACTCAGTGGCCTCCAGGTAGTGTTCACCTGCCGTCTTGTTTGTTTCTTGCCGATGAATGAGGACACACGCTCTCTGACAGCAGTTGGCATTTGTCCTGGAGGTCAGCGACCCAGGCTTCCATGCGTGTATCTGAGGCTTCCCTAGAACAAGAGAGCTCCACTTATGGGAGCAGGACGGAACACAGCAGGCAGCTAGCGGGAAGACAGCCATGTGCCAGGAGGCAGATGGCTGGAAAGGTAACATTTGTTTCCAAAGGATCTCCAGGCCCTGGAGAGCTCACAAGAGCAGCTCAATGAGCAGGTTTCTAGAGGACTGCATGCTTTAACGAGAAGATCCGAACCCTGGCAGCCCCATGGTGCAGGAAGAATTACGTAGGATGATCAAGAACACTCATATCTAAGGAGTGGGAATGCCAGGGCTGCTCAGGGACAGACTCTCACATACAGTAACTCGAGTTGACAAAGTCAGAGCAGCGAAGGGGGAGGGGCATGTGGGAATTATGGGATCTCTGGTGTATGGATCCCACGCACTCTGGTTGTGAAAGGCATGCCCAGCTTGACCTGGCTTGAAGGAAAATCGGAATTTATTGTAACTGGAACACTCGGAAGGCGATCTCAAGCTTGTTTAGATCCAAGGCTTTCAGCAGTGCGTGAAGGACGCTCTCACCGCCTCCCTTCCTCCCCCGCGCTTTCCGCTGGGGTAGTTTCCTTCCGGGGCTGGCGTTCCCTACAAGGGGCTCCATCCACCAGCTTTGCAATCCCCACGTCAGACACTTCTTTCTCTCTAGCTCTGACAATGTCCGGGCTGACTTCCACGCCTCGTTTGGGACCCATGCCCATCTCCGAATCCAACACAGCCCCTGCAGACGCGGTGCCGAAGCCTGGAGCCTGGGTCATAGCAGATGTTTAGGGGGGCCACCGCTGGAGGTGCACGTTCAAAGAAAAATCAGAATGTTGTTCTCAGGGGTGGGGGGGGTGGGAATTCGTCAGACAGTTAAATGTCCACTACACTAGAGGCGCCTGGGTGGCTCAGCTGGTAAAGCGTCTGCCTTTGGCTCAGGCCATGGTCACAGGATCCTGCCATGGAACCCTGCATCAGACTCCCTGCTCAGTGGGAGCCTGCTTCTCCCTCTCCCTCTACTCCTCCCCACTGCTTGTGCTGTCTCTCCAGTAAATAAAAATTAAAAAATAAATAAATGTCCACTACACCAGTGTATACTTCCGAACTTCAGGTTCCTTCCCAGTACTAAATAAAAGGCAGAAAGGGGACTCCCCAGACCCCCAGTATATAATCCTTCTTTGAAATGTTAAGAGATTAGAGGCTCCCAGACCACAACCAAGGCTTTAGGGCTTGCTCTAGGATCTTTGGGGTTTTGTTTGTGTTTTGTGGTTATCCTGAGCTTGGGGTTGAAAATAAATTGGGACTTGAAAACATATATATACTCTTAGGAGTATTCTCCAAGCATGGAGGGATTCCTGGTCTAGGATTCCCCTTGGAAAGGTAAAATAATCCCATAGTGTTCCTAGGGGATTCCTGGGGTTTTTCTGTCCCAAACCTAAAGGAGCCAGCCTAACTTATTCTTTGTTCCATATTTGCCTGTGTTTTTAGAGACTTTTACTAATGGTGAGCCAGACATTCAGGTGTGCGGGTCCTGGTCAAGTGGGCTGTCCTCTGCTCTGCCGTGAGAGGGTAGGAAGAGCAGCAAAGGACATGGGTGCCGCCTTCCAGAAATGGGATGTTTGTGGGGCGCCTGGGTGGTTCAGTGCTTTAAGCCTCTGCCTTCGGCTCAGGTCATGATCCCAACATCCTGAGATTGAGCCCCCGCTGAGCAGGGAGCCTGCTTCCCCCACTCTCTCTACCTGCCTCTCTGCCTACTTGTGATCTCCGTCAGATAAATAAAATCTTAAAAAAAACAAACAAACCAAATAAATGGGATGTTTCAAAAGAAATCTTTGTAAGACTGAGCAGCGTCGTCTTACAGAATACACAGATTGAGCAGAATCTACGGAGACTTGGAAAAGGCTGGACCCGAATGCAAATGATGTGATCAGACCAAGGAAGCCCAGAGAGAAATGCAGCATCACCAGCCCTCTGCTTCATTTCTGAAAACGAGAAGTGGGTGAAGACAAGCAGCTCCCCTCAGAACCTGATAGCCGTCAGTTCTCTTCTTTACTGGTGAGAGGATATTCTGGAACTGGTCCTACAGGAGTGGCCATCAGGCATCGACCTATTTCCAAGCAAGAGTGAGTAAAGGAGGAGTGTCATTTGTAAATGTGAAGGAAAAAAAAAAAATAAAAGAGTCCATCTTGACCGCACAAGAAGCTGGGGTGATGGCCCATATTCAAGTCTGCTCTGAAACCCTGACTGAGAAGCAATTGGCAGAGAAGATGCCACCACAGTTCCTCTCAGATGTCAACCCCCCGACCAAAGCATGCTGGGAAATTTTCACAGGGCATCTCATCACTGCCAACTGCCACCTCCTTTTACTTATAGGAAGGATTAGAAAGATCAGGGAAGACAGGTCCTCTGCTCCCTTCTCAGTTTGAGAATGCGACCCAAAGAGGAACCCAAATCTGGCAGTGTCAACAACGATCACCCACAACTTCTAGAAAGGGCCACCCAAGCCAACCATTGGACCAGCGAAGGCCACTTAGCAAGGCAGCAGCACTGAAATTACTCTTTAGGGATTAGGAACTCAGAGACAGAGACAGAATTTGCCAGTACATTTGAGGAACAGAAGGAAGTAGATACGTGGAACAGAAGGAGAGTCACCGGGGCACCGGTGGCTGGAAGCCAGCCGCCCACAGGACATATCTGAGGCACAACATGTTTTGCTTGGCCCACAGGGTTTGAAATTCAAAATGATTGCCAACCCTTAAAAAACTCTACGCTTTCACATTTTACAATGGGTGGGCTTCTGGAGCACACAGGGAGAGGGGAAATTGTGACTTTCTAAGAATAAGTCACTTGGGGTGCATTTGGGACTTTTCAGACTTTGGGGACCTGCAGTCCCCAAAGATCACACATGTTCCCAGGAGGGTCCCTTTAGGAGCACCACTGGCCACCCTCCAGATCCTGGAGCAGTCTGTGGGGTTCTACTTAGAATAACGGAGCTTCTAGCAAGCTTAATGGGGCACAGGATGAATGAAGAATTTTATAGAAGTGGCCCAGAGTCCCCACCACTGCCTTCTCTCCCCAGACCCGGAGTCCGAGTGACTCAAGCGATTTTCTGTTTTAGACCCACTGTGGCATGTGTGAACGCCCACAAACCCACAAGAGGGGAGTCAGGGAGCCTGCACTAAGAGAAAGATCCTGGTTCTGGCTGTGGGGGCTTCTGATGAACCACTTCCTGCCCCTATGGAGGTCTGGTTCGTTAATGATTCCCCAATCCCTAACCCTACAGAGAGTGAGATTTCTCCCTCCTCCCTGCTTCCCCCACACAACACGAAATTTACTGGAGCAAATTTGAGTGGGTTTCAGACCTCTCTGCCGAAAGAGCTCTCGGCTAAGACGACTTCTGAGGATTAACTTGGCCAAGGAAAGGCGCCTGAGGGAAGAGCCCTTGACAACGGGCTGTCACCTGAAGCCGCTGGCCCCTGCAGCAAGGTTCTCCTTGCCCCTTCTTGGTGGCCTCAGGACCCTGTGGATACGGATGCCTTTAGGCTTCTTCCCACCCACGGCATCTGGGCATAGCTAACTATATCATAGAAGACAACAAGCTAGAAACGACATGACTTTTTTTTCTTTCTTTTCTTTTTTTTTTTTGGCCCCCACATGTTGGCACAGGTACTCCACTTGTCCCTTTGGGGGCTATTTTTAAATGTTTGCTTCTCTCCTGCTGTATTTTGACGACCTCACTCATTGGGTCTCTTCATAAACACCAGAAGGGGAAAGGGTCTCCGACAGGGGCACTCGGAGACCTGAATTTTCTTTTGGCCTCTCGCCCAAGGTAGTGGGTGTGCGGCATGTTTTCAAGCCATCAGGCAGTTCTTTGCTCTTTCGCGTGAGTCAGAGTCATGTGCTGTCTAAAATAGGTGGAGGGTGTGGGCAGGGTAGTCCAAACCCCAGATCAAGGCATGGAGTTGGTTCCCAGGGAGAGGTGGCCCCTTCCCCAGAGCCTCAGCGAGGCTGCACGGGACCTGCGCCAGGATCGCACGGAGCGCACCCACCCGCTGCGCTGTCCCCAGGAGCCACACATGCACCTTCCTGCTGCCTCTTCAGGGAGGTGGGAGCAGGTGCATTTTACCAGATGTCTGGACATGAAGCAGGCACGTCCTTGGGGCTGGGCTTCCCCAATAAACTGTACAAAACCTGGGGTTAGCAAGGAAGGTGCAAGCTCCTTCATGAAGCTCAAGACTAAGACATGTTTGGGCTGTTTACACGTTTACATGTAAGTTTGGAAATGAGGTACCCCCCCAACACTCTCCGACACACGCACACATGTGCGTGCACGCCCGCAAACGTATCCTGGAGATGTTCCCGGGAACGTTTACCCAGTAGCTCATGCTGATTGTGGCACCGAGAGCTCAGTTCTAAAGCAACCTGGGGCTGGTAAGGCTTAGCGGGTGGCTTAGCTGTAGATCACGGAAAGAGTAATCACATGACTATTGGCAAATGCCCTTGAGACATCTTGGAGGAGGTGATGAGCTAACTGCCCCCCCCTCCCCCCTCCCCAATCCCTGGCTGTAATGCATCCGAGCACAGAAATAGACATTCTTTCCTAGAAGAAAAGCCAGAGGAAGGAGGTAGTTGCTTAGAAGAATTGCAAAACACCGGTGCCGAAGAAGCTTAGTCACTGGCAAGTACCTGTTGGGTCGGAGGAAATTTTCGTGATCGCTCTATAGGGGGGTGAGGAGGAAGGTTTTGCTGAACCAATGGAAAAATCCCATCACTGCCCAGCCTTGCCCTAGGCACAGGTTATCCATCAACCTCCCTTTCTAGAACAGTTTCTTGACCTCCCTCTTGGCTTTCACCACATCCCACCTCACCACCAGCCATGCCAGAAACAACCATCACTCCCTCCGCCCTCTTAAATTCTCCATTTTTATCCTGTGATTGCCTATCAGTCACTGTGTTAAAGTCTTCTGAGATGACGCTAAGCATTATTGTTAACCATGCCGAGAAGAACGTGTCCCCCTTTGGCAATTATTACCAGAAGAGGAAGGGTATGGGGGCTATAGAAGGGCTTTTAAAAAATTTATTTGTTTAAATTCAGTTAGCCCGTATCTAGTACATCCTTTGTTTCAGATGTAGAGTTCAGTAATTCGTAGTTGCACGCTCATCACATCAGGTCCCCTCTTTAATGCCCATCACCCGGTTACTGCATCCCCCACCCACCGCCGCTCCAGCAATCCCCAGTTTGTTTTCCGTAGTTAAGAGTCTCTTGTGGTTTTTCTCCCTCTCTGATGACTTCCCATTCAATTTCCCCTCCCTTCCCCTGTGATCCTCTGTGCTATTTCTTATACTCCACATGTGAGTGAAACCATGTAATTGTCTTTCATCAAAGTCAATGTAAACGGTATGTATTCATTCTTTCAGATTGTATATATGAACCACATCTTTATCCATTCATCTGTCGGTGGACATCTGGGTTCTTTCCATAGTTTGGCTATTGTGGATATTGCTGCTATAAACGTTGGGGTGCAGGTGCCCCTTCGGATCACTACATTTGTTTGTATCTTTGGGGTAAATACCTAGTACTGCGTTTGCAGGGTCATAGGGTAGATCTATTTTCAACTTTTGAGGAACCTCCATGCTGTTTTCCAGAGTGGCTGCACCAGCTTGCATTCCCACCAACAGTGTAGGAGGGTTCCCCTTTCTCCGTATCCTCGCCAACATCTGTTGTTTCCTGTCTTACTCATTTTAGCCATTCGGACTGTGTAAGGTGTTAGCTCACTGTAGTTTTGATTTGTATTTCCCTGATGCCAAGGGATGTGGAGCATTTTTTCATGGGTCTGTTGGCCATTTGTATGTCTTCTTTGCAGAAATGTCTGTTCATGTCTCCCGCCCATTTCTTGACTGGATTGTTTTTGGGGTGTGGAGTTTGATAAGTTCTTTATAGATCTTGAATACTAGCCCTTTATCTGATATGTCATTTGCAAATGCCTTCTCCCATTCCATAGGTCGCCTTTTAGTGTTGTTGACGGTTTCCTTCACTGTGCAGAAGCTTTTGATCTTGATGAAGTCCCACTAGTTCATTTTCGCTTTTGTTTCCCTTGCCTTTGGAGGCATGCCTAGCGAGAAGTTGTTGCGGCCAGGGTGGAAGAGGATGCTGCCTGTGTTGTGACAGGAGGGCTTTTTTACTTTCCTGAACCTGCAGATCATGGTTTAGGGCACTGAAAAAAAAAAAAAAAAAAAAAAAAAAGCAAACAACATATCTAATGGGGACCAGGAGTTTAAAACCACCCACACAGAAGGACAGTGTCCCCAAAAGGGACTTGGCATTGCTCTTATGTGTTGCTGCTTTTCTTGTTGTTAGAGTTGTTTGTTTCAGTTTCAGTTTTGTTTTGTTTTATTTTTGAGGACTTGACATTTCCCTTCCCCTGGGGCCTCAAATGCAGACACAGCACTGACCAGCTCTTGACATCTCTTTGAGGCCCTGTAATCCCTACAGCTTCCTGGTAAGATTTTCTCTCCTGACAGTTCCTGGCTACTGCATTTCACAAGGGCATTTTAAGTGACAAGAGAGCTAACAAACTACTGCTTAAATGTGTTAACTTTTAGGAGCACTCTCCTAGAGACTAAGAAAAAGAAGGCGCTGGGACTATTAAACTTGCTAAAGATTTTCATGGGTGCTCCAGAGATTTCTGAAATGATCACCATTGAAGACATATTGCATGCAATGTTCCCACCTTTGAGGATCTCATGAAATGGCCATTCCAAATGGTAATGACTCTAGGAAGCAAGTCCTATTGTTGCTAGATGAAAACCCCATTAAGACTTCAGACGCTGGGCATCTGGGTGGTTCAGTGGGTTATACCTCTGCCTTTGGCTCAGGTCATGATCTCAGGGACCTGGGATCAAGCCCCTCAGCAGGGAGCCTGCTTCTCCCTCTCTTTCTGTCTGCCTCTCTACCTACTTGTGATCTCTTTCTCTGTCAAATAAATAAATAAAATCTTTAAGAAAAAAAAAAAAAGACTTCATTTGCTTCAAAGTAATTACCTGGACCTCTCTTCACTTATCACAGTTAATGGTTCTTATCAATGTCCCAGTCAGAGTGATTTTTTCATAAGAAATAAAAACATCAAGAAAGGAGAACTTGAACTCATGACCAGTAAGCATGGGTCTGTTGCTTTACTCCTGTTGCAATGCCATCCATTCTCTTGTTCTCATTTCTTTCTTAGTTCTAGAGATTTCCTTCTAATCTATCGCACCCTCAAATCCCATGTCCTACCGAATAAGCAATTGCCCATTCTCTTCTGAGTCTTTCCAGTCAACATCTAACCCTAACTTCGTTTCTCCCACTCAGTGGGACCTGCCCTTACCCATAGAATCATGACTGGTTGGGTGTTTGATCAATCCTCAAAGCTTTACACTTTGACCATCGCCACATTTGGTATCCGTGTGGCCGGACGTCTGTCCACTTCATTAAACATACATTCTGATTACCTACAGAAAATCCTGGCTACCACCACTAATTTTGAATACACTTTCTAGTCTCTCTATATTTTGCAGATTTTGTCAGCTTGCTGAAGGGAGGGTGGTACCACTGTGCCCTATTCAAAGTCCTCTTCCATGTGTCCTCAGTGTGCCTTCCTTCTTCCTCATACCTCCGCCCCAGCCGTCCTCTGTTCAAACTCACCATTTATTCCGAATACCCGGAGTTTCCCTGCCCCTTGCTGGAGAAGACACTACCATAAGCTTGTCTGGGCGGTCAAGCACCAAAAGTGTGTAAGGACCTCACGAGACCAGGGACCTCGACCTCAGTCGTGGGCTGAACTGGAGAATAAGGATATCCCACAATTGCCATTTCAGCTGATCTAAGCGTATGTCAGTCAGTTACTAATATAAAACATAGCTGTTTTCCAAGAAACAAATTGTGTTTTAGGGCTACTTAATCTTCAGAGTCCGCTTAATTGGCTTTTTAAAAATCAGGTTTTTAGTTGGAACTGAACAAAAGCTATTTTGAAGATCAGACAACATTAAACCCATATATTATGATTTCACTGCAAGTTGGCTTCACAACCCGCACACTGGAAAATAAGCTCACTATAGCCAAATTGAAATGCCATAGAGTCATCAGAGAGCTTGACCAACTCCCCCCATCCCTGGCCTCCCAGAAAAGGTGTTTATTTAAACAAGCCAGGGAACCCAGTTTACTAGGGTGACATTTGATCAGCAACAACACAGATAAAGTGAAAAATGAAAAAATGGTAGCCGTGGTAATGACTCACGAGAGAATAATGAGGAAATATCCACTGCTTAAATATCCCTGTGTGGCAGGGGGAAAAGGGGTAAGGGGCTCAGAACCTTTTGTGATGTAAGTTCCAGCTGGTGAGAGGGCCTGGTGGTCTTGAGTCTCTGCTGAACATGGATTTGTAGTCTGGTGCTTTCAGTTAATCAACTTGTTACTTTACTATAGTGACTTATAAAAAGTAGGGAGCTCTTAAAATACAGCAAACATAGCAATGAGCATGATTCTATTCCCTTTCCCACTACACCTGACTGTTCAGTCAAATTGTCAGGGTTGTCACCGTTCTCTTAAAGCTCCCCAGATGATTCTAGTGTGCAGCCAGAGTTGAAAGCTGCGGCTGCAGGTGTGGTGGCATTTAGATTTTGAGGCTAGACAAGGAAATCTGGTTCCATTTCAGGATGGTGGAGTAAGGAGCCTACTGAGTCCTACAGATTCTTCTCTTCCCATGAACCAGAAATCGGGATAGATCCTGAAATGTGGCACGTAGAGCTGGCTGATGCAAGGACAGAAAATCCAATCTAAAATGCACACAGAAGGCTATCGTCAGAAAGGTGCAAGGGGCACCAAGTCTGCTCCATCCCCAAAGGTGGCAGGCACCAGAAGCAGAAGGGTTTCAAGGACAATCAACATGTAGGTTCTTGGGCCATTGCTGCAGGAGGGGCCAATGAGTCATCCTTCACTGGTGCCCTTCTGTCTGCTCTTGACCTGAATAGCAGTGACAGAATAGAGTCATGGCCAGGGAGCCCAAATTAGGTGGGTATGGCCATGTGTCTTGAGGCTGTCCATTGCCAGGGGAATGGGGTAGATCTGAACACCCCAGAGAAATCTCACTCAGTGGCTTCCCTGAGAGGCATCCAATTCAGACCAGCAATCTCCCCAAGCAGATGATGTCTGCTGGCAGGGAATATAGACTGATGGAGAGTCTCAGCCCATCTAGAAGATCCCAGGGTCAGGATCACCATACACTGGAGGAAGACCCAACAGTGCAAAAGACAACTGAACAAAATAGCCAATTAACACCCAAGCAAGATAAAGCACACAGCAAGCAGAAGAGGAATTAAGAATAAGCCAGACAAAGACAACTCCCTTATGATTTCACATAGACAGGTACCATATGACTTCACTTACATGTGACATCTCAAAAACACAATAAACAAACAAACAAACTAAAACAGGGACAGACTCATAAATACAGGGAAATAACTGATGATTGCCAGAGGGGAGGGGAGGAGGGGAGAGATGGGCAAAATGGGGAAAGGGGAGGCAGAGATACAAACTTCCGGTTATAAAATGAGTAAGGTACAGAAATGAATAGTACAGCGTAGTGAATATAGTCAATAGGACATAGTGGCTTACACTTATTGTGGCAAGCACTGTGTCTTGTCCGGAATGGTCAGATCACTGTGTCGTGTATCTGAAATTTATACGTAAACTAGGCTTCAGTTAGAAAAATAAGCATAAGTAAATTTCTCCGCTGTGTGAGGATACAGCAGTCACAAACAAACCAACTAGTGGTCATAGAGATTAAAGATTTTATCCTTAAAGTAACCCGAATAAGCAGATGAAGCTTTTTTTTTTTTTTTTTTTTTCTGAAGTGTAATTTTATTGTAATGAAGACTAACTTGTGTCTTATACCCTAGGGACTCATGATCGCTCATAAGTTGAGTAATTCACTTTTCTAGAAAGTACATAGTATCCAAGCAGGTCGTTACAGAGAGTATTTTGAAGGATGAAATGTTTTCTGTAACCCTTTTAAAAAGACTCGGTCCATTTTGGAAAATTGATGACGAATGATAAATACAATCGAAAGAAAGAAAAGTAAGTTTTTTCTCCCATATATCTAAGAGATCTTCACTGGTTTTTGTATTTTAAGTGCCCCGAATGAAATGGGCCTCATTTTCAAAGGCAGTTAAGTACCAGCATGTACAAAAACTTGTTTCCTTTGATGTAGCACCAACTGAAATAAGGATAAATATGTCATTGAAGATAATAGTGCATTTCTCCTCTACCTCCCCAACTCCTTTAGGCCACAGTAGGTATGCATGTGTCCTCCCAACCCCATGAAGGAACCTAAAATAAGGATTTTTAAATGGCTGGTCAGATTACACACACTGCCAGGACTTCTCCCCTTAAGAGAGGATATCAGTGAATGCTCCCCGGTATCACCTTCGATCAGAAATAAAGAACTCTGCCTTCAGCAAACTCACTTTCCTGGTCCTTTTTACCTCTCATAGAAAGCTTTTTTGTTGCTACACCTGTTTATTCATTATGACTGCTGTATTTATCAAGGAAATTTCCCACCAGGTATGCCGGATCTATTTCTATCTCCTAATGACAAAGCATGTGTGTTTTATGTAGTGTCACCAGTTTTTCTTCTTGTTAAAAAAGAAAGAAAGAAAGAAAGAAAGACTTGTTACCCTTCAAGGCATAATGATCAAAAAGAACAATCAAGTAAATCCTAAAGCACACACTTCTTTTTTTTTTAATAATTTTTTATTTTTTATATATATTTTATCCCCAGGGGTACAGGTCTGTGAATCACCAGGTTTACACACTTCACAGCACTCACCAAAGCACATACCCTCCCCAATGTCCATAATCCCACCCCCTTCTCCCAAACCCCCTCCCCCCAGCAACCCTCAGTTTGTTTTGTGAGATTAAGAGTCACTTATGGTTTGTCTCCCTCCCAATCCCATCTTGTTTCATTGATTCTTCTCCTACCCACTTAAGCCCCCATGTTGCATCACCACTTCCTCATATCAGGGAGATCATATGATAGTTGTCTTTCTCCGCTTGACTTATTTCGCTAAGCATGATACACTCTAGTTCTATCCATGTTGTCGCAAATGGCAAGATTTCATTTCTTTTGATGGCTGCATAGTATTCCATTGTGTATATATACCACATCTTCTTGATCCATTCATCTGTTGATGGACATCTAGGTTCTTTCCATAGTTTGGCTATTGTGGACATTGCTGCTATAAACATTCGGGTGCATGTGCCCCTTTGGAGCACTACGTTTGTATCTTTAGGGTAAATACCCAATAGTGCAATTGCTGGGTCATAGGGCAGTTCTATTTTCAACATTTTGAGGAACCTCCATGCTGTTTTCCAGAGTGGCTGCACCAGCTTGCATTCCCACCAACAGTGTAGGAGGGTTCCCCTTTCTCCGCATCCTCGCCAGCATCTGTCATTTCCTGACTTGTTGATTTTAGCCATTCTGACTGGTGTGAGGTGATATCTCATTGTGGTTTTGATTTGTATTTCCCTGATGCCGAGTGATATGGAGCACTTTTTCATGTGTCTGTTCGCCATCTGGATGTCTTCTTTGCAGAAATGTCTGTTCATGTCCTCTGCCCATTTCTTGATTGGATTATTTGTTCTTTGGGTGTTGAGTTTGCTAAGTTCTTTATAGATTCTGGACACTAGTCCTTTATCTGATATGTCGTTTGCAAATATCTTCTCCCATTCTGTCAGTTGTCTTTTGGTTTTGTTAACTGTTTCCTTTGCTGTAAAGCACACACTTCTTAACCCCTGAACCTTTCCTAACCTCTGAAAATGTTAAGATGGCAATTACATTTTCCATTAAAGAATGTCCATTCAACTTTGGGGCTAATCCAAGAGCTTGTATCATCATGTCAATTTCTAACATCAGTTATATCCCTCAGAA
Organism: Mustela lutreola; assembly: GCF_030435805.1. NCBI lineage: Eukaryota > Metazoa > Chordata > Mammalia > Carnivora > Mustelidae > Mustela > Mustela lutreola. The sequence goes on from NC_081294.1 coordinate 148,513,710, forward strand.
GAAAACAAGTCCCACCAAAGTAACATTTTCCTAAATGTTACTTAATACATTTTTATAGCAACTTGAAGATCCGAGTAAACTGAAAGTATGTTTAGCAACAAAATAAATGTAACTTAGCCAGCCACCTGATAGGTTTCTTAGTTTAAAGGCAGCCATGAATTCTCCTCCTGCCTGGAATATGAAAATCCAGTTATTTTTATCTGGAATTTTGGAGGTACAGCCTCTCACAAAACCATGCCCCATGTGCCAGAAATGTCTTTTTTTGGCATCTGGCTGCACAAAAGCCTCTGATGAGATATTGTCTTCAAATTAGTGTCATTTTTCCCCCTCTACTTTTCCAGAAAAATATGAAACCAATTGCTTTTCCCTCCTGAGGAGAAGTCAGATTAATACCCCTTGCTCTTTTAATTTTGCCTTAGCTGGATAAAACACACTAGGCAGCTTCTAAAGACAAATCTCAGCATGAGACTCATCTGGCATTATTAAGTATCCAAAATAAAACTCATAGAAAGGAAACTACTATGAGTCTCAAGGAATTCACACGCGGTGGAGCCTTAGAACAAGGAACTTCTGAAAAAAAGGAGGAAGCGAATCTGCTCTTCTGGGTTCTTTACAAGCATCGGCCACCACGGAGCCACCGAAGCTTGGGGTCCATTTCTGCAACCTTTGTCTGCAGGAAGGCACGCACGCAGGCCCAGATCTTGTTGGTTTCCCATCTGGAGATGGTTTCCAGCACCCCCTTTCCCCGGTAATAGTCCAGGACGCGTTTGGTTTGGTCTTCGTAAGCCTTCAGCCTCTTGGTGAGTGTCTCGGGTCTGTCAACCTCACGCTGAACCAGGGGCTCGCCAGTCAGATCATCCACGCTGACCAGTTGGGGCGGGTGAAATTCGAGGTTGTAGACGCGCCCACTGCTCGGATGGATCCAGCAAGCCGAGAGGCGTCGCCTGATGACCTCGACGGGCACGTCCATGTTTATCGCCAGGTGTATGTGATAAACCCTGGGGGAACCCGCACAGCAGTCAGCTCCCCCCGGGGGGAGCTTTTCAACTCCTGAAGGGTCAGCCGGGTCATAATGTCCTCCGGGATGAGCCTCCCCTGGTCCATGAAGATCTTGGCCAGCACGCCAAACTCTGTGTCCCTCAGCTGGTTGTCCCGGAGCAGGTCCTCGCTGGAGAACTTCTGCAGCGGGAAGTGTTTGACAATACGCGACGCCAGGGTGCGCTTGTCGGAGCCCGGGGCGCCCATGAGCACCGCATGTAGGAGCCGCCCCCGCGCCCCCATGGCTGCTGGGCTCGGCTGGGGTCTGCGGACTGTTGGGCCTCCGCGCTCCCTGCGGCGTGTGCGGCCGGGACCCCGCCTCCCCGGCCCCTCCCACCTCGCTGCGAGCAGGTGCAAGCAGGTGTCGGACACCGCCAGACAGCTTTGTGACTTGCAAGACGGAGCAGCCACCTCCTCGCAGCTCGCAGTGGGAAAGATGGTAAGCAGCAGGGCAACCCAGACACCGGAGCTGTCGATTCAGAGTTCCACCCTTCACACGCAGAAAATGGGGAGCATGGAGAGAGACGGGGTCTAGAGAAACAATTCAAGAGCACAGGAGCGTTTCTTTCACCAGCTGAAGGAATGATGGGAGTCACAGGCGTAGACAGTCCAGGACGTGGAGAAGCAAGCCCTGGCCGAGGTGTGAGTAAGCAGGACTCTCGCACTCCAAGCGGGGAAGGGTGTCCTCACCATCACGGCTGGTTTGGAAGGGCAGCCCTGGCGGTGGCTTTGGAGGTTTTATAAAATTACTTGTCAGTATCTTCCTTAAGACAAACTCTCCAAGTAAAACAAGAAGGCACACACAGGATGTTCAATTCGGCTATATTGCAACAGTGCAAAATTGCTCATTACCTAAGTGCTCACTAATGAGAGAAGAAAGAAATGAACCTTAGCCCGACTGGCCCTTCATAGCAGCTACAAAGACAGATCTTGTGTGCTAACATGAAAGTAAATGCAGAGTTGCAGCATGGTATCATGTGCATTCGGTTGATGCTAAGGTATGTTACAATTTATATAAATATATCTGTGGCGTGAACTGGAAGCCAGGTTTCAAGCAGCAGAAAGACAGTTTGATTTCTGCATTTAACAGATGGCTCCGTCTGCGTCAATGAAGTGAGAAGGTGCTGGGATTAGGCTACTTCAGCAGACCAGCAGACAGGTGAGAGAGGACCATTTTTACTCTTCTTGCCTCGACAGGAGTGAGAGTGAGCACCTTTTCATTTGACTGTGGGCCATTTCTACTTTACTTCTGTGTAGGATTTTTTTTTAAGATTGGATTTATTTATTTGAGAGAGCAAGTTTGTGTGTGTGAGAGAGAGCGTGAGTAGTGGGGAGGGGCAGAAGGAGAAAGAGAAGCAGACTCCCCACTGAGCAGGGATTTGCTACCCCCCCCCCATTGGCCAATGCAGGGCTCGATCCCAGGACCCTGAGATCATGACCTGAACAGAAGGCAGACGCTCAACGGACTGAACCACCCAGTCACCCTCCATGTAGAATTTTTAAACTGATAATTATCTGCTGATCACTTCCTTGGAAGGATGCTTTAGGTTTCATTTATTACACAAGCCGTGGGACAGATCTGTCCTCAGCTTGGTCTTGGGTGGTCCAGTTGGCTCAGTACAGTGTGGGATGTAGGGAGCATTAGCTCAAGAGAGAGTGCTGACCCACTACCCCAGCATCCACTTCATTTCTCAAGAAGATCCACAGAAATGAGGTGATGGGCTGTTCCCCTCCGATAAGCAAGAGGGAAAGATTTAGGGGCATAGAAACCCAATTTCTGTATTTGTGTTTTGTGGGAACTGATAGAACTGCCATTCTAAACGCTAAGACTTTTTTTTTTTTAATTGTTTCTGTTACTTTGGGTCTTTAAGTCAGTCATATAATCTCCTACTGTTACCATATTCGAAAAAGTTACATTGAATATATAAGAAGATTCAAAAGGTGTACAGATATTTAATAGAAATTTGGCCCATATCCTCCAGCAAAGGAAAAGAGAAATGATGTTGTAATTGCTTTGCGTGATAAAGCAGCATACTCTTACTGTCTTTTAATTATATACACAAAAAGCGATCCCACCGAGGTCTTTCTATCTTCCCGGATAGATTTAGACTTGGAGTATATTCAACCGTTAATTGAGGCACCTAATTTGGTACCCCGATGCGATCCCAGAATATCCCAGAGAGTAGCTTCGGAGAGAAGGTGGCGTTTTGCTCAGCTGCAGGTGTGAGTGGGCGAGGATGTGTTTCCCAGCAGCTCAGAAGAGGCACAGAGGATGCTGGGCTGCAGGTAGACGTCGGGTTCCTACTAAAGCACAGGGTCATTTCTGGTTCCCAAGACCACCTCGGTCCCTCCTCTTTTCCCAGGCTGATGGCACTTAAAGCCACTTGGGACACACCGGTTGTACAACTTCACAGCATCTGTTTAGGAGACTTTCTGACCAAATACATAAAGCCCAATAGCCTAGGCCCATCACGGAATCCATTTGGCCGCATTTAGCAGACAATGTCTTGTACCCGCTGAGTGTGATTGTGGACAGTTACTGAGACTTCCTGGATGTTTTCCGTGGCCACAGGTGCCAAATGGTGTGGCCTTGAATGGGAAAACAGCTGGGGCTCCTCCCACAAGGCTTCTTTTTGCAGTGCTAGTCCTGTTGGGGGACAAATCTCCAAGTTAATTGGTTGCCCCCTTTCTGGAGAGAGTTAGCATGTCAGGGCATCCGAGGAGACCACAAGGAAGGTAAGAGGCTTGATAATCCTTCACTCATCGATTCAGCAGACTTTCATGCGGGTTTATCTCTAGGACTGGTTGTTTAAAGCACAGGGGGTGTAGCCCATGTGGAAGAATGAAGCCTGAGTGTCTGTCCCCATGACTCTGACCTTCTAGTAGGTATCATGGGCTAGTGTTTCCCACTGGGGAGTGTGACGTGGTTTTAGGTCTCCACGAAAGAACATTCTCCTCCCCACCTCTGGGTCTGACCACTGTGTTTTACTTCGTTTTTTTAAAAAAACAATTTTACTATGAAAACGTCAAAGACACGGAAAATTAGATTGATGTTAGAATCAGAATCAGAATGATTGATGCTTTCCCAACGCTATCCTATCTTATTTCTTCCTGGAGGATTTTCCGATCTTGTTCTATCCTCCCCGCCCTGGGATATTTTCAATAACAGCGGTTTCCATTTTAATGGTGGATGTGTGTGTTTTAATATGTATAAGGAAAAATATAACTAGCACTCAGGCCCAATATCTGGTAGTGTTCTTGCTTGAGTTGGAGCCTCACATTGTGGGTTGAGTTCGCTTTAAAAAACAGTGGAAACTGGTACACAGATACGGCAAAGTCCAACAAGGGTACATAAGTGACGGGAAGTTTTGAACTATTGGCAGAGGCAACAAGAAATGAAGAGGGGGTAGCAGATGTTCCCCTCATCTTCCCTCCATCGGTGAGGTTACGATGGCCAGAGAGATTCCTTCTATGGAAAACCTTTAGCGCCATGCCTGTCGCTTAGTAAACACCTCAAGAAGAGAAGCTAGTATTGTTTTAGGAAGGCATCTTTGATTCCAGAAACCGATGCTAGCTAGTATTTATTAAACACTCACTGTGTACAGATACTGTTTTTAAAGATTAAAATATCTCACTTCCTCTTCATAGCCCCACTAGGAGTAGATGACAGGATCCCCAGTTTGGGGATTAAAAAATTGTCTTGGAGAAATTAAGTAACTCAAGGTTACAGAGCTCTTCAGTGGCTGGACTGGGGCTTGAACTGAAAGCCTGCGTTCCTCCAAAAGCCAGGTTTAGTTTTCTGCCCGGCTCCCAAGACTACCAGAAGGCAGCTAGGGAAAGACCTAGCTGGGAGTCCCAGCATCAACCTGACTCTTCCATTTGCTAGCATGGTGACCTTGAACATCTCACTGCACTTTTTCTGAGCCTCTGTGACTTATGCATCAAACGGGGACAGCAGTGTTAATGACCCAATTTGCAAGCACAGGATGAAATAATGGGTTACGGAAATCCGATGCTGGAGGCACTAAGTCTGTGTGCTATATTCACACACCACGGACAGGGCATATGCGATTTCAAGCAATCCCCTTCCCTCTTTGGGTCTTGGTGTCCTCAGCTGTCAAGATCATGGGGTTGACCCCAAGAGCCCCGCTAGGTTAGAATGTTCCAGAATTGGATTCCGATGGGGCCAGGGTAAATAGTCCTGACTCTGAAGTTAATGAAAAGAACCAGATCAGCTTCCATCCAGTGTGCTCTAGGTTGGTAATTGTAATTATCATAGTCTGCAGTCCTTAGAAAGCCGAACCTGACAATAGCAGGTTGCTGCGCAACCTTGCTCTGAAGCAAGAGAAAAAGAATGAGACAGAGAAGGAGGAAGGGCACCTGAGCAGGCACAGCTGGGCTGTTTGCCACGAAGTACCCACCGACGACTTTATTTCATAGCACCACCTCCGAAAAGCGGCATCTCTGGACAGTCTGGAGTAAAAAAAAAAGAGAGTGAATTTATCTACCCGTCTCCATCTCCCATGGTGCAATATTTAGACCATGGGGTGTCATGTTAATTCCTCTGCAATTAGGGATCGTGCGGTTCTGGGCTCTGAAGCAAGGTCCCCTACTGTCCCACATCTTGGGGTTCCCAGGGAAGCCAAAGTGGGAGATGAGAGGCATGTGCATGGGTGTGAGGCTGGGCTCGGGGAGGGGGTACCTGGGAGAAGTTACAGGTGCTGGTGGCTATGGTGGCCGTGGGAATGAGAGACAGGTGAGGCTGAGGGTCGGAACCGGTCTTGCTGTGCCATCCCGTAGCTCGGCCCGACCAGCTGCCAAACTGAACCGGAGGGGGCGGACTTGTAAAACAAGGACAGCAATGAAAGAGGAAATAATCCATAAAAACACCTGAAAAAGGAACTCAGTTTTTTATCCATCAGTTTTTTATCCTGAAAAGGAGGATAATAGTAGTACGAACCCATAAGTAATTAAGAAGTTAGAGGCATTCAAGGAGTTAAGATCTGTAAAGTGTTTAAAACATAGGTGCTTACAGAAGCTGCGATGTAGACATTTGATTAAAAGAATGGAACACCAGCCACGTGAGCTTAGGTGATTTCTGCAACCTCACGTGTTAATTTTACCTCGAAGCTTTCCAGCTATGACGGAAAAATAAAACATGGCAGGCTTCATAATTTCTATAATCTGATTGAAATGAGCCTGCTAATCCTGAAGGAGAGCCAAGAATTTATGTGGCATAAAAACCTACAGGGAATCCATCCCAAGGGACATTAAAAAGCAAAATAAAGAAGGAGCACCTGGCCTGGCTGGCTCTGGAGGTGGGGCGTCCAACTCTCCATTTCACCTCAGGTCATGGTCTCAGGGTCATGAGATCGAGCCCCGCACCTGGCTGGTTGCTTGAGTCGGCTTGAGATTCTCCCTCTCCCTCTGCCCCTCCCCCAGCTTGCACCGAATAAATAGATAAATAAACAAATAAATCTTTTAAAAAGAAAAGCAGAATACATATGTTCAGAATGTTTAAGTGAAATATACAGAAGAGTGTGCTCAATTCTCTTTGGCTGGTGCTTTTACCAGACGGATTCAGCTGAGCTCTGAAAATGAAGATAAAGAGATTGGAACTGGAGGCCTTCTGTTGGGTCATCCTGAATCAGTGACTCTCCAGCGGAGGCAGCTTTGCCCGCCCCCGTCCCAGGGGACGTTGGGCAATGTCTGGTGACATTTTCAGTTGTCAGAACTTTGGGCCAGGGTGGGTCTGGCGCGTGGCATCCTGTGGCTGGAGACCAGGGATGCTATGAATAGTGCAGGGGACATACCTATGACGTGTCGTTTATCTGAAATTTACATTTAACGGAGACCTTTGTATCCTGATTTGCTAACTCTAGCCACCCTAGCGGCTTAAATATTTCTGCAGTGCACAGGACAGTCCTCCACGGGGAAGGATTATCAGCCCCCAAGTCTAAACGGTACTCAAGTTGCAAAACCCCACCCTCAATGAAGTACAGATGTTTACATGCTTTCCGAGGGGAAGGGGGACCCAGTCTGGACATTAAGGTATCTTTTCCTCATTCAGACTTCTGCTTCAGATGAGTTATCTGACAATTAGTTTCAGGCCAGAATCTCTGACCATGTCCAAAGGACACGCTCTGCAAGTTCAGCCAACGACAGGAGAGGCTGTTACTAACCGTGAAAGGGGAAACTAACAGACACACGGGAAACTCAGCAGCCGGCTGCCCTCCTCACCTAACTTGCTTGTTTAAGGTGCAAGGTGCACTCTACCCGGGGCAGGCTCACCTGAGGTTAGGACATCTTCATCCACATCCATCCTTTGGGGCCTTTTCTGAGCCATTTCTTAGCTGTGATGGGTGGCGACTGCCTCCCCAGCTCCCTACCACGGTGACAAGAACTGAAGGCAGACCCATTCTTGGCCTGGCATCACGTACTAGCTGATGTTCTCACCAGTGACCCCGACTCACCCAGAAAGGATTCCCTTACACGTACTGTCCTCTGAAAGGGCGGGGGATTGGATCATCCTTTGAAAACTTGCCATCCCAAAAGAGCTGAAAAAGTAAGCTGCTTTTTTTTTTTTTTTTTGGCCACATTAGGGTTAGTTTTGGCTTTCTGAAAAACGGAGTTCCGTGGCTTGCTTCCTTTTTCATCTGCAGGGGAAAACGAGGGACCCCTGTGTTTTCATCATGTGTTGTGAGCCCCAAAGGCGCAGGTGACCCCTTGTTGGTTTCCATCTGAATTGCAGGGTTCTTGATGCATGGAGTCCTTTTTAAAAAAAAAAAAAAATAAACTCTTCTGGGACGCCTGGGTGGCACAGTTGGTTAAGCATCTGCCTTTGGCTCAGGTCATGATCTCAGGGTCCTGGGATCAAGCCCCCATGTCTGCTCCTTGCTCAGCGGGGAGCCTGCTACTCCCTCTCCCCCTCTGCTTGCTCATGCTTTCTCTCTCTCAAATGAATAAATCCTTAAAACAAACAAACAAACTTTTCTACTGGAATAATGTCACAAGTGCAGAAAAGTTGCATTGACAGGACCAAGAGTTTTCATACGTCCCCATCATCTGGTTCCCCCTCTAGTTAATATCTTACGGGACAACCAAGGTGTATCTTTCCCAGCTGAGAAACTAACGTACCTCCATCGCTATTGACTCAACTCCAGACTAAATTTGGATTTCACCCCATTTTGTATCAATGTCCTCTCTCTGTTCCACACTCCAGTCTACATGACTGTGTTGCCTCTAGTGGCCACGTCACCCTCATGTCCTCTGGTCTGTGACAACCTCTCACTCCTTCCTTCTTTGCTTATTTCTTTCCCCATTCTGTCAAGTCTCTGGAAGTGGGTCACGAAGTCCCACCCTTGGGACGGATGGGGTTTAGCGCCACCTCCTGGAGGGGTGGGCAGTGTCTACTTACTTGGAATTTTTCTGTAAGAAAGATACCCCATGCAGCCATTATAATGAAAATTTTAAATAAATACATCTGCCAAGCTCCCACATTAAACAAATGTTAACCTTTTCCCAAAGATGCATCAACTCTTTATTTTTATTTATTTTAAAGACCTATTTATTAGAGAGAGAGAGAGGGAGAGTGCAAGCAGGGGGAGGGACAGAGGGAGAGAGAGAATCTCAAGCAGACTCCCGGCTGAACATGGAGCCCAACATGGGGCTGGATCTCATGATCCTGAGGTCACGACCTGAGCCCAAACCCAGAATCAGACGCTCAACCCAGTGAGCCACCCAGGTGTTCCAACTCTTTGTTTTAAATAAACTTGGACACATCGTGACAGAAATGGTTGAGGTATCCCTCCTATTTCTCCATTATCCCATTGCCCTTTCTCCTTCCCTTCAGAGCAGCTAGCTATTTCCATATTGTCTCTGTAAGAGGACGTCCAGTATTTCTGTTGCATTATGCAACTTGTTTTCTTCATGCAATTTTATGCTACTGTTCAGGTTGAAGAATGTATATGGGACGGCATCATAATCTTCCCGGTAAATGGCCCCCAAATCCCTTTATGAATTGGGTTCTTTGTAGAAAGTTTTCCTGTCAGCTATTTAATTTATTTATTTAAGTGTTTTGTTTTGTTGAGAGGGAGGTGGTCGGGAGGGGCAGAGGGACAGGGGAGAGAAAGAATCTGAAGCAGGCTCTACACCCAGCGCAGAACCCCCCGTCTGGCTTGATCTCACCACCCTGAGATCAGGACCTGAGTTGAAAATAAGAGTCGGATGCTTAGGTGGCTGAACCGCGCATACGCCCTGTTTCCTACAGGCTATTAATCATACCTTTGGTTTGTGAATTGGTGAGACACACAGGACACCTCCTGGACTTTGTTCTTAGAAGCAGGACTGGGGAAGGTTCTAGAAAGAGAAGAGGGAAAAGAGGAACTGGTTATCTTTTTTGCTGCTTCCTACGTTCTCTAAATACTGGCTGCCTCTTCCACTCTTCTTTCTGCCCTGGCTACTCACCTCCCCTGGTGTACGTGTGCCCTTAGAGCAAGTCCCTTATAATCAGTGAGGCATGACAGGAGGCCACCATGTCAGCCCTCCAGAGGCAATGCAAGGCACCATCAGAACTGAAGAGAACAAGGTTTCAGTGCCTGAGCTCCAAACCTGGACATCTTAAAACTCAGACTCAGTGTGTGTCAAGCCAGTCATGGTCTTCCCCTGCAAGCTCCTCTTGCATCAATATTGCCAACTTTAACATCTCTCTGGTCACCACAGCTTCCTGGGAGCTGTTCTTGACTCCTGCCTTTCTCTCTCTCACTAAATCCTGCCACTAAATCAAATGCTATTATTCCTTTAAAAAAAAAAAAAAGATTTTATTTAAGAGGGAGAGAGAGCATGTGTGCATGAGCAGGGAGGAGGGGCAGAGGGAGAGGGAGAAGCAGAGACTCCCCGCTGAGCAGGGAGCCTGATGTGGAACTCCATCCCAGGATTGGGATGGATGACCTGAGGCGAAGGCAGACGCTTCCCTGACTGACCCCAGGTGCCTCTCAAAGTGCTACTATTCCCAATTGTAAAATACCTTTGTCCTTCCATTTCTGTCCAGCCCTAGACTGTCACTCTCATCACTTGTATGATCTCACCCCCAGTTACTATGGCCCACACCCAGCTGTACTCCCTATCTCCAGCCTTACCCCACCACTCCGTCTTGCAGCCTGGAGGCTGGAGAAATCAGACTCTCTTAGTTCACCAGGGAAACTTTCCCCACTGGACCTCAGGACATATCCAATCTTCTGATACAGTTTGCAAAGCCTGCAAAATCTCCCTTTCGCTTATTGTCTCTAGCCCCCCTTCCCATCCTCTTTGCCCCAGACGTCGTCTGCCAATATGACCAGCTTTGTCTTCTTTGCGAAAAATGTGGTGTTTACCTCCCATCTGGGGCGTTCTCACTCACCCTTCTCTCTGCTTGGAAATCTGCCGCCGTGCAACGTCTGTCGGCTTTCATTCTGCAGCCCAAATAGGCCTTTCCTGCTGGAAGCACTCTGACCAAGTCTCTCTCCTGACCAAAGCCTCCTGGGAGCCCTCTTGTTGACTAGGCTCTGACCTTGAGCCCTTCCTTGGCCTACCGAGGTGCGATTTTAGCAAGAATTTTGCTCAGTCTGTTTAGTGAGCCCTCCCCTACCTGGGTATCCGATCACCCTCCTCATCCCCCACCCTGGACACCTAACTCTCTGGCCTGCCTCCAGCAAAATTCCTGTTTGGCCACTGCAGCAAGAATCTGCAACCCTTGATGTCTCCTCTTTGTGATTTTTTAATCCACTGACCCCCTGGTTCTTCTTACTGGCTCTCGATCCGCAGTTGTCACTGCTGTATTTGGAATCGAGCTCAGTCCATCTTGAAATCTCTTTCTCCAGTCATTACTGAGTAATGTCTGCCTTGACCACCTTGACCTAGAGTCCAGCTTGGTTTCTCTTTAACAATGTCCCAACCACCCCCCACTCCAGACGAGATCACTTCGGTTTCCCCCATCGGGATTATCGTGCTTTCCTATAACTCCTTCTATAACTCTGTTGTTTTCTTACTGAATTTCACGTGTCCTGAGGGAAGGATGAGGTCTTGGTTCCCAGCACCTCCTGAAGCTTGGCACGTGTAGGACACTGTCAGTATTTGTGACATCATGGAATGAATTCTCTGGGTTGCTCACTCAGAAGGTGGCGTGGTAGGCTGGCACCATGGGTGCGATGAATCTGTCTGTACTTTCAGACTGTTAAGCGACGCTCAGCCCAAAGCCCATTCTGGGTCTGGTCTTCCTTTGAGCTGAAGCCCTGAGCTGATTTTCCCCAGCGAGGCCTCCCTGGAGAGAACTGGTCCCTGCCTCATTCATTCCCGTACTCAGGCTGGTTCTCTTCCTCCACAAGTGCCTGAAATTCACAATCGCACCTTCTGTCCACCCGTCCACCTGATCCACCTGTCTTTCTCCCCACTTTCTGGCTAGCACAAAAAGTAGACAAGGCCTCAGTTAATGAAATGTGGGACTTGGACACAGAAAGGGAATTGCTAAGTTGTTCGTTTAACGTAACCATTACTCGTCCTGCGTCTGTCTCTCCTTATTCATTTCACTGATGCGTGGAAGTAATCGACTGGTTTTGCTACCTTTTGGCATACTAGTAGAGACTCTCGGATACATCTTGGGTTTGAATGGGGCGGGCATTCTGAATCTGGAAATGAGAGGTGGCTGATAATTTTCGAACCAAAATATCTTGATTTTTTTTTTATGATTTTATTTATTTGACAGAGGGAGAGAGATCACAAGTAAGCAGAGAGGCAGGCAGAGAGAGGAGGGGAAGCAGGCTCCCTGCTGAGCAGAGAGCCCAACTCGGGGCTCGATCCCAGGACCCTGGGATCATGACCTGAGCCGAAGGCAGAGGCTTAACCCAGTGAGCCACCCAGGTGCCCCCAAATAGCTTAATTTTTAATGCATTTCAGTGACGTTTGGAAAGTGGGTAGAGGCAAACAAAAAAGTGATTATGGCACAGTTACTTAAAAAAAAAAAAAGATTTGGGGTGCCTGGGTGGCTCAGTGGGTTAAAGCCTCTGCCTTCATCTCCGGTCATGATCCCAGGGTTCTGGGCTCGAGCCCCACATCAGGCTCTCTGCTCAGCAGGGAGCCTGCCTCCCCTTTCTCTTTCTGCCTGCCTCTCTGCCTACTTGTGATCTCTGTCTGTCAAATAAATAAAATCTTTAAAAAAAAAAAAAGATTTTATCTATTTATTTGACAGAGTGAGCATGAGCAGGGCAAGGGGGAGAGGGAGGGAGAAGCAGGCTCCCCACTGAACAGGGAGCCCAATGTGGGGCTCAATCCCAGGGCTCAATCTCTGAGCCGAAGGCAGATGCTTAACCTACTGAGCCATCCAGGTGCCCCCAAATGAACTTTTTTTTTGCCCCCAAATTAACTTTTGTTAAATAGATTAGAAGCAGAAGAGTGTCACCAGTATTGAAACTGAGAGACCAGAGAACTGTCAAGCCCTTCTCAGACCACCAGAACTGCAATCCAGAGAGAGGAAGGTCTCATCTAAAACCCCTCTCTAATTAGTGAATCTCTGTCATTGTTTTAAAGGTTTATAAAAAAGAGGATTCCATAACCTCTCTGGCAAAAACCTTCTAGCTATTAGGAGTGCTGACTCTGGGAAACTTGAGTCTATTGATTTTTTTTTTTTTAACTTAAATTTTTCAAGCTGCAGGTAAAATGCAATTCCTTTCATCTTTTTGCTGTAGAAGGAAACCAGAGGCTTGCCAGAGGTTAAATTGTCCATAATCATTCCTCGTAAGTAAGTGGTAGGCTTGAGGTCTGGACCCCGGCCTGTCCGATGCTAAACCGCCTTCTCTTTTGTTCTTTGACCCATGAGCCTGCCTTGCCTAGTCAGGGGGATTGTTCAGCCGACGAGATAATTCAGTCCCTTAGCAAGTTCAGGTTAGAGGTCGTGCCTACCATTGGCCACAAACCCGTGTGTATGTCTCTAGCTCTGTGTCCTGGGCCCCATGTCAGCTGTTGTCACCAAGACAGGCTGCCTTGGGAACCACTGGCCAATGGAGGCAAGACTGAGGTGGGTCAGGGTGCAGCATGGTGCTAGAGGAAGACAAAAAGCTCCTGGGCTGTGTGTGTGCCAGGCTTTGAGCGTAGGTTTCCACCTTGCGTCAGCCCAGAACATTCTGACACTGGAAAAGCAATAAACGTGGATCCGAGCTTATGACTAGTAACCCCGTCTCAGACCCCTTGTCTGTACTGTGAAGGTCGTAACCCCTGTACAAAGGACCCAGGCCACATTACATGCCAAGGATTGAAACCAATCATCGTATACCATGAGTTCTCGATAAAGCTTCCATGCAAATAATATACTTAAGTTGTTACTGTTACCTATGTTATTGCTGTGCTTATAACTTGAAAACAAAGTGTTGAAACAGAGCCACAGCCGATTAAGTCTTGACAAGGCCCTGGGTATCGTGGTGCCTGACTGGCCGGTGACTCAAAATCAGTAGGAGAAGTTGGTGGCTCCAGCAGCTGTGTGTGCTGGGGCCAGGGTCGGGGGGCGGGGGAGGGGGGGCGGGGTGGTTAGTCGGTAAGGTGTCTGCCTTTGGCTCAGGTCATGATCCTGGAGTCCCAGGATCGGGGCCCCAGGTTGGGGTTCTCTGCTCAGCGGGGAACCCTCTTTCCCTTCTCCTCCTTCCCCTGCTCCTTCTCTCTTTTTCTTACTCACTCTCTCTCTCAAATGAATAGATAAAATCCTTAAAGAGAAAAATTAAAACTCACACATCTACATGGGTGCCAAAACACCCCGCCATCTTGTACATTCAATTCAGCTACATCTTCTGTCTGAGAAAATGTTCACCTTTACTCATTAAATATTGCATTTAACTTTTGTCCCCAAAGCCTTGCTTTCCAGGCCTGTTGATACCGGGTGGCTCTTGGGTTTCTCTTTTTTCCTTTTTTTTTTTTTTTTTTTTTTTTTTTTTATATTTTATTTATTTATTTGACAGAGAGAAATTACAAGTACACTGAGAGGCAGGCAGAGAGAGAGAAGGAAGCAGGCTCCCCGCTGAGCAGAGAGCCCGATGCGGGGCTCGATCCCAGGACCCTGAGATCATGACCTGAGCCGAAGGCAGCGGCTTAACCCACTGAGCCACCCAGGCGCCCCAGGTTTCTCTTTTTTCATTACAGCTCATTGATTTATTCACATCCAGAGATTGTGTTAGCCTATATGTACTTTTCAGATTTTTTAACTTGCTTCTTACTTTTTCTCTCTTCATTTGTAGCATTTTATTCATTTCATATCTATGTAACCTTTTCTCTAATGCTGCATTAACATTTCCTACCTACAGCTCATCTGTTTGGTTGTTTTATGTGTGTGTATATATATATATTTCTTAAACTTAAAAACCTTTACATAAATGCTCAAACTGCACAAGAAAGTATCCTTACTGTAAACACAGAGAAGCGTGTGCAATTCTTATGAATACTTGTCCATATTTATTAGCTTCGAAGTACTGAGCACCTGTTTTAAAGTTCTAATGATAGAAACTCAAGGTTTTATTTTAAAATCTGCAACCAAGGGCGCTGGGGGTGCTCAGTCAGTTAAGCATCTGATTCTTGGATATGGCTCCAATCATGTCCTGAGGGTTGTGAGATTGAGCCCCTCATCGGGCTCCACGCTCAGCACGGAGTCTCCTTGTGGTTCTCTTGCCCTCTGCCCCTCCCCTGATGCTCTCACTCCCATGTGCATACTTGCTCTCAAATAAACAAACAAATCTTTAAAAATGTATATATACATACACACACACACACACACACACAAATTCCGCCACCAGCAAAGCTGAGAAATGCACAATGTCATGACGATATGTCCCCTGACATTGTTGGCAGTTTGTCAACTCACAGATACGCATGTGATCACCGGGTCCTTGTCCTTTCATTAACTGGTGGGGTCCCGGGAAGAACGCCCTTCAGACGAGTCAGCAGGAAGCATGTCTGCTTTCCCTCCTGTTGTGTGAACCCACGGGTAGAGCCCATGGGTAGAGCTGAAGGGCTTCATGTTCCTCCTTAGACACCTACATACCCATATGAACCTGATGTTCACCTTGATCAGATTTTATCTCTACACAAGGGAGGGGAGAGAGACTGTGTCCCAGGAGTAGACTAGTGTGCCCATGCCACCCCCCCCCCCAACCCCGCCGGCCACCTTGCCGAAACTACACTTGCATATAAGCACACTCGCTTGAGCTGGCTCAGATAGAAAATACCCCCGGAGAGTCTGTGAAGAAGAATGGCGTGTTTCAGGTCTTCCTCACCGTCGATGCTGGTGGACAGCAGGGGATGTCGCCATCGTCGCTGTCTTGTCATCCTCTGAGTGCAAACCCCGTCCTTTCCGATGCCATTGTGACCTGGCAGAGGGACTCACGTAGCTATAAGGAAGTTATTGAGAGGTCGAGGCTCTAATTTAGGAGGATTTAATGGGACCTGGTAACAGGACCTTCTGGGTACCTTGCTAAAGCCTCCACGCTAGTTACGGATTTGGCCGAGGGCCAGCTGCCCACGTGGAAGGTTCTCTGGGGCTACACGGTGAGTCAGTACGTGAATCCCACCCCTGGAGGCCAGTAAACACTCTGCCTCTTGAGGCTTCCTCCAGCTGCAGGGTAGCAGGAAGTAGCCCCATTAGTGCAGGTGCCTCCGAGGTGTCGAGCAGGGGAGAAATGCAAACTACCAGGAAGTCCTAGGGTTCTCAAGAAGTTCAGAACCCTGGGTGAACCAATGTCGAATTTGCAGGAAATCTTGTGTTGGAGATTGAGGTGAAGGCGTCTGATTTCTAAAGTCTGACTATGACTCAGCAAACCACCACCACAAGGCCCCAGATCATCAGAGGAACGCATGCCTCTCTCTCTGAGTCAAGGCGATGGGTGGGAACACTTGCTCTGTGCACATCTCTCTGGGGGAGCAGAGCGGCAGAAAAGGAACCAGGATTATGTCAGGACCTGGACCAGGGACGGGGGAGGCTTTTTTGTCTCTGCCCCTAGGAAATGGCTGCAGGGACAATGACCTTTTTGCACCAGATACTGGAACAATTATTAGCATCAAGCTAGGAAATAATTTTATTTTAAAAAAGCCAAAGACTGTTTATTCTGTCCCTGGACAAATGGAGGTATTCTTTTTCTCGTGTGCTGTGATCCCCGGCAGGCAAGGGAAGAGTGCTGGGTTCCTAAAGTTTCTCTAAGTTCCTGCTGGAGTTCTCCACTTCTGTATCCACAGGACGGAGAAGGCAGTAGCAGGTCACACGGGGACTAAAAGTTTCAAGGTTGCAGTTCTCAAACTCCCGACTTGAGCGCAGATCTCTGTTTCTTGGACTAAGCTGTTTTGTCTTAAGCCATTTTTAAAATTGCAATTTTAACTCTACCTCTAGAGAGTATTTTCTGTATTCCTTCCCATCTACTTAATATCCTTGACTCGGATCTTAATAGGTTTTTGGAAATGGACCAGTTTGCCCCAAAACGCAGTCCTCAGAATCAGTCTTGGAAATCACCACTCTTCTCTCAGCAGACGGTGTTTGCTGCGTAGTTGACTACCTGAAACCTTGTGGGTTCAGACAGGAGCAATTTCTGTAGCTGACAATTTGGGGGCTGAGCTTTTCTGGGCAGTTCTGATCTTGGCTGGGCTCAGACACGAGTTGGCTAGGTTGGCTGAGAGCTGTGGGGTGGTCTCAACTTGTTCAGCTCGTTCTGCTTCATATAACCTCCTCACCCTTCCTGGGGGGCTTACCCAGGCTTTTCCACATAGTTGTCCACATAAGCTTCTGAGAGAGAGAGAGCAGAAGTGTTCAAGGCCTACCTTGGAACTGGCATGGCATCATTTCCATCACATTCCATTTGCCAAGGCAAGACCCAAGGTCATCCCTGATTCAAGGTTTAGCCTATATCTTGATGGGAAGGGTGCAAAGGACTACGTTGCTGAAGGCAACAGATGCAGGAAGAAGAATGGGAGCCATTTTTTTGCAATCTGTGATGCCCACCAAAAAAGGGAGAGTGTATCCAAATAATTTGATTGCAGGGGAATTTTTCCATGGAAGAGATGTGGGCTGACAAAAAACTATACAGATCTGTACCTTATTTGAAGTGGTTGTGAGCAGTCATTCTTGCTGATACTGACTTCATGAAAACAGAAAACATGGGGCAAATTCTCAGAGAGCTATAGTCGGGCGTCCTAGATGTTATAAACCCAATAAATGTGAGGCCCTTTCCCTTCACGCTACAATCATTTCTGTTTTGCAAATGTTTGTGTGGATGCTTGTTGCAGGCTGAGGTTTCTGGGAGGTCCACTTGGAGACAGAATGTCGGGAAAAAGGTCTGTGTCGATGCGCACACCTGGGACCAACACCTGCCGTGGAGGGAGGGTCGAGTAGAGAGCAGCGGAAGGGACCTGCAGGCCCACGGCCTCAGACAAGCTGTGGAGAGCTCTCTCCTGTCCAGAGCCTGTCCGAGGGCTGTCCCAGATTGGGCCAGTAGCTTTGGGCCCTTCGTAACCACCCATCTGTGGGAGTCTTTGGGGAAGGACGTGACCTTGGGCACAGATGAGACAATCCCCAATGGTGCCAACACATGAAGGCTGTCTGCTGATTACAGTTCTGGGGCTGAAGGTCCTTCCTTCTGGATTCAACAGAATGTTCATGGAATCACAGGGAGATTCTAGCTACTGACCTATAGCCAATCTAGTCTGCAGGAGAAGCTGCATGGACACATAATGCGAGATATTTATTGACTGTTGTTCTCCTCAGAAGCTTGCAGATAACTAACTTCGTGATGGGTTTCTGACTCAAAGGACTGCTACCTTCCTTTTGCTGCTGGAGCTGAGCTGGAAGTGGTGGGCTCACTGAGAAACTCGCTTAGCCATCCGTGCAAGTCTGCTTCATGCATATTTTATGCCTCCTCCTCCTCCTCCTCCCCTTCCTCCTCCTCTTCCACCCAAAGGAGCCCTGATTCCTGCCACCCTAGCTTTTAGCCAGCAATTCCTGGCATGGCAGATGGGGATGTGGACTTTTCTCACTCTTCTGTCTGATCACAAGGTATCCTCAGTGCTAGCAGGGAGTGCATTTGGACTACGGGGAGGGTCAGAGCTCAGCACTCCAACCCAACTCTAAGGTAGTCATAGATATAAAAAAATCTGACTTTACCAAGTAGATCTACTGCAACAAATTGTGTTGCCATCCTAGTTTTCTTTGCTTGGTGAAGGAATGAAGTTAGCTTCACTGGTGGATTTAGAATAGGATTTCATTTCCAAAAATCTGATTTACATACAGCTATCATCTGCTGCATTTATAGCAGATTAGGAAAGCCCTCCTTGGATTTTCCATCTCAACATGGAATTGCCCTTTTAAAGGCCTTAAGTGGTCTTTGCAAGAGTTAAGCCAACCCAAGAGGAGGCAGTATTGCCTAGTGGTGAAGAGCCCAGGTTCCAGAGTCAGACTGTTCTGACTCTGGGGTTTCTAGGTTTGTGTTCTTAGAGAACTCATTGTCTCAAAGCCTCAGCTTTCTCATCTGTACAATGGAGATTACAATAGCTGCTTCTTCCAGACACTATTTATAAGGAAGATTTGGTGAGGTGATGCCCTTGAAGAGCCTGGGATAGGCCCTAGCATCAATAGTGTGAGCTTCTCTTCTTTCGGATCATGGTGATGTTGGTGATGGTGATGATGATCATGATGACGGTGATGATGATAATGGTGGTGGTGATGATAGTGGTGATGGAGATGATGATGATGGTGATGATGGGGTGATGATCACGATGATGGTGGTGATGGTGATGGTGTGGAGATGATGATGATGGTGGTAATGATGGTGATGATGGTGATGATGTGATGATGATATTGTTGATGGTGATGATGATGGTGGTGGTGATGGTGATGATGGTGGTGGTAATGATGGTGATGATGTGATGATGATCTTAATAATGGTGATGATGATGATAATGGTGGTGTGGAGATGATCTTGATAATGGTGGTGATGATGATGATGGTGGTGTGGAGATGATGCTCATGATTATGGTGATGGTGATGATGGTAATGGTGATGATGATGGTGGTGATGATGGTGATGGTGGTGATGGTTATGATGATGATTGTGATGATTATCTTGATAGTAGTGATGATGATGATGATAATGGTGGTGGTGGTGATGATCTTGATAATCATGATGGTGATGATGATGATAAAAACAGCGAGGCATTTGGTCTTTGCTTTCTGTCAAATCCCCACACTCACTCCTCTTGATGGTTAACTTCATCTTCCAGTTCTTAATTGTTTTGCTGTAGGATCCTGAAAGTCATAGGTCATGGGTAGATATGAATGAATGCCAGGGAAAAATATATTTTTGATAAATTTCTAATATACAGATTCAACTTCAAGATAGCAAGATAGCATAACATGAGTAAGTTCTAAGAATTACATAAAAATAAGTAGCTTTGGCTGATTTAGTGGTGCCTACGATGAGGCACCTAAGGGAAGTGAACCCTCGGGTGCAGGATCAGGGGACTAGGACAGGCAAAACAAGGGGCCATGGTTTGTGGACACGTGAGAGGCACACAAAGTCACAAGCTTCTCATTGTTGGGTCCACCAGTGGCTAGCCAGCAGTGACTGCCAGGGCAGACAAGGCACAAAGCAAACTGAGTAAGATTTCTAAATATATGGACTTTTGACATCGGCTGTGAAACCCCAGCTGTCCTATAATAAGCTTTAACCTTTGTCTACTCTGGAACAAGATTTCACAAGAGGGTGGTTTCCTCTTGCTTGGCCTCAGGTCACCACAGGTATTTGCAGAGAGGTTACATTGCTGAATCTGCAAACCCTGATATAAAGACATTTATTTTGCAAGTGTGGTTTTGGGATGAGCCTAATAGTCTACAGTGGAAGAGAAGATTCTCTGTCTTCAGCAGATGACTTAGTAATGCGTTTCTTGATTTGGAAGACTTCCTTCGTTGGCATCATAGGCATCTGGTGTGTCCTGATTCATCACTGTGTCTTACTGAGCCATCCACTGTGGTCATACCCAGGTTATCAACTTTCAAAGAATCAGAATTCAATGAAATGCTTGAATACGGACACTGTTTAAATTAGTGGACACTTTCACTGCCAATTTAGAAGAGCTTTAGGATCTCTGAGAACTTTGTTGCTGGCACTATCACCATGTGCTTCCATGGATTTTGGAAAATGTAGGCAGCGGGGCCCACCATATTCCCTGAAGTCCTCATGTGACTATGTCCCTAGCATCTGATTCTGGACTTCCACTACTTTCTCATAAAAGTAGGGAGAAAGCTTGAACATTGGTCATCTCTGAGGAAGAAGCTGAGTGTTTGAGAGTCAGGGTGGGAGAAGAGAAGGTTTTCCCTGTTTATCCTTTTAAACTGAGTGACTATTATAGCCTTAAAAAAAAATAAACAAAATCCATTTTTAAATATGAAGTCTTCCAAAAGGGGGTGAGGGAGTGTTGTGACTCAAGGAGGTACCATCCCTAGTGGTAACCGGAAATGGAGCAAAGAGATGAGAGGAGTATGCAAGTACAGACAACGCGAGTCCCTCAGGAAATCACAGGAGTAGGAAGAAGATTCAACTGTGCAGAATTGGGGTTGGGTTTCTTTGTTTGTGGTGGTTTTTTCATTTTTCTGAAATACGTATTAAGACATGCCTCATGAATGTGTATGTGTGTGTGTGCTGGGTTCCCTTGGCCCGTGACTGGGAAGCAGACAGGCGGGCCAATGGCAGGCCAACACGAGATGCTGGAGGTAAACATCTAGAAAGTCCTCATGAGTCGGAGTGGTCTCTCCAGCGGAGCCTGCCAGTTGTGCTCAAGTCTGCATAAATGCATGTGTGCATTTCCATGGGGGCCCCCCATCAATTAGGGATCAGAAAACGTACCAAGTGTTTAATTTTGTGAGACTTGTTTACGTCTTGGGCAGGAAGGTGCTGGGTTTCGATGATTCCCTGTCATAGCGTCTCCTTTAATGAACCTCCATTCTCCTCAAAACAGAATAAATTTGTCTTCCCTGGCAGAAACAATAAATAATGTATACGGAGATTGCTTCACAGTATTGGTTAAGGCTGTTTCTGTAATCCGTTGTGTGTACACCTGTCACTTTTCCTCAGTGACAGATGAGCTTAATACACTGGGAACCTACCACAGAGCCTTCCCAGCATAGCCCCCAGAGAGGAGGTTACTGTTCACCAGAAAGCTAGCTGGTTTGCAAATGTGCAGGTCAACCGCAGCAGGCTAGCAGCAGGAAAAAGTCTTCAAAGCAGGGGTGCCTGGGTGGCTCAGTGGGTTAAAGCCTCTGCCTTTGGCTCAGGTCATGATCTCAGGGTCCTGGGATTGAGCCCTGCATCCGGCTCTCTGCTCAGTGGGGAGTCTGCTTCCCCCTCTCTCTGCCTACCTCTCTGCCTACTTGTGATCTCTCTCTGCCAAATAATAAGTTAAAAAAAAAAAAAAAGGAAAAGAAGAAGAAAGAAACGTCTTGAGACCACGCCAATGGCAAAAACTAGGATGTACTTAATGAGCATACTGAATGCCCCTGGGGCTAATAATGCATAATATGTTAATTAAAAATAAATAAAAAATAAAAATATTAAAAATAAGCATAATGAATGAAGATTCTGTCATAGCTTCTCTGCACAGTCTTTAAACTTCAGAGGCTTTTTGTTGTTGTTGTTTTGTGAAGTTTTTTTGGTTTAGGAAAGGAAGACATGCACAAGATTTGTTCCATTGTATTTGCATTTGATGGATATTTTAAAAAGTTCATACCATACTATTCATATTGCTACCCTAAACCATGAGAAATTGGGAAATAAGCACATGCCTGAGGTGGGCAGAATTCTCTCCTGGACTACAGTCATGTGAGCCACCCCTTTTCAGACCACAGAAGAGTGTGAGAGACCAGAGTCCTTTTGTTTTGTTTTGTTTATCTCCTTTTTGTTTTGTTTTGTTTTGTTTCTCTCCTTCCAATCAGGTTGACTGTCTTAGTTTCACTGTTTAAAGAATGTAAATGGATTATTTTGCAAAATCGTCTCAACTACCAGTTAGGCTCTAATTATTGTGTTTTATGGATGAAGAAGCTGGGACACAGAGAGGCTGAGTCATTTTCCCCAAATCACACAGCTAGCTAATCTGGAGTCTAACCCAAGCAGTCTGACTCTCAAACCAGCATGCTAACCACCATGTTGTACTCTAAAAAAAAGTACTTGGGCTCTTGTTATAGAAACTACACTTAATGGAAAATCATTAACTTTATACTTAAATATTAGAACTAAAAAAAACTGTCATAAACCTGGGCTGCCATGTACAGTTGTACAGGTGAGCACTGCCCAACTCTAGAGGGGCATGTGTTTATGTTACAGCCCCTATAGGACACCTGTTAAAGCTGGGGAGAACACAGTATCCACAAGTGAGTGCCATGGCCCTGAGTAGCCTGAAGGATTGATGAACTTTGGGTAAATGCTTCTTCACCAAAAGAAATATTATTTCCTAAATGATCCTAGTAAAGTAAGGAAAGTTGATTATGGAAAAAGAAAAGCAGGGGCACCTAGTTGGCTCAATCAATATAGCACATGACTTGATCTCAGGGTTGTGAGTTCAAGCCCCACATTGGGCCTGGAGCCTACTTAAAAAAAAGAAAGAAAGAAAAAGAAAATAAGAGGAAGAAAAGAGATTATGTAAATCTTTAAGTAATTGGCAAATATGTTTAATTATATGTTCCAGATTGACAGACTGAGTTAACTCACTTTGCCATGAGAGATGTGGTTATTAGAATAATCACTTACCACGGTGCCCAGGTGATGCAGTCGGCTAAGCATCTGCCTTTCAGCTTGGGTCATGATCTCAGGGTCCTGAGATCGAGTCCCACGGAGGGCTTCCTGCTCAGCAGGGAGTCTGCTTCTCCCTCTCCCAATGATCCTCTCCCCTGCTCTTGTACTCACTCACACACTCTCGCTCTCTCTCAAATGAATAAATGAAAAATCTTAAAAAAAAAAAAAAAGAATTATCACCTATTGTCTCACATCTCTTCTATCTTCTGATTGTTTTTTGTATTAGTATTTTTACATCATCAAGATTTATAATAGAATTTATACTTTATTGGGGGTTGTAATTCCCACAGTTGCTTAGCCTTAATCCCACATTAAATGGACCACCAGACCTTATATCATGGCCTCTCCATTATTCATTGGTTAACTTTTTAATTTGGCCCCAAATTGTCATTGGGTACCTGTAATATTATGACTTGGTTCAAGTATCTTTGTGAAATAAGAGTCTCAAAAGTGGGAATCGTTTGATAACACAGTATTAAATATGTTGTAGGCATTGTCAAATTGGCCTCTAAAAAGGCTGGACCAATTTCCACAACCCCCTATAGACTATAAGAATATCTATTTTTATGCCCTTACCTCCCCTGAATATTACCACCCAGATTTTGCTGGTATGAATGATTGAAAATGGTATCCTACCCTGGAACCCAAGTCAGAGACAGTGACTATTAACAGTGCACTGTATATTTTCCACAACTCTTTGCTGATATGGAAACATAGAATGTACGCACTGACTGGCTTTTTTAACATAAACACACCCTTCATCTTGCTTTTTTCTCCATTACAGAAAATTCCATAGCGACACATACCATCTAACTTTTAGGAGTGGAGCAATGTATAGGTGTTCCAACAGATCAATGACCATCAAGGAGACATTCCAATATTTACTTAATGTTCTATTGATGGTCTCTTAGGTAGTTCTAGACTCTTACTTCAAAAGATGTCGCTATAGATATCTGACGCCCACATCTTTGAACACACGGATGAATATTGATTCCTGGAAGTGAAGCTACTGGGTGGAAAGGTATGTGCATTTAATATTTTGATTGATTTTGCCAAAATGGCCTCTAAAGAGGTTACACATTTGGGAACCCCACCAACGGTGCATGGATCTGCCCAGTTGCCCACAGCCTTAGCAAAATAGGTTGGCATTAGCCTTTAGGAACACAGCCTAGAAATCTGGAAAGTGAAAAATAAGATCTCAGTTTAATTTTAATGTCCAGCTGTCTTATTTATGGTAAGAGTTGACAGACTTTTTAGTACGTCTATGAGGCATTTGTATTTCTGTGTGTCTTCTGTGAACTCTTTTCATGTCCTTTACCCATTTTTCGGTTGGGTTTTTATAAGGACTATTTCTTTTTGGTTTGTAAACTTATTGATATGTGGAGTAAATTGGTCTTAGCCATCTGTCTTGTTAAAGTAATTCCCATTTGTAGTTTGTCCTTTGTTGTTCTTTGAAGTATTTTTGGCCATGAAGATGGCCAAATTTTTTTTTTTTTACTTTTATACAAGCAGATTTATTAATAGTTTATGCTTCTAGGTTTTGTGTCTTCCTTACAAAGACATTCTTCATGCCAAGACTGATTTTTCAAATTATCTCATATTGTCTTCAGGGGCATTTATGGTTTTTATTTCCGTTTTAAGTTTTTATTTATTTAAATAATCTCCACACCCAAAGTGGGGCTGGAACTCATGACCTTGAAATCAAGAGTCCTGCACTCTTCCTACTGAGCCAGCACCTCATCATTTCTTTTTTTTATGTTTATATACTTATAAATATATAAACATATATTTATATTTTATATTTTTTATATTTAAACATTTGACTCACCTGCTACTTACTTCAGAGTAAGGTAGGCATTGTTTCCCTTCTGTCCTCATTGTTAGCCTGTTGAACATTCAACGATTCTTCTTCTCCCCACTGCTTGGAAACACTGCTGTCAAGAAAATCCCAGAGTTTGCAGGGGAAAGGTTCCTAGGGACACATCTCGCTCTGTGGTTCATGAATGTTGGCTTGCAGATTGGTCTTACACCCGTCACTTGACCATCTCAGGAGGGGCTTCCTAAAAATACAGCTCCCTGCCCCCGGCCCTTCCAATGCTGAGGGCCTCAGGTGGTGAAGGGTTAAATTATTGTCTTTTTCCCCTGTTTATTTGAAATTGTTCAACTGCATATAAATATTTCATGAGTAGTTCAATAATCGCTATGCATACTTCCCCCAGGTTCATTCACCATTCTTAACATTTTCCCCACATTTACTTTATCTTTCCATGTATTTATGTACACACACACACACACACACACACACACACACATTTCTTCTTGGAGCCCATTGAGAGTTAGTTACAAATTTCTCTTCACCTTTTTATATTTCCACATTATTATCCTGAAAACCGAGATACCTACCTCCATTGCCACCGTATAATGGTCGTCCTCAGGAGATTTTGCTAAAAAGACTATTATCTAACAATCCATTTTCACACTTCCCATTGTCCTATATGATGTCCTTCATAGTTGTTGCTGTTTTTGTTTTGTTTTAATGTTAGTTTATTTTTTCAGTGTTGCAAAATTCATTGTTTATACACCACGCCCAGTGCTCCATACCCTACGTGCCCTCCCTTGTTTCGTTTTTCATCCCTGATCCTATCAAGAGCCCTCAATGCCCTTGGCTTTCACAGCCCTTTAGCCTCCTCAGGACAGTTTCCAACTTGTTCTTCGGTTACCTTGACATTTTCGCAGTGATGCAGAATGGCCTTCAGTGGGGATGTCTGTTTCCTCGTGGTTAGATACAGTTGGAGCGTTGCTGGCAGCAACACTGCATAGATGATGTGTGTCATGTTAGCAGACACACCATGTCCGTTTGTCTCATCGTCCGCGACGTTAGATTTAACTGCTTGGTGGATGTGGTACCCCACAGATTTCTAGCCCTCGGATATTTTTAGTTGCTCCCGTGTGATTCTGATGCAGAGCCCCATTTGGGATTCACCAGTCAACTACACTGCTCTGAGGTTGGGGGGTGGGGGGGGGTCTCGTCCTGAGGGGGTAAGGGGGGTCTCTGAAGGTGGGGCATTTGGAAGAATTATTTTGGCTCCGGTAAAAGGGAACTTAGAGTCTTCAGTGGCAGACTGATCCTCCATCTGGCATAGCTCGTTACAACATATTTTTCATGCCCAAAAGCAAAAAAATAAAAGCAGGGACTCGAGGGTGAGTCCACTGGGTGGCTCCGTGAATTTAGTGTCTGACTCAATTTCTGCTCAGGTGGTCATGTCTGGCCATGGGATCGAGCCCCCGCGTTGAGCTCCACACCGGGCATGGAGTCCCCTTGAGATTCTCTCACTCCCCCCTGCCCCTCCCCTTGCCCTACCCTGCACCCCTTTTCTCTCTCTCTCACACTGCACCGTGGACACAAAGCATCATAATCTTTGACATTCCCGAGTGAAGGAAGCCAGACGTAGAAGGTCACGTACTGTATAATTCCACTCCGATTCTTAGACACAGAAGGCAGAGTGGTGGTTGCCGGGGGTTTGGGGGGAAGGGAGCGGGAATTAGTACCGAGTCACTGTTCAGGAAGATGAGAAGTTTCTGGAGATGGGTTGGAGGCGATGTTTGCACAAGAACACGAATGTGGTTAATGCACTTCAAAGAGGTTAACACAGTAAACTTTAATTTCATGTACATTTTACTGAAAAAAAAAGTTTTTTTTATATTTATTTATACTAAGGCTAAATGACCTATTTTGTAACTTCCCTTCCTTGGTTTTAGCTTCTGGAATAACACAAGATGAACCTTTCTCTCTTTTGTATAATATCCTTTCAAGAGGTTTCCAGCCTATTACCCGTGCTGCCCCTCCCTGCCCCCCATGTCCCCAACCATGGTGGGAGCAGTAGAAAGTCTAGTGGAAATTTACTTCTCATAACTGGATATTAAAGCATCCTAGGACTGCCTTAGGGGACAATAAATATCTGTGTGTGTGTGTGTGTGTGTGTGTATTCTTTTTTTTAGAAAATGAACCATTTTTTAAAAGATTTTATTTATTTATTGGACAGTGAGAGAGCACAAGCTGGGGAGCAGCAGGCAGAAAGCAAGGGAGAAGCAGATTCCCCACGGAGCAGGGAACCCAAGACAGAGCTCGATCCCAGGGCTCTGAGATCATGACCTGATCCGAAGGCAGACGCTTAACTGACTGAGCCACCCAGGCGCCCCCAAATTAAACATTTTCCTAGTAAAGCAGTCCCCCCATTTAGACATGGGACAGTGTCTGTGATCCTCGCCCAGAGCTCTCCCTTTCTACGTGTGGAGTCCTGTGCCCGCAGAGAATCTTGTAGCTGCTGCTTGAGAGCAAGGTGTGTGTCATGCTTTATAGCGAATAAGCTATAGAGAAGCTATAGAGAAGGTGGGGTCTTTTATCTCCTTCGGGTTTCGAGGTAGAAAAGGAAAACGCGGTCATCTGCAAACAGCCTGACGTTTCTCGTTAGGTTCCTATAACAATTTGTAGCCTTTTTTAAAAAGACAGGTCACCTTCGCCATAGCAACAAATCCGTTTCCTCCGGTGAGGGAGGCCCTGGCATGGTTATTAGCGGTCCTCCCAGCTCAGTGTGCACTTGGCCTTCAGGCTGTGAGCTGTGCCCGGTGTCCCTTGCAACTCCAGATTTAGGCCCAGCCAGCTCCTTGGTGTCCTCCGGGCTCCAGGCTGATCAGATGGGCCCGAGGCCCATTCCTGTCCCACGGAAGTCACTGAGTAGGCAGAGGGTCTTTCCTTGCCCCTCACGGAGGATGGATTCATCAGTACCCCTTGGAGGAGATCTGTGTCTTTCATGGAATGAGGAAGGGCAAAAAGAGCCAAAACAGGGACAAGAAATAGAGGAGTCCAAGGTGAGTAGAAGAGGACCGGAGCATCAGAGGCCTTGGAAGGAGCCAGGCTCTTGGCTTCTCCCTGCACCCACCAACCTGCATGGCGGTCTGGGGTGGAGGGGGAGGAAAGCACTCTCGCTGCCTGCAGCCTGACCTCAGGCTCTCACCTCCTTCTCTAAGGTCTTGGGTTTATGTGCTCCCATCTCCCCCAAAGGCAGAGTAGCCTGTCGGGTCTTGGGTAAAGGGGTGGCTGCTGTTCCCGAGGAGAAAGAGCAGCGAAATAAACATCTGTAAGGACTTGGTGGTCCTCAGCCCAGGCATGAAGAGGACAGGTGGACCTTGCAGCATGCTTCGGGTCCAGCCTGCTTCTCCCAAGGCCTGTAGAACAACTGGTCCGTTCATGGGGCAGGTCAGCCCTTCAACGACAGGCAGGAGGCTGGACCTGGGGGTCCCAGATCCTGAAAGCAAGGTCTTCTCACACCAGCCCCCACCCTCGTTCCCCCTACCATCCTAGGCTGGGGCCATGCCTGTGGCACTGGAAGGTTCAGGCTCTTTGCAAGGGAGGAGGGGACACGGAATGGAAGTTATTTACGTGCCCCGTGACTGCCCCCTCCCATTTCACTCAGCCCCTCCTCTCTGGCAGCCACCCGTCTGGTCTCTGTGTCTATGAGTCCCGTTTTATTTTGTTGGGTTTTTAGATTCCACATCTAAGCACCATCATGCAGTATTTGTCATTCTCTGTCTGACTTACGTCACATAGCGTGACACCGTCCAGGTCCACCCATGTTGTTGCAAATGACCCAATTTCCCTGTCCATTGGACCTCGGTTTAAATAAATAAAAGGAGGGGCGCCTGGGTGGCTCAGTGGGTTGAGCCGCTGCCTTCGGCTCAGGTCATGATCTCAGGGTCCTGGGATCGAGTCCCGCATCGGGCTCTCTGCTCAGCAGGGAGCCTGCTTCCTCCTCTCTCTCTCTGCCTGCCTCTCTGCCTACTTGTAATCTCTCTGTCAAATAAATAAATAAAAATCTTTAAAAAAAAAAAAAAAAAAAAAAAAAAAAAATAAATAAATAAATAAAAGGAGAGAGAGAAGAAAAAAGAAATCGAGGAGACAATGCCCTTGGACCCAGAGACCATCCGAATGGTCCCGTCCATCTAGAATGACAAGGGCTTTTCTTCCTCATTCCCCCTGCTCACAGACGGTCTCCTGCTCTGCAGGATAGTACTTTCCGTTGTGACAAACCACCTACACATCATCAGGCAACCGCCAACCACTCATCTGCACAACACTATATTTGTGCCCAGTTGGCTTGCTGGGAACTACGTTGCTTCCGTGTCTGCAGTGCAGACGGAAAGAAAGACAACAACAACAAAAGATCCCGTCCTCTGCCTTGGTGTTAAGAGCAGAAAATGGAGAGCAAGAGTAAAAGCAGCTAAGAAGCATTTCGTGTTGGAGGAGGAGGTGAAGGAGGAAGGGGGTCAGGGCTGAAGGTCACGGCCAAGATGCGTTTCCTCTCTTCAGTATTTGGCCTGACCATTCTCTCTGTTCACCCAGTTCTGTCCTCCAGAAATAGATGCAGTGACCCATAAGGAAAAAAAAAAAAAACAACAACACTCTGAGCAAGTGGGAGCTTCTAGAAACCTTTGATGATTTGTCAGGCCCATCACAGAGCAACCTCTAGAGAAACCATATGTAAGGGCCTACTTAGCCAAGAGGGAGCCATTTGTTGTTTATGCAGTAAACTTAGATTGACCCTGCCTCTCCCAGAGGAACTTACTTAAAAGCAAGTCCGGGAAACCTGTCCCAGGGAGCAAAGCCCAGATACAAGGGCAGGTCAGGCCAGGTGGAGACATCCAGTCAGTGGGGCGTGCATACTGTCTCCCTAGCTACCGAGGAGAGTGGGCCCCGCCTTTTGGGCGCCAATTCTGACCAAGGTGATAGGCTAGTTCAAGTATCTACTAGGGTAAATTGTAATTCAATTGGCCACCCGTGTGTGACCTAGCATGACTGTGCAGTTTTCTCTGTGTGTTACAATCTCATTGGCCACCTGTGTGTGGCCAGGCCCAACCACATGGCCTTTGCTCTGTAAAAGTTAGTCTGTGAGGCTGGGAAGGGTCGCCTCTTTGTAAGAGACGGACCCGATGGGTTGATTTGATTCTTGATGCTCGGGGCAAAATAAAGCTTTGCTTGACTTTCGATTTGTATCAGTCTCGCTCCTTTGATCACGGATCCATTATTGGGGGACCTATCACATATATATTTTTAAAAAAAGAATGAGAATTGACACCATGACCATAAAATTGATAAAAGTAATCTGGAATTTCATAAAATAAAAAAATCAACAGAGGGGCGCCTGGGTGGCTCAGTGGGTGAAGCCTCTGCCTTTGGCTCAGGTAATGATCTCAGGGTCCTGAGATCAAGCCCCACATCAGGCTCTCTGCTCGGCAGGGAGCCTGCTTCCCCTCTCTCTTTGCCTGCCTCTCTGCCTATTTGTGATCTCTCTCTGTGTCAAATAAATAAATAAAACCTTTATTAAAAAATCAACAGAAATATTAGCCCGTTTTTTGTTGAGGACGTGCTTTGAAGAGGGAAGTGTTGGTGCTCCAAGGACTCGCCGAGAAATATGAAATACTGTGCCTAATTGTACAAGAATGCGGCCCTAAGTCTCCGCACAGAAATACTTTCTTGGCATGCGAAGCTGTCAATGGACAGCCATGGCGACCTCTCCCAGTTTCCACTATTCTAGTAAATACTGTGAGATCACATTCCAAGCTTAAACATTCTTCCTCCGTGGACATGGCCCATCATCTTGGAACATTTAGAGCAACGCCTGTGGGGATGTTAGAATGAGCTGGAAAGTCTCCTTCCAAATGAGAGGGGTCCCACCACCCTGAGCTTACTACTTTCAGCTCCTCTCCACTGCCTACTGCCGAGGAGGGGTGAGGACAGGGAGGATGGGGGGTCACAGGCAGCGGCCCTGAAAGAAACTCTGATTTCAGCCCTTGGGTATCTACCCAGGGAGGCAGGAGCCCTGCCCAAATGGTCATCAGTAGAGAAAACCATAGAACAAAAGTTCGATGGAGAAGGGATCTAGATGGCCCTACTTGAACACATCAGGTTCTAGGTAAGGAAGCTCAGAGTTTCTTAGAGCAGGACAGTTGGACTTGCATCTCCTGGTGGTACCCTAGGTGATCTGTAGCTTCACCTGGCAGGTGTTCTTGTCCCCCCCCCCCCCAACACTTTTTAAAAAGATTTCATTTGAGAGAGAGAGCACGAGTGGGGTGGGGTACAGAGGGAGAAGTAGACTCCCCACTGAGCAGGGAGCCCCAAGCAGGACTCAATCCCAGGACCCCAAGATCCTGGCCTGAGCTGAAGGCAGACGCTTAACGACGGAGCCATCCAGGCACCCTTCTTGCCCTCAGATCTTAACCTATGTTGAATCAGTCCTAGAAGTCTGATTTCCAATTTATAGGAAATACGTAGGTAGAGGAACAAAGTTAGATGATCCTTTCAGGAAGCAGGTACTGGATTGTTCTCTGAGTCACTGGACCTTGTTTTTGATTTTGTGTGTGTGTTTTTTTAAGATTTTATTTACTTTGACAGACAGAAATCACAGGTAGGCAGAGAGGCAGAGAGAGAGGAAAGGAAGCAGGCTCCCTGCTGAACAGAGTCAGATGATGCGGGGCTCCATCCCCAGACCCCGGGATCATGACCTGAGCCGAAGGAAGAGGCTTTAACCCACTGAACCATCCAGGTGCCCCAGACCTTGTTTTTTTTGTTTTGTTTTGTTTTGTTTCAACACATCACTGGGATTTAAAAGTAAGAAAAAGAAAGAAGAAGGACAAGAAGCAAAAGATGTGGGAGAAGGCTCTGCTCTATGTTAAAAGATGCTTCAGGGGGCGCCTGGGTGGCTCAGTCGTTAAGCGTCTGCCTTCGGTTCACGTCATGACCCAGGGTCCTTGGATCAAGCCCCTCATTGGGCTCCCTGCTCGGCAGGAGATCTGCTTCTCCCTCTCCCTCTCCCCAGCTTCTGTTCCTTCTCTCACTGTGTCTCTCTCTGTCAAGTAAATAAATAAAATCTTAAACAAACAAGTTGCTTCAGGGACATAATAAACAAATGCAATATATGGTCCTTATTTGGATCCTAATTACAACTGTGTATGTGTGTGTGTGTCTGTGCGTGTGTCTGTGTGTGTGTGTGTTTTGGGCGGGGATTGAGGCAGTTAGGAAATCTTGTATATGGGCTGCATGATACCAAGGAATTATCCTTAATTCTGTTGGTTATGATATTGGCACTGCAGTAAGAAAGTTCCCATAGTTTTTAAAGATGTATGCTGAAGTTTGTAGGGGTGAAATGATAATATGCCTGATACTTTCTTTAAAATACTTGAAAGGCAGTAAGCTTCTGACTCTTGATTTTGGCTCAGGTCCTGATCTCAGCGTCCTGAGATCGAGCCCCGCGTCAGGCTCCTTGCTCAGCGGGAAAGTCTGCTTGAGATTCTTTTCCTCTCCTTCTGCCCCTCCCCCTGCTCATGTGTTCACCCTTGATCTCTCTCCAATAAATAAATCTTAAAAAAATAAAATACTTGAGAAAAAAAAGGATCGATAAAGCAAAAGTCCTTTTTAGAATTCTTATGAGATGCATGTATTCGTGGTTTTATGTACGTGAACATACAGTGTGCACTGGTATAACACATTTACTCGGTGAAATACACACACACACCATTGAAACACATTAGGCCTATTAGCACACCCTTCAGCAGAAAAAAATGTGTTTCTGAGTCTCTGGAAATAGTTTGCTCTTTCTCCCTCTGTTGAAATAATCAAAACCAAACGAACTTTAGGGCAGAGACAGCTCACATACAAAGAAATATGGATGACTTTTGAAAAATATAATTTCTTTGAAAATCCACTGATTTCTAAGAAGTTTAAAAAAATAACAACCTGGGCGCCTGGGTGGCTCAGTGGGTTGAAGCCTCTGCCTTCAGCTCAGGTCATGATCTGAGTCCTGGGATCAGCCTGAGCCCTACATCGGGCTCTCTGCTCAGCGGGGAGCCTGCTTTCTCCTCTCTCTCTCTGCCTGCCTCTCTGCCTACTTGTGATGGCTGTCTGTCAAATAAATAAATAAAACCTTAAAAAAAAAAATCTTACCATTGCCACTTGGAACAAGGTGAGACTGCATTCTTCCTGGGCGGCCCAGGCTTTCTCTAGGACCTGTAGTCTTCAAAGTATCACCTGGAAACTTTTAGAAATGCAAATTCTCCAGGTGTTCCCCACTCAGGGAATCAAAGGTCGGTGGATCTACCCCCAAGGCTATGGGGTGGGGCCACGATCTTGCTTTTAACAAGCTCTTGGGGTAATCATGATGAGAACCAGGGCTCTGAGAGCCAACAAGTTTTAAGTGTCAGGAAGGTGCTATCAATTCTGGGAACCCCTGAGGGGCTTGGGCCGTGTGGAAGTAACGCATTAAATGATTCGTCCCTCCTATTTGCTAAGTGGTGGGGGTTTATCCAGTGCTAACATCCCTCCTATAAACATCTCAGCTCATATAGCTATTGCCAGGAAGTATGGGTTGACAGTGCTCTTGAAGTACAGACCTGGCCAGGAGGCTATGTTCTGGAAGGATTGTTCTGGAAGGATTTGGAAGGCGGTTGCCTGCTTGCGTCTTTTTCACCTCTCATGCTCAATTAGATGAACTGCACCCTTGAAGTTTTATCAGCTGCGCCACATTTGGCAGACTCCTCTGGCCTTAAGGGATGGAACTTGATCCAGTCCTTGGCAGGTCCCCAGCTCAGGCATTTTCAGTTACTCAGCACGTTGAATTTATGCAAAAGTTAGAAACAGGCAAAGGAATTAGCAGACATCTGTGTTACACTGGAAACATTTTCTCTCCCTTTGATCTCTGTGAGAAATGAGAAATCAGTCTGCAAGGGAAAATGTCATATTATTCAAAGAGGAAACTCCCCTTGAAAAATATCATTGTACTTCTGTATCGCCTGCATGCTAACTCCTGGGTGAGAGCAGAAAAAAGGAAAGTCATCTGCCAGTTTCAGGGACTTCTGGAGGCAGCTTGGAACAGGCTGAGGCTGTGTTGCTGGAGGGCCCAAGGACCCAAGTCTCCATTTTGGGGAAAAATCAAGTTGAACAATCTTTAGTTGGAAAGACACCATTGACCATCCAAGTCCAGTCTCATGAGGGTCATGACTGCTTACCAACTTGGAGATCCAGGTCGTAATTCTAAAAGGGGAAGCTGTTCTACGGATTTAATGTGATCCCAATCAAAATGCCAACAACAGTTTTCACAGAATTAGAACAAAAAAAAAATCCTAAAATTTATACAGAACCATGAAAAACATTGAATAGCCAAGGCAATTTTGAAAAAGAAAACCAAAACCATCACAATTCTGGACTTGAAGTTATATCACAAAGCTATGGTCATCAAAACAGTATGGTACTGGTACAAAAATAGACACACAGATCAATGAAACATAATAGCAAACCCAGAAATAAACCCACAGTTATATGGTCAAGTAATCTTTGACAGAGGAAGAAAGAATATGCAGTGAAAGAAAGATAGTCTCTTCAACAAATGGTGCTGGGAAAACTGAACATCTACATGCAAAAGAATGAAACTGGACCACTTTCTTGCACCATACACAAAAATAAATTCAAAATGGATTAAAACCTAAATTTGAGACTTGAAATTATAAAAATCCTAGAAGAGAGCACAGGTAGTAATTTCCTTAACATGAGCTTTAGCAGGTGCCTGGGTTGCTCAGTGGGTTAAGCCTCTGCTTTTGGCTCAGGTCATAATCTCAGGAGAGAGTTCCGCATTGGGCTCTCTGCTCAGCAGTGAGCCTGCTTCCCCCTCTCTCTGCCTACTTGTGATATCTCTCTCTCTGTGTGTCAAATGAATGAATAAAATTTAAAAAAAATGAGCTTTGGCAACATTTTCCTAGGTATGTCTCCCGAGGCAAGGGAAATAGAAGCAAAAATAAGCTATTGCAACTACGTTCAAACAAAAAGCTTTTACACAGCAAAGGATACTAACAGGAAGCCTACCGAATGGGAGAAGACATTTGCAAATGACATATTTGAGGAAGGGTTAGTACCCAAAATACATAAAGAACTGAAACAACGCCTCCAAAAAACATTGAATCCAATTAAAAATGGGCAGAAGACATGAACAGACATTTCCCCAAAGAAGACATCCAGGTGACCAACAGTCACATGAAAAGACAACCATCATCACTCATCATCAGGGAAATGCAAATCAAAAGGTCAGTGAGACATCACCTCACACCTGTCAAAATGGCTCAGACCAACAACACAACAAACGACAGGCATTGAGGAGGACATGGCAATAAAGGAATCCTCATGCATTGTTGGTGGGAAGGCAACTGGTGCAGCCACTATGGAAAACAGTATGGAGGTTCCTCCAAAAGTTAACAAGATCCAGTAATTGCACTACTGGGCATTTGCCCCCCAAAACAAAAACATTAATTCAAAGGGATACATGTACCCTGATGCTTATAGCAGCATTATTTACAATAACCCAATTATCGGAACGGTCCAAATGTCCCATCAATTGACGAATGGATAGAGAAGAGGTCACATGTATATACAATAGAATATCTTTCAGCCACAAGAACGAACGAAATCTTGCCATTTGCAACAATATGGATGTAACTAGAGGGTATAAGGCTAAGCGAAATAAGCCAGAGAAAGACAAATGCCATATGATTTCTCTCATATGTTGCATTTAAGAAACAAAATGAGCAGGGGGGAAAAAGAGAGAGAGA
Source organism: Mustela lutreola (assembly GCF_030435805.1). NCBI lineage: Eukaryota > Metazoa > Chordata > Mammalia > Carnivora > Mustelidae > Mustela > Mustela lutreola. Next base: position 148,549,228 of record NC_081294.1, read on the forward strand.
GTGCCAAACTAAGAAACAGACTCTTAACACTAGAGAACAAACTGGTGGTTACTGAAGGGGAGGTGGGTGGGGAGACAGGTGAAATGGGTGATGGGGATGAAGAGCATACTTACTACAATGATGAGCACTAAGTAATGCATAGAAATATTGAATCGCTGTACTCCACACTTGAACCTCATACACCTGTCGGTTAACTATACTGGCATTTAAAATACAGTAAAATAAAGGGGGAAGCTGTTTTCCTCCTAAGTGACAAGACAGGGTGTAAAGAGCATTGATCTGAAAACCTAACAGTATGAGGTTCAAATCTCAGCCGAACACTTAACATCTGTTTGAACTAGATCAGAGTCCTTCTTCTGTGAGCCTCCATGACCTCATTTCTGGAATGAGAGTAACAGCTAGCTTGCAAAGGTTATCTGAACGGACACATGCACACGCAAGCACACAGGTGTGCATGCACACCCACGCACGCATACAGAACATTCTGTTCTGCTGCACTCGTGCTTCTGTAAGCATGACTTAGCTCATATCTGATTGCTAAATCCTGGAATAATGACAGTATTACATGGAGGTCCTGATGAGTTTCCCCAGTCCACTAACTCTTCCCACTGGGGTAGCAGCAGTTGACCACATCTACCTACAGAGCTTCAATATGGCAAGTGTAAGGAGCACAGCACTGTTGGTGATGACGGGTTGCCTGTCACATTTTTGGCTCAGTTCAACCCGCTGCTCTCAGAAAGTGCTCACAATGTAATTTCCCCCACTCTTGGGGGCGTGTTTCTGTCACCACCCTAACTCAGCAGGCCCACGTGCCTTTTTACACCCCTCCTGTGAAGATACATTCACGTCCTAATTTTTTTAGGTAAAAATATCAAGTTTACTGTAGCATCTATCTCTTTGTTAGGAATGTGCTTTTTGTTTGTTTGTTTTTTACTGTACTCATGTTTTTATTAAGAGGATGATTTCTGTTGATGCCCTGGTTATGAATTTTTGTAGATTTTAAGAGATACACTCCTACCGATATTTTCGCAGAAGCCCTGCTGGCTTAAGGGTGAAAGCGCATTTTAGTCTGAATCTTGCAGAGTGCTGGACTGATCGGGAAGACGGAGATTGTAGTAAAGCAGAAATTGCATGATGCAAAACAAATGCATGCATGTGCACACATGCACAATATACACATGTGTAGACACATACATATACACGGATATGTATACACACATTCACACATTTATACATGTGCATACATATGTGTACCTCCCCATATGTATGTTTTGAGTCTTGGTAGCAATGGTAGACATTTGTCATTCACCTTGATCTCCCAGCCCCTAAACTTCTGTCCTTGGAGGTGTCATCCATGCCCTTATGAATTCCATGGGGACAAAGATTACCTCTTGATACAGAGTCTAGAAAGGCTAGATAACCATTTGCCCACCCCCACCCTTGCAGCAAGGGCAGAGGTCTGTGCACTCGCTCTGCCCCCCAGAGCCACCCATGCCAAGACTTTGCTATGGGAGCTAGTGACGCTAAACCCAAGGGCCAGGAACTCTGTCATTGCCATGGTGAGCTTCCCAGCGTGGTTTCGAGCCATAGCTCCCTTGCGCTTCCTTCCTGTGCCTCCTGAATATAGCGTTTGTCCGTCTTCCTATGGTTCCTCCTTCCAAAAAGCTCATCTGCTTAACTTCACTGGAATTAGCTTTCTGTGGCTTGTTATAAAGATCTCTAGCTAATCCAGGAGTCATTATTATCTTAAACTCATTCTTTTCTTTCTTTTTTTTTTAATTAAAAAAAAACTTATTTGACAGAGATCACAAGCAGGCAGAGAGGCAGGCGGCGGGGGGCCGGGAAGCAGGCTCCCTGCTGAGCAGAGAGCCCGATGTGGGGCAGAGGTTTTAACCCACTGAGCCATCCAGGTGCCCCATTCTTTTCTTTCTAAACGTCTACCTCATCTACTCCACTTTAAGGGATCCCCGGGTAGGCAAATTATGTCTGTTCCAGGTAGCTATGGCCGCATCTACCAAGCCACCCCCAAATATTAGTAGCTTAGGACAGCAATTTATTATTATCCTGATTCCGGGGGTTGACAGGTGTCTCGTACAGTTGCCGTTCCATAGTTGCTGGCTGGAATCTTCTTGAACAGGGGATGGTTCTTTTCCTGATCCGTCTGGCTCCTTGTCTTCATTCTCTCTCTCTCTCTTTCTTCATCATGTCCCAACCTCCAGGCCCCTCCCCGTGGCTTTCATAACACGCCGGCTTCACAGTGGGCATAAATGGCAGCTAGGTTGGAAGAGGCAGGAAAGGGGCACTTAAGGACCACCACTGGAAACCACACAGAATCACTTCTGTGTGCCATGGGTCGGAGCGGTCACAGGGCCTGCCCCAGCGCAAGGGTGGGGGGTGGGGGGACGGAGGCGTGACCTCCAGTCCTTGAAGTGGGAGACCCAACATCCTGTTGCTGCCAGTGCCAGAGACATTTTTGTGGTCCTTTCTGGAAAATGCAGTCTGCCGCACTCCTCCTTGAGGGGTTAGATCCTATCCAGAGACAAACAGAAAACATTCAAGCAGTCTGGTTTTTAAAAAGCAAAGTGTCCATCCTTATAGGGACAAGATTAGTTGTCCCTGGAATCAGGGGAGGGGTCAGCTTCTCATGGGAGAGCCTGCCTTGCCCCTTTACCCCGGGTCCTCACCTCTGCTTTGCGGGGAATATTGCAGCAAAACTGAGGACTTCGTTGAGAGTTTTAGAATCTCAGGGAAAAGTTCTCACCCAGGGAGTTGTTATTGTTGTTTTAATACTTGTGAAAATCTACAGAGCCAAGAAAAATGATAAGCAGGATCCTACCTGACAAAACTTTGGAATCAAGTGTTTTCAAAAATAATAATAAGCAAATTAAAAAGATAGGAAATGCACTGCTGAGCTGTGGGCCTTGCCCTGAGCTGCATGAGACATGGGAACGCTGTAAAGGGCCAGGACAGCATTCCTCAATTTGATTTTAGCAGTTAAAACTGATGGTGTCTGAACACAACTTGATTTAACATAGCGTCTGCCCAAGGAAGAGTCTGTTTACCTTCCCACAAAGCCATTGTTTCCTGTGGCTCCCCTTCAGGGAGGCAGAGGAGTGTAATTTGTCTCTGATCTCCAAGACCTCGGACTCTTAAAGACGGTGTTTCTTATTTACCATGTTGACATTATTGCCTAGGGCTGCCTGTGGTCTTGATAGCAAGTACCTGATGGAAGGACCTCTCTTGGTTTCACAAAGTTTCTGGATCTAGCTTTTAAAAAAAAAAAATTCTGTTCTGGGACGCCTGGGTGGCCCAGTGGGTTAAGCGTCTGCCTTCAGCTCAGGTCATGATCTCAGGGTCCTGGGATCGAGTCCTGCATCAGGCTCTCCGCTTGGTGGGGAGTCTGCTTCTCCCTCCATCTCTGCCCCTCCCCTCCATTCGTGCTCTCTCTCAGATAAATAAATAAAATCTTTAAAAATGGATGAGTGAATGAACAAACAAAAAATGTGGAGCTCTTGCAAAATTGTCCAGAAAAGGGTCTTGCTCTTCTGGAGCCTCAGGGGTCTAGGGTCATGTGGATCCTTTTTGGTTTGTGGACCACACACCACTCCCCCACCCTGCCCCCACCCTGCCCCCACCACGCTGGAGGCCAAGGTGGATTCCATTTGGCTCAGAGAGTGAACCACACACTCTGAGTGCATGATAAGAAACAGCTCTGAGAGTTGAACAACAAGGAGTGTGCTTTCCACCTTCCTAGTTCTTTTTAAGCTGCTGTTACTTATATGATGCTATTTAATCTTTAGCGCTTGACACATAGTAGCTGCATAATGCAGGTTGAAGGAGTGAGCTTCTTACTTAGGGCGAACGCAAGTTCCGTCCTCTCAACTGCCAAGCAGGGCTGCCGAGAGTCAGGTGCGTGAGACGAAGAAAATGTTACCCCCTTGAAGCATCAACAACACATCGGCGTTGAAAGCCGGTCTTCGGATCTTTATTTTTAGATTGTTTCGACTGCACAAGCAGCATTTGCTCCTGTTATCAAGCAAAGTACGTCTTATATCACCATATAAATGGGTGGTCTTAAGTCTCTCCCTCGGGGAGCCAGCGCATCGGACACACATTACACGTGGCCTGACTGGAATGCTTCCAGAATGCACTTTCACATGTTACAGGTGCCTTACTGTCTGAGTGGAGTCTTCCCGCAGCCTTGGTTGGAAGTTGGGGGGGTGGTGGAGGAGATGGTGCGGGGGAGGGGGGGCTCAGGGAAGAAAGTGTGAAGTCAGCTCCCACACTGCACAGGGGACGTATACTTTCTGTTGTGTCTCTCCCACCCTGCTGTCTGCTTCTGCCATCTAAGCGAAGGAAAAAGTCTCTGCTCATCCCTCTCCAGGGTCCAGACTTTCAGGAGAGGACAGTAAAGCGGGTTGCTCAGAATGGCACATACCATTCTAGACGCGTAGAGGCCAGATAAGCCATCACAAGCACTGCCATGAATGCCTAGAGCAGAGTTCATGCATTGCCTGTGATGCACGTCTTAAGGTGGTAGGGAGTAATTCTCCCAAACAGAATTACAGTTGCGAGGGGCTGAGCGGGATCCTGACGCATCAGGGTCTTGTTTGATTCGAGTACCTTATTGTCTGTTGAAGAAAAGAAGGGCCAGCGCGTGCCTGACCATGGACAGGAATGCAAACTGAGATCTTCCTGATACCCACACAGATGCCGTGTCTCTATACCCAGAAGGCGTGTATTTGTACAAGACACATTGTGTTTAATGTTTAATATACATCACATCTCTGTTTGACATCCGATATAGACTATATATTTTGATGTGTGTGTGTGTGTGTGCGCGTGCGTGCGCATGTATGTATGATGTGTATACACACATTGCTTTTTTAACTTTGGGAAGGAAGAAATGCAGAATTGAGTGCAGCCTCCTGAGTATGAAGGAGAGAAAACCCCTCCCTCAGTGCTCATGGCTCCCCCTTGGAAATGTTGGGCATTGCTGCTGGGAAGCATCCCACCCCAGTGTGAGCAGAAAAATGGTTATAGGCAGCTTCGCCCTCGGGCCCTGACCCCATCATTGGACTCGTTAGGTCTGCATTGAAAGGGGCATGTGTTTTCCCCATCAATAGCCTCTTTGGGGGGGGGGGGTGCCTCATGACTTGGCACCTCAGGGAGGAAAGCCAGGTGAATCTCATGGAGAAGGACCCTACCTGCCACCATCTTCTTGCCCAAAATGGCAGCTCTTGGAGCCGAGGTTAAATGTGACTAATGTAAATGTGACTAATGGCTTTGCCACTGACACTATATTGCCCTTTGGCCATGGAGGAACTGAAAAGATTCCCTCCATGTATCTATCATCAGCGCCTGGAATGAGAACCCTGGAGAAGCATAGAGACAAACCCATGAATCTTCTGACTAAGTTACAGGAGGTGTCAGAGCTACTGGGCAGGGGCAGATGGCACCTTGTGTGCACTTGGCCATGGCTGCAAGCAACAGAGAGCCCAGAGACCATGTGAAATGGCAGCCATCCCCCCCACAGTCAGCTCTGCAGCCAAGGTAGGTAGGACTAGAAGGTCCCTCTTCTCTTGTCTGTGGAGCCTACAGAATAACCCTCCTTCTCCCCAAGGCAGAGACCAGAGATGCACTGGACACCTTGAGTTTACATAATGCTCTTCATCCGGACACCTCAAGACACTTCCTCAGAGAGAATTTCTGAAAAGAAATCTCCGAAAAGAGATGGGAGAAAAACCAAAGCAATCACTGTTACAACCCCACTCTGGTTCTGGAACATGCTGAAAAGAAAGGGTCTGTCCTGTCAGCTCATTTCCCCCCATCGCTCCCCCACCGACTGATTCCCAGAGGTAACTTAGCAAATAGCCAGCATTCCAGGGACTCCATCAATCAGGGCTATCTTAGGAGATTTTGACACTCCGAAGGTGGTTTGGTGAGCTGTGTTTCAGACTTGATTTTTCATTAGAAAGGACATGGGAAGTTGGGAATTAAGTGGGAACAGAACAAACTGGCAAGAGTATGTGTTCCAAATGCTAAATCAGACAAACACTGAGTCATCGGGCTTCACCAAGCCCTTCTCTGTGAAAGGCGCCCATGGACTTGACCACCTGGCTGTGTTGATCAACTGCAAATAGGTTCAAAGACATTATTCTGATAAAAGGTGGATTGACTTCATTCTTGCCCCCCGCCCAAGGGCTGACCTAAGAGGTGGACTTGGGATTTTCTTTTCTTTTCTTTTCTTTTTTTTTTTTTTTGAGATTTTATTTCTAAGTAATCTCTACACCCAAACGTGGGGTTCAAGCCCATGACCCTGAGATTGAGTCACGTGCTCCTCCGACAGAGACAGCTGGGCGCCCCAGGAGTGGATTTTATTCGTAAAAGCACTTCAAAGGCTTCACAGTCAGAATATTTATTTTGTTCTTGTGCATTTCTAATGCAAAATAAACTGACCTATTTCACATAGCCCTAGCCTCGTAAAAGATAAAATTTACCTTCCGTCCTCAGTAGCAGGAGTAGAAACTGTTTGCTCCATCACAAAATAAACTCAGAGAGGAGTTTGAAATCAGGTCAGATAAAGTCAGCAGTCAGGTTGGGTAACAGGTCTTTTCCTCTACCTTTGCCTCCTTTCCCACCAGCCTTAAATTTTCCATCAGGGGGAAAAAATGTAACAGCAGAGAAAAAGAACAAAAGAGTGGAAATAATAAGAAATGTGGAATGCGATGAAAATATGTAAAATAGGGCTTGGCAAAATCGCTGTTGGTTGAAAAGTGTATCTGTGTGGAAAATGCAGCATTTTTGCCTTCCATTGGTTTAGGAGATATTTATAAAGTACTCGTGGGTAACTCCTAGGCAAGAGACACAAGTGCGGTGACTTGAGATGATCATGTGTCACAAACTCAGAAGGCTTCAGGACCAAAGCAGATAACCCAGATATGTGGCTGTGACCAAGGCAGGAGGGAGGAGCAGACAAACAGGAGGATGCTTGCTCCTCTAAAACACTCACATTTAATTGAAAAAAAAAAAAAATCACCCACGGCCTATTGTGGGCTTCCATGTTTCCAACCCTGCAACATGAGGAAGAAGTCAACCCTTCTGGAAAAGTTTTGTTTGAAATAAACCTTGAAGAGGGGGCAAGGTTTCCAAAACAGAAGAATAAAAATGAATAAGAGCAGGAAAAGACATTGTCACCTGAAAATTCTTACCAACAGAAGCCCAAGTTGCTGTAGAAGAGCAACTTCTGTGAGTTGGATGAGGTCTTGAGTACTGGTGGGAGGAGCATGTCCAGAATAGAATTCCAGATCGCCTTCAAACTCTTCTTTTCCCAAGGTCACATGGCTCCCAAATGGCCCTCCCATCCTTCCTGTTTTTCTGGCCCAAACCTAGGAGTCATCATCTTTCACTTTGTTTCTCTCTCAGACCCCAGGGACAGGGTCAGGTGTTATGGAAATGAATCTCATACACTGGTGGAGAGCAAGGGTTCTTTTTAAGAAAAAGACTAGGGCTGCCTGGTGGCTCATTTGGTTAAGCAACTGCCTTTAGTTCGGGTCATGATCCCAAAGTCCCAGGATCAAGTCCCACATCAGGCTCCCAGCTCCATGGGGAGTCTGCTTCTCCCTCTGACCTGTTCCCCTCTCATTCTCTCTCTCACTCTCTCTCTCTCAAATAAATAAATAAAATCTTAAAAAAAAAAAAAAAAGAAAAAGACTATAAAGCTGAGTTCACAAGTGAATATTGATTTTGGGTGGGCTTGTGCAAGTGACAGGGAGCCCCCCTCCACTGACCCTCCACCATAGCTGTCCTTGGCCTCTATCTTCAAAAATATGTCCCAAGTTCAACTGCTCCTCTTGACATCCACTACTCCCTCTCTAAACCAACCCACCACCAGCAATGGCATGGTTGCCTACGCTTCTGGCCCTTAACTCTCCCCCTAGCAACTCTCCCCCCTTGCTCTGCTGCCCTCTGTTCCAAACATGTCAGGCACAATGATCCTTTTAAATCGAAATCCAGTTACATCATCCCTTCCCCCCAAACCATTCATGGCTATCCATCCCACACAGAATAAAATCCAAAGTCCTTCCTGTAGGCTCCAGGGTCCTTGTATACAGCCCCTGCTCACGTCTGCCACTGTCCCCACTCATCACTCCATTGTAGCGTTTCCTATACCAAGTCCAACACTCCACTACCTTGAGGCCTTTCTATTTGTTTCTCCCTCTGCCTGGACCATTTTTTCCCTAAATATTTTCATGTTTGTCTCCCCTCACTTTATTCAGTCTTAGCTCAAATGTTGCCTCTGATGACTCTCTCTAAATGCACCATCTTTTAACCTCTATCCCCTTACTTTATTTGCTTGGTATCCCATTATCACTGTTTGCTTTATTATTATTTATTCATTTGTTGTCATGTAGTGCCCACACTGGATGTAAACTCCGTGAAGGCAGGGATTCTGCCTGCTTTATTCGCTTCCATTTTCCGAAAGCCTAACCCACTACCTGCCACGGAGAATACTGTAAATCCTTCTCTGGAGAAATACAATGTCTTCCAAAGCCTCCACAATTTTTAGACCCAATGCCTAGCATTTAATTTAAGAAATCCTTCCAAGTGTATCAAGAAACAAGACCAAAAGGAGAAAAAACAGACAACAGAAAGAGATCCATGGATGACCCCATTATTGAAATTATGAGGCACAAACTCTATGTTAAGTGTAATTAATATGTTTAAGGAAATGGACTGGACATATGGGACATGAAGAAGGTACAGATGAAGTATGGTAAAAAGGCCTAACATGAGATGAGTTCAAGGCAGAGAAGACATGGGGTGTTTGAAGAGAGTTCAAGATGAGTTCAAGGCAGAGAAGACATGGGGTGTTTGAAGAGATACTGGCTAAGAATTTTCCAAAAATGATAAAGTACATTCGGCCACAAATTCAGTGGATTCTCCAATCCCCAGGTAGAGATGCCTACAAAGAAAACCACAGTTGGGCCCATCGTAGTCATGCTGCTAAAAATGACAAAGTGGGAATCTCTGAAAACAGAAGGAGGGGAAAGAAAGAGAAAAGGGGAGTAAAGGAAGCTGGAAAAAGAAGCACTATCCTCAGAAGAACAAGAAGAGTGACAAATTGGTTCCCAAGAGATAACGCTGGAAGTCGGAAGACAATGTAATAGCGTCTTTAAAGCACTACAAGAAAACAGTTGCCAACGTAGAAATCTATACACGTCAGCATATTTTTCAAAGATGAGGCAAAATTGTAATTTCCAGATAATTCTGAGAAAAATCTGCTGCCCATGGACCTGAATTAAGAAACACTAAATGAAGTTTTTCAGGCGAAGGGAAAATTATTGCAGTCAGATACACAGAAATGTAGGTAATGAACTTCCTGCCTCTCAACATGGCATGGGCCTCCTCTCACAACAGCACCCTGACTCCCTCTGCAGACCTTCCGGGTTCAGTTCACCCTCGGTCTGGAGGGCTGCCATTGAAGCCTCCATCTGCTTCCTGCTTACCCAGTGACTCCAAACCAGCTCCTGCTGGGGCAAACCAGTCAACTTCTCTTCTGTCAACTGGGCTGAACTACACCTTCTCCAGTGAGGTCTGAACTGCTCTCATGTTTGTCTTTCCCCTTCTGAGAACTCTCTTAGCTGTAGGATACCATCTAGAGCTTCCTTATACTTTACAGTCAGTCTTAGGTTGAGGCCCAGAAACTTCCACATAGACCGTACTTATCATGCCAACAGCCGTCCTGTAGTGTTCCGCTCTAGGTACGAACCACTTGCTCCCTGCTTCTGTCACAGCGTTGACTTTGGAAATGTGTTCTGAGGGTGTCTAATGAGTCCCAGAGGAAAACCAACTCCTTTGGGTAGTGGAACATTCTTTTTTTTTTTTTTTTTTTTTTTTTAAGATTGTTATTTATTTATTTGACAGAGAGAGAGCACAAGCAATGGGAGCAGCAGGCAGAGGGAGAGGGAGAAGCCGGCTCCCCACTGAGCAGAGAGCCCACTGCGGGGCTTGAACCCAGGAACCTGAGATCATAACCTGAGCTGAAGGCAAATGCTTAACCCACTGAGCCACCCAGGGGCCCTGAGTGGAACATTCTTAATTTATAAAAGGGTGTCCTCTCCCATAAATGAGAGCAAGGTGGGCCTTGATGCAGGCAGAAAGGCTGGGAAGCTGGCACACCTGCAAAGGGTTTGACTTTTTTGCCTTATGTTCCTCAAACAGTGATTTTCAAAGTACAGGTTGAAGGTAGCGGTGGGCATTGTTGTATTCTAAAGCGTGGAGACGTTTAGTAAACTCATCTAAACTCGGCGGCCAAGCTTTGTTCGCGGTGCCTTGGAGGGTTTCATAATGGCCAGCATGAGGCAGTGTTAACCTGGAAAGGGTCTCTATCTGTCCCAGATGAGAGACTGAAGCAGAAATTAAAAACTCAGAGGAAGGAAACAATTGGACCAGAGATGGCCAGAGATGTGTCAGCTTTTGAGAATCCTTGGAAATACCTGGGGAAAGCTGGGATGGTCATTCCAAGCATACTGTTTTGAAAATTAAAGAGATATAACCCCATAAGTTCAAATATTGAGGCATACCCAAGAGGTATCTGTGTGTCACCTGCATTTATGAATGGACTTTATTGTCCAAGTGGTAAAATAGTCAGCCAGGAAGGAATTTACCAGGGTTGTATTTCTAATTACACTTTCTGGAGCTGTATTTCTAATGACACCACAGCCAGATTTCCAGTCATTTTTATTTTCTGGATATATATATATATATATATATATATGCAGACGTCAGTAGCTAAGGCTTTCCTCATTTTAAAAGCAAACTCTTACTTGATGTCATCTACCAGAAAAGGAACAATTTAATTGTTTTTTTTTTCAAGGCCTATAGATTTGGTTACCAGAATACATGGTTAGGGGCCATAAATTAAACTAGACGCACGTGAATAGCCTTTGTTCACATGGATTCCTGGTTGTGCAAAGAATGGAAGAGTGGTTAATTTTTTGGACTTTGGCTTGACTGTGAGATGAAAAAGAAGCAAATTCTCCCTGTGCAGGCCTCTGGGAGGTGTTAGGATCATGGGGACATGCTGATGACAGTGTTCAAAATATTCCTGGGACGAATTCAGAACTTGCTCCTGTGTGCTCTCAAGACGGCGATAATGTGAGAGGCCTTTCCTGGAACCAGTTTCCGGTCATCTGGTCTGACTTCAGCTGTCAGATGAAGAAAATAATCACCAGTCAGCTCAGAAAATAATCTGAACATCAGATACATTTTAATATATCTTCTTCTCTACCATAGTATTGTTATTAAGCGAGATGTTTCTAGTCAGGGTAGGGCGAACTCTCAGTGAGATACGGGAAGGTAACCGCATCCTCTTCGTATTTTTCCGGGAGTTCTTAGTCTCTGGGACTAAAATTTGAATATGGCCTCTACGGTTTTGCAAATAACGTTTTCATATCTGTCTGAGTCTTGGGAGCACCGTGGCACAGGGAAGCCAGAGGGACTTGCCCTTCTTCCTTTCTAGTGTGGCCGTCTTTGTGCTCTGAGCTCCTGGACCTGTTCCTTCATGCTTCGGTGGGTGCTTCCGGCTGCAGGTAACTGAGAGCCAAACCCAGGCTAGCTCCCGTGAACAGGGAATCTGTAGTCTACTCATTGGAAAAGAGACTCGAGGGAGGAAGGCTGTCGGGGTCCTCTCAGTCCACTGGCTGTCTCGCCATCCCTCTGTGATGGTTCTGCCTGGGCCCTCCTTGGTGCGTGAGTGTCTTCCTCCAACCGCTGTGAGTTGGGTGGGTCGGTTGCCAGGGATCACACCGGCCAACCCGACGATAGCCATACCCGTTATTTGCGTAGTAAAATACTTCGGTACCCGTTGATAAGTCACTATTGCTCTGAACCCGCTAAGCTCTCCCAACATCAGCTGCTATAGCTCCCCGACCCCCAGAACCTCCCCCTGGTCCAGCACTAACAGGGCGATGTACGGCACACTGGGGAACTCTAGACCCTGCTTTGGCTATATCCAACGTCCATTGCAATAAATAGGCATCGATTCAACAGATGTTAACATTTGCAGGAGGACAGCCTGTCTTTCCCTATGGCTTTATTACTTCTTTTACTTATTTCTCAGAGAACACAAGCGGGGGGGAGGCAGAGGGAGAGGAAGAAGCAGGCTCCCTGCAGAGCAAGGAGCCCGATGCATGACTTGATCCCAGACCCCTGGGATCAAGGCCTGAGCTAAAGGCAGACACTTCACCGACCAAGCCACCCAGGCACCCCGTGACCTTGTTCGTTTTAGAATAAAGTTCAGATCTGGTCACCTGCAAAGGGGATCGGGTTACCCCTAAGGTGAGTGGGAGGGAGGGAAGACTTCCCCGCTGGGTCAGAAAGGGATGGATATTGGAACAAAAGTCAGAATATTCTCATTGTCGGCATTCTCTCCCAGACCACAATCCGGTGAGGACCCGATGACATGGGTGGTGCATTTCTAGAACCGAGTCTGATTCACTGGCTCCCAAGAGGTCCTCGACAGATGGCGGTTAGTCACATTCAAAGCGGTCATAGTGGCATCACTGTTGTCAGGAACTGTGAAGGGCCTGAGATTTCACACCACTTGCAGGCTTCACAAGTTAACCTGCTGTCATTCAACCCATCTTGGCAAAGGACACCGCGCTCGTGGGGCAGAGACATGGAACCTCAGTACTGGGAGCTGTAGCCAGGGTATCAGCATTTTCCTGGGTCAGGTCCTTGAGGCCCGAGCCCCACAGGGCCATTCCAGGAAGACCCCATGACCCTCTCCACGGGCAGCAAGTTGCATGTCAAGAGAGGAACCCAGAGCGTAAGAAAGCCCAATGTTTTCTATGCGGTGCGGGAAACACACCTGCCCTTTGCTCCAGAGGGAGGCAGGATCTCTGTTCTCGAAGGCTGTTCTCCATACAAACCTCCTTGAGAAGCTATTTCAGAACAAAGGCAGCCAGTGCCTCTTTTCACAAGGCAGGCAGCATTTTGAGAGACCCCAGGGAGAATTATCTCTCAGTAGTTGCTGTTGGGTGGTGAGTAGAGAAGTTGAACTAGTTTTTAATAGCCAGAAAGTGTAATGTTTCTTACTTGGGGCATTTGACTAGTCCTCTGTTAGAGTAAGAATTGCACTGTGTATGGTATGTTGGTGGGGGACCAAATGTCCCTGGACCCATATATCAGAAGTCTTTTTTTTTTTTTTTTGAGATTTTATTTATTTATATGAGAGAGAGAAAGAGAGCATGAGCAGAGGGAGCGGCAGAGGGAGAAGGAGACTCCCCACTGAGGAGGGCGCCTGACACGGGGACTTGATCCCAGGACCCTGAGATCATGATCTGAGCTAAAGGCAGACACCCAACCAATTGAGCCACACAGGCGCCCCCCAGAAGTCTTAATAGATGAGGTGAACTTATTATGTATGATCGGTATCCATGAGGACGACTCACAGTGAAGTGTTCATTGGTCCCTGGGGCAGCTCTCACTGGCATGTCTGACAAATGACCCAGGCAAGCGGAAACTCAAGCCCGGATGTGGAAAATCCAACACAACACTCATCCACAACCAGATAACGCCTCCTCCCCTTAAATTAAATGGACATGGAAGAGGTTGGATGAATCCGGAGAGAGATGCTTGCTTAAAAACCTTTATTGATGAGGGCGGCCGGGTGACACTGACCCTGGGGTAGCTGACTCTTGGTTTTGGCTCAGGTCATGATCCCAGGGTCCCGGGATCGAGCCTTGCATTGGGCTCCCGGCTCAGAAGTGAGTCTGTTTCTCTCTCTCCCTCTGCCCTACTGCCTGCTTGTTCTCTCTCTTTCTCTCTCCCATAAATAAATAAAACATATAAAAAAATAAGAAAAAAAAAAAAAGAACTCAGTCCAGTCATGTGATCAGTGAGGATTCAGGTTATTAAACAGATAAATTCAGATTGGTGTTTATGAGGAATGATAGAGCCTCAGCTTCGTACTGTGCTCTTCCACAACATTGATATGTCCTGTACTTGGGAAAAATCATATGCAGGTAAAATTGGTAATAAATGCCCCGCCCCCTCTCAAGGTATAATATTGCGCAAGCAAGTACCTGATGGGGAATGTCTGTTGTCCCTTGTTGTCCTTTCCCCACAGCACAGGCCTCGGGATAAATGGGGTATCGTGGCCTAGTCCCAGCTGGCTGTTTCTAAGAAATGAAGTCTTTCCACGACAGAGACTCTGTTCCTAAAGGAAGTTCCCTATTCATTATTCAAATTCTTCCGCATCCCTGGAGTTCAGCAACAGAAGATCCTTTGCATTAGGATGGCAAAGTATAAATAGTTCCGTAGGAGTGAATGCCCGTATTCTCTCATAATATTGAAGGCATTGGAATGTAGCTGTGAAACAGGTTTCACGCTGTTGTACCGTTTCTTGGGGGGAAACAAAAATGACTTGAACTAATTCATCCCTCCAAGATCTAATGAATTTAACTGCTCCTGTGTAGAGCCTGGCTTCCAACCGTACGCCCGATTAACCTGGCTTTGTTTAAAGGGGGGAGGCGTGGAAATGATCAAGTCAATGAAGAAGGCACAAAAACAGAAACACAAAACAACGTTGAGAGGAGTGGTGGACCTGGGGAGAAGCGCTACCTCTCCGGGCCAGCCTATATTTGAGAGCAAATGTGGACATGGTGATAGGGAGGGACTGATTTCCTACAGTACAGAGGGGAGAAGAGCATTCTTGCTCCGTCTCTGAAGTAGACAGTCTCACACCCACTCCGCCTTCCGAGGGGAGAAATTCCTTCCTCCAGCACCTTCCCAAATTCCATCACAGAGCACGGACTGTGTGTGTGTGTGGGTGTGTGCGGGGCTGGAAGCAGAAGGCTGTCAGCCAGGCATTTTCAATCTAAAACAACCTTGACTTTGCTTACATACTATTTTGCCCTCGTCCTTCCTTAGATCCAGCTGTCCAGCTGTCTGTCCATCTCCTCCCCGCCCTGCAACCCCCCCACCCGCTCAGCCTTGCTCTTCCGAGATCTCGCTCCCGGCCCTTTCCCCATGGTCACTAACAGATCTAGCTTCCTGTCCCCTCTGTCCAAACTTATCAAAGGAGAGTGATGAAGGTCAGGGAGCTTGTGGGCTTGTGGGCACCTACGACTCTATGTGTGTTTGTGAAATGCAGTGGTGTTGGGAAATGGAGCAATTATCACCAGCTGATAAGTTAGGAATGCTCGTCCTGTGCCCAGCCTTGTCTTAATGTATATTTAATCCATGCATCTGGCCTGTGTTTCTTTTTTTTTTTTTAAGTAAAGATTATTTATTTATTTATTTATTTGTCAGAGAGAGAGAGAGAGCCTGCGTGTGCAGAAGCACAGGGGTAGGGACAGAGGCAAAGGGAAAAGCAGGCTCCCCACTGAGCAGAGTATAATATAATATAATATTATATTATATTATATATTTATGTATAATTTATATTTATATAAATATATTTATATATATTTATATATATTTATTATTTATATATAACATATATAAAATACATAAACATATATATGATATATAGATATATATATATATATATTTTTTTTTAAATCCCAGGACCCTGGGCATTCAACGTGGGACTCGATCCCAGGACCCTGGGATCATGACCTGAGCCCAAGGTAGATGCTCAGCAGAGGAAGCCACTCAGGTGCCCCCAAATAGAGAACACTTTAAAAGGACTAAGTGGACTTCTCTTTCTAGGAAGCTGGAACAGACATGCTTTTCCCTATCCTTCCCAGTAAATACAACTAAAAACTCTAGACATTGTATATAAAAAAATAAAAGACTCTGAAGGACGGCAAGAGGAGGCTGGTGGTCTCTGAGCAGTAGGGATCTCCAGAACAACTTGGCATTTGATTTCCTGGGTTTTCTTTCTGCCCTCCTGTATCCCCGCCTTGGCGCTGAAGATGCCATCTGGCCAGGAAAAGCCAGCAGGGACAGACACACAGAGGTCCAGGCAAAGCCTACACTCTGTAGCCAAAGGACGGGGAAAAGGGCAGCCTAGTAAGGCAGAGAATTTTGACATAACTTTGCCATTCTATCCCAGCCACACACCATGGAGAAAACTGGGGTCCCAGCCCAGCGAAGGTCGAGTGGGGTGTCTGCCCTCCCCGTGCTATAAGAGGGTGGTGGAGACTCCCCTCCATGGTGTTTGTAAGCATAGTGCTTCCAGAAATTTCCAAACGGAAATGGTGAGTTTTATTTCTTTTTTATGGCTGAGAAATATTCCATTGCAGATCTGTACTGTCTCCTCTTTACCCATTCATCAGTCAGTGGACACGAGGGCTGCTTCCATTATTTGGCTATTGTACATAATCCTGCAATAAGCATGGGGGAGTGGTGACATGTGTCCCTTTGAATCAGTGTTCTTGTATTTTGGGGACAAATACCAAGTAGTGCAGTTACTGGATTGTTGGGTAGTTCCATTTTTAACTTTCTGAGGAAACTCTATATTATTAAAAACTTTAATTTAAAAAAAAGTGTGAAAAAAAAGTGTGCACAATACACGAGTGAATTCTAATCTGTTTTAAAAGTTCAAACTCTAGGAGCACCTGCTTCCTCCTCTCTTTCTGCCTGCCTCTCTGCCTACTTGTGATCTGCCTGTCAAATAAATAAATAAAATCTTTAAAAAAATTTTCAAACTCTATAAATATCTGGAGAAGAAGGCAGTCGTGGCCAACACCTCTTAGTTTGATGTACACCCTTCCAGACAACTTCATGTCCATTTATATACATACATACATATTTACAGATCTACATTTAGAAATCTAGTCATTGAAATTTTTAAAAATGTAAGTGGCATAGTTCTAGTACCTTTTTAAAAAAAAAAAGGTTTTGTTTATTTATTTATTTGAGAGAGAGGGCACACAACCAGGCAGAGGGGCAGAGGAAGAGGGAGAAACAGGCTCCCCACTGAGCAGAGAGCCTGCTCTCTGTGGGGCTCGATCCCAGGACCCTGAGATCATGACCTGAGCTGAAGGCAGAGGCTTAATCCACTAAGCCACCCAGGTGCCCCTTAAAGTCTTTTAAAAAAGACATTATCATGATACCACATGCTCATACATGATATTTACAGTCAGTACAGGTTTTCCCCCCCCCCCACTGTTACAGACATAGCACACAATTATTCATAAACCAATCACTCTCTTAGGGGACATATTGTTCATACTCTTTATACACGTGTACATGTATTTTTCTGGGGTCAACAAATTATAATCGGAATTTCCTAACTGAAAATCATGCACATGTAAAGTGTCGATCCTGGGGGGACCTGGGTGGCTCAGTCGGTTAAGTGTCTGCCCCACATCTGGAACCTACCATCTCCGAGCTGAGAGCCTCGGGCAGAACAGCTCCCCATCTATGCGGCAACCTTCTCCAGCAGTGTCTTCTATCAATCCAATCCTGTCTTCTTTCTGCCTCCCGGGGAGTCTGCAACACATCCTCCATGCAATGGCAGCTCTTGTCTTCTAGCGTTGCTGTGGTACTTTTTTTTTTCTTTTTAAAAATATTTTATTTTTTAGAGAGAGAGAGAGAGAGCGTGAGGGGGTGGTGCAGAGGGAGAAGCAGACTCCCAGCTGAGCGGGGAGCCCGATGCGGGACTCGATGCCGGGACTCCAGGATCATGACCTGAGCCCAAAGGCAGCTGCTCAACCAACTGAGCCACCCAGGTGCCCCAAGCATTACTTATTTTTAAAAATATATATCCTGTTAATTGAAAGGATTTGGGGAGGTGGACCTCTGGGCTCAGGCTGACATCACGTTCTCAGAACCGTCAAAAGAGAAACACTGGCTCCGAATCTTTACATAGAAACTCTCTAGGAAATTTTCCTCTTTTGGAAATCTCTGACCCTGAAACCCGCCCATGGGCTCTGTGAAACATCTTGTGTACTGTTAGTTTTTCCGGTGAATGTCTCTAGCTGTGGGTCATGGAGCAGAGGATGGACATTTTTATATCACCCTAATGATGAATGGCTCGAAATCAAATCCTGGCAGAGTATCAAAGACTCACATCCCAATGCAAGGGTAAAAGTTCTCTCTTTTGAAAAGGTAGAACGTTGAGCTTGTGTTGTTGTTGTTTTTTTTTTTAATGGTGAGTATATTTATCATAGACTTTTAATCTAAGAGGCTGAAAGAAAACCCATGGTGCCAGAGAAAGAAAGCCTCCAAAGAATAAAGAATAATTTTTTGGAAGCAATAGAATCTCCTTTAAAAGCTTTGCTTGTTTTCAAGAGCAGCAAAATGACCTCGTGTCCCATACGAAACTCTTAAATCTGGACCCAGGCATTTTGTTTTCTGTTTCAAGTCCTGTACAAGAGTCCAAGCAAACGTTTTGTCCCACTAGTGCCCTACCTTGAGCTACCGCAGAATTTCACCTGCTCAGATCAGCAGAAAGGGTTCTGGCCACAAAGCCCGGCCTCAAGGCTGGATCTCAGCAATGCCGCAAAGCAGAGTTGTTGTGGTTTTTTTGTTTGTTTTTTGTTTTGGGGTTTTGTTTTGGGGGTTTTTTCTGGCCTTTTTAAAAAAATATTTTATTTATTTGACAGAGAGAAATCACAAGTAGGCAGAGAGGCAGGCAGAGAGAGAGGAGGAAGCAGGCTCCCCGTGGAGCAGAGAGCCCAATGTGGGGCTTGATCCCAGGACCTCGGATCCCAGGACCTCAGGTCATGACCTGAGCCGAAGGCAGAGGCTTTAACCCACTGAGCCACCCAGGCACCCCTTTTTTGGTCTTTTTAAAGCACCCTGGTTCCCCATTTTGGGCAGTCTTTTTCTTCTTGTGTTTTCTTCTGTCTCCCAGCCCTTAATAATGTTCAGATTCTTTATTAAATTTAGGAGCAAATGAATGGCTTTAGCTTCAGCTTTCTACTGCTTGGAAAATGCCTGCTTGTTAACATATGTGCTGGAATTACGGAAGCCTGGGGTGAGTGGGCAGGTGTGGAGCAGGTGCAAGGGACCATGTGGGCGCCCGGACATTCCAGCATGTAAGGTGGTTAAAAAGTACCCCTGTCAGCTGCACACCTGGGTGCCACTTCCAGTGTCTCCCTGGGGCTTTCATCCAGTTGTGGCCAAAACAGGGTGTTGCTTTTGTTCAGAGATGAGGTGGATAGGAGTCAGCCAGGCCGTGGGCAGTTAACCGCTCAGAGATGAGCCTCTCAGAAGCCTCCAGGGGAGGAAAGTTGTGAGAATGGGTGGGACCTGGGGCCCCACTGCACCTTCCTTTTTAAAAAATTTTATTTATTTATCTGAGAGAGAGAGAGAGCACGAGCAGGAGAAGGAGAGGAGGGAGAGGGAGAAGCAGAGAGCCCGATGCGGAACTCGATCCCAGGACCCTGATCAGGATCATGACCTGAGCCGAAGGCAGAGGATTAACCAGCTGAGTCACCCCAAGCGCCCCCTTCCTCTACCTTCTTCTTCAACCAAAACAATCCCTTGTTTGTCCCCCCCCCTTTTTTTCCCCAGTGTAACGTGTTGAAAAAGGGAGTTCTGTGTCCCAATAAAGATGGAAAGTGAAGGTGATCATGTTTTCTGGAATGGAAAAGGGCTCTGCTTCCTTCTTCTCCGAGCTCAGGTGAGTTCAGTATGCAGACGCTACGATGAAATAAGTCTGGGTCAAAGAAGGCTTTGGCCAAAAGTCACATCAGGTCAAGGGCAATTGTGGTGGAACTACATGAGGGGGCATGTACCTTCTACTCTTGGCACAGGACAGGTAACGTAGATGAGAGACATTTTCAGTGACCATGGAAAATCAGGCTGTGGCAAAGGACATGTTGTATTTTAACCAACTCTCCAAACCTCAGTGTCCTCATCTGTCAAATGGGAATGATGGCAGGTGCTCCACAGGGCAGTGGGGACAACTGAACAAGTAATATATGCTAAGCTCTCTGTCCAGCATTTGGCCCGTGGTCAACACACATGTGGGCCATTGTCACTAAGCATATGCTGGCCTGAGTCCCTCTCCTGTCCCTCATGGGGGAACCACATGGCACCCAGCTGGACAAGAGGTGCTGGATACCATTGTTCTTCTCAGCCCGTGTCCTGTGCCCTCCCATCTCTCCCCCCGGCACCGTGTCGGGCGTACAGTGAGTTCTGAACGGGTTCTTGTCCGTTGCCTCCTAAGTTCTGCAGCTAAGCTCAGACACCCCCTTTTCTCCTGCAGCCCCCGAGATCCTGTGGCTCTACCTGCCCTTGTTTCTGTTTGCTCTTTTATAGAGAATGACACCTGTGTCTAAGCACATTCTGACTTCTTTTTTTTATTATTTTTTTAGAAAAAGAAATTTCTATAGTTTGATCTTTTGGTCTACCTACATGAGATCAAGGAAAAGAAAGAAGAAAAAAATCAAGTTTTTTTTTAAAAGTGTACCTTTTGAGTCAACCTAGTAAGAACTTGTTTTTTTCTGCTCTTAAACTATAGGATATTGGGAGAAAAAAAAATGTGGTTTCACTTTGCTTTATATTCTCCACTTGGAAAAAGAGGAGAAAAATGGGTTTTTGAATGCAGTGGTGATTGTTGTGTTTTTATAAGATGATATCAATAAAGAGACATCCCATAAAGTGTATTCAATAGTAGGGACGTGAAGAGGATTGCATTTTTCTCCACCACTGAGTGAATTTTAAGTTAAAAGTAGATTTGATATATGATGAATTTTGTACTTTATCAGATAGCCAAAGAAATCAGTGAGTTAAATCTTCAAATATGCATGATAGGTATTATAGTTAATGTTGAACTCACAAAGGAGTTTTTATGTTTAGCATATACTTTTTTTTTTTTTAGATTTATTTATTTATTTGAGCTGGGACCAGCAGAGGGAAAGGGAGAGAAAGAAGCTTAAACAAACTCCCCTTTGTGCGTGGAGCCCGACATGGGGCTCGGTCTCACGACCCTGAGATCATGACCTGAGCTGAAACCAACAGTTGGATGCTTAACTGACTGAGCCACCCAGGAGCCCCAGTTTAACTTTAAAGGCAAATAAAAATGAAATAGTCCAGTCACTTGGGAATACACTGTGTCCGTTTCCTAAAAATGAAACATGTACTTGGTATCATCCAGCAGCTGTACTTATGGGTGTTTATTCTAGAAAAAATGAAAATTTACATTGACACAAAAACTTGCCCATGTGTACTCATTGTAGCTTTATTTACAATATATTGTCCCATACTGGAAATGACCCCAGTGTCCTTCCCTGGGCATGGTTGAACAAATCATGCTATGTCCATACTGTGGACCACTAGTCAGCCATAAAAAGGATGAATTCCAGATATATGCAGCAGGAATTCTGTGAAGGAAAGAAGCCAGTCTCAAAAAGTTATATACCCTCTGGCTGTATTTATGTAACTCTCTTGAAGTGTAACAAAATTACAGAGATGGAGAACAAATCACTGGCTGAAAAAACTGTGAAGGAGAGAGGTCTTAGCTATAAAAGGGTAGCACAAGGGAAGAAGCTTGGATTGATGAAGCCATTCTGCATTCTGATTCTGGTGATAAAATTGCATAGAAGTGTACACACACACACACACACACACACACCAGCATATAACACTGGTGATGCCTGGTGAAGCTCTGGGTCCTCTGCCAATATCAGTGTCCTGGTTTTGATGTAGAACTCCAGCTCTGCAAGGTGGTACCATTGGAGCAAGCTGGGAGAAAGGCATGTGGGACCTCCCTGCATAGATATTTTGCAACTGCTGGTAATTCTCTAATTCTTCTCAAGATAAAAACTTAAAGCAAAAATACGAAAAAGAAATACAGGAGTCCTGTGCAAGATCAATTTCCACTGCAGACGTTAGCTTTTCCTCGATAGACCTATCTAGAAAGGGAGCCTTATGGTATTAGAAATGATATACAGAACATGACCCTTGGGGGTGCCTGGGTGGCTCAGTCAGGTAAGCTTCTGACTTTTGATTTTGGCTCAGGTCATGATCTCAGGGTCGTGAGATGGAGCCTCAGGGCCGGCTCTACACTCAGCACAGAGTCTGCTCGACAGTTTCTCTCTCGCCCTCTGCCCCTCCCCCAACTCATGTGCTCACTCTCTCTCACAAATAAATAAATACAAAATTTAAAAAAAAAAAAAGAAGGTAAGCTTTGGGGCTCAAAAATGTAACCGAACAAACTTTCTCTTTGACTTGTCTTTCTCTCCATCTGCATTTAGTACTTAACACAGATGGAGTTGATTTGACCATAAAAACTTTGCTCTCCAGAGGGGAACCCTCCTACACTGTTGGTGGGAATGCAAGCTGGTGCAGCCACTCTGGAAAACAGTGTGGAGGCTCCTCAAAAAACTGAAAATAGAGCTACCCTATGACCCAGCAATTGCGCTACTAGGTATAGCTAAAGATACAAACGTGGTGCTCCGAAGGGGCACGTGCACCCAAATGTTTATAGCAGCAATGGCCACAATAGCCAAACTATGGAAAGAACCTAGATGTCCATCAACAGATGAATGGATAAAGAAGATGTGGTATATATACACAATGGAATACTATGCAGCCATCAAAAAGAAATGAAATCTTGCCATTTGCGATGACGTGGTTGGAACTAGAGGGTATTATGCTTAGCGAAATAAGTCAATCAGAGAAAAACAACTATCATATGATCTTCCTGATATGAGGAAGCGGAGATGCAATGTGGGGGGTTGAGGGAGTAAGAAAAGAAAAAATGAAAGAAGATGGGATTGGGAGGGAGACAAACCATTAAAGACTCAATCTCAAAAAACAGACTGAGGGTTGCTGGGGGGAGGGGGGACGGGAGTGGGTGGTGGGGATATGGACACTGGGGAGGGTATGTGCTATGATGAGTGCTGTGAAATGTGTAAACCTGGCAATTCACACACCTTTAGCCCTGGGGATAAAAATACATTATATGTTTATTTAAAAAATTAAAAATTAAATAAAAAAATTAAAAACAAAACAAAACAAACAAAAAAACTTTGTTCTCCAAAATAACGATTACATTTGAACTCCCAAGGATTTTGATTAATCTCTTAAAATCCAAGAGAGGGGCACCTGGGTGGCTCAGTGTGTTAAGCCCTGCCTTCAGCTTAGGTCATGATCTTAGGGTCCTGGGATCAAGCCCCGAATTGGGCTTTCTGCTCAGCAGGGAGCCTGCTTCCTCCTCTCTCTCTCTCTCTCTCTCTCTCTCTGCCTACTTGTGATCTCTCTCTGTCAAATAAATAAATAAAATCTTAAAAAAAAAAAAATCCAAAAGAGCTCTCAGCATAGCTGTTAGAGAACACACACACTTGTTCCTATTTTCAGAGAAAGAAAATGAAGCGTCAAGTTTCTCCCTGCATGCCTGCTGCATACTACAGATTTAAAATTCCTTATTCTCCACAGTTGTCTGTATTTCTTTCTCTTCTGTTTGATCCTTTTAATAATTGCATGAGGTGGGTAGAGGAAAGAACAGAAGCAGAAAAATCCCAGGCTGCTAATTTGACCATTCTTTGATGAACTGCCAAGACGAACACGCGTAGCCAGACACAGGTGTCCCCAGGAATTCAGAGACCGCCCCCCTTCCCCCCCCGTTATTGCTCACATATTACACTAAAAGAACACAAAAATGTGAAATGACTTGACAGCTCCCCCAAAGCACTATGCCGATATAAACATTGTACTGTTTGGTCCATTCCATTCTGCAGCATTTCATTCTGCTCGTTATCCTGTGAGGTAGGCATCTTATAGATAAAGAAAGCACATCACTCATAAATTTGCAAAGGAAGCCTAGAGGTGACTGAGTCTGGGGCTCGTCCTGGCCCAGCCACACTCATGGTGACTCGGCTGTCAGCTTCTGGAGCCATGCTGTGTGGTGTGAATCTCAGCTCCACCACCTGTGAGCTGTGCCTTTCGGGCTGGTTACATGACTTCTCTGTGCCACAGGCCCCTCATCTGTAAATTAAGGGCAGTAGTAACAACCAGCAGATTCTGAGGATCAAAGAACTTCAGGGATATAAACCCCTTAGTCAGGAGCCACGATTAAGCAACAGCCCACTGCCTGTTTTGGGAAATTAAGTTTTATTGGAACAGACCAACACTTGCTCTGTACGTGTTATCTGTAGCTCCTTTCTCACTCTAACAACGACATTGAGCAGGTGCAACCGAGATCATGGCCCACAGAGCCCCGAACATTTGCCAGTTGGTCCTTTCAGAAAAGTTTGCCATCACCTGATTTGGCTCAGTACGTGGCGGAAGCTAAGTGCCATTGACCCTGTTGCTGTTAATGTTCACACCGAAGGCTTGGAGAACAGACTCCCCCATCACTGAGGGTCCAACACCATTTGTACCTCAAGTGTTCCGATCATAATTCACTTAAAAATCCCGTACACTCGGCCATGCCTTAGGCCTGTGTTGGGGGGAATCCTCCTGGTCGAACAGGTCTCTCCTTACTGAGAAAACTGCAGAGTCACTTTAGGTTAATCTTTGGGGGGTATTTTTTGTCAAAAATCTTGGTTTGGGGCAAAGTTGCAGCATGACTTTCCTGGGACACATCAACCAATGCATTTGCAAGAGAGCGTGAGACAGTGGACTGCTTCTCCCCCACCAACCTTCTGGCCACCTGCTGGGTCCCCATGGTCATGTTCTCTGCAGAAGGGAAGCATCATTACCTAAAAGGCTCTGCTCTTTCCAGGGGACAGGTCTAAAGCTGAGGAAGAACAAGGGAGAGAGATCACAAACTCATCTGGATTTGCAACAGGTAGGAAATGAAATTCAGAATCCTGTCACTGGCCCAGGAAGATCTGGCTGAGTTTGTGTTAGCCTCATTCACAAGGCCGAAACAGATCTACTGCCTACTACCCACGGCCTGCAGGGTGAGCTATGAAACCACAGGTCAGATTATTTTCCTCCCTCGAGTAAACCTCTAGAGTCACCCACCAACTTCTCATTTTAGCACGCCATCCAAATTCCTTGACCCTGCTCCATCTTTTCTGACCTTAGTCTGCCCTGCCTCTCTCCCCCTCGCTCCTCTGAGCTGACCGTGGAGGCCTTCTTTGGTTGCCAACCCTTGTCCCTGGTTCCTGCTCACGTTTTCGGTCTCAGCCCCA
Source organism: Mustela lutreola (assembly GCF_030435805.1). NCBI lineage: Eukaryota > Metazoa > Chordata > Mammalia > Carnivora > Mustelidae > Mustela > Mustela lutreola. The sequence continues at coordinate 148,574,277 of NC_081294.1, forward strand.
GCCTACTTTCTCTGGAGACCACCCCCTCACATCTTCCAGCCCTCCTTCCATTTGAGGTCATTCATCACCCTCATCACCAGCTGAAAGGATCTTGTTGATTTGCTCACTGACTCGGTGACAGTCTGTCTTCCTGCGCTAACTAGCACGTAAGCTCTGGGAGAGCCTGGAATTTCTCTTACAAAATCGGTACTTGATAAATAGTTGTTCCGTGAATGAATGAGCTGGCGAGGTTTTTAACCCCACAACTTAAAAAAAAAAAAAAAAAAGAAAAAAGAAAAGAAAAGAAAAGAAAGAAAAAGAAAAGAAAAAGAAAAAGAAACAAAACGAAACAAAAAAACTGGCCGAGGTAGAAGATAAGAATGCTTCAGGGAACATTCATTTAGTTGAAGGAGCAGTATGTGGTTGGAGTGCAGTCAATGGACAGAAGAATGTGTCTGCAGAACTATTTGGAATGTGCTTTCAAAATGCCTTCTTCTGATACATGCATCCTCTCTCCTGCCAGTTAGGCAAAGGACTGGGAAGGTCTGTGGAAATGTGTTTTAACCAGCAATGATACTCCTCCTTGTTAATCTTCCTCAGACTGCTGGGAAACCGAGCAAACGGTTGTAATTGCCCTGAGCACTGAGTTCCCCTTAATTCTGCCTTTCACTTGTGAAGTTCATCTAGAGCTTTCCATATGTATGGACCTGTGGATTTTTTGTTTTACGTTAATTGAAATATTTTCAATGTGATATCTGTGTACAGTTGTCCAGTGCACAGGACATGCTTGGTCCTCAGAGTGGATCTGGAAAGGCCCCATGCTTATTTTCACTGCAGCCTTCTTTTGCCATCCTCTTCTGTGTCTCTGGGATCACTCATGCTCCACAAGTCAAGCCCCCCCTTCAGAAGAAAGCGCAAATGACGCAGGAACATTCTTTCAGCTTTTTGTCTATGGCTCCATATCCTGTATTTAAAATATATATATATGTAAAGTTGGGGCACTTGGGTGGCTCAGTTGGTTGAGCGTCTGCCTTTAGCACAGGTCCTAATCCCAGGGTCCTGGGATCGAGTCCCGCATCAGGCTCTGTGCTCAGCGGGGAGTCTGCTTCTTCCTCTCCCTCTGCCCCTGCTTGTGTGCTATCTACCTCTCTCCCTCTCTCTCTTGCTGTCAAGTAAATAAATAAGTAAAATCTTTTAAAAATATATGTAAAGTTATTAACATAGAGAAAAGACCATTAAGGAAAATACCCTTGCACCTGACAGTAGTTCTTCAATATTTTCGCAAAAACTAAAAGTAGAATTATTGTAGGGAAGAAATGATGTCCTTAGCCCTTGGACAGCCCCTCTAAGAGAGTTCTGCTTCTTTTTTAAGTTTTATTTAAGTTCTCTGTACACCCAGTGTGGGACTTGAACTCACAGTCGAGACCCTGAAATCAAGAGTAGCAGACAGAGCCAGCCAGGTGCCCCCAGAGTTCTTTTTCAGTAGTACTAAAATTAAATAAACAGGGGCGCCTAGGTGGCTCAGTGGATTAAAGCCTCTGCCTTCGGCTCAGGTCATGATCCCAGGGTCCTGGGACCAAGCCCCGCATCGGGCTCTCTGCTCAGTGGGGAGCCTGCTTCCCTCTCTCTCTCTCTGCCTGCCTCTCCATCTACTTGTGATCTCTCTCTGTCAAATAAGTAAATAAAATCTTTTTTAAAAAATTAAATAAACATTCCACACAGAATGAGAGATGGAAACAGCCCCTTCAATTACCTACACCAGGGCAAAGGAAGGCTGCGGTGAAAACAAGCATGGGGCCCTTCCGGATCCCCTCTGAGGACCAAGCATGTCCAGTTCACTGGACAACTGTACACAGATATCACGTTGAAAATATTTAAATTAATGTACAACATAAAATGCACAGGTCCATACATGTGGAAAGCTCTAGATGAACTTCACAAGTGAAAGGCAGAATTTAAGGGAATTCATTGAAAGAAAAAATGCATTTTGATGTAACAAGCTCCTAAGTAGAGCCCTTCCTTTCTACTTCATACATTGTTTTTTTTCGGTTGTGCAGTAAAAGCCTTGCTGCTTTATTCACTTGTTCATTCACTCATTTGTTCAACAATGACTTTTTTTAAAAGATTTTATTTATTTGAGAGAGAAAGAGTAGCAGAGGGAGAGGGAGAGGCAAGCACAATCCCTCGGTGTGGGGGTTGACCCCAGGACCCTGGGATCATGGCCCAAGAGAAAGAAGACACCTAACTGACTGAGCCACCCAGGCACCCTTAACAGTGACTTCTTAACTACCGATTACATCCCAGGTGAAATTCTAGGCTCTCACAGAACTTACATACTGGTGAAGTGAGACAGGCAGTTATCAAATAGGAAAAAAAAAATTAATTCCAGATTTTATAATGGAAGTTCTGAATGTCAAGCAAAATATCCAAAAGAATTATAGTCTTGACTAATCTTCAATATTCTTCAGGTGAATTATTTAACATCTGTCTGAAACAGACCTAGAGAATATTAAATATGGCGAGAATTCTGAATTTCACACAGACGCAGACTTGAGGGAGAATTTCAAAGTGGAGGATCACATTTTTACTGCACCGAAAGGATTGGGCTCGGATTTTTATGGAAGCAAAATAAGGGCATTTGTCCTCATCGCGGAGCAAAACGTATTTTCCAAATGGCTTTTATACCATAAAATGGCTTTTTATGTATTCGGTGCATTAGAAAGATTCCTGTTCCGTGGAGTGGCACATTTTGCATTCTCCACAGGGCACACACTGAAGGAGAGCCCACCTGTACCCTAGAAAACGTGGGGCCTTGTTTGCAGGTTGCTTGGTCTCTGCTAGGTGTGGGGACCTTATGTACACCCTGACCTCACTCAAACCATGGATATGGGAATCAAGGGGCTGGTTACCCCATGGAGAGGGCTTGGGGAGCAGGCAGAATAAGGGAAAGGGATGATGAGGTTCAAACCTTCCAGTTATATAATAAACAAGGCTTGGGAATGAAAAGTACAGCCTAGGGAGTATAGTCAATAATATTGTAATAACTCTGTAAGGTGACAGGTGGTGACCACACTTATCAGAGGGATCGTGTTGTAATGTGTGAAAATATTGAATCACTGTGGTGGACACCTGAAACTAATAGGATATTGTACGTTGATTATACTTCAATTTTAAAAATTTGTTTACGTATTTTTAAAAAATTAACATCTAATGTATTTTTTGCTTCAGGAGTACAGGTCTTACACACTTCACAGCACTCATCGTAGCACATACCCTCCCCAATGTCCATAACACAACCACCCTACCCCTCCTATCCACCCCCCAGCAACCCTCAGTTTGTTTCATGAGATTGAGAGTCTCTTATGGTTTATCTCCCTTCCCGGTCTCATCTGGTTTCATTTTTCCCCTCCCAGCCCCCTACAACCTCCCACCCTGCCTCTCAAATTTCTCATATCAGGGAGATCATATGATAATTGTATTTCTCTGATTGATTTACTTTGCTCAGCGTAATATCCTCTAGTTCCATCCACGTCATTGCAAATGGCAAGATTTCATTTCTTTTGATGGCTGCATAGTATTCCTTTGTATGTATATACCACATCTTTATCCATTCATCTGTTGATGGACATCTAAGTTCTTTCCATAGTTTGGCTATTGTGGACATTGCTGCTATAAACATTCGGGTGCATGTGCCCCTTCAGATCACTACATTTGTATCTTTAGGGTAAATACCCAGTAGTGCAATTGCTGGGTCATAGGGTAGCTCCATTTTCAACATTTTAAGGAACCTCCACACTGTTTTCCAGAGTGGCTGCACCAGCTTGCATTCCCACCAACAGTGTAGGAGGGTTCCCCTTTCTCCGCATCCTCTCCAACACCTGTCATTTCCTGACTTATTAATTTTAGCCATTCTGACTGGTGTGAGGTGGTATATCACTTTGGTTTTGATTTGTATTTCCCTGATGCCGAGTGATGTGGAGCACTTTTTCATGTGTCTGTTGGTCATCTGGATGTCTTCTTTGCAGAAATGTCTGTTCAAGTCCTCTGCCCATTTCTTGATTGGATTATTTGTTCTTTGGGTGTTGAGTTTGCTAAGTTCTTTACAGATTTTTGGACACTAGCCCTTTATCTGATACGTCATTTGCAAATATCTTCTCCCATTCTGTCAGTTGTCTTTTGGTTTTGTTAACTGTTTCCTTTGCTGTGCAGAAGCATTTCATTTGATGAACTCCCAACATTTCATTTTTGCCCTTGCTTCCCTTGCCTTTGGCAATGTTTCTAGGAAGAAGTTGTTGTGGGTGAAGTTGAAGAGGTTACTGAATTTTTTAGAAGATTTATTTATTTGAAAGAGAGTGCAGACATACACAAAAGGGGAAGGGACAGAGGGAGAGGGAGAGAGAATGTCGAGCAGACTCCCCGCTGAGCGCGTGCAGGGCTTCATCCTATGACCCTGGAATCGTGACCTGAGTTGAAATCAAGAGTCAGATGCTTAAGTGATTGAGACGTCCAGGCGCCCCAATAAAAAATTTTTTTAATACGTAAATAAACCTGACACACAATCTGATGAGGCAGATAGGGAAACAAAAGGCAACAGAGGTAAGCAATTTTCCCACTATTGTCACAGCTAGTAGGTCAGCAAGTTTATGGAGCCCACTCTGGGGACCATAAGCAGTCAGCCACTTTCCTGGGGTCTCTCTCTTAGCTGAGAAATGTCCGTTAAACTTGAATCTGAATCAAGACAATGTTATGGGTCATTTGGCTGTTTCTCAAAAGTGAAGTGGTCAGACCTACTAGATGAAACTCTAGAGCCTTTGAAGGGCTCTTTTTTGCAATGCCAGCAAAGGGGTTTGGTCTTCTTTGTGCCTTAGTCCCTCATTGTGGGTCATCACGCAAATGAAGCATTGTCGTTGAAGAATGCTCGGCATCAGAGGAGGGCTTCTGGGCAGAGGTATGAGGCATTGACACTAAGCATTCTTCTTTTTTTAAAAGATTTTATTCCCTTACTAGAGAGAGTGAGAGAGCACAAGTGGGGGTGTGGTACAGAGAGAGAGGGAAAAGCAGGCTCCCCGCTGAGTAGGGAGCCCAATGTGGGACTCAATCCCAGGACCCTGAAATCATGACCTGAGCCGAAGGCAGATGCTTAACCAACTGAGCCACCCAGGTGCCCCCACACGAAGGGTTCTTCTAACTTAAAATTTAATTATGAAACATTTCAAATACACAGACGACTCTAGAAAATAATCTAACAGATGCCTGTGTAACCACCTCTGGGATTTTAAGGAGATGCTAAGTGCTGGGGAGAAAGTGGGTGCATTCTTCTGCCATCCTAAGATCTCCTTCTCTGTGAAGGATGCCGAGTGACTGACACAGTCCTGGTCTCTTTGTCATGGGAGGTAGAGTGTCTGCCTTCCCTGGCAGGTGTACGAACCAGAATTACTCATGGCGACGGTTGTCCAGTGCTCCCTCCTTCCTCTTGAGAGCATGTTTGCTACCCGAGACCGTAATCTCTCCATGGCTTTGTGCCACGTAACAAGCCAAATTTCAAAGATGCCCATGTAGGGGTCCCTTTGGGGACACAGCCCTGTTGGTGACTGGATCAGCACTTCTGTTGGGGGGGGGGGGGAGCTCAGTATTTAGAATTCCAGAATTCCACATTTCCATCATCTGTTTAACTTAGTCGTAAATATGATGTTTTGTTGTTGAACATTCCGACTCTTCACCTTTCTTTTATTTGATTCAGAACTTCTGCAGGAAGAAGGGGGCTGTTTTGAGGGACCCCTCAAACCTCAGCATTATAATCTAACCATGCTAAGGACCCATCTTCTTAAAATGAGTAACAGTTACAGGGGCACCTGGGTGGCTCCGTTGGTTGAGCGTCCGACCCGTGATGTCGGCTCGGGTCTTGGTCTCAGGGTCCTGGGATGGAGCCCGGCGTCGGGCTCTGCACTCAGTGGGGAGCCTGCTGGAGAGTCTCTTTCTCCCTCTGCCCCTACCGTGCCCCCCATAAATAAGTAAATCTTTAAAAAAAAAAAAAAAGAATAACAATTACAGTTACAGCTAAAGCTCCCCGCCCACCCCATTTGCCTTTCCCTATGCTGACCCCAACCCAAATGCTCCCTTTCCATACGTGTTTTTGGTATTTTTACTTTATCGGCATATGAGTGTGAACAATATTATGTTGCTTCATTGGCTTAACAATTTTGTCAGATGGTATCATCCTCTGCACACTCCTTTGTAGCTTGCCTCTTCCGATCATTATTGGTTTTGAGATCTTTTCCCCTCTCAGTGGACCTGGATACTCTTCTTTCTGACCCCTCTGCCGTGTTTCATCGTATGAGCCAACTGGAGTTGTGTTTCCCCACTTATTTCCCTCTGAGCGAGCAGTGCTACAGTTTGTTTTAATTTGTAGATCTAATTGGCTGTATTGATCGATTCAGGAGTCAGGCAGCGGCAGGGAGCCCCCCGAACGGTGCTGTCATTGATACTCACATTATCTGTTCCCAAGCGCAAGAGTTTTTCTAAGGCCGGTAGCTCTGTGAGTTACTACATGCTGGATAATATAATAGACACACCCTGAAATCTCAGTGATGCAACATCAGGGGAGTTTATTTCTTGCTTATGTGAAGTCCCGCGTACAAGGGGGGGTGAGGGAAGGAGGAGACTCTGTTCCAACAGAACCATCCCAAGACCAGGCCGAAGGACATTCCAGCTCAGTTGGAGATCAGCCCGTTTGTCGGCATCCAGCCAGAAGATGGAGAAAGGGAAAGAGTGGGGGAAGGTACATAGCTCTTCGGCTGCTTTGGTCCAGAGAGTACACACCTGGCGTCTACGTACCACCGTCTGCTGGTGAGAGCCAGTGCCCCTGCCTGTGAGCTAGCCAGAAAATACTCACCCCTGCCTACCGAGCATAGTGTTTCAGATGATGAATTAGAATCTCACGCACACAAACTTAGTAATTGCCACTTGAAATCAAGGGAAAAGGGAGGACACCTATGACAAGACCTAGCCTCTATTTTTCCTAAGTTAATTCTGCTCAGTCTGGTTTTGGCCCAACACACGGAGGGTAGGATCCACGCCAGTGAAGAACAGCCAGTCCTCCTGAAAGTGGTTCTCAGTGGGGATACACATCCCTCAGGGCCAGGACAAGTAACCTCCAACTTGTTCAAGGGGCCCCGGGGAAAGAGGAACGGAGCGGCAGAATACTCCCAGAAATGCGATCACAGAACGGTTTCCTTTAGAGAAGCACGTCTTTATGAATATATTAGACATACTTCTGCAAGAATGATTCACTTGTATCCCTCCTGTACCAGTTTAGTTTATTTTTTAAAAAAATATGTCTATGTGAGGGGCGCCTGGGTGGCTCAGTGGGTTAAAGCCTCTGCCTTTGACTCAGGTCATGATCTCGGGGTCCTGGGATCGAGCCCCACATCGGGCTCTCTGCTCAGCAGGGAGCCTGCTTCTCCCTCTCCCTTTTCCTCTCTGCCTACTTGTCATCTCTGTCTCTGTCAAATAAATAAATAATCTTTTAAAAATATGTCTGTGTGTTCTGTATGTGTTCTCTGGCATAGGACCGTCTGACCAGCTAATGCATTTAAATGTTTCTGGGCAGGGGCACCTGGGTGGCTCAGTCAGGTGAGCACTGGACTCTTTGTTTACACCCCCCACCCCAGGTTGTTGTTTTTTTTTTTTTTTGTGGGTCGTTTTTGTTTTTTGTGTTTTTGTTTTGTTTTGTTTTAGTTTGGTTTGGTTTGGTTTTTTGCTTCAAACACTGAAAAAGTCTTCTGGGCTCTCAGGACTCTTCATTTCAGCTCAGGTCACGATCTCAGGGTCATGAGATCGAGGCCTGAGGGAGGTTTTAGTCTACATGAGATTCTTTCCCTCTCCCTCCCCTTCTATCCTTACCCTCTCCCCATACCTGCTCATGTGCACACCCTTGCTCTCAAAATAAAATAAAATAATAAGATAATAATAAAATAAAATAAATGTTTCTGGGTAGCCTGTCCTCAGCCTAGTAGAGTACTCTGTTCCTTTGCCATCCTAACCTAAAGGGTAGTGTAGGAGAACCGCAGGGAAAGAGAGTCTGGTGATTCTGAAACACACCCCAAACTAACACCCACACTCACTCCCTCAGCCACCCTGGGGGAATCCAATAGCTCTAAAGCAGAGATGGCTGGCGGCCATTGGCCATGAAAACCTTCCCCTCAAGAGCGAAGTTAAACCACATCAAAAGTAAATTCCACCATCTTCTTAATGGGAAAGAAGGGAAACCATTACCACCGCTCTTTTAATCATTTGTGATCCTAGTATCACACAATTGGGACATAAGTGGTTACTTTAAGGAGTCCCACTCTCCAAAGATTCTGGTGAGTTTTACCTTACATTTTTGTTTTCCTTACAACTTACGAATCAACCTTATCAAAAGGAAATTCGTGGCAGAGCTCAACACTAAGAGACCAGGGAACAAACTCGGGGCTGGAAATAGTGACCTGGTTTCGCTAAATACTGCAGGAAAATTACAGATTTATAGGTCACTGTTTTTTTTTTTTTTTTTCCTACCAGAAGTGTCTTACTAAATTAGATTCTGGCCTGCAGGTCCTTCACCTGTCTCTCACGCAAATAAAATTTCCCAAGAGTGCCCTTTCGGCCCTCCACGTTGGATGACTGGCACAAAGACATTTTGCCAGAATAAATTACCTTGTTTGTCTGTTTCAGCAGAAACTCCATTCTCTCGAGTGAGAGATGTGGCGATATGAAAAATTTGCTCAGAGGCAAAGGTGAGGGATCAAATCCAGTAGTTTCCAAAAGGATCCTTCTGCGTCTAAGGCCCCAGAATCCTATGATTACAACATGTGGAATGGAAATCAATGAGACCCACTCGCTGTAAACTTGAGCAGATCGTGGGTGAGAGGTCTGCCAGAACTTCAAGACAACTTCAGATTTATTTTTAGGTTCTGCGAATCTTTCAGGGTTCTCGATTTCGGAAGCAAGACCCACCGTAGCTAGTTGAAGCAGAAAAAGAAGTTTGTTACAGGTTTCAGGTAAGCTGTCAGGGCTTCAGTGAGGGCCATAGCATCAGCCTCGGATGCTTTGAGACCCGGAGCCACGGGCACGTTACACAGCAGGATGGTTCCTAGTGACACCTCACTGTCCCAGGGCGGGGACAGCCCAGCTCTCACCCTCCAGTGGAGGGCACTAGAGGCTACAGCCAGCACCTCTGGCCGTGGTCCCCGGAGGGGGCTGCCTCTCCCTCCCCCTGCCCAATGGCTTCTGCTAGAGGTCCCCAGGAGGTGGGTCTGATTTGGCAGAACCTGGATCCTCCATCCTCAGATCGAAGATGTCACGGGGAGGTTCTCACTGCTTTGGAGAGCAAGCGCTCTGAAATCAGGACATTCTCCAAATATAAAATGGGCTGAAAAGCAATGGGTGGCCAAAAAAAAAAACAAAACCCCATGTCAAATGCTCACCTGGGTAATGTAGCATCACTCGGGCTTCTGCTAGGTGCCCAGAAAGGCTAAGACACTCCTTACCAGAGGACTTAATGACCCACTGGGTCAGGGTCTCGCCCCGTGGGACATAGGCAGTGGAAAAGAGCCAGTAGAGAAATTCCTTTCCCTTCCTCTCTCCTGCCTTGAGATGCTGCTGTTTTTTGGTCTTGTTGAAGGCATCCCAGAAGATGAAGTATTAACCTCACACAACCAGTAAGAGGCTGACTGCAGCCTCTTTCGCATTTGCCCGGGACTCACTCCCTTCTCCCTCACTCTCACGTCCCTGGGCTTGCAGCTTCCTACAAAGAGACAGCTCGTCCGCTTTTGCCTTGGGCTCCGGTTTCTCAGGGAACCCATGCTTGGAAGAGCAGCTTGTGGCAGATGCAACGCATTCTCCCTGCTCCTAGCTGGGTCTCCTTGACCAGCCTCAGTTATTTTCCCTGGAAGACTAATAAGAGATGCTCGCCATAGCTATTGCTCATGCTGGAGGCTTCTGTCCTACTGTCTGTCATTTAGTGTTGCCCTCTGTGCAAAAGGAGAGTTTCTCATTGGGAGATTGGGGTTGAGGGAGTGGGGATGGAGGAATTCGCTTGCCAACTCACTCAGGATCTTGGGGAGTCTCCTAGCTTGTGGTTGAAACAGGCTCATGGTTAGAGACGCACTGACTTTCTTCAGGTTCCCTAAACCAACCACTGTGCCCTTCCTCAAGCTGTTTTCTCAAAAGCTCTGCTTCCTCTTTTCTTATTGCTACAATTCAATGCTTCTCATCCTTGAAAACTAAGCTAGGGGTGTGTTTCCTCCTTAAGGAAATTCTCCTGAAGACCCGCAACCATGACTCTAATTTCTGTGGAGCTGTGTATTCCTGTAACACACTGTGCAGCATACACAGTGGACTTCAGTGATGGCTCTACTGGCTCATCTTCCCTCGAAGATGGCCAGCTTCTTGGGGGCCAGGACCGTGTCTCATTTCGCTTTGTAGCCCTAGCTTTAACCAGTGTAACAGGCACATCATGGTTTTTTCAGGAAAAAGCTGTTGAATGAATGCACACAAGTTTGCAGGATGACTGAGTAGTCCCAGTCAGAGTCCCTGTGTGATGTCATGGCAGTGCCAGGAGAAATCCCCTTTCTGAGCCCTCCTCCCGGTGGGAGAGCTGCTCCGCCCTTCCAGCCAGCTGTGAAAGAGTCCCACTGAGCTGTCAGATAGGCATGCATTGATTCATGGATCCATTTAGCAACATAGATGCTAACAGTGCGTCTCTATCAGGACTAGAGTTGCAATAGGACACAGATTGGAAAGATGAGCCTTCCTGGAGCTTGCATTCTAGTGGGGGAGGCACACAAACATGGTAATCTGTATTCAGTGATTCTTTCTTTCAGCAAATATGTATTAAGGGCTGTTGGTTAATGGCAGAGACACAAGGGTGCCCAGTGGGGGAGGATCCCCTCCAGCTCACATCGTCACACGAATAGATCATAACCAATGGTGGCATCTGTTGTGAAGGAAAAGCAGAATGGAGGGACTCCAAATTTAAATGGCGCTGGAGGTGGTCAAGGAAGGCTTCCTTGGCAGCTGACATTCAGACTGTGTCCTGAAGGTTCGTGACTAATAAGATGAAGGGAGGTTGGGAGGCTCATTCCTGACCAAGCCCCTAACATATGCAAAGGGATGCTGGCTTCTGGGATCTGGGATCTGAACGAGACCCAAGGCAGCTGGAGAGCCAGGAGGGAAATAGAGGGAAGCAGGAAAGGTGGCCCGCGCCAGATCATGCAGGGTTTTACAGGTCGTGGAAGGAATCTGGTCACACATAGAAGAAAATAATAGATTACAGAAGAGGGGCTGAGGTTGTTGGTAAAAAATTAGTTCACAAACTTCAGAGTTACTCGTCTCTATTCTTTTGTTTTACCTTCCGCTGTAAAGGTGAGTTTGGTCTTTTTAGATCACATGGAAATTGATAACATTAAAAACTATTCCAGGGGCGCCTGGGTGGCTCAGTGGGTTAAGCCTCTGCCTTCAGCTCAGGTCGTGATCCCGGGGTCCTGGAATCGAGCCCTGCATTGGGCTCTCTGCTCAGCAGGGAGCCTGCTTCTTCCTCTCTCTCTCTGCCTGCCTCTCTGCCTACTTGTGATCTATCTGTCAAATAAATAAATAAAATCTTTAAAAAAAAAAACAAACTATTCCAATGACTTCCACTAAAAAGAACTCCTAGATTTTTGTGTATCGTTTGGAAAACTGACATCAATTTAAGAAATGAAACGTCAGTTTGTATTTGAAAATCTGAATACGTGTAAATGTTTTTATTTATCTGTTTCATAAACCTTCCTACCCCTATGGCTGATATGTCCTAATAAGGATATTCTAATTTTGATGCCTAAAAAGTGAAAATTATTTTTCTTTTGCAAATAATCAAGTGTAGGCTCTTGCTTACTGTTTCTCAGGTGACACCTGGTGGTTAAAAAGTGAAATGCGGGTTTATGTAGTAAAGAATTCAGTGAGGTTCTCAAATTCTTTGCATAGGAAATCATTAAAGAATTTGAGTTGAATTGGTTGGCGATGAGTTTTGCTTGGATTTTTGGCGTGTATGATCCACAGCGAGTAGGCGTTATGGAATGAGATGTGATGGAGAGAACGGTAGTTCTCCCCTGGATTTGGCAGGCTTTCAGCCCTGCTCAAACCTGACAATTAATAGCTAGATTTGCTTTTGTGTTTGCTTTTCAAAAGGACTCAAAAGAGAAGCTGAATGAGCCAATCAGCTGCACCCAACCACTTCCAACATGGTAAATTATGTGGAATCATTCTTGCAACCCTAAGGGGGGAAAATCTATTTTTCTCTTATTTCTTCTAAGGTACCTTTGAATTCTGTCTGCTCGAACTTCGCTCAACATTTTTTGCATCAATGCTCATAATTGACTTTTACCAGCAGTTTTCTTTGTGCTGTTGCTGTCCATTGTTGGTAATAAGCATATGTACTTTTACTACTAGAATTTGGAAGCTTTTCTCTTTTATCTCTGCTCTGGAACATTTTTTTTTTTTTAAGATTTTATTTATTTATTTGACAGAGAGAGATCACAAGTAGACAGAGAGGCAGGCAGAGAGAGAGAGAGGGAAGCAGGCTCCCTGCTGAGCAGAGAGCCTGATGCAGGACTCGATCCCAGGACTCTGAGATCATGACCTGAGCCGAAGGCAGAGGCCCAACCCACTGAGCCACCCAGGCGCCCCTGGAACAATTTTTAAAAAGCATCAGAACCTATTTGTTTCCTAAGATTTTGGTTAAGATTAGTCTGTGAAGTTTTCTGGGCCCAGTGTTCTTTGGGAGTCTACCAATTAAACTTTTTTTTCCCTTTTTCTTAGGTTTTTCATACTGTTTAGACGTTTCTCTTACCAATTTTAGCAGATTGTATTTTCTTAGAAAAAGTTTTCATTTCATCTGGATTTTAAAATTTATTTGCAGGGGCACCTGGGTGACTCAATGGGTTAAGCCTCTGCCTTTGACTCAGGTCTTGATCTCAGGGTCCTGGGATCGAGCCCCGCATCGGGCTCTCTGCTCAGCGGGGAGCCTGCTTCCCTCTGTCTCTCTCTGCCTGCCTCTCCACCTACTTGTGATCTCTCTCTCTCTGTCAAATAAATAAATAAAATCTTTTTAAAAATTTATTTGCAGACAATTGAATAAGATTGTGTATTGAGATTCTTTCACTTTCCTTTGCATTGTATATTTTATATATTTGTGCCTTCTTAATTCATAATCAGGTTAGCTAAGTAGTTTACTTATTTTAATTACATTTTTTAAAATTTTTATTTATTTATTTGAGACAGGGAGATGTGGGACTCACTCCCAGGACCGTGGGATCATGATCTGAGCCAAAGGCAGCCATTTAACCATCTGAGTCACCCAGGCATCCCTTAATTGGTTAAATTTATTCATTGAGGTAATTTCTGCATTTTAAATTTTACTATTTTCTGTTTTCACGTTTCTCAATTCCTTTTTTCCTTCTGTCCTTTTTTGGCTGTTGATTTAACGCACCCCCCCACCCCAGTTTTCTTGAGTTGGGTGGCTAATTAATTTATTTTGATCCTTTCTTATTTATTAATATAACATTTGGCCTCGCAAAATTGCTTCTGAGGATTGCTTTAGCTGTGTTCCACAGAGACAAATATGCAGCGTTACCAGAATTTTAGTTTTGGTAACTTCTTTGACTCTAGACCTTTATGAGAGTTTTAAAGTATCAAGTAACAGGGGTTTTTTGCCTTCTCAATCCATTTGCTTAGCGATCAGAGAGTTATATCTTCATTATTTCAGCTTTTTTTTTTTTTTTGGCATTTATTGAAGTTTCTGTGAATGTTTCATGAATATGAAAAAAGAGTATTGTCAGGGGCACTTAGGTGGCTCAGTTGTTAAGCATCTGCCTTTGGCTCAGGTCATGATCCTGGAGTCCTCGGATGAAGTCCCACATCAGGCTCCTTGCCCAGTGGGGACTTCTCCCCCCCGCCTCTCCCCCTGCCTCTCCCCCTGCCCCTCTCCCTGCTTGTGTTCTGTCTCTCTCTCTAATAAATAAATAAAAATCTTTTTTAAAAAAGTTACTACCTCTCTATTCAGTGAACAGAGTTCAATATATGTCAGATTTGGGTGATAAAATATATCATTTAATCCACTCTATATTGAAAGCCTCTTCTCTATGTCCTCCAGTTTGCCTCCCCATGGCTTGGCAGCCTTAAATGAGGACAGTGGTTTTGCTCCAGGTGTTTGACAGCTTCAATCCTAAGATCCTAAGATCCTTGCCTCCCAAGCCAAAAACCAGTCCTTAGCAGAGGTATTGATAGGCAAAGGAAACAAACCTGTAAGACCCAGTCATTCATTTCTACTGACCAGCAGCCAGCTCAAGTGCACACTTGGATTTACGTATTTACACAAACCCAAAACACTGGGGTGCCTGGGTGGCTCTGTCGGTTAATCGTTCGACTATTGGTTTCTTCTCAGGTCAGGATCTCAGGATGGTGGGATCAAGCCCCCCGCTGGGCTCTGTGCTTGGGGTGGAGTCTGCTTGAGATTTTCCCACTCCCTCCCCCCTCCCCACTTGCAGGTGCATGCACTGTCTCTCTCTCTCCAAAATAAGTAAACAAACAAAATATCTTTTTTAAAAAGAGATTGCTTTTCTTCTTGCCTTTCTTCTTTCTTTTTCTTTCGCTTCTGCCAGAGTTTCCGCCAGCTGCTTCTCACGGACTGATCTGTATAACACCCTCTGAGCAGTCTCTCAATACAACCTATTTTCTTGCCCAAGTCGGGGTGGGATACCCATTTCCATGGATTTCCCTGTCCTTGGCACTGTGGCGTGGTGTCTGCAGTCTCACCTTGGTAATGGCCAAGGTGTTCAGGCGTTGAGCAAGCTGTAAAATGCTTCTGTGAATCAAATTAGGCACATCACTAGACGTTTACTTTTTGTTATATTTTATAGGCACTAGTTAATGTTAAATTTTCAGCATCAGGATTATCTCAGCCTATGCATAATAAAAACTCAAAAAAAGTGGTAGTATTTAAAAAAAAAAAAACAACCCAGTGGTTTTTAAAATAGAGGATTGTTTTTCTCACTTAAAAAGAAGTCCAGAGCCACAAAAAAAAAAAAAAAAAAAAAAAAAAAAGAAGAAGTCCAGAGGGGCCCAGTTAATTAATACATGATATTTTTACATTATTAAATTAATAATGTATTGATTAATAAATGATAATTATTACATTAATACATGATGTTCAAATTAATACATGATAATTATAAAACATTTCCAGTGTTACAGAAACCCCAACAATTACCTGATGCTTTATTATTTTCTCGAAGTCCAATTTCTAAACTTCCACACTTATGTGTAAGGGAGATGCTTTTTCTTGAAAATTTTCAAGCAAGAGTAAATACGTGGTTGAAAAGTGATTTCATTCCTATGAGTTAGAAGTTTCTGAAAATTTTCCTATACATCCAAGGAAATAGAGAGATGACACATGAGTTTCATTTTCCAGTGACCTGTAAAAGAATGACCCTGTGATAACATTTTCCGAAATTCATTTCTTTTCGGAAATGACAAATTTATGATCATCCCATGGGTTGAAATTCTCAGGAAACAGTGTTCTTTGGGGAGTAAGTGTTGCTGCTATCCAACGATCTATCAACCGCACTGAAGATTTTTCCTTTCCCTGGGGCTGGTGTGAGGGATCCCCACTTAAGACCCCCTCCGAACCTGACTGATGATCTTCTTTATTGTCTCCTTGGCTGCCCGAGAAAACTAATCTTCAAAAGAAGAAAAAGAGACTTGGAGGTTATTTTGGTTTAGGAAATTAAGAATTAATTGTCAAATCAGATGCAGGCTTCGGATCCAGTCTATATATTCAAGCCATATTATCTTTAAGTTTGTTAATGGGTGGCTCTGTCAGTTAAGTTTCTGCCTTCAGCTCAGGTCATGATCTCGGGGTCCTGGGATCGAGTTGCACAGTGGGCTCCCTGCTAAACAGAGAATCTGCTTCTCCCTCTCCCTCTCCCTCCCCTCCCCCCCTGCTCATGCTCTCTCTCTCTCTCAAAAATAAATAAACCTTTTTTATTTTTTTAATTTAATTTTTTTCAGTGTTCCATAATTCATTGTTTATGCACCACACCCAGTGCCCCATGCAATACATGCCCTCCATGATACCCACCACCAGCCTCACCTATCCCCCCACCCCATCTCCCCTCCAAAACCTTTAGTTGGTTTCTCAGAGTCCATAGTCTCTCATGGTTTGTCTCCCCCTCTGATTTCCCCCAACTCACTTCTCCTCTCCATCTCCCAATGTCCTCCGTGTTATTCCTTATGTTCCACAAATAAGTGAAACCATATGATAATTAACTCTCTCTGCTTGACTTTTTTCACTCAGCATCATCTCTTCCAGTCCCGTCCATGTTGATACAAAAGTTGGGTATTCATCCTTTCTGATGGAGACATAATACTCCATTGTATATATGGACCACATCTTCCTTATCCATTCCTTCATTAAAGGGCATCTTGGTTCTTTCCACAGTTTGGCGACTGTGGCCATTGCTGCTATGAACATTGGGGTACAGACGGCCCTTCTTTTAACTGCACCTGTATCTTTGGGGTAAATACCCAGTAGTGCAATTGCAGGGTCATAGGGAAGCTCTATTTTTCATTTCTTAAGGAATCTTCACCCTGTTTTCGGAAAAAAAGTTTGTTCACTGAGGTTCCCCACCTTAATTTATTTATGTACACCAAGGTGGGTAGTGATGGGGTTAATGAGAGTGTTTGGCACACAGCAGGCAATCAAAAAAATGATTATTTTTTGGATACATAGTTACATTTCCATCGGAACCTGCCCTCAGCTGCCTTCACAGCCACAGATGAAGCAAAGTTTCGCTGACTTTTCAGCTCTTGTTGCTGTGATTGTTCCACAGTAAATCGCTTGGGGCCATCCTGAACTAAGATCCTGCTGTCAGAGTGTCAGGGAGCCCTAACCTTACCCAGGAATGAAGGAAGAGCTGGAAGACAGAGGACTCTCGATATCACCATTTCTTTTTAGATTCCAGAAACCCAGGCATGATTAAATGATTGAATGTCTTATATGGGGATAGTCATTTAATGGTCAGCTGTTTCCATTACAAATGAAAACAGTGGAGGGTGTTATCTCCCCATGTAAATAGTATCAGCTAGCTCTTATTCCTATTTCAGAAGTCAATATGAAACAACTTTCTTACAGCCCCACAATTCACGCTGGGGGAGTCTGTAGGGTACCCTAAAACTGTCCCTTTTTAGTGTGTCTATGACAGTAATACAAATATTTTGTAAATAATGATGCCTTTTTGGGGGACCGCTGGGTGGCTCAGTGGGTTAAATGTCTGCCTTCAGCTCAGGTCGTGGTCCCGGGGGTCTTGAGATCAAGTCCTACGTTGGGCTCCCTGCTCAGTTTGAAGCCTGCTTCTCCGTCTCTCTCTGTCTCTCCCCCCTACTCATGCACTCTCTCTCTCTTTCTCAAATAAATAAATAAAATCTTTCAAAAAATAAAAATAAAATGTTGGAAATAGTGTGTCGACAAAGGCGTACAGGGAAAAAATACCAGTAAAAATGAACCATCAGATAATGCTCTTAAGAGAAGACAAGATTGAATGCAGGGCTAAAATCTTTAAACAAGAAGGTGCTTTACGACAATAACTGGGGAAATCCACAGTGAAGATCTAAGAGTTATAAATGTCTGTACACTAACGCAGCCTTGACATTTACGGGAAGGACCACAGGAGAGAAAAGAAGAAAACACAGAGAAACATTAGCATCAGGAGACTTTATTTTCCTCTCTCAGCCTAAGATCAAGAATCCAAAAACTTAAGTAGAGATTAGTATATTGGTAAGGAATATAACGATGTGGGGCAAAATTAACTATAAAATAAATGATTCTCTTTACTGTTTATTAATGTTATTATTACTGAAATAATTTTTTTAGTAAAAAATAGATTTAGAGGAAAAATATGTTTGCATTTAAAGACTGAACCAGGAAATATAACAACAGTTTAAAAAGCCTGTCAAGGGTTGCCTGGGTGGCTCAGTGAGTTGGGCCTCTGCCTTCGGCTCAGGTCATGATCTCGGGGTCCTGGGATTGAGCCCCGCATCGGGCTCTCTGCTCAGCGGGGAGCCTGCTTCTTCCTCTCTCTCTGCCTGCCTCTTTGCCTACTTGTGATTTCTGTCTGTTAAATAATAAATAAGTAAAATCTTTTAAAAAGCCTGTCAAGCTGGTGGGACAGGCAGTGCTAGCAACTTGCAGCTCATAACAACCCAGATAAATACTTTTTTCAGAATGCTCTACAGGTAGGGGTGGCTCTATGTGACTCAGTTATAATGATACAAAAATGGAAGGCACTCTGTAGGGCTCTTAGGAGAGCTTCTTAAAGAGGAATGGATTGGGCCCCTGGGTGACTCAGTAGGTTAAATGTCTGCTTTCAGCTCAGGTCATGATTCCAGGGTCCTGGGATTGGGTCCCACATCGGGCTCTCTGCTCAGCAGGGAGCCTGCTTCTCCCTCTGTCCCACCCCCACCCCAGCTCGGGCATGACCCTCTCTCTCCCAAATAAATAAATAAAAATCTTTTCCTTAAGAAAGACTTAAAAATAAAGGGGAACAATTCACTGTCACGCTGCTTTGTTCTTTGCGTCTGTAGCAGATCTTGTAGGTGTACCTCTGAGTTAACCCATCTACACTGAGAGCTTCCCACTTCTGCCCACGCCACTCTGCTTCTTGGCTTACTGGCTCTCTCTGGGAGCTTATTTAGTCCTTGTGTGTGGCAGCCTGTGTACGCTGGAGTTTAGCGCCCCCAGAGAAGTCTTCAACCAGGGAATCTGAGGATTTGTTAGATAAATATCTCATCTTCCCCATCCCTTGGTGGAGCAATTGTGAGAAACCTTCTGTGAGCTTCCTTAGGAGGTCTCTAGGTAGAATGAGTCCATGTGTCCACACCAATAACCACCAAAGCCTCTTTGTAGGTTTTTCTTCCTTCCCTCACTGTCTCTACTCCCTCAGTTGGCTTCTTAGGACCACCTCCCAGATAAGCTCCTTCTGCTACCCAAGTCTTTGACTCATGATCTGATTTCAGGGAAACCTAAACCTGCAGTCTTCTTCCTTCTTCCTAGTTGGAATATAGGCATGAGAATTACAAGGGAAGATACACCATAATCTCTATTTGCAGGTTACATAATAGCATAAGTGGAAACTCTAAAAGAATCACTCTAAAAATAGTAGCAAAATTCAGAGAATTGATTAAAGTCGCAATATAAGAAACTAATGAAAATCTATTATCTTCCTAGATTCAAAGAATAACTAGTGAGATGTTATGAAGGGAGGGGACTCACACTTCTAGTTGCGATAGAAAACTTAGGAATACTCTTGAAGAAAAATATTTACTCTTCAAAGGCATGAAAGTACACATGAACAAATGTAGAGGCATACCTTGTTCGTGGATAGGATAGCTTTATATCATATATATGTTAATTCTTCCCAAGTTAATAAATAAATTTAATGTAATTGCAACAAATACCTGGACTTATTTTTTCCCCCAAAGTAGACTATTAATTCTAAATGAGAGAAACTAGACCTATAAGATACCAAAACATTTTATAAAGATGCTACAATTTTTTAAAAAATATTTTATTTATTTATTTGACACAGAGAGAGGGATCACAAGTAGGCCGAGCAGCACAGAGAGAGAGCGAGAGGGAAGCAGGCTCCCTACTGAGCAGAGATCCCGATGTGGGCCTCGATCCCAGGACTCTGGGATCATGACCTGAGCTGAAGGCAGAGGCTTAACCCATGGAGCTACCCAGGCACCCCGACGCTACAATTTTTAAAGTGTATATTCATCAGTACATAAATAGACACGGAATGATAGAATAGAAAACTCAGTGTAGGAGCGCCTGGGCAGCTGAGTCAGTTAAAGGTCCAGCTCTTTGATTTGGTCTCAGGTACTGATCCTCGGGTTGTGAGCTGGGCCCTGCATCAGGGACTGCACTCAGGAGGTGGGGGTTTGGGGGAGAAGAGTCTGCTTGAGATTCTCTCCATCTCCCTCTGCCCCTCTCTCCACTTGTGCGTGCTCTCTCTCTCAAATAAATAAATAAATCTTAAAAAAAAAAAAAGAAAATTCAGAATCAGACAATTATGTGTGCAAAGTTAGGTGACACCTAAAATCAATGGTGAGAATATACTGTTTTTAATAAATGTTGTTGGCATAACTAGAGAGCCATTTGGGAAAAGGCAAAATTGGATCCATATCTCAGAAGGGATATCGAAATGAAGTCCAAGTAACCCAGATATCTACATGTAAAAAGTGAAACCACACAAGAAAACAAGAAATCATTTCTTTACAAACTTGGAGTGAGGAAAGTCTTCCCAACTATGATTATAAATCCAGAAACATCAAATACAATTCTAAAATGTTGACAAATTTGACTACATAAAGATAAAAAGAACTTTTTCGAAGCAAAAAAAAAAAAAAAAAGTCACAAAACAAATTAAAAACCTAGAAGGAAATCTTTGCAATTTAAATCACAAAATTATATCAGAATCATCTAATTGATAAAGAGCTCTTTTAAGGTCTTTATCAATGGAAAGAGGGATCACAATGGAAAAAAGCCCAAATACCAATGGAAAGAAAAGCCCAAATACCAATGGGGAGAGAATGTGAATAGAGAATTCAAAGAAAAGGAAAGTCGATGTCCTTCCACTTGTAAAAAAGGCTGATCTTCACTCCTCAGGGAAAGCCATATTAAAATTACAGAAAGATATCATTTTCTGCCTATTCAGATAGTCAAAAACCCAAAAAGTTGAAGAAACACAGCGATAGCAAGTGATAAAGAAATGGGCATCCTTAGGCTTCGCTAGTGGGAGTGCAAAATAATACAACTCCTATGGAAAGGAATTTATCAATACCTGTGCTGTGTCTACATTCAAATAAACCCTTCCCTGATATGAAATACTAATGAATTATTACTTTTAGTTGCAAAAGATTCAAAATAACCCATCAGTTGATGGCTGGCTGAATGAAACTATGGAGTATGACGCCTCCATTAAAAACAAAAAACAAAAAACAAAAAAAAAAAACGGGCAAGATTTCTGTGAACTGATACCAAGTGAGTTCCAGGAGATGTCATTAGGTGAAAAATGTAAGGTGTAAAGGATTATATGTAATATGTGTTATGAGTTGAATTGCATCTTCCAAAGAGATGCTGAGGTCCTAATGCTGAGTATCTGTGAATGTGAACTTCTTCGGAAATAAGATCTTTGCAATTGTAGTTGAGGTAAAGTCCAGTACTGGATTAGGATGAACCCTAATCCAAGGGCTGCTTATAAGAAGCGGACAATTTGGGAGGCGCCTGGGTGGCTCAATGGGTTAAGCCTCTGCCTTCGGCTCAGGTCATGGTCTCAGGGTCCTGGGATCAAGGCTGTCTAGTGCAGGATGTCATCTAAGAGCAAAAAGAACACCAAATGGCTTTAAAACTTCACTCAGTAGGTTTACTGTTAATGGACATATTATGAAGTAATTTGGAAGTTCCCATTTGTTGCAAGAAAACGCAAAGAAGTACTCTGTTGGTAGTGTAAGGAGCCAAGATTTTCAGTGCAAGAGAGAAGAAATGTAAATACAAAAGAGGTTAAGGAAAGACAAACCTATGATATTAAACTAGAGTTGATACAAAATGTAAGAAATGAAACCATATTTTGTAGCTCTGATCTCTGAAAGGGGTCTGAACGTGAGGACCCAGGCAGCTGCCTGATCTCATTGCAGAGTTCTGCTCTGGTTTTCTGTTTGTGAGATTCTTAATCACTTCTCGGAATTTTCCATCGTAATAAACCATTGAAAGCCTTAAACAGCAGGCATCTCACTCGTGCCTGCCTTTCCTTAGAGGATCCATTTTGGTTTTGACCCATGCAGAGACCACTGAACTGAAGTTGTTGATTGATTTCCCCTGAGGCTGCCAGATTTTTCTAGACTCACAGTTACAGGAGCTCAGGCGGTGCTATAGCAACAGACCTCATTTTGGACAAAATGCAAATATAAATTAGAAAGGTTTTACCTTCGCAATACACTCAAGCTGCCTACTTCCTCCTACTTAATGGGGAGAGGAGAGCAAGCCTTCTTCTCTCTCCACATCTACCGATGACCTTGTGCTGCAACTCTCCAGTCAGGAATAGCCCACGCTCCTATCAAAGACTGACCTTTTCCCTTGTGTCCCGGACCCCAGGGCATGGACGCCCTCCGCTGTTCCTCCCCTTGGAACATGACCCAGCAAAGATTCCACATCTTCTAGCAACCAGCTCCTTTGTCTGATCACCTGTATCGCAAAATCATGGAAATCCCTATCATTTCTGTTCTTCACCTTCAGTATCTCCTTCCTCAGCTCTCTCCTGAGGCTTTGGTCCTCCTCACCAAACAGGGACGCACTTCCCTGTTACCAAACCCAAGCAGCACTTCTGTTTTCACCTGACTGAGCCTCCCAATGGCAAACCCTACCAGGTCTGTGATCATTCTCTCCTCAAAATACTTTTTGTAAGTGGAAACACTTTCCCATGGACTTCTGGTTTTCCTCCCTTCTCTGGGACCCCTCCTTCTGAGTCTCCCTCCTCCTCCTCCTGTTCTTAGACTTCAGTTTATCCCGCCTGTGTGAGCGCATTCAGAGTTATGTAAAATATTTTCTACATGCAGGGGCACCTGTGTGATTCAGTTGGTAAATCATCCGATTTGATTTGGGCTGGGGTCATGATCTCAGCATTATGAGATGCAGCCCCAGGTAGGGTGGGGAGTCTGCTTTACCCTCTGCCCCTCCCTGCACTTGCAAATAAAATATTTTCTACAAGCAGATGAAGACCAGAATCACATCTTTATCTCTAGTATCTCTCTCTGAGCTCCAGAAGCACGTATCCAGCGGCCTGTTGAACGTCTCTACCCAGATGGTCTCTGCAGTCAGACGCCTAGGGTTGTATCCTTCTCTGTGAAAAGAGATAATAGCAGGACCTGCTTCACTGGGTTCCTGAGAAGAGTAAGAGCACAAAGGAAGTGCTCAGTAAATACCCCGCGTGTTTACTTGTTTAAATTCCCTAACCGTAGAAGGAACCTCGTGTGTGTGTGTGTGTGTGTGTGTGTGTGTGTGTGTGTGTCCGCGCGTGCGCACTCGTGTCTAACTCTACAGTGACTTCTAAAGACCTAGAACAGTGCCTGGTATCTAGTAGGAGCTGGATATTGATTGAATGAGTGAAGGGATGAATGAATGAATCTATTTCTTTATACGGGAGGAAAAGACGGTGCGTCCGGGAACCAGGCGAATTGCCGCTGGTTGCCTGTGCTTTAATTGCAGGGGTAATCTATGGCTTTTTTCCAACCACCCCCGCCCCCACCCCCGTCACTGTATCTTTGACATAGCTCTTCTTATTGACCAAGTGTGGCATTTCTGCCCCTGGTATCTGACAGTATGGGCCATGCCCTCTTTCGAGTCTTTGAAAGTGTTAGTTAATAGTTACTCGTTCAAGCCCATAAATAAATCCTTTTTTCATTTACACCCAGTTTCGCCAGCGCTTAGTAGAAACCTAGAAAGAAGTTCTGTTACGTAAAGTATCTTTAGGCATCTATAGATAGAGCTGTATGCATATATGAGACAAGGAAGTTTGACAGTAAGAGGTGGGTAGGGGACCGGAGCTCAGTGAGGGGATTAGAAAGATTTTGCTGCATAAGAGTAGACAAGTGCACGGAAAAAGTTGACACAAACCTGCAACAGCGCAGGGAGGCTCGGCGGATCGCCGCCCCCCTGCACGCAGTCCCCGCCTAGCCTCGAATCCGCCAAGCCCCGCCCCCGGGGCCCGCGCCCCGCCCCCGCTCCGGCAGGCTCGGACTTCAGTCCGGCACCGCCCCGCATCCCGCCTTGACGCCGTCCCACACTGCTCCCAGGCGTGGCTCTGGCAGGCGCTCCGCCCCGCCCCACCTCCTGGCCCCGCCCCTCGGCCCACCCTGCTCTCAGGCCCTGCTCCACGTCTGGACCCCGCCTGCGCCCCCGCCCCGCTCTGAACCGCGGACTGGCTCCTTGCTCCAGCCCCGCCCGGCACTCTGGCCCCGCCTAGCATCCCCGCTGAGCCCCGCCTTGTCGCCCGACCCCGCCCCATACTCCGCCCCGGCCCCGCCCCACAACTTGGCCCTGCCCCTCTCTGACCCACCCTGCGCAAAGACCCTGGCCCACATCTCTTCCCCGCCTGCGCTCCCGCTCCGCCCTGAGCCCCGGCCCCGCCCCCGCTCCTGCCCCGCCCAGCATCCGACCCCGCCCTGCATCCCGGCAGAGCCCCGCCCCGTATTCCGGCAGAGCCCCGCCCTACCCGCCCTCAACTCCGGCTGGGCGGCGCCCGGCAACCTGTCAGAGCCCCGCCCCGCGCCCCGCCCCCGCCCTACGCTTTGGCTCCGCTGTGCTCTGCGTCCCGCGGAGCCCCACGGTGCCCGGAACGGTCTGCAGGACCAGGAGCTCCCGAGGCCGGAACCCCCTGGCCCCGGGTGGCCGCTGCGGCCCGAGCGGCTGGGCGAGGAAAGATGGCCGCCCTGACGACGGTCGTGGTGGCGGCGGCGGCCACCGCGGTAGCCGGGGCTGTGGCGGGGGCGGGCGCGGCCACCGGGAGCGGAGTGGGAGCCGCGCAGGTGCCGCAACAGGTAAATCCGGGAGGGCCCGAAGCCGCTGGAGGCGGGCGGAGGCCCGAGGGGGAGGTGGGTGCCGGGTGCAGGACGGGGTCCCGGCCCTCGCCGAACAGGTGTCCTCTGCAGCGCGGTTCCGGAGGCGGGAGGCGCGGCGTTAGCCTCCCTTTGCTCGCGGCCTGGCCCACGCCGGGCGCTGTGCTTTGTTGGCTTGTGCTTTCCGCTGCCTTTGCAAAGCCACCTCCATGTGGTTTTGGAATCGAGGGAAGATCTGGGTGGAAGCCCTGGCTCTGCCGCTTCCTAGCCTCGCGATGCGAGCATACCCTCTCCGCGACTCAGTGCCTTCTCCAAAAACTGGGTCTGGTAACGGCACCTTACCGAGCTGTGGTCCTCACGTCTGGGAAGGCCCTGGCACAGAGCGTGGTTGGAGACACTTTCGGTGCCCGGCAATGGGTGGCTGCTTTGTTATTGCCCCTGCGCTGGGGAACACAAGGAGGAATAAATACGGGGTGGTCCGAGGCAGATGTGTTTCCAAAGATCTGCCTCGACCCCTTTCTCTGGCACCGTGGACCACAGGATCCTCAGGAATGGCCGGATCCTGTTGTTTAAGCCGAAGACCTTCCCTGTTCCCATTGTCTCACAGCCCACACCCAAAGCATGGGGAATTCCTTCGTGTTCTATGTAGAACCCAGAATAAGCCGGGAATCCCACTCTTAACATCCCCAGTGCCCCTGTTTTGTCCACATCATCATACCTTCCTGCCTGAAATACTTTCCTAGTTGGTTTCTGTTCCAACACTTTTGCCTTCCGAAAGGATTCCCAACAGCCAGGGCGATTCAGTCCAGCAATGACACTCTTTCTGCTCTGAACCCTCATAGTCAAAGCCAGTGTCCTTACCATGGTCTGCGGGGCCTGTGTGCTACCCCCACCCTCTCCCTGTTGGCTCTTCTCCAGGCCCTGGCTCTAAGTCTGCTGCAGTTATACCCCCCTCCTGGTTGACCCTCAGACATGCCTGGTTCTCTCCTACCCTATAAGCTTTGTAATTGCTGTTCCCTCTGCTTGAAATGCTCTTCCCTCTTGGTTCTACAGCTTACTCCGTTTCTTTCATTTATCTTTGTTCCAATGCCATCAGCTCAGTGATTCTTCTCATGACCTCCCTAAACTGAATCCCCTTACTCAGCCCACTGTATCCCCTTTTCTGGTTTTATTTTGCTCCATAGCACTTACTACTGTATGCTGTATTACATATTTTCATCTTTCCCCACACCTCCACCCCCCTCATAGGAACGTAAGTTGTATGAAGGCAGAAACTTTGGAAGTCTTATTCACTATTGTATTCCCAGTTCCACTTTTGAGTTTAGTCCTGGAACATAGTAGGCACTCACTAAATATTTAAGCATCAATCCAAACCTGAAGGAAGGCCATTGGGAGCTGAGGATAGCCTCCATCTTTTTCTTCCTCTAAAGGAATATAGCAATTTTCTGTCTTTACTTATATGAGCTCAGGAAATTCCATCTCAGGCAAACGTTTTCACACATCCTCTGTAATTCTTTTTATTATTCTAACTCTGGCCCAAATGTCTCAGGGGGAGAAAAAAGAAAGTAAAATATATAAAAATAGATAATGCATAAAATATTTTAAAAATAATTTTTTACATTTTGTTTGATGTATGATCCTAGTGGTTTAGCCATCTTTCTGGCTTTCTCCCTGAAACCTTTCTGGCTTACTCTAGTTCAAATCGATTTGTTCTCTAAATTCTTATAACCATGTTTTGCCTCCTGGTTTGCATTTCTCACAGGTTGCATAATATTGTTATTAATGAACCTTTTTATCACTCCCTTCGGGTGGTCCTCAGAGGTTTATTACCCTTCCAGGGCTTGGGTCAAAATAACCTTTGGAGCCATTTCAGATGTTTTATCTGTTCCCAACATTTAGCAATGTCTGGAGATGTTTTTGGTTGTTGGGACTGGGGTGGAGATGGGTTGCATATGCTACTAGCATCTAGTGGGTAGAAGCTGAAAGACAGCCACCCAACAACAACAACAACAAAGATTATCCAGTCCAGAATGTTGGGAGTGTTGAGCTTGAAACGCCCTTTCTGTGTTTCATCATTTTAGGGAAGGCAAAGCCTCGTAGTTGATGATGATGACAATAACAGAGTAGACTCTCTCGAGGGTGTTTGGACTTTAAAAAAGAAATTAGAATCACAGCTGTGCCATATTGTGAGGTTTTTGAGGATTTTAACTAGGTGTTATCCATCTTTGGACTTCCCTCAGTATACAACACATACACCTACACACTCAAATCCTCAGCCTACCACTGAACTTGAGTGTTTGTTGTATGATTAAGTGAATGAGTATTCCCACTGACTCTAATAGTGAAACCAATGAATGTTTTCTTGAGGAGAGATTTTCCTGATGACAACCTCATAATGTAAGAGGTGTTCCCCAAAATATCTAAAAGCCCTGTATTAGTCTGTTAAGGCATCTATAACAAAATACCACAGACTGGGTGGCTAACACAATAGAAGTTAATTTTTGCACAGTTCTGGAGGCTAGATGTCCAAGATCAAGGTGCCTACCAGGATTGTTCTGTGGTATGAGGTCTCTTCTTGTCAGGTAGATAGCTGCCTTCTCAGGTGTCCTCACATGGCCTTTTGTCTGTGCACACACAGAGAAAGAGAGAGAGATCACCGTTGTCCCTTCCTTTTCTTATAAGGAAGCAGTAGTCCTATTGGAATAGGACCTCACCCTTCTGACCTCATTTAACTTTAATTATCTCCTTAAAAGCCCTATCTCCAAATATAGTCACAATGCGGGGGGGTGGGGTGGGGGGTGGGGGGGGTAAGGCCTCAATATATGAATAGAGGTGGACATAAATCAGTCTAGAATAGCTTCTTTAAATTATTTTGGAGAAACTGTCTTTGAAGTTTTAGAAACATTGTATATTTTATTTTATTCTCCAACCTCCTTAGGGTGTGGAACCCTATAAAGTTCTTACCCATAAAGAAAAGTAATAACGTGCTCAGTCTGTCCTTTGTAAAATTTGTGTGTTACTTGTTGATAATCCCCCTCACCAGTACCTTTCAGGACTGGAGACTACAAATCTCTCTACCTTCCTTCCCAATGCCGTTTCCCTCTTCATCATTTTAATAGTTGAATTATGAGTTTTTAAAGGTATCTCTAACAGTAACACACTAGTGCATGGCCCTGCTTTAAACCAGGATAGGGCTGGGTCTTCTGTTTTGTTTTGTTCCTTAAGTGAACTTCCTTCCCTCTGATCACCTAAATGCTACAGCCCTTGGCTGCTTGGAGTAGTCCTTCAATAATAACTACATTTCTTCTCTAACTTGACATGGTTCCTCACAAGGGATTTCTTCTAGAAGATCTCCCACATGCATAGGGCTATGCCCATGTTCAGGTGTGGTAGGCTGAATAAAGGCCCCCCAAGCATATTCATATTCTAATCCCCACTACCTGTGACCCTATGACCTTGCATGGTCAAAGGGACTTTGCAGATGTGATTGAATTAGGGATCTTAAAATGGAAATTATCCTGGCGTATCTGTGTGAGCCTAGTGTATTCACAAAGGTGCTTATCAGAGGAAGGCAGAAGGATCAGAGCCAGTCGTAGGAGATGTGACGATGGAAGCAAGAGGATGCAGTGATGTGAGGAAGGGGCATGAGGCAAGGATGAAGGGGGCTTCTGAGAGCTGAAAAAAAAAGCACAGAACTAGATTCTCCTCTGAAGTCTCCAGAAAGAACATGAACTTGTCAACACTGTAATTATAAGGCCCCCAGAGCTGTAAGAGAATAAATTTGTGTGGTTTAAGCCAAAAACGTTGTGTTAAACTAATTTGTAGTAAGTTGTTGCAGTCGCAGTAGGAAACCAGTACACCAGAGAAGACCTGAGAAAGCTCTGAGCCTTCATCTTTGTCTGGCCTTGAGGCTCTGTGCAAGAGACAACAAAGGCTAAGAAGGTTGACGTGTAAACTGCCTGCCTATGTGCTGAGGTTATGTCCTGGTATGCACACAGACCCCTTCAGTAAGGGCTGGGAGATGTACTGGTCACAGCATCTAGGAAGACTTCTGACCAGTCAACCATTAGGTGATAACTGAGCTAACCAAGCAGTGCCATACAAACAAAGAATATAGACTTCGCAGAATTAGTTCAGGAAATTGACTAAACAGATGGTAACGACAGCAAAGCTTGGGGTTGGAAGAGAATCTCA
Organism: Mustela lutreola; assembly: GCF_030435805.1. Lineage (NCBI taxonomy): Eukaryota > Metazoa > Chordata > Mammalia > Carnivora > Mustelidae > Mustela > Mustela lutreola. The sequence goes on from NC_081294.1 coordinate 148,603,134, forward strand.
CTTTCAGAGTTAAATTATATTTTCTTAATAAAATTGTTATGTTTGTAATATATTTGTAATATAATAATAATTGTATATTGATATGATTTTCGACTATATTAACCAAATTATAGTTTTTAAATGTCAAGCTTTTAACAAAAAACTATGAGACATGCAAAAAACCAAGGACTTATGATTCACACACAAGATAATTTTTTTTCTTAAGCAGTAAAAAGAAGCTATCTTAGGGGAAGACTAGATGTTGGAAATAATAGACAAAAACTTTAAATAAGCTGTTTTAAATTCATTCAAAAAACTAAAGGAAACCATGGCTACAGAACTAAAAGAAAGCAGAAAGATGATTTCTCACCAAATTAAAAATACCTATAAGGAGATTAAAATTGTTTTTAAAAAATCAAATAGAAGGTCACCTGGGTGGCTCAGTGGGTTAAGCCTCTGCCTTCAGCTCAGGTCGTGATCCCAGGGTCCTGGGATTGAGGCCTGCATCGGGCTCTCTGCTCAGCGGGGAGCTTGCTTCCCCCTCTCACTCTGCTTCCCTCTCTGCCTACTTGTGATCTCTTTCAATCAAATAAATAAATTAAAAGTCTTTAAAAAATCAAATAGAAATTCTGGAGTCAAAAGGTACAATAACTCAAATGAAAAGTTCATTAGAGGGGCTCAGCATCCGATTTGAGCTGGCAAAAGAAACAGTCAGGAAACTTGATGATAGGCCAATTCAGAGTATCCAGACTGAGAACAGAAAGAAAAAGAGAAAAATGAACAGAGCCTGTGAGACACCATGAAGGTCATATATACTGAGAGTCTCAGGAGAGGAGAGAGAAAAGGGGAGGGGCAGAATATTGGAAGAAATAATGGCTAAAAACTTCCCCAATTTTTTTTAAGCAGGCTCTACAACCAGTGTGGAGCCGGATGCAGGGCTTGAACTCACAACCCTGAGATTGAGACCAAAGCTGATACTGACAGTCAGAGGCTTAACCAACTGAGCCACCCAGGTGCCCTGAAAACTTACCAAATTTGATGAAAAATATTAATCTACATATCAACAGAGTTTGATGAACTCCAAGTAGAGTAAACTCAGAGATCATAGCTGGACACATCATAATCAAACTGTTGAAAGACAGAGACAAAAATTTTAAAAATCTTTAAATTTTAAAAATCTTGAAATCACTAGAAGGAAAACAACTCAACACATACAAGGATCTTCAATAAGATTGACAGTAGACCTCTTATGAGAAACCTTGGATTCCAGAAGGCAGTGGGATGACAGTCAAATTGCTGAAAGAAAAGGAGTGTCAATGAAGAATTCTATGTCCACCAAAACTATTCTCTAAAAATGGGGAAATTAAGACATTTCCAGACAAACGAATAGTAACATATATGCCCTACAAGAAATATTAAAGGAAGTCCTTTGAACTGAAATAAGACTACATAGAAATTCAAATCCAAATGAAGAAGAATATGAGTGAAGAGTACTGGTAAAAAGTAAATGGGGAAATAAAAATAGAAGTCAGTCCTAAATGTACTTTTTTTGGTAATAAACTTTTTCAGAAGATAGAGGAGGGAACATTTTTCAACTCATTCAGCATTTTTCAACTCGTTATTATTACCGATACTACAATCAGACAAAGAAATCACAAGAAAGAAAATAACAGACTAGTATTTCTTATGAATACAGATACAAATTCTCCAACAAAACACTAGCAACCCAAATCTAACAACATATGAAAAGGATTACATACCATGATCAGTTGGGATTTGTTCCAGACATGCAAGGTTGGTTCAGCATATGAAAATCAATCAATATAGTAGAACTTATTTATTAATAGAATGAAGGACAGACCTCATAATCATCTCAATAGATTTAGAAAGAGCAATTTACAAGAGCCAACACCTTTTCATGATAAAAAGAACATTCAACAAACTAGCAATATATAGAAACTCCTCAATCTGATACAGACATCTATAAAATGCCTGCAGGTGACATAATAGTTAATGACAAAGGATAAAAAGCTTTTCACAGGGGTGCCTGGGTGGCTCAGTTGGTTAAGCATCCACGTTGGGCTCAGGTCATGATTTGGGTCCTAGGATCAAGCCCTGCATCAGGCTCCCTGCTCAGTGGAGACTCTGCTTCTCCCTCCTCCTCTGACCTTCATCCTTACTCTTTCTCTATAAAAATGAAAAAAAATTAGAAATTTAAAAAAATTTTTAAAGTCTTCCCATATAAGATAAGGACTAAGACGAGAATGTCCATTCTCACTACTTATCCACTGGGGAGTCTAGCCAGGACAATTAGGCAAGAGGAACAAATTAGAAAAGAAGTAAAATTATCCTTATTTGTAGGTGGCATGATTTGTATAAAAAAAACTTAGAGGATCCAAGTAAAAACTGTCTAGAGCAAATAAATTCAGCAAGATTGAAGGATTAAAAAAGCAATCAATAAAAATTGGGTTTAATGCCATATACTAGCAATGGACAAATCAAAAGTGGAATTAAGAAAATAATTCTGTTTATAGTAGTATCACAAGACTAAAATGCATTAGACTGAATTTAACAACAACAACAAAAAAGCAAAGCTTATACTCTAAAACTTCCAGAACATCACTGAAAGAAAAGAAGGAAGACCTACATCATTGGATATTTTAGGCTTATGAATATGAAGAGTTAAGATGACCATAATCCCCAAATTGATTTACAGAGTTGAAGTCCCTCTGAAGATCTCAGTTGCCATCTTGTGCGTAAATTGATAAACCGATCCTAAAATTCACATGTGAAAGGCCAGGGGCCCAAAATAGCTAAAACAACCTTGAAGAGCAAAGTTGGAGGACTTCTCTTCCCGATTTCAAAACTTACTACAAAGCTACAGTAATCAGCTGTGCGGTACTGGCATAAGGATAGACATACAGGTCAATGACAGTTAATAGGCAAACCCTATGTATGGACAGTTGATTTTCAACAAGGGTGCCAAGATAAGTCAATAAGGAAAAAAGATTCTTTTCAACAAGTGGCATTGGGATAGCTGGATATGTACACACAGAATAGCCCAGTTAGACTCCTGCCACACGATATATAAACACAAACCTTAAATCGATGGAGACCTAAATGTAAGACATAAAACTATAAAACTCTTAGGAAAAAAATATAGATGTGAGTCTTCATGACCTTTGAATGTTTTCTGTAGGCTGTCTAATGCACAAGCAGCCAAAGATAAAATGGATAAATGGGGCTTTATCAAAATTGAGAATATTTGTGCTTTAAAGAGTGTTATCAAGAAAATGGGGAGATGGCTCAGGGAAATTGGGAAAATATTTGCAGCTCTTTTACCTGAGAAGGGAGTTATATCCTGAATACATAAAGAATGCCCCCAACTCAACAATAAAAAGAAAACCCAATTTTTATTTTTTTATTTTTAAAAGATTTTATTTATTTGAGAGAGAGTGAGAGTGCATGAGCTGGGGGGAGGGACAGAGGGAGAGGGAAAAGCAGACTCCCTGCTGAGCAGAGAGCCTAACATGGGGCTCAATCCCATGACTCTGGGATCATGACCTGAGCCAAAGGCAGATGCTTAATCAACTGAGCCAACAACCCAATTTTTAAAATGAGAACGTAAAATGTTGGAGTTAACCCTAGGATCCAAAATTTCTGCTGTGAGTTGTGTGCTCAAGGGAAAGCATATTCATACTGAAACCTGTACACAAATATTCACAGTAGCGTTATTCATATTGGCCAAATATTGGAAAATAGCCCACTGTCCATCAGCTGATGTATGGATACACAAAAGATGGTAGATCCATACAATAGAATATTACTCAGCCATAAAAAGAAATGAAGTCCAGATTTATCACACAATGTAGATGAATATTGAAAACGTTATGCTAAGTGAAAGAAGCCAGACACAAACAGTTAACATGTTGTGTGGTCCCAATTATATTAATTGTCCAGAACAGGCAAATCCATGGAGTCAAAAATAGATTAGACGGTTGTCAGAGGCATGTAGGGAAGAGGAGTGGGGAGCGAACTGCTGACGGGTATGGGATTTCTTTTTGGTATGACAAAAATTTTGTGGAATTAGTAGGATATTTGCACACATTTTTTAATATCTTAAAAACCACTGAATTGTACGTTTTAGATGGAGATGTGTATATATATATGTATATATATGTACGTATATATATGGAGAGAGAGAGAGAGAGTAATGTGAATTATATCTCAGTGGAAAAAATATATCCTAAATTCAATACTTTTTTTTAGCTTGTTTCTAGAAATGTAAAAGAAATGTAAAGCCTTGTTTCCCTTCTCTCTCATATAAATCGGTCTGTCAGCAATTCCTCTTTGTTATAGATCCAAGATGGATTTAGTCTGACTTTCATTTTTTTTTTAAAGATTTTATTTACTTGAGAGAGCGAGAACAGGGGGAGAGCAGAAGGGGAGGCAGAGGGACAAGTTGACTCTGCAATGAGCATGGAGCCCAATGTGGGACTCAGTCCAGGACCCAGAGATCATGACCTGAGCCAAAACCAAGAGTCGATTATTCAGCCAACTGAGTCACCCAGGCGCCCCTCCTTTTTCTATGCACCGCCACCCCAGTGGTCCTAGACACCGTCATTCTAGTGCTGCTGAACCAGCTGCTTCCTCCATCCTTCTGCTTCCAGGCTTGCTTTACCTCTTCTCCTTCCTCCCACTAATTTATTCTCCGAAAATGGCCAGAAAGAGTTTCTTAAAAGATTACATGTATCGTGGTATTCTCCTAGCTCAAAACCCTTGAGTAAAATCCAGACCCCCAAGTGACTTAAAGAGCCAAAATGACAGGCCACATACCTGCCCATCTACCTTCATCTCCTACCAAACTCCCCACCTTTACTAACATCATGTCACCTCTGCTCTTTCTCTGTTGAACCAGCCAAGGTCTTTCCTGCCCTGCCACTTTTGCACACACTGGGCCCTCTGCCTAGGACTCCTGTCCCTGCTGCTCTGACATGGCTGGCTCCAAGGCTTCCTTATTACGTGTCATCCTCTCAATAGAACTTCTGTGGCCATTGTAACTGAAAAACAGTGTGTTAATTCATTATCTCTAACTCAGTCCTGTTTATTTCTTAAGTAGCACTTATTGCAATTGGTATTTTTTAAACTTTATTGTTCGTTTACCCTTTTCTGTGTAACTCTGTTTCCCCTACCAGACTTTAAGCCCGGGGCCCTGTTAACGGGGTCATCATTGTTTCCCTGGCATCCAGCGTACCACATGTCACATCATAAGTGTTCAGAACATATTGTTCAGTGACTGAAAGAATTAGATCTTTTTGTAAAAATCCCCAGAGACTTAATATTTAATTTAGATTTTAAGGTAGATATTCCTTCCACAAAATGTATTTTTAATTTTTAATTAAAATAATTTAACAAAAATAATTTTTAATATATTAAATAAGATGGGCCCCCACATTTTCCCCCAAGAGACTTCATTACTGATGCTTTTTCTCTGAAAAAAAAATCCTGTCTTTATCTCATGCCATTTCTATTATCGATGGTAAATTTGTTTTTATTCTCTGTGTAGAACGACAGCTGTTTCGGTACTTCGGGTGGGATTCGTCCTTTTCAGCTTCAAAACTGGAAGCAGAAAGTTAGTCGGACAAAGAAAGCAGAGTTCATACGCACAGCAGAAAAATTAAAAAATCAGTAAGTATAAGAGCATTATCTTCAGTTAACACTGCTCGCCATGTTATTGTGGACACCATGAAGTTCATTCTAACTCGTTCTAATCCTACTCTACGCCTTCTCCAACCTCACATTAAGTTACAAAATTCTAGTCACTGGCATTCCAGAGATGAACAAGAAAGGCAGGAGTATGAAAAAGACAAATAACAGACTATGTCACACGCAGTTTTAAGTAGAGTTACCTCAGTTTCGTGTGTTATTTTGAGTCCGCGTATTTCAAGGGAAACAAAACGGTTATTTCTTTAGATCGTATACATCCGTACATTTTCACTGACCAATGTAAGCACTTGGTAAATATTTTTGAGAGTCAGTAGTTTTAATGAAGAGTCTGTACCCTCGAGTTATTTTTATTGAAATGGCCTTTTCATTGATCTCCCTCCCTCGGTCTCTCTCCTTTCAGATCCGTCCAGCCCATCAAGACTAGAGTAATTGAGAAGTTGCCATTTGTTTTAACTGTTAGCGTGTGCGTACTTTTTTCTTTTAACAGCCAGTGGTGTCTGTTGCATGTTCAGCCTTGTCAGCAGCGCCATGATGTGAGAAATATTGTGAAGGAGGAGCAAAAGCCTTAGAGCTCACAGCATCCAACCCTACCCTGCAGCTGCTTTGAATTTGTACAAGATCAATTTGCTAAAGAAGTCAGGAGAACTGGAACCTATTGTAGGGAGTGGTCTCTGGCCCAGGATTAGTGGCAGTTCTGTTTAGAAATTTCTGCCAGCAAAAAAAGTATACTCCTGCGTTGTGTAACGTTAGACCATATTGGAGCTTTGGGGGATTGAATGCTCTCCGCAGGGATGTACTACTTACATTTTTTAAAACTCGGGATTTCGGAAAATACAATTTTATTGCATGATTTGAGGTAGGACTGGACTGTAGGTTGGGGGTCTGGCTTCTGCTTGTCCTTAGATGGGTAACCAGCCAAGTGGTTAATGGCCATGTCTACAGCAAACCAAACCAGTAGAGACTTTCTTTGCCAGTATGTGCTGGTTTTACAGTTCTGATTAGGCTTTCTTCATCTTGTTCTAAGATTTTGCAAAAACTCATGGAAAGAGTATTAGAAAAATCCATCAGTAGAGTGTCTCTGGCCAAAAATTTTCATTGAATACAGAAAAAACAAACAGTTCAGAATATAATTCTGTTTAGTTTTCTGCATAGGTAACAATACAGTCACACAATACAGTCACACAATTCAAAACTCAACACACACTGAGGGGTACACAGTGGAAAGTCTCTGTTTCACCCCTGGCCTCAGCCACCCACTTCCTTCCCTTCAGACAGCTGCTATTTTTAGTTTCTTATGTATCCTTCCACAGGATTTTTATGCACTTAGGAGGAAATAAAAATACATATTCAGATTTTTCCTTTTTTATATAAATGGGAGCATACTGTACACACTACTGTGCATTTTGCTTTGTTTTGTTTTATTTTTAACCTACGAGTGTATCGTAGATACCAAGGACTTGCTGATTTTGTCAGACAGGATCGTGGCCTTCTAGTTTAGCGTCCGTAGTCCCCAGAGACACACACTCAGGTGTCCTGGGGTGGAATTATATCATGTATAATTGATTTAGAGAATTAATTAATTGTATGATTTAGAATGCCTTCGTAAAACACAGAGAGATATGAAAACGGAAAAGAGCTAGGTGAAAAAGAGAGGTCACGTTGTCAAATCAGAGTGGCATGAGGGTATGCGAGGGGAGTCATTCGGTCAGTCTCTACTTTTGGGTGTGTCTAACATTTTCATATAAAACCTTTGTTAGAAGAAGAGTGTATCTTAGGAGCTCTTTCCCCGTCAGCACATGGAACACGGTACTGCTGGGCTGTGTCCCAGGGTGTGAATGTACCATGATTTATGTAACCTGCCCCCATAGTGGTGGGCACTTAGGTTCTAGTCGATCTTTGGCCACAACGAATCACAGTATCTGCGTAGGTCTGTGTCATTTTGTGTATGTCTAAGTGCATCTTTAGGAAAAATTCCTAGGGGGAGAAATGCTCAGTCCAAGGCATGTGGGTTTGCAGGTGTAATAAATATTGCCAGAGCACTATAGGCAATTTGCAGTGCCACCAATAAGGTGTGAGAGAATCCGTTCCCCCACAGTTTCATCCACAGAAGATATACTTACACTTGGTATGTTCGCCAGTCTGAGAGGTGTATGAGGTTACTGTGGTCTAGTTTTACTTTGCATTTCTCCTCTTATAAGTGAGGTTAAGCATCTTTCCCTGTGTTTAGCTGTTTGTCTCAGTCCATTTTGAGTGTCTTTACAGGGGTATATTTCTAAATCAGGAATCACAGAACTTAACTTATTTATTGTCCTAGCATATCCCCTGTCCATGTAGACATTTCTGTCTGACCCTGTAATTTCCCCCACCAGCAACCAGAGCCTAGCTGGGCTTCCCAGTCTCAGCACAGGACTCTGGGAGCCATGCTTAGTCCTTAAGAGTTGACATGCAAACTGCTTGACAGCTCTGTTCTACCCTTCACGTCCTCTCCCAAGCCCATACACTACTTACTGTATGATCTTCTCGGCCTTTGAGATAGCCAGGTAGGGCCCAGAACGGTCCCATCTGTTTTCCCCACTGAACTTTATAAATATTAACTTTTTTTTAATGAATGGCGAAGTGGAAAATATTGGGGAACACTCCCTTAGATAGTTACCCTTCAGGTTGTATGAAATTAAGTCAATGGCCTGAGACATTCCACCGTTCATTAAATACAAGATTACTGGAGAATTTGTGTTGATTTCTGGAAGAAGAAAATAAATTTCATTGTCCAACCAGAAACTCTTCTTGCCAGTATATGTTTTGTCTTACCCCAGGGTTCAAACTAACATTAGATTTCCTTACTGGAATATGGACTAAGTCCAAGGAGCAAAGATGGTACAGAAGAAGCTTTGTAGTCCTTGTAGAAGATATCCCTAAATACACCCAAATTCCTGTCTATGCGGATTGTTTGCCTCTCGAAATTTTAGTTTTAGTCATTATATTAATAATGCACTTGTGTAGTACATTTTTATTGTATGGAGATGTGCCCTTATATAATTTAATCACAGCTCTGTTTAGGGCTCGCATTTTAGTGAGAAGGAAGTTCATCCCAGCAGAGGCTAAAGGGCTTGGGTCCATTTACAAAGCTAACTGCATCTCCTGAAAGCAACCATCAGCAACTGTGGCCATTTTCAGGCCACAGGAAGACGGACCTGGAATCAAGAGCCAGACCGCTATTGTATTTTCAAAGCAAGTGCATGAGTGCCTTTTCTGAAACTCATGTTTTGTCATTTAAACAGCGATTCAAATTACTCACGATTATAGTTGAACTTGACTTTTTTCTAACTACTACTCTGACTCCTTAGCCTTAATTAATTCTCGTAATTATATTTGGGCTCCTCAGGTGCATTAAGCTGTCCATAAGTACTGATTATAATGAGTGTCTCTGTATTTTAAACAATGAAAAATATACTCAACTCACATTTATGCCATTTGTTTCTTTTCCTAAAGAGTTATTAACATAGAAAAAGATAAACATAGTCATTTCTACAACCAAAAAAGTGACTTCAGAAGTGAGCACAGTATGCTGGAAGAACTGGAAAATAAATTGATCAACAGCAGGAAAACAGAAAGTAAGTTGAGTTCACGATGAGCTATAAACTGTTGAGTGACATCAAGTTGTGTTGTGTTGCTCTGTCTTTGTGGATTGACTCTGTTATATTCTCTGTCAAAATACTTTCTACTTGGTAATATGTCTGTCTGGTAGGGATTTAGGTCTGTTCCTTCCGGTCCCCAGTTTGGTCATCCAAACTGGATTGTTTTCTATGTACATTTCTCTCTCTTTAAGAAGAAAAAGAAGGTGGTTTGTTGTTGTTGTTGTTTTTTGTTTTTCCATTGCCAAACCCGTTCATGTCATTAAAATTTCTTAAAATGAAGGGAAATTGGTTCCTGGGCTCTCAGTTCTTAGCTCCTCACCCTGGTATTAGTGACTGAATAAGTCAACATCAGCGGATGCAGGAATTAGACTTAGTAATGGTACAGAGTGGGGTAGGCACACAGCTGCTTAAACCTGAGTTTGCTTGTCTGTGGTAGAAAACCCACCATTTCTGCCTCAGGGGAACTGTCTGGGCATCCTGTGAGGTAATACATGAGAAAGTACCATATAGTGCACGATGAATTATGTTCTGTTGTTTGTTATGAATATTAATCATTGTTAATGGTGTACTAATGTTGCCCTTCAGAAAAGAATTCTATACAAATATCTGGTTTTGTTGTAGATTTTATGTGTTGCAAAATGAAAAAAAAAAAAACTGCTTCGTGTTGCATAAAGGAAAAATAATGGTTATCAACTAAGCCTTGTGAACCATTAAGACTTGTATAAAAATCACACTGCCTCTACTCCTTTATAATCAGTTAAAAGAAATTCTTAATAAATGTTCTCTTGCAGAGTCTCAGATTGTAGTATCGTAAAAAGTCATCTTGTCTCAGGTAGTGGCAAGAACCATTCTTCGTCTTCTGTTGGGAAGACAGCAGGACCTAATATAATTACCAAATGCCCAGTTCTCCTCTTTGATTTATGGAGAAACTGAAACATCCCTAGTTTAATATTTCTTCCTTTCTCTCAGTTCTTTTATAGATGACTAAGAAACTTATCTTTTTTTAAAAAGATTTTATTTGTTTGTTTATTTTAGAGAGAGAGAGAGCAAGAGTATGAGCAGGGGGAGGCGAGGAGGGAGAGAGAGAATCTCAAGCCAAAATCAAGAGTCAGATGAGTAACTGACTGAGCCACCCAGGCACCCCAAGGCTAATCTTTCTACCTCTTGATCATGTCATTCCTGGAGGGTCTCCCTTCTGTGCATTCCCTTTTGTAGGACAACTTCATTTCTGTCTTTTCGTTTCCCATTGTTGCACAGTTTCACCTCTCTTTATTCACACTTTGTGTTCGTTTTCTCTGGGAGAGCATTGTCTCAGTATAAGTTTATAGAAGTTTCTCTTTGCCATGTTACAGCTGAGAAGAAGTAAATACCTTTTCCTTGCCTCAAACATCATGCCACAATTTTGGCCTGTGTTTATGTAATGCTGTCCTTAATGGTCGGCCTGAACATACTGTCAGTTCCAAATGAATAACTAAGGGATCATTTGCCCTGTGGCATTATCACTGTAGTTGATCAAACTGTGGCAAAAATGAAATAACAAAACTTTTACTTCTCTAGTTACTACACTTCACTAGAGAATTTGCCTGACCTAGAGTTCCAACAGTGAATGAATGAAAACCCCATAAAATACATTGGATATATTTCTGCTTTTATGGAACTCTGGATTTTTAACAGAAATTAGAACAAACCCTGGGGCGCCTGGCTGGCTCAGTCAGAAGAACACGTGACTCCTGATCTCAGGGCTGTGAGTTCAAGCCCCACGTTGGGTGTACAGGTTACTGAAATAAAGAAACAGATTACTTTAAAAAAATATATAGAACAAACCGAAGTCACATATACATGTGTGATGTTTGTTTTGAATATTAACACTGGCTCTGAGCCTGTAGGTAAATTAAAAAAAAAAAATTGTTTTTTTTTTAAACAATTGGCTCAGTCGGTTGAGCATCTGCCTTTGGCTCAGGCTCTGATCTCAGGATCCTGGGATGGAGTCCTGCATTGCTCTCCCTGCTCAGCGGGGAGTCTACTTCTCCCTCTCCCCCTGTCTGCCCCTCCCCCTGCTTGTGCACTCTCTTTCTCTGAGAAATAAATAAATAAATAAATCTTTTAAAAATTGGTTTTAAGGACTTTTAGGCAGCTATCGGGAGCCTCATGCTTATTTGTGGAAAAGTTGCAAAAAAGGAAGAGGGGGCACATAAAGTACCCCAATGATGATAAAATAATATTATTGTGTGAGTATGTATATAAATATGTGATACTAGCTTAATAATTTAACTAAACATTTGAAGTAAGATGATTACTTCAGAAAAAAATATCGAAGAATCCAGTCTTTTCTGCTGCTGATATAGAACATCTGAAAATGTCTTTGTGAGACCTTCATCTGGCTTTTACAGTGGGCCTAGGCTGTTCCTTCAGGCTTGCCCCTTGGTCAAACTTGGTAACCTGTAGCACAAGTACCACTATACAGCAGCTGGGCACCTCCCCAAGGCCATGACCGTGACACTAGTGGGTCTCCCCGACCCCAGTCATGGAGGCTGTGGTTAGATGACATTAATTCTCATCAGGAAGTTTGACAGTATGCATAGAATTAATATTGGGTAGACAATTTTAATATTCCAACAGTAGATATCAAATTGTATTTCCATAAATTATAACAAAAAGCAAAAAAAAAATCCTTTCTAAGAGCAAAATACGATTATATCTGAGCTTCTGTTCCCTGTGTTTAGAACAGTGTCCAATCACTCAATCTCCTAAGAGCTAAAAAAAAAAAAAAGAGAGAAAGAGAGAGAGAGTGAATATTTCCTTTCATAGTAAAACAACCCATTGTGCTTTTAAGTATTGGAGGAAACTAAGAGATGCTTTAATTAGAGCAAGGGTACTTCAAAATGTTCGGGCTGTTTTGACACAAATAACCATCTTTCTTCCTTTATTTAATTGCTCTTGGCTGTCTTTTACTGAGTGATGGTGGTCAGTCTTATGTGAAGAACCCTGAGTTGTAACCACCTTTGTCTTAGAGTTATTTGAAAGTACATACTTCTTCCTTGTAGGAGCAAAACTCCAGCAGCAATTGGCCAAAATACACAACAATGTAAAGAAGCTTCAACACCAGTTAAAAGATGTGAAGCCTACTCCTGATGGTGAGTGAATTTAGATTTCATCTTCTGACTTACATATTCATATTTGCTGTTATCACTAGAAATATTTATATACTTGGGTCACCTGGGTGTCTCAGTGGGTTAAGCCTCTGCCTTTGGCTCAGGTCAAGATCTCAAGGTCCTGGTATCAAGCCCCACATTGGGTTCTGCTCAGTGGGGAGCCTGCTTCCCCCTCTCTCTCTCTGCCTGATGCTTTGCCTTCTTGTGATCTCTGTCAAATAAATAAATAAAATCTTTTTTTAAAAAAAAAGAAATATTTATATAATCTCCTAATAAGCTCCATTTTTCCCCTTTGGCCTTAATGGAGCTAGGTCATATTGGTTAGGGATTGGGAAAGATAGACTGGATAATTAACTGTGACAGGTGGTATTTATATAGTTCTTTACTTTTAAAATGCTGTTGCATCCCCCAAGTTAGGAAGTGGATAGAACAGATCATAGTGTCACGTGCAAGATAGAAACTCTGGTGTGGAGGCATTCAGGTTCAGCTACTGAAGAGAAAAAGGACCAATTTCCTGATTCCTAGCCTAATGTTTTTCCCACCATTTGCTTTTTGAAATAATCACCTTTCAAATAATTGTATTTCAAATACAGAAGAAAAAGCTTAATAGTGTTGGGACAAATGCTAGCCATTTGGAAACAAATAGCATCCTTACCTGCCTGAGTACGCCAACATTCATTCCCTTTTTTTTTTTTTAAGATTTTATTTATTTATTTGACAGGGAAAGGCACAGTGAGAGAGGGAACACAAGCAGGGGTAGAGTGAGAGGGAGAAGCAGGCTTCCCTCACTGAGCAAGGAACCCGATGTGGTACCCGATCCCAGGACCCTGGCCAGGATCATGGCCTGAGCCAAAGGCAGATTCTTTTTTTTTTTTTTTTTTTTTAAGATTTTATTTATTTATTTGACAGAAAGAGATCACAGATAGGCAGAAAGGAAGGCAGAGAGAGAGAAGCAGACTCCCCGCCAAGCAGAGAGCCCGATGTGGGGCTCGATCCCAGGACCCTGAGATCATGACCTGAGCCGAACGCAGAGGCTTAACCCACTGAGCCATCCAGGTGCCCCCAAAGGCAGATTCTTGACTGACTGAGCCACCCAGGCACCGCCCAGCATTCATTCCTGAAGGACCAAATCACTTATTACTTACATGCTTTTAGGCAAATGACTTGAACTCTCTGAGCTTTTATTTCCTTAGCTGTAAAATGGAGATAATTATAGGACCTACCTCAGGATTCTTGGGGAGACGAAATGAGACAAGAATATGAGGCACTTATCCAGTGTTTATAACGTAGCACTAAAAAATGGTAACTATGACTGTGCTAATTATTACTTACTAAAGTAATACACAAAACCATAAAAATTGTAGAAAACAACAAGTATTCATAATTTTACAGTTGTATTCTAGTTTATAAGAGTGATGATCAGAAGCCATAGAGCCAAAAGTAGACATAACTGACTACTTCATACACACACAAAAAATCCCAGAACCATAAAGTTGACAAACAAATTAGGAAAGTATCAACAATACGTATGTAACTTAAAAAACCAATATCCATATCATACAAAGAGTGTTGACAGATTGGAGCAACAAAGGTAAATAACCTAATGGGAAAATGGGTAAAGATTGTCAGGGGCTTGTTTATAGCAAAAGAAATACAAAACACACATGAAGAAACTGCTCAGGCTCATTAATGATCACAGAAATGTCAGTGAAATCAGTCCTGACCCATTTCTCATCTCCTTAGAGAGGAAATGGAAATGGTCCACAGTGCACAGGAAGGGAGCGCTCAGGAGCCATAAGTGGTGTAGAGCCCCCCCCAGCAGGACAGTGGGCCGTCCTTGACCCTACCGTAAAGCATGCATACTTTTTGATGTGGCATTCACATTTTTCAGTTGTTGTCTAGGAACACTTGAGCATACAAGATAACTACACAAAAGTATTCACCCCAGCATTATACCTACCGAAAGGTTCATCACTTGGAGAATTAATGAAAAGACTTAGGGTAAATGTAGACAGCGAGATACCATGAAAAAAGAATGAGGGGGGACATATGTATATTGACATGAGAACTTAACCACATGTATTTAACCACATTTTGTTAAATGAAGACTGCTTGTCACAAGGCAGTATGTATAGTAGTAGACATTTCTGTGGGGAAAATAATGATAGTACATTTTAATAATATGTGTGCACAGGAATAAATCTATAATTGGGAAAAACACTGCCGGCATAAACATTAGCTTTATAAAAGCACAATTATCTTATCCTTTGGTTAAGAAATGTTTTGAAATTAAGGCAACATTCCCTTTTCTCCTAACATTTTATTCTTAGTCCTACTAAAATATGACATAAAGTCTTTCCATGTTTGTTTGTTTGTTTGTTTGTTTTTACAGTTGTTGAAAAGCTCAGAGAAATGATGGAAGAAATTGAAAATGCGATTAACACTTTTAAGGAAGAACAGAGGTTAATGTATGTTTTAAATTCATTTTGATATAAAATTATAGACCTTTATCTTTTATTACCTCTCCAGTAGGTTATTGTACACAAGACATTTTTTTTTGTTCTGTATTTAATATTATTAGTCTTACACAAGAGCAATATAACATTTCTCTTCCTTTGTTTTGGGTTTTAGATTGCTTTTCATGTTTCAAGACAGAAAACCCAAATAAGGATTTGAAAGATTTTTTTTTCCCCTCTGAGGAAACTCTTTTAAGGCTTAGATTTATAATGTAAATAATTTTAATTCGAGAAGATGACATGAGAAGAGTTGGGAATAATGAAATTTGGCGGGGGGGGGCAGGCAAGGTCCGTTTGGATCGGTTTGTAGCTTATTAGTCAAAATTTACCTTTAAAATTTTAGATATGAAGAGCTTCTGAAAGAAGAGAAAACCACCAGTAATGAGTTGAGCGCCATATCCAGAAAAATCGACATGTGGGCTTTGGGGAACTCAGGAGCTGAGGCGGCCTTCAGAGCCACGCCAGGCAAGCTTCCTGTAGACAGAGAAATGCCAAGCACTCTTCCAGAGGAAGTGGTAGATTTTGAAAAATTCCTTCAGCAAACAGGCGGGCGACAGGGGGGCTGGGATGACTATGACCACCAGAACTTTGTGAAGGTGAGAAACAAACATAAAGGGAAGCCAGCGTTCATGGGAGAAGTTCTAGAAAACCTTCCTGGAAGAACACAGGAGGAAGTTCAGCAGCACGAGAAATGGTATCAGAAATTTCTGGCCCTGGAAGAAAGGAAAAAAGAGGTAAAAATCATAACAATAGCTATTACTTGTTTTATGTTTCTGTCTTCCAGGCACTGTGTTAGACTCTTTAACATGGATCATTACCTTTACACCCACTTGGGAAGTGTGTTTATAGTCCCCCAACCCACTGTCCAATAAAAGAGAAACTGAGGCAATGAGAAGTTAAGTAATTTTACTGAACTGGTAGAGCTCCAGCTGAACGTCTCAAGACCCTGAGAAATACAACAGCGGGCCACAGGCCTTCTGAGGGTGGGCAGAACCCTCCATGTCCTCTTGAAATGTGGGAAATCCAGAGCTACTTAGGCCTTTGGTAAAAGTCATCTTCCCAATGAGGCCCGGCTGTTTTCAACAGAAAATAAAGAGACAGTAGGGAAAAGACTCTTTGACTCTTAACAGTTTCTTGGAGTTTTGGCGCCTAAGCCTCATTGTTTATTTTAAAAGACTCAAGATGTTGGCTACCCCAGGGGAAAGAGTAACTATTACTGGTAGCAGATACCTTACAGGTTCCATTTTCACAGTGATATTATTCTGGCTTTGGTTTAAATCAGGACTTCTCAGCCTTGGCACCGTGGACTATTTGGGTTGGAGACTTTGCTGTCCTGTGCACTGTAGATGGTTAGCAGTGTCCCTAGCCTTGACCTTCAAGGTGTAGTAACACCCCCTTTGTGGTGATCATCAACAATGTCTCCAGACATGGCTCGTGCCCCCTGAAGGGCAAGAATTGCCCCTGGTGGGGTGCTGTGGGTTTAGATAGTCTGAGTCTGAGTCCCTCTTGTAGACTTGTGCTGTAATAAACATCAGCTGGTAGGGGCGCCTGGATGGCTCAGTGGGTTAAGCCGCTGCCTTCGTATCAGGTCATGATCCCAGGGTCCTGGGATCGAGGCCTGCATCGGGCTCTCTGCTCAGCAGGGAGCCTGCTTCCTCCCCTCTCTCTGCCTGCCTCTCTGCCTGCTTGTCATCTCTCTCTGTCAAATAAATAAATAAATAATCTTTAAAAAATAAAAAATAAATAAACATCAGCTGGTTTGGTTTGACAGCAAAAGTATGATTGTTCAACAAATGATATACCTAAGGAGTATTGAAGAAATGTGGATTCCAGGTTTAATTTAAAATGTTAGAGAAAATAACTAGGGTTTGTGCGTTACTTTTTTCCCTGTGAAGTAAGTTGAAGATATAGGAAAATTGGCATTTGGGACTTTAAGAAAATTCTCTTAAATAAGTCTTCTTTTTGAGAGAGAGATTGCGAGTGTGCACATGCAAGATCATGCCAGGGGGATGGTGAGGGGAGGAGGGGCAGAGGGAAAGGAAGAGAGCGAATCTTAAGCAGGCTCCCCATCCAGCACGGAGCCTATCACTGGGTTCAATCTCATGACCTTGAGACCATGAACTGCACTGAAATCACAAGTCAGATGCTTAACCAACTGAGCCACCCAAGCTCCTGGAAATAAGTCATTTTTAAAAACTCGAAATAATGAGCTGTTAAGAATTATTTGGCCTGGGGCGCCTGGGTGGCTCAGTGGGTTAAGCCGCTGCCTCCGGCTCAGGTCATGATCTCAGGGTCCTGGGATTGAGTCCCACATCGGGCTCTTTGCTCAGCAGGGAGCCTGCTTCCTCCTCTCTCTCTCTCTCTCTGCCTGCCTCTCTGTCTACTTGTGATCTCTCTCTGTCAAATAAATAAATAAAATCTTTAAAAAAAGAAAAAAAAGAATTATTTGGCCTTTTTTTCCAGGATGCTGAAAACATGGGGTCCCTGGACCAGCAAAGTCAGCATCACCTGGGGACTTACTAGGACTTTCCGGCCCCAACCCCAGACCTAATCTGAGCTCCGGGTGTGGGGAGCAGGCTGTGTTCTCACGACGCCACTGGGTTATTCCATTAAGAGCTCAAGCTTGAGAGCCACCTCCCTGGGGAAAAAGGGCAGGAACAGTGCTTCTTGTAATAAAGATGAACCACCTGGATTCTAGCTCCCTCTTCTCCGCAGTCTGTTTCCTGATGTTTGACTCTTGATTGAATGTAGGGGTGTGATTGAGTCAAGTTGAGAGTCGTTCCCTGAAGTGGGACATGTTGGAGGAGAAGAGGGAAGTTTGGGGCAAAGCATCGGGAATGTAGTTTTAACTCTACAGAGTTTAAGGTGATGAGTAGGAGGGACACCTGGCTGTCTTGGTGCATGGAGCGTTCAACTCAGCATCTCAGGGTTGGGAGTTCGAGCCCGACGTTGGGTTTAGAGATTACTTAAAAATAAAGTCTTCTAAAAAAAAAAAAAAGATGATGGGTAGGAAATTTTCCACTTTTACCTTGCACTTCATTTAATATGCCGTTTTGCCCAACGGAAGATAATGACTTTCAGACGTGCTCTGAACTTTCTGGCCTGAGCATCCTTGCTTGTCTTGTTCTGTCTTTCTAGAGCCTCCATTCTTTCTTTCCCCTCCAATACCAGCCCATCAAAATCTGCCCAGATCAGAAGCTACTTCCTGTTTGCCCACTCAGACACAGAAGTTCCCTCAGAATTCACAGATGCCTTGTGTATACTTTTTTTTTTTTTTTTGGAGAGAATGAGTGTGAGCAAGGGTTGGGGGGAGGGCAGAGGGAGAGGGAGAGAGAAAATCTCAAGCAGGCACCATACCCAGCGCTGAGTCCTACCCGGGCCTCAGATCATGACCCGAACTGAAATTAAGAGTCAGACGCTTAACCGACTGAGCTACCCAGGCGTCCCTTGTTTATACCTCTTTAGTGACGTGCTAGGGTGCATTCTATATGCTAGTGTTTAGGCATGTATCTTATCTCACCCCGAGTCTCGCTACTCAAACGTGGCCCATGGACTGGATGTCAGTTTGTGTACTGTTGCTGGTTTCCAGTACAATAAATTGTGCCCGAATCAGCTACTCAGTAAGCACCCTGTGTAGTTCAGTTCCCTTTTTTTTTCCATGGAAAACGTCCTCACTGAAGGAAGCAGTGCGTTGATTTACATTCTGGAGTACATTCAGTATTTTTGAGGACCCGCACTCTGAGAGACTCTTGTAGAAGGCGCTTGGTGGTGTTTTAATTATCCGTGGCTCCTCTCCCACTGCCGTGCATGCAGTGCACGTGCCATGGGGATGTCTTTCTTGAGTGTACGCTACACCATGAGAAAAGATGAAGAAACTGTTTCCTGACTAGCGGGGAGAGTGTTTCAGGAGATGTCTCCTTTATGGCTGCTAGCAGGCTGCTAGAATTTTAAATAATATTTATATACCCACAAGTGCAGTACAGCAATTTTACTTTTCTTTTTTTCACACTCGTGAATCGTGAAGTGCCAGGCACTGACTCACTGAATCTTCACAGGAACCCTGTTTGAGAGGTACGCCTCCACCTCTTTTACTGATAAGCAGAGTGAGGTCAGAGAGGTTCCGCGACTCATCCAAGTGCACACCTACTAAATGGTGGGGCCAGGATTTGGTCCCAGACAGCTGGTTTCAGACCCCATGCTCCCAAGCTGCCCACTTTTAATTCCTTTTTTGATATTTGACCAGAGGTAAAGGTCACCATTCTAAGTCTAGACAGACGGTTTGGAAGCAGAGTGAGATAATCAGAAGAAAGAGATGTTCCCCATGAACGCAAACGAAGAGGGTAAAGGAGAGGAAGCTACTTGACAAGGTGCCCTCCTTGTGAACCTGAGAATTAAGAGAGGAAGGGGAAGGCCAAAAGAACAAACCACTGTTCAGTGTTTAAAAGATACATGATTTTTTTTTTTTTAATGAAGTAGAAAAAAGTTGCTTTGGTTCAGGAAAAAAAAAATGTTTTAAAACCTAAGCAACCAGCCTCCTGCAAGCAATGTTCTTTCTAGAAAGATGGATTTGGGGTTGCCTTTTCAAGTGCTCTTGGTTATTAAAAATGTTTTTCTCTTCCTGTCTCTCTCTCTCTCTCTCTTTTTTTAAATCAGTCTATTCAGAACTGGAAAACCAAAAAGCAGCAAAAGAAGGAGGAAATTCTCAAGTTAAAGGAAAAGGCGGAGAACATATCTCTGCTCTTCCACAGTAAAAACGAAGATAATCAAAAGCGAAAAGAGGAGCAAAGAAAGAAGCAGAAACTGGCCGTGGAAGCATGGAAGAAGCAGAAAAGTCTAGAAAGGTCCATGAGACGCGCCTCCCAGGTGAGAGAAGAGGAAGAGAAAGAGAAGAAGCAGCAGAAAGCACGGCAACGCCAGTTTAAACTAAAATTGCTCCTGGAGAGTTATGCCCAGCAGAAGAAAGAGCAGGAAGAATTTATGAGGCTTGAGAAGGAGATGAAGGAAAAGGCAGAAAAGGCAGAAAAGAGGAAAACGGCTGCCGAGGAGATCTCCAAGTTTCAAGAACGAGTGAGTCGGTAATGGTTCCTGGGTCCGCCTTCAGGGCCCCACATAGGGGTGTCCCGCTCCAGACTGAGGTCCGCAAAAACAGGCCCGTACCCGGCATTCATGTGGTGAAAGTGAGGAAGCCGTGCTCTCTGAATCCTAGTGGGTTGTATAGCCCCCAGGGAAAGACAGACGTGAGACTGCGCAGAAGTAGAGTGATGGAGGGGGTTCGCCGGGGACTTTGGGAGGCAGGCAGGCAGCGAGAGAAGTGTTCCAGAGCTGTGGGGGTCAGACAGAAGGTGATGTTGGGGTGCAGTCTTGAAGGAGAAGAAAGGCAGGGATCCTTCCTGGCAGAGGGAACAGCATGAAGGGCAGAGGGAACAGCATGAAGGATAGCAGTGTGGTTTAGGGGGAAACCTGTAAGAACCACAGTGATCTCAGGGCACCAGACAGGAGCTGGGAAGCAGCCAGAGAGGACACACGTGGGCTATGTTCTCTGCCAGACCTGCTGGCCCTACGCCCACTGGTGATGCGCTCCCTAGTTCATTGTCCATCTCCCCACTGTTATGAAAGCTCCATGAGGGCAGAGGTCTTGTCCTTTTGGTTCATCCGTGTACCCTCAGGTCTGGTACGGTGTAGAAACTCAGTGTGTACTTAATGGAATCAAGGTAACTGCTGAGAGGTAGGGGGAAATAAAAAACATACACAAGAAAAATGCTAATTGAAGAAAGAGTACAGTTTTACTATTAAGTGGAAATCAGTCCAAAAAATATTTAAAAAGATAAGGAAGATTCTTTATTTTTTCAAGATTTATTTATTAGAGAGAGAGAGAGAGAGGGCAAGTGCAGCATGCAGGACAGGCAGGGAGGGTCTGGCTGAGGGAGAAGCCCCAGCAGACTCCTTGCTGGGCCTGGAGCCCAGGGTGGGGCTCAATCTCATGACCCTGAGATCGTGGCCTGAAACCAGGAGTCAGGCACTTAACCACTATAACCCCAAATTAACTTGGGATGCTTAACCCAGGTACCCAAGAAGGATACTTAAAATGAAAAAGGGTTCAAATGAGATATAACTGGGGGAGACTGAATAGCTCAGTGGGTTTAGCGTCTGCTTTCGGCTCAGGTCATGATTCCAGGGTCCTGGGATCCAGCCCCATGTTGGGCTCCAGCCCCAGCGGTTGGCTGCCTGCTCAGCGGGGAGTCTGCTGGTCCCCCTGCTGTGCTCACTCACTCTCTCTCTCTCTGCCAAATAAATACTCTTTTAAAAAATGAGATATAACTGTTACGAAATAATTCTTATAAATTGTTATGAAATAACTGTTATGAAATAATTCTTATGAGTTGTTATGTGCATCAAAAGACATAGCTGTAGCTGTCATGAAGCAAAAAACAAGGGAAATGCAAAGAAAAATCATAGACAAAACCACACTAATGGAATTTCCCTTAGTCCATATGTGAAAATCTTCCTAAATAACAAAAGATCCCATGTGTTCTCCCCACCGCCCACCAAAAAAGGCGAGCAGGCCACACAATAAAAGACCAAGAAAAAAAAACAAGAAATTCTGTAAAATAGAACATATGTGAGAGATCTAAAACCAGATATATCTGTGTTGAAAAGTGAAAATGGGCTTAGCTCAACTATCAAAGAAAAGGAGTTTTAGATTGAACTATACTATAAGATAAAACAGCTAAAGAAAGCGATTCAGAAAGGATGGGCATGTGTTACATTTATATTCAGGATAAAGACAGCTCTTAGCCTTTGTTGGAAAAGGTTGATATTGAAGTATTGATATTTAGGGTAATTTAATTTTTCTTGCAAGCTACTGACATTTCAAGGAAATTCTAATGAATTTTATTTTCTTAATGTTACCCTCCTATTGTTGGTGTATTTTGTTTTTTAGGATTTACATAAACTTGAATTGAAAATTCTAGATCGACAGTTAAAGGAAGATGAAAAGGCAGAAAAACAAAGAAAACTGGCAAAATTAAAAGAAAAGGTGCTGTGTGCTGAGATTTATTTTTATTTTTATTATCCTAACTCCTTGATTGGTAAGGAGGCAAGCATGAAATCCATTTTATTTATATCCAGAACTCTATTTCTGTATCGCTTCCTCTAGATTTCCTACTTAACAGATTTACATATTACAAAGCACAGCTTAGCACAGCTTAGCACAACTTAAGCAACTATTGGAATTCTGCCATTTCACATTCTAAGCACCTTATTTTCTTTTACCCTGAATTAATTTTCTCTTCTTACTCTTAATTCTGTTTTTCATTTTCTTCCGTACGTGCCTCTGTTTTAGACCTTTTAGTAGCTAGGAGCATTGCTTAATCTCCCTGGGAGTACACGGACTACAGATGTTGGTGACTCTCCTGGGAACGAAGGACTTTCCTGGTAGTTATTTACCCTAAATTCATTGTCTGGCTATCCCACGGTCACTCTTGGAGGCATTACATTTCCCTCAGAATAGAAACAAAAAATAGAACAGTGGAAGCAGAATACAATAATTAAATTAGAAAAAAAGAAACTAAATTAAACAGTTTATTAATAGATTAATGGAGTCCAGATTTTCTGTTAGCTCTAGGAGCACAATCGGAAGTTTGCTAAAAAGGTTATTAACAGTTTTATTTCTGTTTAGCGAATCTCAAGGGTGTTTCTTATAACTGCTTGCTGTTGTTACTGAAGATCTCACTCACTAGCCCAAACTTAACAGCACATATAAAGTAACTGGCACTCATTTTCTTTCTGATTACAGGTTGAAAACAACGTTGGTAGGGATCCCTCTAGGCTTTACAGACCTACCAAAGGTTGGGAGGAACGGACCAAGAAGACGGGACCCACAGGCTCTGGGCCACTTCTGCATATCCCACACAGGTAAAAAGGAGTTAAAGTGGGTGTCCACTTTACAATAACTTCATAACTATGTGTTTATATTTTATATAGTTTCTATTTGTATGCTCTATTTTACAGTTAAAAAGTTGATAAAAGTTGCTAAATAATGTTCAGTTATATAGATGTTCTATGCGTTGAAAACTTGAGCTATTTACGCTTCTTAACTAATAACAGAGTGGCATTTAAGTCACCCATGAAAAGCATTTTACTTATCCAGGAGGCATAGTATATTACCTCTCAGCAAGTCCAACGTAGAATTTAATTAATTAGGATTTCTAAAAAAATTTCTTTTGTATTTATAATTGCCCTTCTTCTTCTCCCTAGGGCTATTCCGACCTGGAGACAAGGACTTGAGAAAAGAATATGAGATAATGAAGTTGGTATTCAGTTGATGAAAGTGTCAGCATGTTCAGACCAGGAGAGAGTCAGTACCCATGTTCTTTAAGTAGTACTAGCCCCAATCAGATTGGTAACCGTGTTGTTTGTGAACGCACAGGTACTGAGTTCCCTGCAGCGCTGTTGGAGCTCGTCTATACTCAGTGGGTATTTAATGTGTATGTTGGCCTATTACTGATGTAAACGTTATTTGAATAAGTGTATGTTACACACATGATTTCATTTAAATCCTGAGAACATTTCAAAGGTATTTTGTTTTTGTCATGGCATAGCAAAATAAATTGGGCCAGTCATAGAGTATCTTTTTTTTTTTTTAAACAAAAATTTTGTAACATTTATAACTTGGAGGCGAATGAACTCAAGGAACAGAAATGTAAAGATTTTCCTTTCTGGGGGGAAATAAGTCAGTACTTTTCTAAGTTTAACAAATTGGTAGTTTGTCAGTTGCTACATTTTTGTGTAATAAATATTTTGTATTTGTTGGAAGCATGCTTTGTTTTATATAGAGAATATTTATTTTAAAAATATGCTTCACCTCGAAATATCCTATTATTTATATTATCGACATATTTTTGGTTTCCTTTGGCTATGCCAGATTTCCCATTAGCCTTTCTGGATGTCACACATTTATAAAGCCTTTGAGTCTTTCACATCTTCTGGCTGGTGCAGTTTTCTTTACTGCTTCTGTTTGGCTCAGAATATTTGGTCAAAAGAGGCAACTTTAAAATTTCCAAACTTTTATATGTGAAAACACAATTTAACTTAATTTGACTCAACTTTTCATATTATAAAATCTTAGCTCCTAACTTTAATCAGTCCCCATCTTATAGGAGATGGTATAATATACATAATAAATATGAAAGAACTTGTGTTTTTTATATTTTATCTTAGAATATCTTTAATTTATAGCTTGAAACATCTAGGTCAAATGACTCAGAAGTTTACTGTTAGTAAACTGTTAGTAGTAACCTTTACTTATTTCACAGTTAATTGTCAAAGTTGATGGCTTCCACATTTTGGAAACTGAATTTGATTACACAATTATTGGTGCAAAATGAGAGAAAGAACATAAAACATCCTTAATCAGGGATGCCTGTTTTATTTGTAGCTCTCGTTCTCTTTAACTTTGTTTTTAAATGGTCGGAGGCCATTTAGAGACACAATATTGGACAACAGATTTTAAACACACAATGGAATTACTATACAAAAGATACACAAAAGAAAGCTTTCTTATACATGGCTTTTGAACACAGCTTTTTGTTGCACACAAAGGTAACTTCCATTTCCTGCATCAAAGGTAAGCATACTGGGTAGTGTGAGTTTGGGCTTTTTGTCTGTTTTTTTGTTTGTTTGTTTCTTAATAAAACTATGGAATTTTCTTTGACAAAACCAGTCCTTCTAACTGAATCTAAAACAAATGAGGGATGTATAAAAGGTATAGAATAAGCATAATTAATAGTATCTTCAGTTGTAGGCTCAGAGAAGAGATAAATAAACATTTCATTTACTGGTTTAAAAAGGATCTGAGGGGCACCTGGGTGGCTAAGGGGGTTAAAGCCTCTGCCTTCAGCTCAGGTCATGATCCCAGAGTCCTGGGAGCGAGCCCCGCATCAGGCTCTCTGCTCAATGGGGAGCCTGCTTCCCACCCCCTCCCCACCTGCCTCTCTGCCACTTGTGATCTCTCTCTGTCAAATAAATAAATAAAATCTTTAAAAAATAAAAAAATAAAAAATAAATAAAAACGATCTAAGAACTTTAGAAAAAAACCCTAAAGGAAAAATGTTAATAAAGCACCCTTAATTCCATCACTCCATGGTAACTTTTTGCAAAAACATACCTACATATTTTAAAATAGCTACAGTCATAGAGTATGTTTTATTTACTATACTAAGTTATATATACTTGCCTATGTTTCTATAGAATTCAAACATTATTGTTTAATGGCTAAATAATGTTCAATTATATAGATGTCTTATCATGCCTGTATGTTGAAAACCTGAGCTATTTACACTTCTTACTTAGTAACATAGAGTGGCACTTTGCATGGGGGTTGGCTTCTGTCATGCCTATGTCTGCAATCTTGTGTGGTCAAAGTCACCCATGAAAACCCTTTTACTTACCTAGGAAGCATGTTATATTATCTCTCAGTGAGTCCATCATGGAATTTGGATCAGATTGCTGGCTCCTGAGCTGAGAATCAGAGGAAAATTATCTGTGTTCTCTTTAGGTGGCCCAGTTGAACAGGATTGTCTTTCTGAGCATGTATAGACTGCATTGTCCATAGTAAATTAAATTCCTGTGATATGACCACACTTTCAACATTCTGAAACATTTGGTGGTGTGTGTTTGTAAGGGAGGGAGAAAGATCTTAACTGTAATGACAATGAAAACTCCTTTAGACCAGGCATACCTGAAAAACAAGGAATGTGGCCTCCCTATTTGTAAAGAAGCCCAAGAACAGCCCTTTGGTCATGCCGTATTTGTTTCAGACATACAGGAATCCCTGTGAATAAGTAGTAACTGGTACCTAAAAGTAGGCGCTTTGGGTTATTGAATAAGGAGAAGATAACTGCAGCCCACACAGCATGTATTTTAAATAGATTTTTCTAAAAAGGTAACAATTAAAATTATACTCAAACTTAGCTTAGCCGACTATAGAGAACCTAGGTTAGAGAACCTAGGTTTGAGCCTGATCTTTCGGTGGATTTTTTCCCCCTAGACTGCCTCGTGACCTTTTAAAGGGAATAATATATGGTTGAAGCAAATTAAGTTCCAACTTAAAAAAAAAATTGCTAAAAGCATGCTATTTCATTTTAATATAGGGGTAGTTGGAGAACATTTGAGCTTGTTTGCCATGGCAAATATATGCGACAACGATGCTAGATGAACACAGACTTAACATTAAGAGTAAAATCTTGCAAAAGAAAATGATGCAGTCACACATAGAAATATAAATGTAAGTTGTGTATATATGTGTTTATATATTTATATTTGTTATTATTCATATGTGTATATGTTTATATATTTATATTTGTTATTATTCATACGTGTGTGTGTGTGTGAGATTGCTGGTATCCTAGAGAGGACTAAGAACGTCTCTGAGCTCAGGAAGCGTCCGTAATTTTTAATAAACATTTATCTTCACAGCTTGATTTGAAGATCTAGCCTCCCTATCCATTCAGCTGAAAGCCAGGGACTTGCAGAAAGGATTTATTCTGATCCATCCATTTTCAAATAGA
Organism: Mustela lutreola; assembly: GCF_030435805.1. Taxonomy (NCBI): domain Eukaryota; kingdom Metazoa; phylum Chordata; class Mammalia; order Carnivora; family Mustelidae; genus Mustela; species Mustela lutreola. The sequence continues at coordinate 148,629,710 of NC_081294.1, forward strand.
TCATCCTTTAGGGCCGCGATCGTCTCAAAGCGAACTAGAAGTTTTTGATCTTGCACTTCCAAATACCTAACGAGGATCACAGTTCTGGAGGGATTGGGGGATTTGTGGGCTGAATTTTACAAGGCTTGAGGGGGGTCTCCAAGCCTGCGGGGCTCAGAATAGAAAAGGTGGGCTGTAGAGAGAAATGCGAAGGCACCAAGCGCTGCGTTTAGACTCTGAACAGCGAGTCGCTTCAACCCCAGACGGGCGCGCAGCGGGCGCACTGCCTATGCCCACGCGCCATCCCTGTGTGGCCCCTCGGGCTTCCCTCACGCCGCGCGCCAAGTGCTTCCGGGTCGCGGCGGACGTCGCTTCCGCAGCAGCATGGCGGCCACGGAGGAAGAGCGGCCGGCGGGGAGCGGTGAGGGAGAGAGGCTGGATTTCCTGCGAGACCGGCACGTGCGGTTCTTCCAGCGCTGCCTCCAGGTCTTGCCCGAGCGTTATTCTTCGCTCGAGACCAGCAGGTAACTGGTGGCCACGGTCAGCGGGGTGGGCAATGGGGCTCCTCGCCCCAGCGGAAAGGCTCCGCGGAGCCGGCTGGCTGACCCGGCGCCTGCGGGCCCTGCGCCACCGCCCACCTGGCAGTGCGAGGTGCTTCTCCTCCCAGGCGGGTCTGCAGTCACCCTCATTCCACCCGGGCTGTGGCGGGAGGATTGGGGCAGCAGTAAGTCGAGGGCTTGTGGAACCTCCGGTGTCTGCCTTTATCACTTCCCAACCATTTTTCCTGTCGGCTCCGAGCTTCCTCTAAAATCCCACTACGAGGCTGTGAATCAACTTGGCCTCATTACTTCCGAGTACAGAAGGGAAAAGACGCATCACTTTGCCTTCGTATTTTAGATAAATAGCCTCTCCTGGGCTACCTACCCTTCCCTCCAAAACGTCATTCCCTCTTGATGGAATATCCGTATGGTGTTGGATGGATAGGAGCGGCGCAGAGCCTGTCAGGTTCGAGTAGAGATTAACTTTCCAGGAATTGTAAATCTAAGGGTAGGAGAAGGTTGGCGGATGAGGTGCGGTGTTCCGTGAAGCAGCCTGTTAAAAGTGTATCTGCTGTAGCCGTGTGAGTTGGAGTTGGCTGAGGAGTGTGATTTGGCTGCGGCGAAAAAACTGTGAATTAGTCATTCGGAGTAAAAGTCGGGATGAGAAAGAGAAGGAGGCGGTCCTTGCTCTGCAGTGCTGTGTTTTGAAGTGAGGCTCCAACGCTGCCTGGGACTGGGTATGAAGAGAGCCGATTGGGTTTGCTCTAATCTCTCCGTATTTTTTTGAACTCGGATTCTCTGGTGTCTTTTGAACATTGTGAGTTATTTAGATTACTTCTGCCTGGTGCTCCAGAAACTCAGTATGAGAGGTGCTAGAGTACAGCGGAACAAGGCAAGTGGTTTCCCTAGAGTTCTTTGCAGCATAGGGTTAGTGTATGTTAATCTCTGTTAGCATAGGGTTAGTGGGACCACATAGGAAGGGCGATACCTAATCCAGATTTCTTTAGAGAGGCCTTCCCAAAAGAGATTCGCCCCTTCCAGTCACCACGTGAAATTATATATTTATTGGTTTATTTGTTTAATATTTTTCTTTCACACGGGATTGTGAACTTCAGGAAAGATATTTTTCTAGCTCACTTGTATGCTTTAGAGTTGCTCTGTCCGGTGTAGTGGTCACTAGCCACATTTGGCTGTTTAAATTTGGATTAATTAAAATGAAATCACATTAAAAATTGAGTTTTTCGGGGGGCACCTGGGTGGCTCAGAGGGTTAAAGCCTCTGCCTTCCGCTCAGGTCATGATCCCGGGGTCCTGGGATCAAGCCCGGCATCGCATCCTGCTCTCTGCTCAGCAGGGAGCCTGCTTCCTCCTATCTCTCTGCCTGTCTCTCTGCCTACTTGTGGTCTCTGTCAAATAAATAAATAAAATCTTAAAAAAAAAAAAATTAAGTTTTTCGGTTTGCAGTAGCCACTGCATTTCAAGTGCTCAATCACCACATTGGCCAGTTGCTTTTGTGGCTGTTTCAATATTTCCATCATTCCAGAAAGTCTATTGGGCAATACTACGCAAAGGAGGCAAGAAGTAAATTTGTTGAGTAATGTGAGCTGAGCCCTGAATAATGGGCACATTCTTGCTGAAGAAAGAGTGAAGCATTATTTACATTCCTTTCTCTATCCATAGGTGTTGGCTAGCAGAGCACATCCCTAGATCTGAATTAAGGTTTCCAAAACTCCATTGATTGGAAGGATATGTGATGAAACAAAGATGTTAATAGATCACACATTTAATGGGGATTGACTTTATGTGTATTTGAAGCATTTGGATAAAAAGAACTCTTCCATCTTATGGTGCTTGTTAAACAGTTGAACTTTGCTCGTAGCTATCATTTTAGGTCTGTGGTTGTATTTCCAAAATGCCACTGTTTGATTGCTCTATTTAAAATTCCAGCATTGGGACGCCTGGGTGGCTCAGTTGGTTGGACGACTGCCTTCGGCTCAGGTCATGATCCTGGAGTCCCGGGATCGAGTCCCGCATCGGACTCCCAGCTCCATGGGGAGTCTGCTTCTATCTCTGACCTTCTCCTCGTTCATGCTCTCTCTCACTGTCTCTCTCTCAAGTAAATAAATAAAATCTTTAAAAAAAAAAAAATAAATAAATAAAATAAAATAAAATTCCAGCATAGGGGCGCCTGGTGGCTCAGTGGGTTAAAGCCTATGCTTTCAGCTCAGGTCATGATCTCGGGGTCCTGGGATCTAACCCCACATTGGACTCTGCTCAGCCAGGAGTCTGCTTCCCCCTTTCTCTTTGCCTCTCTGCCTACATGTGATCTCTGTCAAAGAAAAAATAAATATATTATCTTTAAAAATAAAATAAAATTCCAGCATGGACAAAACCATGTATACTGATGCATGTTGGTAAACTGTGTAATGGTGCCCAAAGTATAAGTAAAACTTCAAAAATTTTCCGATTGGACAACTGATTTAATAATTTCAGTGTAATCTTAGGATCTACACAAGGCATTATGTGGTAGATGATAGTGTATACGGTCATGGTGCATTAGTTAAGAAATTTAATTATATCCTTTGTACACCTAATGTTTATCACTTGAGTATTTTTTGTTTCTTGTTTTCTTATGGCATACGTAACCACATTTAAGCTAATGTGCACATAGCAGTTTTTGTAATGATTTTTTTAAAAAGTTTTTCGGTTTTTGTCTTCCTGAGTCAGGTTTACTTTCCTTAGTTTAGGGTTAAGTCCTTTTGTGGTGTCTGTGGTTTATAATTGTATGCTTACAAAGGAGCTCTGACCTTTTAAGCAAAGGTGACTGATCGTGAAATTTCTGCTGTTGCCACTTTGCAGATAAAACAATGTGTTTGCTAAGTCACAGTTCTTAACCTGGTATTGCTGTTTATTTAATTCCATAGACATTTGTTGAGTGCCTGCTGTTTGGGTATAGGGATGCAGTGCAAAACCAGTGATTTTTGGTGTGCCTTTCTTCTTACTGATAGATGTGACAAAGGAGATTCTTAGGAAGGCTGATAACAGACTAGACATTTAGACACTTATTTTCTGACCCACCATTTTGGCAAAATTACTTTCATTTCCCCTTTGTTTTTAGTTTGACAAATAGTACTAAATAATTTTTATTTTTCTAATAATGGCTTTATGAAAACAAAATACTTATTTCGCCTGTGACTTTTTTTCATATTAATTTCTGAAAGGTGGTAGTTATTAGTTACCTCATGTGAATATTAAACCTTGGATTGTGAGCTTTGTGCATTAACAAGTTTCTTTTTCGTGAGTGGTTTATTTTTATATATTTATTTATTTAAAGATTTTATTTGTCAGAGAGAGAGCACGGCAGGGGGAACAGCAGGCAGAGGGATAAGCAGGCTCCCTGCTGAGCAAGGGGCCTGATGTGGTATTTAATCCCAAGACCCCAGGATCAGGACCTGAGCTGAAGGCAGACGCTTAACTGACTGAGCCATTCAGGCCCCCCATTTGAGTGGTTCAGAGAGTTTTTGGTCATAAGTTGTTACTGCCATTTGTATTTGGGTAACGGGAGTTAGAGTAGGTTTTTTTTAACTGAAGAACAAAATACTGACCATTTTCTGTGTATGTTATTTTTACAGATCCAGGTGCTCTCAAAGAAGGGTTTAGATGTTTGGCTTTTATTTTACAGGACATCCCAGTCTACCTAGTCTTTCCATTCACATGTCCTTCCCCTGTGTAGCCTGTGTTGTAAGTGCTTAGCTCACTACCTTCTAGCCACTGCTCTGCTCTTTCATTCCCTCCCTTAGCAGAAATCTGTTGCAGTCCCATAGTATGTTTCTCAAAGTGTGATGGTCACGGCGGGAGGCTCTAAATCAATGGCGTCATCACACGCTTATAAGAATGCAAGTACCTGGGGCCTTCCCCGGTTCTCCTCAGACTCTGCACGGGCTGCCCGTGTGCATTGTGACCAGCATCCCAGAGGGTGCTTATGCACCCTAATGTTGGAGACTGCCTGATAGGAGAAACACATGTACAAACAGATTCTTAACACAGTGCCTCCCAACTCTAATGTGCGTATAAATCACCTGGGTATCCTGTTTAAACGCAAAATCTGATTGCATAGGTCTGGGAGGGGTTTAAGGTCTTGCAGGTCTAATAGGTTCCCAGGGGCTGCCAGTGTTGTTGATCCCCTGACCACACTTGAACTTGTTTGCAGAATGATTGTGATATTTACAGGATATTATTATGGAAGCACCTTAGCTCAACCTGAAGAGAGATATGTCTCAGAGTTGGCTTGTTGGAAGATGTAACCCTGAAGTTAAATATTAAAGAATGTGTTTAGTTTGGGGGGATGGATTATAGGCAAATAGACAAGCCGATAAAGGTAGATAAATGAGTGTTGAGCAGAGGAACTGCAATCATTTGTCCAGCAGTGGTAAGGCAGGTGTGGTAGGAATTTAGTCAGGAGGGCAGACATGGCCCATATTACAGAAGGCCTTGTGTGCCAGAAGTGAACAGAAGTGAAGGAAATTTGCCAAGCAGTGGATCTTCTGGTGGAAGTGGATCCTAGTAGATCTTCTGAAATATGCATTTCAGAGTGATGGTTGGATTTGAGATTGGTTGTTGTAGTAGTAAGTGAGACCAGATTGGAATCAGGAAGACCAGTTAGAGAGCAGTTATAGTATGCACTAATCTGGGAGCCAGATGCTGGGGCAGAGTGGGATAGAATGAAGGAGTTTAGGGAAAAGGAGGAGGAGTTCCAGGATTCTGGGATTGGAACTGCCATGGTCTAGAGAATAAGAGGCAAAAGGAGTAGATTTAGAAAGGAAGATTTTTGTTGTTGTTGTTGTTGTTTTGTTTTGTTTTTTGGGCAGAGCACTAGTGTCTTGGGGAGAGAGGATGGAAAGGTGGAGGGGAGAAGGGAGGGAGAGGATCTTAAGCAAGCTCCACACCCAACACCAAGTGAGGCCGGGCTCAGTCTCACCACCCTAAGATCAAAAGTCAGACACTTAACCAACTGAACCACCCAGGTGCCCTGAAGATGATTTCCTTAAGAGTGCTTATTATATAGCTACTTAGTTATTTTTTCCCCATAATTTAGCCTGCTAAGGCTAAGAGGCTTGTTTTAATCATTTTTGTCACGATCTAGTTTGTAGTAGATGTTTGGTAAACATTTCTTATTGAAAAATTATTTTCCATGTAAAATAATTCCAAAGAAGTGTGACTGTACTTAAAAATACTTTTATCAAGCCAGCTACTGAAAAATATTAAGGATAAAGAGTAAGGCGTAGGAGTGCCTGGGTGGCTCAGTGGGTTAAAGCCTTTGCCTTCAGCTCAGGTCATGATCCCAGGGTTCTGGGATTGAGCCCCGCATTGGGTTCTCTGCTCAGTGGGAGCCTGCTTCCTCTTCTCTCTCTGCCTGCCTCTCTGCCAAGTAGAGATCTGTCTGTCAAATAAATAAATAAATAAAATAAAATAAAATAAAATCTTTTAAAAAAGGGGGGTTGAGGCTTAAAATTCTAGCATTCCTGCAGCATTTCAAGTCATTCATTCCAGAGTGTTTACTGGGGCCTGTTTGTGCTGTGTATTTTAATTTCGTGATTAATTTCCGTCTGTCCTCTGAATCTCTCTTATCATTACCAGTGTTAGCAAATTTATTGAGCAACTGTGTTCCTATTTCTAAATATTTTCTCTTTCTAAATGCTTGTTCATAATTTTAGAATTCTTTGCATTATGATTTTATTATAGCCTCTCCTAAGATCTAGGCAGGAATGCAGTCACATGTTAAAGACACTTGGAGATGCTGGTAGAGACTACTGGCAGAAGGGAGCAGAGCAGGTGATCCAAAGTTTGGTAATCTAGTCAGTGCCTGTACATCAGTGTTCGCTGTGTACTCGCAGATGGTCACTTACCTGCTCTAGCCTAACGGCACACTACTCCTTTATTGGCACAGGAAATTTATTACTATTGCTCAATTCTTTTTCCACTGCCCAGACTGGTTGTCCCCCACCCCCTGCCCCATGTAATCCTTGGTTTTTTTGTTTTTGTTTTTTTGTGCTTTTTTTTAAGCCTGAAAATTTTATTCTTCAACCTGAAAAATTGGAGATCTTCTGGGGACATCATTTAATTGATGCCTCTTATCTGTGAATCGATTCGGTGGGGCAGCAACTTTATTTAGAGGAGACAAACTTTACTACCTCATCCATGTAAGTCGTAGTTTTCATATGTGTTGTACTGGAGTGAAAGAAGGGTCAGGAAGATGTAGCTGGTTTACTTTGCTTTTGCAGGCTATAGTTTTAGAGTTCAATTCTGGGTAAGAGAAGAAAGGAAGAGAACAAACAAATGCTCTCCAAAGTAACTAACGTAGAAATACCTGCACTGGCCTGATTTTAGGCATATGTCTTCACACGATTTCACCTCTAGACACCTACCCCCAGGTGGGTTGCCAGCAATCCATACTTCAAGTAGCACTTATGGGGGCACCATAAAACCATTATTTCTCTCAGAGGCCCACAGCCCAAAATTGCTTTTTCTTATGCCTTACTTGACCATTCCCTCTCAAGAGTTTTAGGACCGCTTGAGAACTCTGGTGTGGTGAGAAAGGAGTATTTTCCTGGCCTTAGAGGAAGGCAAGACATTAGCTCCAAATTGACTTCTTGGTTCTGCCCGCCGCTGCTGAGTACCTCACTTCATAAGCATAAGCTTTTCTTTCTTTTTTAATTTTTTTTTTAAAGATTTTATTTCTTATTTGACAGATGGAGATTACAAGTAGGCAGAGAGGCAGGGAGAGAGAGAGAGGAGGAAGCAGGTTCCCTGTTAAGCAGAGAGCCCAATTCCGGGCTTGATCCCAGGACCGGGAGACTATGACCTGAGCCGAAGGCAGAGGCTTTAACCCACTGAGCCTAGGTGCCCCCATAAGCATAAGCCTTTCAGTAGAGCTGTTAATCCTGTCAACTTCAGTGTCACCAGCTAGGAGTTGAAAATAGCGTAGGGGAGCCTTTAATAATTAAGTAGGCAAGATTTTTAAGTGGTTTATCAGCATCTGACTTGATTTCTGGTATTTTCATTCATACTTAGAAGCAAATAAAATAAAAAACAGATCATTCCTATGACACTTACATGGAACTAACACTGGACTTTGGAGCAGGGTTACTTAACCTTCGCACTGTTGACATTTTATTGAATGGCGCTGCCCTGTGCATTGTAGGTGGGACAGCGGCATCCCTGGCGTTTACCAGCTAGCTGGCATTGGCACCCTTCTCTTGGGACAATGAAAAATGTTTTTAGAATATATCCTGGGGTATCACTGCTCTAAAGCCTTTTTTTTTTTTTAATGGTTTTAAACAGGCTCTATGCCTAGCATGGAGCCCAAACACAGGTTTAAACTCACCACCCCGAGATTGAGACCTGAGCTGAGATTAAGAGTCATACACTTGGGGCACATGGGTGTTTCAGTCACTTAAGGGTCTTCCTTCAGCTCAGGTATGATCCCAGAGCCCCGGGGCCCAGCCCCGCATCTGACTCCTTGCTTAACGGGGAGCCAGCTTCTCCCTCTGCCTCTGTTGTTCCCCCTGCTTGTGGTCTGTCCCTCTCTCTCTCTCAAATAAATTTTTAAAAAGAAAAAAAAAGAAACAAAAACATACGCTTAACTGACTGAGCCTCTAGGAGCCCCTAGAGCAGTGCTTCTAAAGCCTGACTGCATATTACTTCACCTGGGAAGCACCCCCGCCCCATACCAGGTACCCAGACTCCACTTCCACCTAGAATTTCCATTTCATTATCATAGAGTAAGACCTAGGCCTCTCTGTGTTTTATTGGTGGTGTTTTAGGTGTGTGTTTTTAAGCCAATTCTAATGTGCAGCCAGGTTTGACAAACACCCCAGTGGAGCCCACCACCCTACGACTCAGAGCTCCTGAGTAGTTTCCATTGGTTATCTGGCCTTGCAAATTCAGGCAAATCACTTGGCGTTCTCTGGACTTCATGATCTTGAGCTAGAAAAATTTTAAAGAGTACTTAACTTAGAAAAGAATACCAGCTTCTTTTTGTAGCCCTTTAGATGTTTTCTGATCATATATTTTTTACTGACAGGAAGATCTTGGATTTATCCAGCCTCCGTAGATTGTCTTGTTGACAGCCTCTTGTTGTCCTCCACTTTTCTGTCTTCCTTTTGGGTTTTTCTTTAACAGTGCTTTAATAAACTAAATTACTGGATAATTTTAATTGATTATATCCAACTGTAACCATTTACAGCAAAACCGAGAACCCCAGTGAGAACTCCTTAGCAGGGTTACGTGAAGTAATGCAGGCACGTATCACGGTGAGATGGACTTAACCTCCTGAGACATACTGATCATGAAAAACAGCGATTCTCAGACATGGCTGCTGTCAGAGAGAAGTTCTTCGCATTTCTAAAGTATCATTTTGAGGGGTAGGGGAAGCGAGCAGTGTCGTCTGGGGGAAGAAGGTTGCCAACCAGTGACCTGGAGAAAAGGCCTATAGTGTAACAGCGTGTTGAGACGCTGGGGTCATCATTAACACCTGTCAAATTGATGAAGTTTTAGAGTATAGGTGAGGTTCAGTGGGGTGGAGTCCAGAGCCAACGACCAAGAAGGAATTCTTAAGATGTCATTGGTGCAGAATGGTGGTTTATTAAACTCTGGGGACAGGACCCGTGGGCAAAAAGAGCTGCTGCCCTGGGCTTGTGAGGGGTGGCTGGTCATATGCTGTGGGGTTGGGGGAGGTAAAGAGAAAGATTTCAAAAGAACTTTCACATGTTAAAGAGGACCTACAAGATACAGGAGGCCTTGAGGCCTTGCCATTTTCGAGTTAAGGTTGTTTTTCCCCTCTACAAGGTATTAACATAAGATGGGTGATTCCTGGAACACTGTCACACGTGTCCCATCCAGCAGTAGGGGATGGGGGGAGGTTGCAGGGTGTCAGCTTCTGCTTTGTCCTCAGCTTGCCTTCTGCTCCCTCATCAAAATCAGGGAAAATACCAGTCATGACAGTTTTCTGTTTGAGGAGTGATTGCTTGTGGCCAGGTAGTGCGCTAACTGTGAGGGGTAATCATCTATAGATAAGGAAGGGACTTAGAAAAGATTTAGCAAAGGGCCTGCCTGGGTTATAAATGGCTGTGAATCAGCCAGCCTAGGATTTCACTCTAGCTCATTTGATAATGGGATCTGAACTCTGAACTGTAGCCTTGCACATAAAGGGGTTTCACTGACCTTACTTTAATCCTGCTCAGATAAATCACTTTCCTAATTCTGGTGGCTCTCAGTAGTTTGTAGAATTAGATCGAGAGAGTATATAAGAAATTTTCTAGATCAGTGTCTAGTATACAGTAATAGTCTCTCAGCAATGTAAGTTTCCCCAAATCTATTGTTCTTAAGTATACCAGTATTGCATTAGTTTTGGTTTTTGCCCTTAAGCTTTGGTTAGAGTTATTCTCCTGATTTTTCCTCCTGTTACCTAATGTATGCCAGCCTTTTTCAACCAGGAATCAAAGAGAATTGCAACCTTAAAAAAGAAAAATAACTTTTCTCATTTTTCCTTAAGTTGGTAGTGTTTTTGATAAATGGGTGGGAAAGAATTTAATTTATTACACATAGTGGATGCCTTAGGGCATTAAGGCTTATTTCTCTTTTGGAATCTTAGTTGAAAAGGTTACAGAATGTGTCCAGTGGCTTTCTTTCCAGATTTTAGACCAAATGATTCAAAGTATTAATTTTGTATATTAGTCATCAGAATTGTTAGAATACGGAAATGAGATAACTATGCTCAGACAGCAGTACAGAATTCATCTCAGCCTGAAAAGAATTATATATAACAAACTCTTTATTTAAAAAGTAATCACTAAAGTACTAGCTTTTATGTGAAAACAAAGTTTACATTTCTCTTCAGTGTGTACTCTTGGAGGGGATTGTGTTGCCTTACAGTTTCTCATTCCATCAAAGAATGCTCTCTGGGAAAATGGAGTTGAAATGCATATGTATTTTTAAAGTATTATTTCCCAAAATTCATTTTAAGTTTTTTCCAGTCACACTACTTGTAAACAAATTTGAGTACAGATGGATTTATTCTAACATTCCTTAAGAATTAAACACCAACTATAAGCATAGTTGCTCTTGGCAAATAAGTGGAAATAGGGATTTTATGTGTTTTCCAGCCTTTTGAACTTATTTGTACTAACTGGGTGTAGGGAATTCTTTTTTAAATCTGCTTTAGCCTTCAGGTTGTTTTAGTGAATCCATGTATGCATCAGATGAATGGGACTGGTTTTTTAACCCCTAAATGAAACAAAGGTTTGATTGATATTAAACTATAAGTATAAATAGGGCTTTTTGGCTTTTGCAAAATGAGAGTACTGTTTGAAATTAAGTTTAAAATTAGAAAGACTTTATTATTTTTCTGAACCAGAAAGACTTCAGTGTTTTGACAGTTGAGATGGAATTTTACATTTTTGTTTTTTTTCTTTTAGGCTGACAATTGCATTTTTTGCGCTCTCCGGGCTGGATATGTTGGATTCCTTAGATCTGGTGAACAAAGATGATATAATAGAGTGGATTTACTCCCTGCAGGTCCTTCCCACAGAAGACAGTGAGTGAGTTTTTAGCATTTTATTTTCAGTGTGACTAGTTAGTTGTACTTGGCATAACATGTGTCAGACGAGCAAATCTCAGTATGAATTCATAAACTCTTAACCATATTTTATTCCGCCATGTTTTCCTTGCAATGCTGCACTTCTATCCTGTTCAGATCTGACACTTGAGAAGTCTAATCATTGGGGTGCCCAGCTGACTCAGGTTGTGGAGTGTGCTACTCTTGATCTTAGGGTCATAAGTTCAAGCCCCACGTTGAGGGTAGAGATAACTTAAAAAAATAAAAATAAATTAAAAATTAAAAAGTTTACTTGTTAATCTCTTGAGAAAACCACTGTACGGTTGTCTGGAATTGGAGATTTGCTGTTGTAGCTGCATGTTATGTTCTTCTCTTCCACGGGGAGTACTGCTTATCAGTTATTTGATATTTGTCATTTTTGCTTGTTTAGTTTCATAACATTTGCTGTATTTTTCACTCCCAGCCATTCATCTTGTCTTTTCAGTGAACTCTTTGGTGTTCTCTCCTGGTGGTTTCTCTCAGGTTTCGTTAGCCTTTCTCTGATGGTTTCTTAGAACCGTTACTAGCACTATAGTCCTTTTTATACTTTATGAATTTTGGTCAGTTAAATTCTTTTTCTTTTTTTAATTAATGTTTGAAATTTATATGTTACTTAATCAACTAAATGCACACAAGCTTTATACACCTTATTGCTCACACTGTTAAGTGTAACATACTTAACATTGATTTAACTTGTAGGTGTTAGAAATTCTCACCTTGAAAAGAGAAACAGATAAACTCCCATAAAATGACAGTTTTAATCATGGTCACCATTTACCTGGCTTTTAAGAGCCAATATTTATAAATCAACCATGCGTTTCGTTGGTTGAAGTAAACATTTATAAATGTCTCACCTAGATGAACTTTAGGGAAATAGTAAGCTAAAGCTTTGTTTAGAAAGAAAGAGGTTTGATTTATTCTAACTTAACTGCTCCTCTTCGCTGTATTTTCACATTTGGTCTATAGCATCATGATATTGTGATTTGTAAGAAATGTATATTTGGTCTTCACTCACAGTTCTGGCTTACAGTTCCCAAACCCTTGGCATTTCCTAAGCCTTGAGAGTGTTACAAGTTGTCTTTTGTTATGTTCATGAGGTAACTTTTGGAAAGTGCCTGAGGATAGAGGGCTCTTGGCTCTTAGAGCCAGTCAATGATTGGAGGGTTGGAACAAATCAGTGCCACCACCTGATCTCCGGGGAGGGGATGGTGGAGGGCCCAGAGGTTGAAGCAGTTGCCAGTGGTCAGTGATGTAATCATTCTTGCTTCTGTCATGGAGCCTAAGTTAAAACCCAGAGGGACAGGCTTCAGAGTGCTTCCTGGTTGGCAAAAATGTAGAGTTCCCAGGAGAGAGGGTCTCCGGGACAGAGTGGAAGCTCCCTGCCCATTCCCTATGCCTTGTCCTAAGCATCTGGCAGTTTCTTTCTTTCTTTCTTTCTTTTTTTTTAAAGATTTTATTTATTTATTTGACAGAGAGAGATTACATGTAGGCAGAGAGGCAGGCAGAGAGAGAGAGGAGGAAGCAGGCTCCCTGCTGAGCAGAGAGCCCGATGTGGGACTTGATCCCAGAACTCTGGAATCATGACCTGAGCTGAAGGCAGCGGCTTAACCCACTGAGCCACCCAGGCGCCCCCTGGCAGTTTCTTAATTACGTTCTTTTATTGTCAGGTAACAGGTTTCACTTGAGTTCTGTGAGTTGCTCTGGGAAGTTAATTGTACCCACGGAGAGAGACTCATGAGAACCTACGGTCCATAGCCAATGGGTCAGAAGAGCACAGCTAACCGGGCTGGCATCTGGTGCCTGAAGTTGGTGGGGTGGGGGTTTGGTGTCCTGACAGACCAAGCCCCTCAGCCTGTGTGGTCCGATGCTGTCTCTGCGTAGTGTCAGAAAGGAGTTGGTGGTATTGAGTTGTCTTCAGTTGAGTTGAATGAGTGGCTAGTGTTCCGAGAATTGCTTGCTGGAAATTGCATCTCAGAACACCTAATTTAAGGATCCTCTGGCTCTTCAGATATTTTCTCATTTAGAAGGCATTTGCAGACCAAGTAGAAGGTGCTTTCTGTAACTCATAGGTCTGTATTTGTCCTGCTTTGTGATATCACATAAAATCTTACGGAATTTGAAACTATAGAAATGTTAAAAGCCCAGGACCATAAAAGAAAAATATCGTTAAATTTGATTAAATAAACAGTATTAAATGTTGTGTAGTAAGAGGTAAGGTTGAATAAGTAGACAGACTTGAAAGTTGTGGCAATATATATAATAGAATATTAACGTCCAGACTGTGATGAATTCTTAACGACTGAGAGGAAAATGACTCATCACTGTTTAGAAAATGACAGAGTTTAAGAATACGAGGATCTCAAGTCAGTAACTACGTGAAAGTGGATTAACCTTGCTAGAAAAGTCAGAGAAATGAAGTAGAAACAATGGTGCATTATTTTTTTTAACATCCTAATTTTTTTTTCAGTGTTCCAAGAATTGGTGCATTGTTTTTTTTATCTAACTTGTAAATTTAGCTGGAAGTTTTGAAAGTTGGCAAAAACAGGGGAAAGAACACATTTTTAAAAAGCATTTTATTTATTTATTTGTCAGAGAGTGAGCAAAGCACGGGAGAGGCAAGCAGAAGCAGGTTGAGCAAGGAGCTCTATGTCGGACTCTATCCCAGGATCTGCTGGGATCATGACCTGAGCTGAAGGCAGCCGCTTAACTGACTGAGCCACCCAGGCGTCCCAAAAGAGCACCCTAATATCATTCTGGTGAAAGTGAAAATCATTGTAACCTTTGAGAGGCATTTTCAAGTATAATCTTTTATCTCATGTGACATACTCTCTTGCATGTTGTAGTGGGTTTAATAATGGCCTCAAAGGATCGGTCTGCGCAGAATCACAGAATATGATCTTTGGTTGGAAAAAAGGCCTTTGCAGGTGTAATTAAGGTCAGCATCTCCATATCGGCGAGTGGTGGTGTTCTAGGAGAAGGGAGGAGGAAGATGCCAGAGGGGAAGGGGAAGGCCCTGTGGGCATGGGTGGGGGAAAGTACTTACTGCATGGAGGAATGCCAGGATTCCCTGGAGCTGCCAGGAGCTGAGAGAGAGAAGCATGGAACGTGGAATGGTTTCTCCCTCAGAACCTCCAGAAGGAACCAGCCCTGCCAGCACCTTGATTTTGGACTTCTGGTTTCCAGAACTCCAAGAGAATAAATTTCCATTGTTGAAATCCTCCAGATTTGTGGGAATTTGATATCTCTAGAAACTAATAACATGTGTACAAAAATCTGTGTAGGATATGTTTTGGCATTGTTCATTACACTGACCAATTAAAAGGGGGAATAAATGTTCCCAAAAGAGAAACAATAAGCTGTGGTCCACAGAGAATACTAGGCAGTAGTAAAGTGATTGAGGTAGGTCTGTGTATATACTGACATGGAAATGTTCATATATGGTTAAATTATAAATACCAATGTCTGCAGAGATAATAATATTTAGCTGTCAATATTTGGGGAAAACTCTGAAAGGACATAGAAAATCTTTGTGGAGGGGGAAGTAGATGGGAACAGACGTGGGGAGATGGCTGGATAAGGTAGTACTTTAATTTTATTCTCTATACCTGCATTGTTTGTGTATTCATAGTATGTTTCCATACTTAAAAGTTCAAGTTAGAAAGAGCTTTAACCTCTCTTCCAAACACAACAAAAATTTAAAAAACTAAAGTTAACATTACAGGGCTGTACACAAATACTGATATTTTGCTGATGCAGGAATAATGCTGTACGTTAATTAAAATTTTATGATTTTTTAGGCACTGTCAAATAAATACATTGTCAAATTTGTGCTTCCCCTAATCTGCCTTCCCCAGAAGAGGAATGTGAGAGACCTGCCTGAGGGCACACATAGCTATAAAGGGATAGAGTCTGCTGAAATTGCAGGCTTCTGATTCCAGGCCCTAGTGCTGCAGTGCTGCTTTGCTGGTGAAGTATATAGGTCCCTGGGGGGAGACTTCCCTTGTGTGGCATTTAAGTACATTGTGAATATTTAATCAGAGTTAACCCTGGTTTTTCACTTAGCCTCAGGGTTGTAAAGATCCCAGTGGTATCTTACTTTAAGTGTGTGGTCAGACCATTGGAGGGTTTGGGGCCCTCCCCAGCAGCCTCCGGAAGTGTTTAGGAAACACACGGGATCAGGCTGGGAGTTGTGTTTTCCCTTCTCTCATCAAGGGCATAGCCAGAGAATATTGGAGCTAGAACAGAGGAAGGGATATTATAGTCTGTCATTTTACAAATGAGGCTATTAAGATCCAAAGGAATGAATAATTTGTCCATGATAATAAACCTCGTTAATGCCAGAGGCAAAATTAGAGAATAGTTTTCTGTTTTCTAGTCCTTTGAGATTCCCATTCCTGGAGATTTCCAATACTGATTCCATATAATAGATGCTCTGTTTATCGTGTGTGTTTTCCTGTGAGAGTTTTTTGGTTTTTTTTTTTTTTTTTTTTTTTAAGTAGATGAAAAATTTTAAGTCCTGTTGCTGCCTTTTGTAAATACGGTACTTACAGGTGTAGGTATAGTCGCATGTGCCTAACCGAGCATGTTCACATTTCAAAAATCATTGCATATCTGTTTTGGAAGAATTCTAGATGAAGGATTTTTTTTGCAGAGATAGACCCACAGTGATTATGTACTCAGCTGCCCCTCACCTGTATCTGGTGGGCCACACCACAGATCTTGTCACAGCCCCAACTGCAATTCTCAATTCTCCATTTACTGTTTTGTTGCATGAAACTATTAAGTCTCTAATGATCTGTCAAAGGAAGTCTCCCGCCTGCCTTTTCCTTAGTTGGCCTAGGTCTGCCTCTGAAACGAATCTGTGAAATTTAGAAAATAAGTATACAGACCCATTTTGTAGGCTCTAGACTGTTTCCCCCCACCCAAAATGTCTGGGTCTTTTGATAGTGTGAAACTAGGAGTTGTGATGTGTATCTAAGTGCTTATGATACATTGCTGTCCGAATGACTTCCCTATAACAAGGTAAACTAGTTTGAGGCTGGCTCTCATAGTAGGGGGTACATTCATTACATCAGTGGCTCTCGATTCTGACTTGTCTGTCAAACAGGGGTTGTTTTTCTTCTTACGTATGATCGTCCAGCCCCTAACTGAGGGTTTTGATGTGGGCCTGAGTTAGGACCCAAGAGGCCTGTATGCTTTTTCGGACTATGCAGTCCTCTTGGGACCCAGACCCACCCTTCCAGTTTACCACTAGATGGCGCCGTCTAACAGCCTCCAAGGGAACTCAGGCTATTGTGGACCTGCATCCAGTTGTAAATTTGGAACGAATTGTGCGTTTATGCTTACTAATTATCATGAATAGGGAAGCTTACTAGAATTATAAAGGAAAGCACAATAGCAGGCAAATCTTGAAAAGAACCAGAAAGGATTGCTTAATGAATATTTTTTTCAGTGACAGTATACACTCTTGAAAAGGGGCATAGAGGACATGGTTTTCATTTTAAATAAACTTTTCTGGGGGCCCCTGGGGGGCTTGGTCGGTAAAGCGTCTGCCTTCAGCTCAGGTCATGATCCCAGAGTCTGGTATCGAGTCCCGTGTCAGGCTCCCTGCTCAGCAGGGAGTCTGCTTCTCCCTCTGCCTCTGCCTCCTTTCCTCTCATGTTTGTGCACACTTGTTCTCTCAGTAAATAAATAAAATCTGCTTGTTTTGGGGCACGATAAACCATGCCCATATAAGATGGCGCAGTTCATTGATAAACGTTTGTGTGTTGTGACTGCTCCACTGACCTGCCATTCCCCTTCATCCCTCTCCTCAGGACTCCTTAATCCCTGAGATACAACAATATTGAAATTAGGCCAATTAATAATCCCATAATGGCATGTAAGTGTCCAAGTGAAAGGGAGAGTCGCACATCTGTCACACGAAATCATAAGCTAGAAATGATCAAGCTTGGTGAGGAAGGCATGTCAAAAGCCTAGACAGGCTGAAAGCTAGGCCTCTGGAGCCAGTTGGCCATGTTGTGCATGCAAAGGAAGAGTTCTTGCAGAAAATTAGAACTGCTACTCCAGGAGAGCCTGGCTGGCTCCGTTGGAAAAGCGTGCAATGCTTGATCTCGGGTATGTTAGTTTGAGCCCCACATGGCTTGAGCTAAGAGATTACTTAAGCAAAAATAAAACTTAAAAAACAGTGATACTCCAGTGAACACACGGTAAAGCAAAACGACTTGATTGCTGATGTGAAAGTCTTACTGGTGTTCAAGTTTTATTGGTCCTTCAGGCACCAGGCACTATAGACTTTGAAGATGAAGTTGAGGTTACTAATCAGCTGACATCAAAATAGGGAGATTGTTTGCAGGCATTGCATGTACAGGGAAGGGGGGTTTGCCTGGTACAACCATATGAGTCCTTTCAAAGAGAAGAAGGTCCAAGAGTCAGAGAGGTGCTGCAGAAGGGGAAGCCAGAGAGAACCTCAGCATGAGAAGGATTTCAGCCATGTTGCAGGCCCTCCTGTGCAGGGGCCCAGATGCCAGCAGTGGCAAGAGTGGCCTCAGGGAGCTCTGAGGCCCCAGCCGACAGTGGAGAGCAAACACGTGGAGCCCTCAGTCCCACGACTGCTGAACAAGCTGAAGGTGCTTGAGGGGGATTGTTCCCCCAGAGCCTCCAGTAGGGGGCGCAGTCCCTACCAGCGCTCCGCTCTGGTTTCATGGACCTGTCTCAGACGTCAGAGCTTACGGACCAGTGCGATAGTAGGTGGGTGTGGTATCAAGGTAGTAAGTTTGATAATTTGTGAAGGCAAAAATGACTCCTACAAAGAACACAATTCACGCTCCTGTCATACCGTCCGGTATTATTTTGTTTATTCCCTTCTGGGTTTGCTGCTAAGTGTCCTTTGCTTAACTATAAACATAATCACATAAATGTTTGTGTCCTACTTTTTCTCTTGATCATTTCTCCATGTTGGTCCATCCTTTTCCCTAAGTGTTTCAGGAGATACAGTGTTGCATTTAACCTATTGCACTTCTGTTTGCTTTGGGGTTTTGCCAGTGTGATACTGCCTTGGGTGTTTCTGTGCATGTGGCCTTTCTTACATTGGAAGTTACTGGAGTAAATTCTCAGATATATCATTACCCAGTCAGAGTCTGAGCCTTTTTAATACTCTTGTTATATATTGACAAGTCTTAAGTGGCTTACCCATTTAAAAGTCTTTAGCAAACATGGGAGAACTATTCATTATATTAGATAATACCGTTTTTCAAATAAGTTTTTTGTCAACAAGGAAAGGTAGTGGAAAGTTTTAAATTTAGTGGGTAAAGTTCCCTAAATTGTGCAAGAAATTAATGTTTAAGCTACTACTGTAAGTACTTTCAAGATATAAAGCTGGGTCTACTTGATTTTTTTTTTTTTTTTAAAGATTTATTTATTTTTAGAGAGAGTGAAAAAGTGCAGGGGGTAGGGCAGAGGCAGAGGGAGAAAGATACACAAGGAGACTCCATGCTGAGTCCGGACCCAGACGTGGGGCTTGAGCTCATAACCCTGAGATCACACTTGAGCTGAAACCAAGAGTCAGGCGCTCTTCCGACTGCACCACCCAGGCACCCCAAATCCACTTGACTTTTTATTAACAATGAATGCATGTACATTCTGTGGATAATACATTTCTGTCCTCCACATCTGTCATGCTGATTTCCTAATAGCTATCAAAACCTGAGTTACTTTCTTATTGTGGGTATAACTAATTGCTCATTTTTTAGTTTTCTTATTTTCCCCCCAGCTTTGTAGAGGTATTATTGACATATATAAGTGTAAAGGTATATAACATGATGATTTGATACATGAACATACTGCAAAATGATTACCACAGCCCCCTCACAGAATTTCTTCATGTGTGTGTGGTGACATTTGAGATTTCTCCGTATAACTTTCAAGGATATAGTCCAGTCCTGTGAATTAGAGTCATCATGGTATATATTAGATCCTCGTCTCTCAGGTAGACGTTTGTACTTTTGACCAGCATCTCCCCATTTCTCTCAGCTGCTGGCAACCACTACTCTGTTTCTGTGAGTTCATCCTTTTTAAACTCCACATATAAGGGAGAACATAAAGTATTATAGTATTCATCTCTTCCTCTGACCTATGTCATGTGGCATAATGCCTTCAAGTTCCATCTGTTATGTCATGTAAGGCAGAATTTCCTCTTTTATGGCTGAATAACATTCTGGTTGTGTGTGTGAGAGGGAGAGAAATTTTCTTTATCCATTCATCTGTCATTGGATGCTTAGGTTGTTCCCATGTCTTGGCTATTATAAATGATGTTGCAGTGATCACAGGGCAGCAAGACATCTCTTCGAGATGGTCATCTTGTTTCCTTTGGCTATATACCCAGTAGGAGGATTGCTGGATCATATGGTAGTTCTATTTATAGTATTTTGAAGAACCTCTATACTACTTCCCATAATGGATGTGCCAGTTTATATTCCCACCACCAGTGCTCAGGGCTCCCCTTTCATGGATGTGACTCACGTTTCCAGCCTGAGTCCTTTTCTAGCCAGGATGTCAAAGCAAAGTGGGTTATTAGACTCAGAATAAAAGTTTGTCCCATACTAAAATACAAAGTACATGTGTTTTTTGCAAGTAGAGGAGCTTATACCTTTAGTTTGCTCATATATAAAGAAGCGGTGAAGTAAAGTAAAAAGACACTGGATGGGAAATTAGAATTCCAGATTCTGATGCGTTACTTTGAACATGTCCCTTAACCTCTAAGCTTCTACTTTCTGTTCCTTTAGCATGGGGTTGAATATGTTGATCACATGAAAAATTATCATATAGAAAGGTATGGAAACATTTTGTATGCAGTGAAGGAGGCTGTAAACTAAAGGTGCATGGTAGGAAATCATTATTTTGTCTCTGGTTTGAAAAATAAACGAGAAGGGTATCTCGCTGGCTCAGTTGGAAGAGTGAGATTCTTGATTTCAGGGTTGTGAGTTTGAGCCCCATATTGGGGGTATAAATTGCTTTAAAATGAATAAGTAGGGGCACCTGAGTGGCTCTTTCAGTTAAGCGTCTGCCTTTGGCTCAGGTTATGATCTCAGGGTCTCAGTATCAAGTCCCGCATTGGGCTCCCTGCTCAGTGGGAAGCACACTTCTCCTTCTTCCTTTGCTGGTGCACGTGCACATTCTCTCTCTCTCTCTCTGTCTCTCAGATAAATAAATAAAATCTTTAAAAATAAATAAATAAGGGCGCCTGGGTGGCTCAGTGGGTTGGGCCCCTGCCTTCGGCTCGGGTCGTGGTCCCAGGGTCCTGGGATCGAGTCCCGCATCGGGCTCTCCGTGAGCCTGTTTCCTCCTCTCTCTCTCTGCCTGCTTCTCTGCCTACTTGTGGTCTCCCTCTGTCAAATAAATAAATAAAATCTTTTAAGTAAATAAATAAATAAATAAACAAATTTAAAAATCTTTTTGAAAATTAAATGAGGAAATTCTCATAAAGAGAGAACAGCCCTAGGACATGCTGAGCGTTAACCATTATCTAGAATGAAAATGGACACAGTGACAAAGCTTTGGTACTAAAATGCTCAGTTTCTGAAAGAAAGTTTAATTGACCTGCTTTAGAGTCTGTACAAAAATAAAGTACATTCTAAATAAGTACATGTTTTTATTTTCTAGGATCAAATCTTAATCGCTGTGGTTTCCGAGGCTCTTCATACCTGGGTATTCCATTCAATCCGTCAAAGGTGAGTTATTCTCTGGGTCAGGAGGAAGGAGAAGGGAGGTGGGTGGATTTTAGTGCAAAATAAAACTGAGAAATTATCCAGATAGACCCAAGCTTCCTTGTTTCGATAGAGCTAAATACTATCTACTAATGTACATTGTAGCTACAGTTCCCCGTTTTTTTCATGCAGTGTTTCAAAATTCTGGAGTAAATAGCAGTGATTTGGGAGAAGGCAACATGATATCACAGAGGCCCTACTTCAGCTTTCTTCATGTCATAGGCTGTAGGTCCAATGCCTGCATCAAGGTCATATGAATTTGCCATGATTTCTCTAATCATGTGTATCCATTGCTTTTAGCAGGGAATGAATCTAAAAACAGAGGATTTGTAAACTATGTTCCCTTTTTCCTATACATGTAATCTTTTCCAACAGATGCTGGTCCTGAGGAAGGTCACGTTCCCTTTACTCCTCATGGACAGGCTCTGGGTGCCATGACATGTGCTCATGGTGACCGCTCTGTAGTGCCATACCTTATGTATACCTGCCCTGGCTGAAATAAAACAGGGTTTTGAGAACATTACTTTTATTTTTTTTAAAGATTTTATTTATTTGACAGAGATCACAAGTAGGCAGAGAGGCAGGCAGAGAGAGAGGAGGAAGCAGGTTCTCTGCTGAGCAGAGAGCCCAATACGGGACTCGATCCCAGGACCCTGGGATCATGACTTCAGCCGAAGGCAGAGGCTTAACCCACTGAGCCACCCAGGCACCCCGAGAACATTACTTTTAAAACTCAGTCCCTTTCCTCTTGCCTCCTCCATCCCCAAGACATTTTTAAACTAACAGGAGTAAAATTGAAGAAGAAACCATTTTTGCTTGGTTTACAGAGTCTCCTAACATCCATTTTTTGGTCCTCACTCACCTAGACCACTGGCATCTTCTGGGGAGGCCAGGTCACACTCTATACCACATTGTGCTCATCTGAATTGGAGTAGTGGAAGGAGCAGGAGACTCCAGGGGACTGAAATTGGCCCCCCAGGAGTTATCACTGAAGGTGGTTGGCTGAGAGTTTGCAGGAATCTGAGGAGGCACATAAGATTGTCCGATAAAGTATATAAATACAGTAGTGTCAGGAGCTTTTCTTCCAAAACCACCAAACTCACCTGCAGGCCGTTGCCTTACTGGTAGATGCCCAGGACCTTCGGTGGCCATAGAGTACTTTTTGAGAAACACTTTTGGATCCTCTCAGCCCACTTTTCTCATTGTTTTCCTTCACAAATTCTGTATTCTCTGCTAAATTATGTGTTGTACCTAATATATACTGGATACCCAGAATTTTCTTCTTCCACTTTGCTTTTACTTTTAGCTCTTTTGCTTTTACTTTTTCTCTATGTACAAAGCCTCCTCTCCTTTCCACCCACCAAGTTCCTCTTCTGCTGTAGAAAAAAATTCCTTATTTAAATCTTTGTGTTACTGGGGTCTCTGGCTGGCTGAGTCAGTAGAGCATGCAAATCTTGATCTCAGAGTGTGAGTTCAAGCCCCAACTGGGCATGGAGCCTAAAAAAAAAAAATTGAAGCAGTCTTCAGATTTAACTAACAGAGGATTAGATGACAATTAAAAAGAATAAATCTTGGGACACCTGAGTTAAGCATCTGCCTTCAGCTCAGGTCATGATCTCAGGGTCCTGGGATGGAGCCCTGTATGGGGTTCTGCTCAGTGGGAAGCCTGCTTCTCCCTCTCCCTCTGCCTCCTGCTCCCCTGCTTGTGCACACTCTGTGTTAAATAAATAAAATCTTTCAAAAGAAAAAAAAAAGGTGAATCTTGGTGTTACTCCATCTCCCCATGACACTTACTACATTCTACTTTGTATTGTAGTTACTCGATCAGACCCTTTCTTCTGCCATTTGATTTCTGTTTGGATTCCCCACAGTGCTTTTAACATGGTAGATGTTTAGTTTAAGTACCAAAAACTGAAATATGCTGTAGGAGTTCTAGGCAGGCTATTATAAATGTGGAATGGAACAGCCGGGAGTGCCGGAGTGTGAGCTCTGGGGAGCAACACAGAATGAAAGGGTTAGCAAGATGAAAATTTTTTGATATGTTTGTGAGACCACATGAAGAATTGTATATGTAAGGCCAGGTGGGTGGGGTAGGTTCCGATTAGAGAAGGTATTGAACACCTTGCAAATCTTTTGCGTGAGGAACCACAGAGGGTGGGCGAGCAGGAGAACAATGTGATTCACTCCCTGGTGGTTCCAGAAACCTAGTTCATGACTCCTAAGAAGTAATGGCCTTTGGATATTTGCCTTGTAATTGCATCATCCTCAGGATAACTAGTATCTCTGTGATGGTAATTTTATTAAATTCTCACAGTAACCTTGTGAGGAAGGTGCTGATACCCATTTTCCAGAAGGAGGAAGTGAAGTGAGCCAATGAGTGGTAGAGACAGGATTTGATGCGTATCAGTGGTTGTAGAAGTTAACGTTTATTATAGTGGGTAGAGGAGTCTGCTTCAACCAAACGGTACAAGTTTCATTTTGGCTTTCTAGTATGATAAACAATTTTTCTAGAAGTTGAAGTAGTTATTGATGAACCCAGACTCAAATAGAAGGGAAACCTATGACACAGATGAATTTTAAAATATGCTTATATTCTGTCAAAATTAAAATGTTCTTCACTGTGTGTCAGCTGTACTTCAATTTAAAAAAAAAAAATTAAGGGCGCCTGGGTGGCTGAGTGGTTGGCCCTCTGCCTTCGGCTCAGGTCATGATCTCAGCATCCTGGGATCAAGCCCGGCATTGGGCCCTCTGCTCAGCAGGGAGCCTGCTTCCCCCTCTCCCTCTGCCTACTTGCGATCTCTCTCTCTGTCAAATAAATAGATAAAATCTTTAAAAAAAAAAAAAAAAAAACTTAAATTATTCTTTTTTTTTTTTTTTTTTTTTTTTTATTTGAGAGTGCCTGGGTGGCTTAGTCCATTAAGCGTCTGCCTTTGGCTCAGGTTGTGATCACCAGGGGTCTGGTATCAAGTCCTGCATCATGCTCCCTGCTCTGAGGGCAGCCTGCTTCTCTGCCTCTGCCCCTCTCTCTCTCTTTCTCTCTCTCAACATCTCTCAAATAAATAAATAAATTTTTTTAAAGATTTTATTTATTTATTTGACAGAGAGAGGGAACACAAGTGGGGAGGGAGCAGGAGAGGGAGAAGCAGGCTTCCTGTTGAACAGGGAGCTTGATGTGGGCCTCGATCCCAGGACCGTGGGATCATGACCTGAGCCGAAGGAAGCCACTTAATGACTGAGCCACCCAGCACCCTAAATAAAATTAAAAAAAAAAAAAAAAAAGATTTATTTATTTGAGAGAGAGGGAGAGAAAGGGGGAGGAGGGGCAGAGAAAGAGAGAGAATCCTGAAGTATACTCCCTGCTGAGTGTGTAGCCTGACGTGGAGCTCAGTCCTCCCACCCTAAGATCATGCTGCAAGCCAAATCAAGTCGGCCATTTAACCAACTAACCCACCCTAGTGCTCCAAAACTTAAAATATTCTTAAGCTGACAAATACGTTTATTTACAATGTGAAATTTTACAAGTGAAATCTTTTTTCTTTAAAATAATTGATTGGTAGGCTTGGCTGATTATTTGAAATTAATTATAAAACTCTAAATGCCTGGGGCACTTGGGTGGCTCAGTGGGTTGGGCCTCTGCCTTTGGCTCAGGTCGTGATCCCTGGGTCCTGGATCAAGTCCCAAGTTGGGCTCTCTGCTCCGCAGAGAACCTGCTTCCCCCTCTCTCTCTCTGCATGCCTCTCTGCCTGCTTGTGATCTCTGTGTGTCAAATAAATAAATAAACAAAATCTTTAAAAGGAAAAAAAAACTCTAAATGCTTTTTATACAGTGGAACGTCAAGTTACTTGGTGTAATAAACACTTTTTATGTCCAGTTTTATCATTGCCAGTGCCAGTACCTAGATTCTTTGCAGGATTTCCTACTTTGTCACGTATTTTGTAGCTAAGAGATCTTTTTTAACTGTTGTTATCTTTTATTAAAACAATCAGGTCGGTGAAACTAATCCAACATACTATGGGATAACAGTTATTCTAAGTGCTGATGTTTATTAGAAGCTCAAATAACTTAATTGTAAATGAGAGCTGAATAAGGTTTTTCAGTTATATTGTTTTATAATATTTTTATATGGTGATTACTGTGGTATTGGAATTGTGCAGTAAAAGAATTTTTAGTTTTTTTAAAAACCTTTTTTGATCGAAAGACTGTATGCTTTTCTAACTTCATGAGACTTAAGTTAAAAGTAATATGGTTGACTGCATATGGAGTTCAAATACTTTGGCTCATTTGTGTATCAGAACTGCTTCCAAGAAGCTTGAGGTTTGCAGGATAAATTTAAAAATTGTGTAGCCTGGAAAGCCTGCATTCGTACTTACTCTGAGACCTACAAAATGGAGGTTTGGTTTTTTTTCAGTCAGGTGTTGGTATAAGTCAGTACAAACATTTAATTTTACTAGTTCCTGAAACATAGTGTCAGATTACTTAATGAAAGAAGTTTTCAGTTTACTAGTTAATTAACATTATGTTAATTTTGAATTTAGAATCCTGGAACAGCTCATCCTTACGATAGTGGCCACATAGCAATGACCTACACGGGCCTTTCATGCTTAGTTATTCTTGGAGACGACTTAAGCCGAGTAAATAAGGAAGCTTGTTTAGCAGGCTTGAGAGCCCTTCAGCTAGAAGATGGCAGGTATGGGTCGGTCACTCTTCGTTTTTCCCTTTTTTTTTTTTTTGGAAAAATTTTATAGAACTGAAAAATGGGTATAATACTTTATGAGAACTTTAGAGTTTATCATAAACCCTTTTAGAATCCTTTCAAGTTCACTGTATGTTCCATCCCTAATCAAAAAATAATACAGGTTTTCCTATTTCAATAGAAAGAAATCACAGTAGCAGAGCTCCTTGTTTGTTCTGTTTTACCTGAGACAGTGAATACATTCATAAAGAAGTGGTTGAATGGTTTTAATATTAGGAAGGACTTCAATTTACCTTCTGGGTGAAAAACTTGGATATTACGAAGTGAGCATACGTTTAGTCTGAACTTCTGTCCCCCAGACACAGTGACTGGGGGGAGAAAGGAAGGAACATTGACTGCTATATTCTAGCGTAAGTAGTTCCAGTAACATTTGTAAAGAATAGAAAAAGAACTTAGTTCAGTAACAGTTGGTGGTTTATATGGTATGTCTAAGGAATCTTCCTGGAGTTCCAAGGAGTTAGGTGAAACTTTCTTTTCCTGGCAAATCTAGGAAGTGGCAAAGCAGTAATGATAATGTCTAGGGAAAAGATTTTGCAGATCAATTCTGCTGTATTATGTCAGTGCTCCATATCTCTGTTTTCCTTTGAGGGTTTTAGAAAACACTGCTCTTGATGAGGGGAAAACTAAGGTAGACTTGCAAGATAAATTGTCATTAGTTGGAAATACTGTAGAACTGAATCTTTACCTTAGCTAGTGCATGTGACTAGTATCTCAAAGTTCCCATATAGTCATTGATGACTGTAACCTTTTCCTTATTTGTAAATAAAGGAATAGTTAGCAGACTCAGACTGTTACCTTGCTAAACCTAATGAAATAGGTAAAAAAAAAATTACCATACAATATTGTCAAGTAGTGGTTATCTACATATACATTTAGAAGAAATTTCACATGTCAAAACTTGGGTTTGGAGATTTCTTACTACCCAATGGGTCCTAGGTGCTTTTCCCCTCATTAGTTCTTAAGCTAGTGTGCCACAACTGTCTGTGACAGGGAGCAAAGAAACTTTGAGTAGCTGGCAAGTGTGTAAAGCCACCCAGAAATCAGAACTTTGAAATGAAACAGTGATTTGGAAATCATTTACTACTATTCAAGTTAATAGTCCTGTTCTTTACTGACATATACAAGTAGTATATGGTTTTTAAATCCATCTTTAATCATGGGTTTTTCTGTGAGTAAAAACGTGGGAAGTAATAGGTGTTTCTCAACCCTCCCCCCTCCACAAAATAAATAAAAACTAAATTATAGTGTGATGTAATCGTAAATCATACTGTTACTCCTTTCAGCTTCTGTGCAGTCCCTGAAGGCAGTGAAAATGATATGCGATTTGTATACTGTGCCTCCTGTGTTTGTTATATGCTCAACAATTGGTCTGGCATGGATATGAAAAAAGCCATCAATTACATCAGAAGAAGTATGGTGAGTTATGTTGATAAATTGACTATTTTGGCTATTATTGTTGCTGTATGGGGACGGCAGTATAATGCGCGTCTCATCTCTCCTCCACCAAGAATCTGGAAAAAAGGTCAGTAAGGTTGCTTTCTGGATACCTTGTTTAATCAGAATGGCCATTTAATTGTAAAGAACAGATTGTTTCACTGGCCATTAAAATTCAAATGTCATTTGATTGTATCTAAGGAAACAGATGGCTTTACTAGAAAGAGATTGGTCAGCCTTAGAAGCAAAAAAAAAAAAAAAAAAAGTAAAATCTCACAGGCCCATGTTGATAGTCTTGGCTAGCAGGGGTCAGTGCAGAGCCCGGTCCAGGCAATGAAAAATGATGATACGTTGACGAGACTCTTTCTATATCTGGTGTGAGGTGGGAGTTCAGTAAGCCATTTGATGAGCAAGAACCAAATACAACAAGATTGACTGGGCTAACAATAGATTTTGGATCTTTTTTTTAATACTTGTATGTGTGCTTTTGTGTTTTTAACCTAAGGTTTATTTTAAGGCAAGTATCAAATAGAAGTGCTGTTCTTTCACGATACAACTTAATCTTTTCATTGGCAGTAGTTAGTCTCAGCTGGAATTATCCTTGCTCTACTTTTTCATCTCTTCCATGAAACTGAGACATAGAAATGTTACTTCCCAAGTTTATTACTTCCCAAATCTGAAGTTGTAGTTTTACAGATGAGACTATTTTAGGCTGTTAACTCAACTTTTACTAGTTAGTATTTCAAAATAAAAATTAAGTTCTTAGAAGAGTGACATTTTTTTAACTGAACGTGTGATTATGGGCTCAGTTCTTGTAGAAAAAAATTTTGGAGGGCCAGTGGAGCATACAGAACAGGCCCTTTGAGGAGCTTCAGAGGGAGAGGAGGTTTCTGTTCAGTAGAAGGATGGGTAATGTGTGTATTGGTGTGACTGCTGCAGTGGTGACAACTGGGTTCTTCTCAGTGTGTCGTATTTGGAAATGAAGCCTGTCGATTTGCCCCGCTACCAGAGATGGTGACTTTGGATCACCAGTTAAGGCAGTGTATGCCATGTCTTCCTTTCGAAAGTGAGCACTTCTCAGCTGTCATTTCTCATTATCCTCTGGCGACGGATTTGGAGACTGTTAAATAACCTGCCCCGAATCATACTTTTATCCGCTGGTGGTGGTCTGCAGTTGATGGTCTTCCAGCTCCGTCATTCCTTCTGTAATTTTCAGTTGAATTTCCACTTTTAGAGAAAGCTTTCTCTTTACATCTGTCTCCATCACTTAGAACTCTAGATTCTTATTTTATCCAGTGGGCTGTTACCTATTACTGTCATTACTTATTCTGATAGCCATGTTGTCCCACATTCGGCCAATGCAAGCCCCTTCAAGGAGACGCTTGTGCCTTTTTTTGTCTCACCCCGTTCATTCTTTGAGAAGCAATTTGCTTTCTGGCTCAAGATTTTCCAGGTTGATCTTGTACTTCCCTAGCTGTAGTCCTGGATTCAGTCATTTTGGCAAGGAGACCTGGTTCCTACTGGAGGATGGTGTGTAGAAATGAGGATTTGGGCACGATAGCTGTGCTCATGTGTGTTGGGATACCATGGCTCCTAGTCTCTCTCTCTCAGCAGGCCGAGTGAGGAAATGTATGTATGCCTGTGTCTATGCACAAAACCCCCCGATATGCAACTTCTCCCCTCTATCTATTTCCTTATCTCTATGTATGTTAAAAAACATATGAGTCCTATTGATAGCTCAAATTTCAGTCCAGCACCACAGTTCTTTTTTATCTTCCTCCTTTCTTTCTATAACTCCCTTCTCGGACAGTGAGCAGTCAGTCTGGTTCCCATTATCCAGGAGACATTGGCTCTTTTTGTTTTGAACCTGGTATCTGATATATCTATATATCAGGTTTATATAGATATATCAGATACCAGGTTCAAAACAAAAAGAGCCAATATATATATATTGGTTTATATACATATAAGCCTGATAGATTGTCAATATGATATATTGTCAAAATAGCATATTTAAGAAATACTTTAATGGGCTCCTGGCTGGCTCAGTGGGTAGAGACTGCCCTTCTTGACTCTTGGCTGTGTGTTCAAGCCCGGCATTGGGTGTAGAGATTACTTAAAAGGATTACTTAACTCTTAAAAAAAAGAAAAAACTTGAGTTACTTCTTTTATTCCCCCCCACTTTAGTATGGTTATGTTTTTATATTTAAAATACAGCTAAGTTTGTCTATGTTTGGGCTCCATTTTGGGGTTTTCTCCCAATTTTTGTTTTTTGTTTTTTGTTTTACTTGACAGACAGAGATCACAAGCAGGCAGAGAGGCAGGCAGAGAGAGAGGAGGAAGCAGGCTCCCTGCTGAGCAGAGAGCTTGATGCGGGGCTCCATCCCAGGACCCTGGGATCATGACCTGAGCCGAAGGCAGAGGCTTTACCCCAGTGAGCCACCCAGGTGCCCCAATGTTGTTGATTTTTAAAAATGTACTTAATATGTAAAATACTGAGTTGGTTCTGAAAGTCAGAACTACACAGAAAAGGATATTCCAAGATGGGTTACTCCGCGCCTCCTGTCCCTTCTCTCTTGCCCCCTTCCTCACTCCCGTATTTGCTACCTTGTTCTGTTCACTCTGTAGGGAACCAGTCTCTTTAGTATTTTCTTTGTCTTTCCTGTATTTGTTCTTGATGAGCAAGTATGTCCATTTTTTGTTTCTCTTCCCTTCTTCCTCACCAGGTAGCACACCGTAGATGCTTCATTTCATAGTACTCCATTGTGTGCATGTACCTAGTTTTTTGAACTACCCTGTACACGGAACATGTATTTTCCATAGACGGACAATGTTGAAGTTAATAACCATCTGCATATGCATTTATGTGTTTGTGGAGATCTTCAGAGTGAATTCCTAGTAGTGTACTTGCTGGACCAAAAGGTGAATGCATATGTAATTTTACTAGATGTTAACCATTTTCTCTCCAAAAAGGGTGGACAAGTTTCTGTTCCCACCAGTGCAGGAGAGTGCCTGTTTCCACACCACCTCACCAAAACAGTGTGTCATCATCCTTTTTAATTTTTACCAGTCTTGTGGGTGAAGAATGATCTTTCATTGTATTTAATTTTAATTTGTATTTCTTTTCTTAAGAGTGAGCTTGGCCATTGTCTTTACTCCAGGATGATACAGGACCAGGCAGAGGCACCTGTAGCCTACAGCCCACTTTGCTAACTCCAAGCTCCAGTCCATTAGTTTGCTTTTTCCTATAGGGACTCCAGTTCTGTGTGTACTCTTTCTTCTCTGCTTGTCTTTGATTTTAGTCACTTTCTCTCTGATCCTTTTTACTGCTATATCTTAGTTTTAGTCTCTTGGCTGTTTTCTGCCTTGTCGTAAGTGTCCCTTACTGTTTTTTCTTTTGAGACTGTTATTCCTTTGTCTTCTTCTTCCTTATTTTCTTCCATTTCTCTCCTGAAGTCATTGAACTCCATTTATTTCTTCATACTGTTTGTCCTTTATGTTTTTAACTTTTAGTTTCCTTTTCATATTCCCAGGTGCTTGCTTGATAACATGCAGCCGAATCTGGGCTAATGTATTACAGTGCTTTATGGCCATTTTGGGGAGGCGAGGGCAGATTTTCATACACCAAGATGTTTTCATTCCATTTGCTGTGTTTTCGTTTCAGAGTTACTTTATATAGATTTGTCTCTTTGTTTAGTCATTTTGTGGATGTTCTTTTTTATCTTAGAAAAATTTCTGTTTAAGAGTATACTCTTTCCAGTCAACAAAGCATGATGTTTTAAATTTAGAGTTTGTGTGGGGTTTGATTTTTTTTTTTTCATGTTGGGGAAAATGTGTGTTTCATGATTTTCTGGTAGGAGAGAGGTTCTCTTGTTTCTCATGTCTCTAAGTGTTGCTCCTTTGGTGTCCTTTATTACCTGATCTTTGGAGGGCCCGTCTGTCTTCTCTGTTGACTTGATTCATCAAAGTCACGCAGTCTGACCAGCGCACCCTCTGAAGTCCCTTCCCTGTGGTCTGCGCTCTGTTGTTCCAGAGCTCATGCAGTCACGGCCGCGCTTGCTTGGCATGGTGGGGCTGGCTGGTGACAGGGACCATGACCCTGCCGGCTGACATGCAGCCCAGGATCTGAGTCACTGGGGAGATCACCAGTGCACTGGGGCCTGTGCTGCTTTTTGCCATCACATCACACTCTGGGAGTCGTAAGTTTGTGTACAGAGAAGTGTGAAGCGGTACCACCAGTCTTTAGCATGTTTTACTATGAAAATATTAAAAATATTGAGAGTTAAAAGTGTTTTCTTTGTTTAAAAAAAAAGTACATATATATATGTATATATATGTGTGTGTATATGTATATGTATCTATGAAGTAGTTTGGGCAGTGTTTGCCTTGTTTCCTTACGTAACTTAGGACAGGGAGGGAGCATCTTTTCTGTCTGGGTAAATGATCAGACTCCTTGCTAAGTTTATAGCAGCTGCCAACACTTTCTCCTTTGTGTTTTCGTCGTTGTGAAACATCTCTAAGGATTCCTTTTCCGTGAAGTTCTTTGGCAGCGTCTTCACCCTTTGCATCACAGCTGCGGTCCTCACTCGTGCAGGTGCCTGCCTTCACGGAGTTCTTCCGACGGCGGCTCTAGGGGCCTTCCCAGGAACAGCCGTTTTTTTCTGTAACTCTGTGTTTGAGCTCAGTTTCACTTCTAGCGCTGCTGCTTCTCGATTCTTGATTTGGTGGCCAGTCTTCTTTCAGTTCTGCCTTTTCCTGTGGGTTTATTACTAAGACAAAGGAGGAGACAGCACAGCCATAAGGTTGCTGGCTGTGCATGAACTGAGTGAATGATGTGTGCAGTGACCAGTTACTAAGACTCTGAAGAAGGCGGGACTGGTGACATGCACCTGCCGTTTCCGTGGTGATCTGTGAACTGAGGGCTCGCCTCAGGTTGGTACTCTGTGCAATTGCTCATAGTTAATATGGCGTACTTACGGAACTAGAACCATATTGTGGTGTTCGGCTAAGGAATGCTACCTGAATTTGTGCGCATCTGAACTGCACAAAGACTGCTGGCGTTTCGCTCTTAGGGTGGACCTTCTCCCTCTGGTGGGAACTTTACATCCATCTCATGCCTACCATTGGCTTCCTCCTCATTTTCCACAGACTTCCCTTGCTCTCTGCAAAGGGGTGTCAGGAATGGGAGAGGCAGCTTGTTGGGGTTGGAGGTTTCTTACTCTGTAGACAGGTAATTTAAAACTCGTACATGTCTTCCAGCTTTGCTGAGGTTTCAGTTTTATATAGTTGTATTGTTCTTCTGTTTTTATTTTGTAGGGTATGTGGGGAGATCCACATTTAGGCAGGTGCTATTATCTTCTGCTACCCACAAACCTCAAAATAGACCTGTTCCATGTTTATAATTTATTAGTATAGCATCTTTACATTTTCCTTAAATTGTATAGTCTGGCAAGGAGGAAAAGAATAAAGGTTGGGGTTTTTATTGGGTAGAGATTGAATATCTAGATGCCATCTTTGAACAGTCTGTCTCAGAATGTGCTTATTGTATGCATTTAGTGCTTTGACTTGATGAATAAGCCAAGACCAAGTACTTGAAAATGCCTACAACTACTCCTTTGTGGGAAACTGAATATTTTAGGAGATATGAGGGAGAAACCAAAATCAATCCAGAGACCAAATATTAGCATAGTGAGGACTTACTTATTATCATTTCCGTATTAAAATGAACAATGTTTTTCTTTTTCAGTCCTATGACAATGGGCTGGCACAGGGAGCTGGACTTGAATCTCATGGTAAGACATCTTAAAGTAAATGAACGTGTAGTTTCTTTTGTTCCTTTAAATATCATAATGGTGTCTACGACATCGAGGACCCTAGAAGTTTGCCTCAGCCCATGGTTGTTCTTTCCTACTTCTCTCTTTTGACACTTTATGCCACTTGGAACGTCTTCTAGGTCAGTAATCGGTCTGAGAATGTTCAGACTAGGATATTTATACTTTTCTAGTATTTTCAGGTTATGTATTTGACTGTCAGCTGCATGATAATGTCCTAGGGTGATTTCTTAAAATAGCACTAGAAGACAGCAAGTTTTCTTTTTTGGCATAACACCAAAAAGCTAGATGCAGAATTTTAAGCGTGAATCAATGAATTTGTGAAGTTTACTTTTCTTAATATAATAATCCTTAGTCATTGCTGTAAAACATTTTGCTATATAGCAAAATGTTCCGTACATAAATTAAAGCAATTTCTCCTTTCACCCTTTTCCCCACTTGGGGTGGAACTAGAATAGGGAGATGATATACTTAGTCTCTCAGTACATCAGTGGCCTGAGGTTTTTCAAGTTGAGTATGTCCATGTAGGAGTAAGCTGCATGCTCCTTTTTATTTTATTTTATTTTTTGCATGCTCCAATTCAATTTTTTTTTTCATTTCTTTCTTTCCTTTTCTTTTCTTTTTTTTTTTTTTTTTTTAAGATTTTATTTTTAGGTAATCTCTACAACTAGCATAGGGTTTGAACTCACAGTCAGCACTTGCATGCACTACTAACTGAGCCAGCCATGCTCCCCATCTGTGTTCCTTTCTTTAAAAGGAAAGAGCCTAGATCAAGGAGGCACCCTGAGTGAACACCTCAAGTTTCCTCTTTATTATGGCCGTCTCTTTGTGCTCGCCTTTTGTGTCCCTCCCTCCGGCAGCATGTAAGTGGCAAGAACAGATCTCAGAAAGAACAGGTCTCAGCCCTGATAACCTGCTTGGGACCTGGCCCCTTGCTTATTCTCTCTGAGGGTTTCCTCATTGACAGATGAGAAATAATTGGACCTTCCTTTAATTTTAAAATTGTTGCTAGGATTCTGAGATAAGGGGGAATGTGGTTTGGAAACTATAAAATGTGTATAAAACGATATTTTTAACATACACTACCTGACCCATATCTTTGTACTTCCCTGAGACCTTGTCCTATCTGATCTTCTCCCTCTCACACATCTTCACTCCCTCCTTCAGTGTTGATATTTGCAGAGTGCTTATTGCGAAGGGCCATGTAGAAGACAGTCTTGATGTTTCCTCTGAAGCTGTGCTATAATCAGGACACCACAATTCCCATGTGTGCCTACACGCGGATGAGACTGGGCTTGGGGCAAGCTGTAGTAGCAGTTCTGTCACTGGTCCTCAGCACTTGGTGAGGAGGACATGTACTTGTAGGTGCGCAGAGAGGAAATCTGGCGTCTGTGAATTTCCGAGAAGCCAGGGTCTTGTGCTCAGTATTGGAGAGGGTGTTAACGCGCACTCTGGCCGAGGACAAATGTCACCAGTATTGGAGACCTGTGGAATAGATGCCACGGGTCCCAGGAAATGGGAATTGCATTTCCTGGGACGTGAAGCAGAGGGCTGCTCAAACATGATTCTCACTGACAGATCCTGTCAGGAAAACGTGTCTCGCTGAGTCACACTAGTAGTGATTTTAAGTCTGTACGACTTGAGTAGGATTACACCCATTGAGATCAGCAGCTGTGGACTGTGGTTGGTGCCAAAACCTTCTATCTGTCTTCCTTTTCTCTTTGATTTGTTTGGTGGGCTTGAGACCCACAGCTCCAGAGGAGGGCGTCCTACTCAGGGTGCCACAGTGGGCTGGCGTCCTGCAAATGGGCTCCAGGAACACCCAGTACCGCTCCCTCCACCTTGCCTGTCTGGAGCCCCCTCACAGGACACCGGTGTGCACACGCAGGTCAGGTGTCATGTTCTCTGGGTGCTGTGAGGTTTAATAGGCCTGGGAGCCTGCTCTGGAAGCCCTTGGTGTGCCTTCCTTCCCCGCCTTCTCTCCTCTCAGCACTGGCCAGCAAGACCTCCTCCTCAGAAGTCAGCCTGCAGGTTGGCTTGCCCCTGCAAGCCTTTGTCGTCTTCCTTCTTCTTCTTTGTCTTGTTAGTCTTTTCAGAGAAACAAGCCAAATACACTCTTTGCCCTTCTCCACGAGTGGCTTTTCTTAAGCTTTCTGTATAAGCCCCAGCAGCTTATGGAGTTTCTTTTGTAAAGTCCCTGGTGATTGAGAGATTTCAAGCCCATTGTCACTGTCTCACTCCTCGCCTTGTGTTTCCTGAAGCCTGGGAAGCTCTTAGCCTCTCCCCTGCTTTCTGGAAGTGTCAGGTTCTTCTTGCCCGCTTCCTCACTCCCTGTTTGTGGCTCCTTCACCACTCTGGTGTCTTCTTCCCACTCACTTACCTGGACCCACCTTTCTTCTTGCCTTGAAGGTGGTTCCTCTTTCTGAATCTCAAGGCTCTTCCTGGACTTGTGGTTCTTTGTACACAGAACCCTCCGCCCTCACCTCTAGTTTACACTCAGCTCTGTTTCATATCCCTCAGGTCCTGGCTCCAGTGATTGCTTTTAATTGTCATTTTTGAGATTGCAAACCGCCCACACACACTTTGTTGCCCATCCCCCTCTGCCCTTGTTTTTCTCTATATTCTGTTTTATCGTGTGTGTATTATCTGTGTGCGCAAGAGGACAGAGATCTTTGCCTGTTTCAGTCACTGTTGTGTTCCCCTCACCTAGAACATGCGGTATGCGCTGGGATGAAATATGGTGGTTTTATTGGTCCCCTCTGTGCGGGTAGCACCAGAACGCTTTTCCGAATCTGTCCTTTTGCTTTGATGCTGCAGAGCGCCCTCCCCACCTGCCGGCGAGGTACATGCCCTTCTGTAGTTCTTCAGTGTCAAAAGCTGCAGTTTTAAAGCCTTCGTTTTTTCTTCCTTTCTCTGGTGCCTGCATTTGCCCCTCAGGAATGTGGAACAACTACTTCCAGATCTACTAGTTTTTCAGTTCATAGAAGCCAAAAGTCCCGAACTCGGGGTGTTTGATCTCGCGTCTGTTTTGTTTTGTTGTTTTGTTTGCCCGCTTGCAGTTATGCCAGTGTTCTCCCGTAGGTCACCTGTTTATAATCCTTGATCTACAGACTGAAAGGACTGGAATTTACAATGAAGCAGTTGCTCTGTGCCAGCTACCAGTTAGTCTCATTTAGTCCTCGCACCAGCCCTCTGGGAGTGTGAATGGGAGTCACATCTTTGTGTGACTCAGATTCCACCAGGGACGCGAAACCCCCATGAATAGTAAAGAACCTGGATTTATCCTGGGAATAAGATTGTACATGACTGTGGAGGAGTCTAGAGAAAGAAGGGCCGAAAGGGGAAGTTGGTGGAGGGGAAGTCACTGACGAGCCATTCTGCAGCCCTGGCCCGGGTGGACAGCAAGACCTGGCAGGAGAATCTGGAAGGTCAGGGACAACCAGCGGCCAGAGCAGGGTTGTGGTAGAGGAGTTTGGCGGGGGCTGTTGCTCCGGCATCTGACTGTGGGTGTTGGGTCACCAGGGCAAGAAGTAAAGCAGACTTGCATTCCAAGTATGTGGGAGAATCAGGACAAGGTGCAGTCTCCTGGCACCTCTGTCTGTCTTTGTCTCTTGGCTCCTTGAACCACAGCCAGGATAGTGTCTGCTGCTTCTCTCTCTTTCCACGGATCCCACCCAGACTTGGACTGTAGACCCCATAGGGAAGCACTTCTGGCCGAGCTGGGTGGACACGGTGGCAAACCACCACAGTAACCGTTGCCATTTTTCTCAGAGTTGGGACTTCCCCAGTAGGCTCATCTATCATCGGGTATGTGGTGTAGCCCACTTGAAGCCCTGTGCATGCTCAGCAGGGCCTTTCTGCCTGCGTTTGCACCCCTCATTTAGTTCTCCGTGTCCGCTTCCAGCCTCGCTTTGTAGTCGCACACGTGAGCCACCCTTCTGTGCATCCCAGGCTGCAGGGAACATGTGTTCCCCGAATGTTCTCATGTGCCTTTTCACCTTGGGACGTGGCTGACATTCTTCCCTTGCCTGAAATCATCCCCTTCCACTTGCTTCTCCTCTTTTCCCTTTTTCTCACCTTCTGAGTTTTGCCAATCTGCTTTTGGCTGATTCCATTCTCTCTGAAGCACTTCATCATCTCTCATCCCCTGGCCTGGAGCAATGCCTCCCTTTTCTGTATTCCATCAAACTTGGTTCATACCATCTTCACGGCACTCCGTTTGCCTTAGTGGCTCTCCTCTCTCGCACTCGGCATCCCAAAGCTTGGGAGGCTGGGTGGGTTGCGTCCTTCTGCTGCAGGCTGTTCTCCCACGACTGCTTAGCTGAGACAGCCCGTTTGTCCTGCACACCAGACAGGCACACAATACCCTTCTAGGCCGTGATCATCAGATGTGAGGATTCCTTCTTAGCCTAGTGAGACTCTTAAGTGTTAGCACAGTTGTACGCTAAAGTGGTCGTGTGTTTGGATTTGCTTTGCTAGGATTAAAGCTGTTGTCTCCTCTCAGGATTCATGATATAAAAGGATTAAAGCTGTTGTCTCCTCTCAGGATTCATGATATAAAAGTAATAGTTCAGATAAATAAACTTGATTCCATGGTTCTTCAAAACTGTCTCTACTACTTAATCCAGAAGAGAAATACTCAGCTCTTTGCCCTAATTTCATGTAAGCATTTGGCTCCTTGAATTTTCCTCACTTTACCTTTCCATGGGGTGTTTAAGTATGAAGTGGTATAATTTTATTTGTATACCTATTTTTAGTTTCTACTTCATCTCTAGCTATATGATTGTAACCTTCTTACGTTATATATTTCAGAGCATATGGACCCCTTCATATAATTTGGTACATGCAAATAAAGACAGTGCTTAAAATTGGGCCTTAAATCCTTATGGGAGCAGTAAGTTAGCTTACACCTGTTAAACACTGTTAAAATGTAAGTAAGTCCTAGCATCCATGATTAGAGGCAGGAACACCTCCTTCGCCCTGCCCCCAGCACCCCCACTGCCCCGGGAGCAGTGACGTCTGTTGTTTGAGAGAACCAGCCTTGAGGGTTTCTTCTGTCTATGTGTGGTGTCCTTGGCTGTGGTATTCTGCACACAGGAAAGATCCGTATGACTGGAGCATCTGACCTCAGGTGACAGACTCAGCAGGGCAGTCTTTCTCTTGCTGGCATATGTCTTAGTGTGCCTTGCTGGAAGAGCCTTCAGGACAGAAGGTTCTTTTCATACCGTCTCCAGCCAAGGCATAATGAACACAACTTAACCTTCTCTTGATGAATTCAGAAACTTAGGAGAAGCGGTTTTGTATTGTACTTTAATGTAATGATGTGATACTCTTTTTTTTTTTAAGATTTTATTTATTTGACCCAAGAATAAAGAAAAGCATGTATTTCAGTGATGAGGAAGAACTGAGTGATTAAAATTATATTATGTAAATATCGTTAAAAAATTTTGTTAAATCTTGGGGTACCCAGTTCAGTTGAAATTAAAGATTACTTTTAGAATTTGAGCATAAAAAACACTTAGTACCAAATAATTTTTTAACTATAAAATAGGTTCATAGAGAATGGAAAGTAATTTTAAAGTATCATGTTTCTGTCTTGCCTTAGCAGAGTAATAAAAATCAAGATTTGCTATTAACAATTAATCTTGAAAACAATTCATTTGAATTAAAAACAAATCTTTTTTTTTTTTAAGATTTTATTTATTTATTTGACAGACAGATCACAAGTAGGCAGAGAGGCTGGCTGAGAGGGGAGGAAGCAGGCTCCTCGTGGAGCAGAGAGCCCAATGCGGGGCTCTATCCCAGGATCCTGGGATCATGACCTGAGCCGAAGGCAGAGGCTTTAAGCCACTGAGCCACCCAGGCGCCCCTGAATTAAAATAAAAACAAATCTTAATACTATCATAGTACTGCCAAGAAAAAAAAACAGTATTAAAAAGATGTGTTTGAGAAGCTCATTATAAAAGTTTATTCATGTTTGATTGGTTTACATGAAGACATTTGAAGTAAATTTCATCTTTAAGACAAGAACTTCATGAGGACTGTGGAAAATGCTGACTGGTTTATCATTGTTAAATGTTAATAAAATTTTTAAGAGAATTTTGTTTGAAAAAGAAAAGGATTTTGATTACTTGAGAGAGAGCTTGTGCAAGTGGGGGGATGAACAGAGGGAGAGGGACAAGCAGACTCCCCCCACCCTGAGCAAGAAAGCCGAAGGTGGGGCTTGACTTCCTGACCCTGAGATCCTAACCTAAGCCTAGTCAGACATTCAACAGACTGAGCCACCTGGGTGACCCTGTGATTATGTGATATTCTTGAAATTTTTTGAAGCTTGTAGGAATCACTGACATAGCCTTATTTAGCCCCTTTTGGTGCTAAATAGAATATGAGTTCCTGTGCCCACTATTTTATATTTCTTAATTGACTTATTAAATTGTTACCTATCTTTTCTTGCTCTTTGTATCTGTGTCTAACACTCTCCTAAGTTCATACTCTTAGCCCAGGTTTTTCGAGTTGGTTTTTAAGAATTCTGTGTGAAATGAGAACCTCTTAGGGATAAATGTTGGTAAATGAATTTTAGCTTAAAGCATAGACTTTGCAGTAAGTATTCTTAGCTATTCAGACTTCAGTCTTACTTCGAAAGTTATCATTGTGCAAAGCTGGTGATTTGGGCAAAGTAGAGAGTATTTTTACTTTGAATTGTGCCAGTGTGCTTTAAAGAATCCTAACAAGTAATTTGGAGAGTAACAATTAAATGCCTCTTTTTACCTTTTGGTAGGTTTCTGTTGTTGTTGTTGTTGTTGTTGTTGTTGTTGTTGTTGTTTACGTTTGATTTATTTAAGTAATCTCCACACCCAACGTGGGGCTTGAACTCACAACCCTGAGATCAAGAGTTGTATACTCTTCCAACT
Organism: Mustela lutreola; assembly: GCF_030435805.1. Taxonomy (NCBI): domain Eukaryota; kingdom Metazoa; phylum Chordata; class Mammalia; order Carnivora; family Mustelidae; genus Mustela; species Mustela lutreola. Next base: position 148,669,574 of record NC_081294.1, read on the forward strand.
GAGCCAGCCAGGCACCCTTACTCTTTGGTAGTTAGTGAGTACATATTATCTGTTGGAGATTTTATATTTAATGATATAATAATACCTAAAGTCCTGGCCAGGTTGTCATGAAATAGAAATTGAAATTGGTGGGTCACTCAAGAGGAAGTAAGATTGGTAGTTGAATAATAGAAATTATTCTAGAAGGTTATTATAAGTATGTTTTATTTTTCTGTTTTTATTAACTTATGGCTGATGTAGAACTTCCTAGTCACTGGGAAAATTCTGAAGTTTAAGTAGTTCTTACTGACATTGACCTTTTCAATGTGATGGCTGCCTTGAGTTTCCTAGAGGGAATGCTCACTTGTCTTTTGCCAGAGAATGCATGAGGACTTTCACAGTAAAAGGGAAGTTGTAGGATGAAGCGTATTATAAACCCTCCATTTCCGTAGCAGAAATTTATCAGTAGGCAAAGTCATGATAAATTGGAATAAGTATTTTCATATTGTTTAGACTTGACCAAATAGTGCCAGTGAACATTGTTATTTCTTGTTCCTTTGTGGACAGATACAGACTTTTCAGTTCCTGAGGAAAGGAATCACTGTTGTGAGTGTATTGGTTTCCTGCTGCTATTGTATCATTTTGCTGTGGACTTAGGGTATAAAACAGCGCAAGTCTATTCTCTTCCAGTTCTGGAAGACAGAAGTCTGAACTGCACTTCACAGGGCTGATTCCTTCTAGAGGCTCCAAGGAAGAGTCTGTTCCTTTGCCTCTGCCAACTTCTGGTGGCTGCCGACATTCCTGATGTGTTGCCAAGTCACCCCAGTCTCTACTTCATACTCATTTATCGCTGCCTCTTTCTGTAATCCCCTTCTACCCCCTTTTTAAGGACACTTGTGGTTGCATTTAGGGGCCAGCCAGATAATCTAAGAAAACCTCCCCCATCTCAAAATCTGTAATCACATTCATGCAAAGTCCCTTCTGCTCTAGGAGGGAACATTGACGTGTTCCAGGTATTAGGACATGGACATTTGAACCTTTGCAGGCCGTTATTCAATCTCCCACAGGAAATGGTTTCTCCTCACATGTCTCTTTCCTGACAGGCTCTTCTCCCCCGCCCCAACACCATCTCTCCCTCATCCCTTGCTTTCCTTAAGTTTTTTAAGCTGAGTAGTATCTTATCTTACAAGCCTCTAGCTTGTCTCTGTCATTTGTGAAAACTGGTCTTGTCTCAGGCAGATGGAACCTTAGTTCATGAGCACTGTACGGTCTTTAAGGGAATGAAATCAGACTGGATGGTGAGAGAGTCCTGGATAGGGAGAGTACTAGGTTTCAGTGTCAACTCTTCCATTAAACCATGTAATTTTGAACATGATCCTTAAGCTCCAAAGTCTCTTTTTTCCCATAAGTGAAATATTTCTTAAAGCTTTAAATTATTTTAAATTCTTGTCTTTTTTCTTTTAAATTCTTGTCTTTAAATTCTTTCAAGTTAATATTGAAGGCTAAACACTGAAGACTTTAGTGCCTTCTGGTTATTTTAAAGGTATAATTAATTGTCTTCTAAATTTATTTTGACTGATTTCTGGAATTATATAACCATGGCTTTTTTTTTTCTCCAGCCATTTATGCTATTTTCCTAGGCATCTGATTTGATGTGTAAAGTATTGTGTGGTTTCGATTAACAGGAGGATCGACTTTTTGTGGCATCGCATCACTGTGTCTGATGGGTAAACTAGAAGAAGTTTTCTCAGAAAAAGAATTGAACCGGATAAAGAGATGGTGTATAATGAGGCAACAAAATGGTTATCATGGAAGACCTAATAAGCCCGTAGACACCTGTTACTCTTTTTGGGTGGGAGCAACTCTAAAGGTAAGAGAAAGAATAAAACTGAGAAACCTATACTCTATTGATACAAACTGTGCTTCAAAAGGTTTGGTCTTTGTAATGTTCATTGAGTGAACTTAGGCTGCTGAGTGTTTTCTGTTGCGCTGGCAAGGCTAATCTCTGTATGGTTTTTCCATAGATTTCACGTATCCGTTGTGCTACTTGAAAATTGCCATTCTTATAAAACTTAAGTGGCCCAGAGCATACATAAGAAAAGATAAGGTTGTAAAAAATCTGACCGGTAGTCAATCCAGAGCAGGGATCTGTCTGAACTTAACAGTAAATACTTTATAGGAAGTTAATATTCTTAAAAGATAAACCATGGGTATTTCTTTGAAAATAGTTTGTGGTTTTTAATTTTTTAGTGATTTGTTTGCCTAACCCTTCTGAATGACTCAGATGATTGGAACATTTGCACATTTCTCTTCATCTCTTACCTTGTGATATGCCCAATTTCATAAGCTTATTAACCACTAAATACCCTCAAATTTGCTCTGTTTTTTTTTTTTTTTTAAGATTTTATTTATTTATTTGACAGAGAGAGATCACAAGTAGGCAGAGAGAGAGAGGCGGAAGCAGGCTCCCCACCGAGCAGAGAGCTCGATACGGGCCTTGATTCCAGGACCCTGAGATCATGACCTGAGCCGAAGGCAGAGGCTTACCACTGAGCCACCCAGGCACCCCTAGTTTGCTCTGTCTTAAAATTGCTTTTCCCTTGGGCGCCTGGGTCACTCCTTTATCACGTCTGAAAAATCAGCCATAATTCCTTGATAACTAAGTATCTAATCAGTGGTTATGTGTATTTCCTTTTGCATCACATCAAGGGGCACATAATCTCCAGTTACCTCTTTTTGTTCAAAGGGCTCCAGAGCTGTAAAACCTGATTTATCCACTATAAAGCCCCCCATCAGCTTTTTATTTTATGATGGCAAAATATACATAATGTATTATTTATCAGTTTAACTCTTTGTAAGTATATAATTCAGTGGTATTAATTACATTCACAATGTTATGTAACCCTCACCACTATGCATACCCCAAATTTCATTGTCCTCAATATAAATTCTCTACTCTTTACTGTTCTCATCTCCCTCTGGCCCCTGGTCATCCCTATTCTGCTTTCTGCCTTTATGGATTTGCTTGTTCTTGCTACATCATATAGGTGGAATCACAATATGTGTCCTTCTACGTCTGGCTTATTTTGCTTTGCATAATGCTTTCAAGGTCCATCCGTGTTGTAGCATATATCAAAATTGTATTCCTTTTTATGGCTGAGTAATATGCTTTTGTATGTTTATACCACATTTTGTTTATCCATTTATCTGCTGATGGACACTTGGGTTATTTCCATGTTTTTGCTGTTGTGAGTAAGTCAGCTCTGAACATAGGTGTACAAATAACTGAGCTGATATTTTCATTTCTTCTGTATATTTACCTAGAAGTGGAATTCCTGGATGATATGGTAGTTCTTTGTGGAACTTTGTGAAGTACCACTGTGCTTTCTACAATGAGGGTGTGTGCCATTCTACAGTCCTATGGGTGTACCAGGGTTCCAGTTTCTCTATACCCTCAACAACACTCAACTTTTCTGTCTGGTTTTAGTTTTTATAATAGCCATCCTAGTGCTATCTCATTGTGATTTTGATTTGCATTTCCCTAATGATTAGTGATACTGAACATCTTCTGATGTGCTTATTGGCCATTTCTGTATCTTTGGAGAAGTGTCAATTCGGGTCCTTCACCCAATTTTTTTTTTTTTTTTTTTTTTTTTTTTTTTTTAAAGATTTTTATTTATTTATTTGACAGAGAGAAATCACAAGTACACTGAGAGGCAGGCAGAGAGAGAGAGAGAAGGAAGCAGGCTCCCTGCTGAGCAGAGAGCCCGATGCGGGACTCGATCCCAGGACCCTGAGATCATGACCTGAGCCGAAGGCAGCGGCTTAACCCACTGAGCCACCCAGGCGCCCCCCTTCACCCAATTTTTTATTGTGTTTTTTGTTCTTCAAGTGTTCTGGATATTAATTCCTTATCAAGATCTATGGTATGCAAATAAATTTTCCTATTCTGTGGTTGTCTCTCTGTTGGTAATGTCCTTTGATATACAAAAGTTTTTAATTGTGATCAAGTCTAGTTTATCTGTTTTTTCTTGTTTGCCTGTGCTTTTGATTGTCACAGCTATGAAATCATTGCCAAAGCCAAAAGATTTTCTCTGCTATTTTCTTCCAACAGTTTTATAGTTTTAGCTCTTGAGTTTAGGTCTTTGATTCATTTTGAGTTAATTTTTATATATGGTATAAATTAAGGGTTCAGCTTCATCATTTTACATGTGGATATCCTGGTTTCCTAGGATCATTTGTTGAGAAGACTGTTCTTTGACCTATTAAATGGTATTGGCACCCTTGTGGAAAATCAACTGAACACATACGCATGGGGTATTTTTTTTTTTTTTAGATTTTATTTATTTATTTGACAGAGAGAGATCACAGGCAGGCAGAGAGGGAGGAAGGGAAGCAAGCTCCCCGCTGAGCAGGGAGCCCGATGTGGGACTTGATCCCAGGACCCTGAGATCATGACCCGAGCCAAAGGCAGCGGCTTAACCCACTGAGCCACCCAGGCGCCCAGACATGGGGTATTTTTTATGGGCTCTCTCTTCTATTCCGTTAGCGCATGTGTCTGCCCCCATGCTAGTACCACCCTGTTTTAATTCTTGGCAGCTTTTATAGTAAGTTTCAAAGCCAGGAAGTGTGAGTCCTTCAACTTTGTTCTTTTTCATCATTGTTTGGGCTGCTCAGGCCGCTTGCATTTCATAGGAATTTGAGAATTGGTTTTTCCATTTTTTACAAAAAAGGCTATTACATCGAATCCGAAGATCACTTTGGGTAGTATTGACTTTTAACAGTGTAAGTTCTCCTACAGTGAGCATGGGATGTCTTTCCATTTATTTCAGCATACAAGTCTCTCATGTCCTTGATCAGGTTTATTACTAAATACTTAATTCTTTTATACTCTGTTTTAAATGGAATTGCTTTTTTAATTTCTTTTTTGATTGTTTGTTGCTGTCGTATAAAAAACTTGAGGTTTTTTTACAGAATCATTCTAGTAGTGGCCATTGAGGTTAACATATGTTTTAATCCATTATATTGTTCTTTTTGATGCTCAGAATATCCCATTTTAAGCCAGTCAAAGCCCCTTCAAGTAGGCTCTTGAGTCTTCTCTTTTCTTTTCTTTTAAAAGATTTTATTTATTTATTTATTTATTTATTTATTTATTTGACAGAGAAAGAGATCACTAGTAGGCAGAGAGACAGGCAGAGAGAGAGGGAGAAGAGGCTCCCCGCCAAGCAGAGAGCCTGGTATCGGTCTCAATCCCAGGACTCTGAGATCATGACCTGAGCCGAAGGCAGAGGCTTAGCCCACTGAGCCACCCATGTGCCCCTCTTGAGTCTTTTCAATATGACCTTGGTAGTCTTTGAGAACTTTCTGAAAACAACCATTTTTACACATTTTAAAAATTCTTAATTCACTATCACCGTACGTTTAACTGATTTTTTTGTTGTTGTTTTTAGAAATATTTTCTATTTTATTTTTTTAACTAAGTCCTTCACCCATCGTGGGGCATGAACTCATGACCTTGAGATCAAGAGTCACATGCTCTACTGACTGAGCCAGCCAGGGACCCCATCTTTCAGTGATTTCTTAACTTCTCTTTAGACATATCTTTGATTCCCAACTACGGAGAATGAAGATTTAACCTCCCTTTTTTCAAGCAGATTGTTACTGGTTATATAGTTTTTAGTTCTGAACTTTTTCTCTTCCTCTTCCACCTTCTAATTCTGTCATATTACCTTTACTTTTATAATGTCAAGTAGCATTTATATTTTATTTAGTAATAATGTTCACATATTTTATGCTTTGCCTGTAAGTTGATTCTAAAATTTAAAAACCAAGAATCAGCACTTACTATGATCATGTAAATACTGTTTATTGCTGAACCAAGTACAGTCTTAAGATTATAGTTTCTTCTTACGTAATGACCCATATGCCACTTGATGGAACATGTTTCTAGCTGATGGATTCTAAAGGGTCTCTCTCCTTTTTATTGTATTGCCAAATTAAAATGAATTAATAAGTTTGTTTCTTATTTGTATTGTAATTCTTTTAGGCTTTGTTTTTCTTTTTGAGAAATAATGCTGCTTTTTTTTTTTTTTTTAAGATTTTATTTAATTTGACAGAGATCACAAGTAGGCAGAGAGGCAGGCCGAGAGAGAGAGGGAAGCAGGATCCCTGCTGAGCAGAGAGCCTGATGTGGGGCCTGATCTCAGGACCCTGGAATCATGACCTGAGCTGAAAGCAGAGGCTTAAACCACTGAGTCACCCAGACGCCTGAAAAATAGTGCTTCTTTAATCATTCGTATCTTCTGTGGCTCTTTGATTCATTAACATACTTTTAACTGCTCTGTGTCTTTTTTTTTTTTTTTTAAGATTTTATTTTATTTATTTGACAGCAGAGATCACAAGTGGGCAGAGAAAGAGAGAGGGGGGAAGCAGGCTCCCTGCTGATCAGAGAGCCCGATGCGGGGCTCAATCCCAGGACTGTAGGATCATGACCTGAGCCGAAGGCAGAGGCCTCAGCCCACCCCTTGACTACTCTCTGTCTTAACAGAAATTTTTTGAACTCTCTTGTCTACTTGTCTTGTTTCACACTCTTCCTTACCCCTTTTCATAGTGTGGTTTATCCTTTATTTTTTCCTATTTAATGGGCTCTTGAGAGAGAGAATAAAT